>NC_059999.1:3792692-4424807 GCF_912999745.1 Papilio machaon | reverse complement strand
TTGGTATGTTTTTTGTAGCTTTTTATGAAGACTTAGGGCTTCGTGCATATCGAAGAAAAATAGGACATCGTTTGAATGCTCGTCTAATGGACCTAAGACTGAAGAGATGCCGCGCTTTGTTGAAGCAGTACGCGGGAAAAAAATATCGGGAAATTCTTTTTTTGGAGTCACTCAAGACATCCTTGATTAAGGCAGCCGCCGATATTGACATGGACCTCGTTCGTGCTGTGATAGACGACTGGCCGAGCAGATTGAAGGCCTGTATTCAAAATCACGGATGTCATTTTGAATAAACTTTAGTGTCATAAGAATCTATGTTTTGTTAAGTTCATTTTGGTATATAAATGGTCACATAATGAATAAACTTGTTTCAATTATTTTATATTAAACATGTGACAGAATTTATGACCTGACTAAGTATTACTAAAAAAATCTGTTTACGTAATCTTAGTCACATAAACAAAAATTACGCATTGTTTTTTATATTTATTACGTTTATTAATTACAATTTAATTGGGAATATATAAATTGGTCTATATTAAATTATATCGTAATTATTCATTTTCGGGACAAAACAAATAACTGGTAACCCCAATCCTTTTACTTATATATAGGTATAGTCTATAGTACTCTCTATCTGTCCCTTACGGGTGAACGCGCATGCCATATCTATATAATTCTTCATCTGAGGATCCAACCATTTCATTGTTCTTATTTTATCTGTGAATTTTTGGAGTAAAGCTCAAGTTGAAATAAAATTCAGAATATTTAAAGTCTGTGGTAGCAAAAGTCAGTTATCAAAATGTCAAAACACTAACAATAACAACCACAACAAAATCGAATTATACGTGGAAAAAATATATGTTTTCGTTTTCTAATATGAGATTATATTGAAATGATAACGTTACGGAAACAAATACTGTAGTAGTATTGATACGAATTCATCGCTTAAAATATTTGACGCTATCGCCATCGGCTCCTGTTTTAAGACTATTTTGCAGTTTATTTAAAGTTATTTAAAATTAAAATAAATCATGCATGAGGCTTACGAAGCATCACATTTGCTAAATGCAACAGTTCAGATCGAGGCTATTGCAGCTTATGGTAAGTTTCTCAAAATTTACTCACCTACATTCATATCTACGAATATTACGTATGAATAAAACAACAAACCAAAAAATCTTATTACTTTTAGATGACAACTTGTTGTTGGGTACGAGGCAGGGTCACTTATTGATGTACTCACTATCAGCGACCAATGGAAATCAAAAATATGAATTGCAACTTCTTCGGTATTGCAAGAATTTTAGTAAAAAACCTATTCAGCAAATTGAAGTTATACCTGGTATGTGTGTATTAATATATGCCTTACAAGATGTATTAATGTATATTATCTTTGATATTTCTGAATAATGGAGTGTTAAAAAATTATAAAAATGCCTGTAAATATGTTTATTTGTTATTTTCAAGTTTGGTAGACTGTTAGGCTACATAGATTGTGTAATATGTTTTTATATTTACAGAGGACAACCTGCTGTTATGTCTCACAGATAATCTCTTATCAACATATGATATAAATGGAGTAAATTTTCCCTTCATAAAATCAATTCCACAAACTAAAGGTGCATCACTATTTGCTTTAGATAAAAAGGTAAACTTATATTCAATTTGTAATTTTAACTTTGTTTTGTTCATTGTTCAAGATTATTTGAACCTACCATATTTTATAATTATTAATAATGCACTCAATCATCATCATCAGCTCACTATACATCCCCAATGAGGGGCTCGGAGCCTACCCTAAGTTAGGGGTAACTAGGCTATAGTCAACCACGCTGACCCAGTGCAGGTTGACTTCACACATATTGAATTTCTTCTCAGACATGTGCAGGTGGCATCGCAATGTTTTCCTTCAATGTAAGAATGTTGGATTAATGTACATATGTAAACCGAAAATAGAAAAACACATTGTTACATGACGGGATTCAAACTCAGGACTTGCAGATTGTATGTCAAGTGCTTAACCCCTGAGACACCGATGCTCTCTCTAATGCACTGTATACTTAAACATAAAGGATGGCATATGGAGCAATCTTATTCTTAGCAATCTCTATTTTCTAATACATTGTATGTCAATATTTCTTTTCAGTGTGCAACATCCATGACAGGTGAATCAAATTCAGTTGTGCATCTATGTGTGGCAGTTAGAAGAAAACTTCAAGTTTATTATGGTAAAAATGGTGAATTTAAACAACATCAATTTGAATTTACTGTTCCCGATGTGCCCAAAGTTATGGCTTGGGGTCAAGAATATTTGTGTGTTGGATTTAAAGCAGAATACACTCTATTTGATGTAAGAAATAATTGCAGATAGTTATCTAAAGTTTTATTATTCATAAATAAAATTAAAAAAATTATTCTAAATCATTATTTCCAGCTATCTTCTGGCAAACCTAAAGAGTTGTTCCCTACCAGTAGTTCCCGCTCACTGGAACCAACAATAGCCAAATATTCAGACAATTCTTATCTACTTGGACGAGACAGCACTTCTGTGCTTGTTGAAGAAGCCAAAGATATTGAAATAAAGAAGACCATCAAATGGGCAGAACCACCATTGGCTGTAGGTAAGTAAACCATTTGTTATCATTTCTGATATGGAGGCAAAATATTGAATATAAAAAGTTTGACACTTAACATGTATTTCTTCCACCAATTTTTCTAATAAATTATACAACTGGGAGTATAGATTATATGAAAATGTGTGCCGGAAAAGTGAAATGAACATGACAGTGACATTTACCAACAATTTATAATGCAAGAAGCTATATGACCTGTTAATAGAGGTGCTGCTATATCACTGTCAATTGTCAGAATAGAATAGAATTTCTTTTTTAATGGCGGTCAAATTGTCAGAAAATCTTAGTTAAAGTGATCGCCATAGAAAATGAAATAAGATAATTACAGCTTATAAAGATCTTGTGACATTTTTTTGGCATTGAGAGGGTAGCGCTTGTGAGTTATCATAATTGGCTTATGACCAGGAAATTATACACTAATGATTCTGGTTCACTTTTCTTGTTTGCAGTGTGGGAAACACCTTATATCTTAGGATTGCTGACTGACCGTGTCATAGTCCAGACTGTGGAACCTTCAATGTTTATACAGACCTTACCCGACTTAAATAAAGCAAGACTTATGTACAGGTGAGTTTAATGTGCAGTAAAATAAACAATTAAAATTCCCTAATCAAATGATATCTCCCTCTTCAAAATCCTTTAAGCAAACAAACTGGGTTAAGTTAGTTTATAAATTGACAATTGTAGGTGCAAGCGGGGTTTGATATTTGTGGCGTCAGTGGGTCAAGTGTGGTGTCTCGCTGAAGTAGACGTCACCAAACAGCGTCAACAACTGCTCAAGAATAAACACTTTCAGATAGCCATTGATATTACTGTAAGTACGTTATTGTTGCTCGTCAGTTGATAACTCGGATTAAATTGCCTCTTATTTATCTGTGCTACTATCAAATGTGGAGTCTAGGGAGTCTATAGTACAAGGCCCTTTGAAAATTACTTACCACCTCGTTCCCCCGTTCAATGCTAGCGAGATCAATGCCTTGATGAATAAGATGAGAAATAGAATAATTCGATTTACCTTCATTAAATCTGAAAAATACGTAGAGGATGCCTAACTTTGAAAATGCTAGGTCCTTTGCAGTCGCACTGGTGAAGGTCATCGAGGGGGTTTTAATGAGTAAGAACCTCACATAAACATGTCTTTCCCCCAATAGACCGGTTACGAAGATTACCTGCCGATGGCAAAAAAAAAAAAAATCTTTAAAATTGTTTCGCGATTTAATTTAAAATGTTTCCAACTGACGTACTGCATGTGGAAATACCTAGCTGTATATCTGTATGATAAAATATGGCGCATAAATTTGTAATTGTTCCTCAAAAGGCTAAAATAATATTATCCTATGTCTGTCTCCTGGTTCTAAGCTACCTTCCCACCAATTTTCGACCAAATGGTTTCAGCCGTTCTTGAGTTATTAATAGTGTTACGAACATGACTTCCTCCTCATTTAAGATCGCTTTTTTTCAAGGAGTTTTTCGTTTATGGTCAAGTCAGGGAAAAATGCAATATTAAATGCGATTATATGATACCAGTTAAGGTTGATTACTCTGCAGGGGCACTGCAACGCCCTAAGATATAGAAAGCTTATTTGGTTAACACTTTAAATTCAATAATAATTAACTTTTTTTCTACAGCTAAATTCAGATTGTTCCCCGGAAGAGAAGAAGCAAACGATACATTCAATACAAATGCTAAGCGCTCTAGAGCTTTTCGACGAAAAGAATTACGCGCAGTCCATGAAAGTTTTCATACAATTAAACACAGATCCGGCGGATGTCATCAAACTGTTTCCAGAATTAGATAATAAACCTGGAGCAGAAGATGATGGTAAATTGAAAGGAAAAGATTTACAAAATGCGTTAACAGCGCTAATAAATTATCTTGTACAAGTGAGATTGAAGTTTGCGGAGGCGGTTGAAAAGGGTAACATAGATAATGCTGATAAGATGACACCTGGTGCAAGTAGTGATATCACCAGCCACAGAAATGTCACTCAGCAGTTGGAGTTAATTGATACAACGCTATTGAAATGTTATTTACAGGTAATAAAGCAATGTTACTGAGAAAATCATAAAGTCATGCCATAATTAATAACCTATAAACTGCATAAAAAAAACAAAAAAAATATAATAGTAAAAACCTGTAAAACTTTTCGTACACAAGGCAACGTAAATATACGAAACTAACGTAACATCGTTAAATCGTCTATTTGTTCAGCACAGGTATAGCGACTACATGTCAATCGTATAGATTTGATCCGCCATCTTGAAAATTGCAGCGACTTTTCTCACAACGATCTTGATAA
Source organism: Papilio machaon (assembly GCF_912999745.1). Classification (NCBI taxonomy): domain Eukaryota; kingdom Metazoa; phylum Arthropoda; class Insecta; order Lepidoptera; family Papilionidae; genus Papilio; species Papilio machaon. The sequence goes on along the minus strand of NC_059999.1, from coordinate 4,419,871 downwards.
ATTGGTCTTGAAATGTTTGTGTAAGAACATCTATGACAATATATTTAAGTCTTAGCGACTGAAATCGTCGGATTTCGGATATTTACGTTGTCTTGTGTACGAAAAGCCTAACGAAACGAATTAGTTGGATTTTAGTATGTTTTCTTGTAATATTTGAGACCTTTTATCAAATAGTATAATTTGTTTAATTCTTAAATATTATATAAAGTTATATTTTTAGACTAATGACGCGTACGTTGCTTCTCTCCTGCGCTTGAACAACTGCCGCCTAGAGGAGGCGGAGAAGACTTTGCTGCAGCACGGCAAGCACAGCGAGCTGATCATATTGTACCGCACCAAGGGACAGCACACTAAAGCGCTGCAGCTGCTGAGGGAGCAGGCCAAGCAGGCTGACTCCAGCCTCAAGGGATATCATCCAACTAAGTCTTATCTACAAAGTCTCGGTATGATTATCTGTTATCATTCTCTATTGTTGGGGGCGTAACAATGCCCCCACTGATGACAACAATGCTCTTCTAGAAGCCATTTAAGGCACTTTTGACTGCCTCATATTAATATTTGGCAATAAGGAGAAAAACTACTTTACTCGCCATAGATGTCAGTATGATGAAGAATGGAAGTATACCATAGATATACAAAAAAAGAACACTTTATTTTATATACTAAATACTCTGTGGACCGTAGTCATGGCAACGACTTTCGTCAAATTTCACTCTAAAAATTAAGCAATATTTTTAAGAGTTAATTTATAATTTTTAACTAGTTGTCACTCACTCCGTCCGCGCGGAATAAAAAAAACAATAAGTAGCCTAAGTGTGCATAAGATCTACATCTGTGCCAAATTACAGTGAGATCCAAGCAGCCTTTCTGGAGATAACTTCAAACAAACATCCATCCATTCAAACATTCGCATTTATAATATTAGTAAGATAAAAAATGTAAATGGAGTAGGTACATTTTGAAATCGCTATAATGACGTATAAAACTAACAGATGACAGACCATTCTTAATACTAGCGCTACCTTCTTAAGTATTCTCACCTTTTTTAGTGAAAAAGTATTATTTACTATGGAATATAGTTATTAATGTGACTTTCTCAGGTTCTGAACATATAAATTTGATATTCAAATTTTCCGATTGGATACTACAAGAGCATCCAGAAGAAGGTTTGAAGATATTCACCGAGGATATTGCCGAAGTTGAAAACTTATCTAGACCGAAAGTTCTAGATTTTCTATTACGCGAACACAAGTCTTTAGTTATACCTTATTTGGAACATGTTATACATACATGGAATGAAACCAATTCCTTGTTCCATGATGCATTAATTAGTATGTATAGAGAGAAAATATTGGAACATAAGAACAAAACTGGAGGTACCACGGATGAGGAAGTTAAACATACTAAAGCCAAATTACTAGCTTTTCTAGAAAAGTCTACGCATTATACACCTGAAAGAGTCATATTGCCTTTCCCTAATGATTGTTTGTTTGAAGAGAGAGCGGTTATATTGGGCAAGTTGGGGAGACATGAACAAGCGCTCGCTATTTATGTACAAATCTTAGGTAAGTATATAAATTATATAATACATAATGATTAATAACAAAAAAAATTGTTACTTATTAAAAAAAATCATGTTTTTTATTTTATTTTATTACAATATTTTACTCAGGTATAAGTAGCATTTATGTGAAATATTTTTTGATGTCTGTGCAGTACTTTTTAAGTTTATTGGTGACATAAAAAAAATTTACTATTGAATATTACTAGCTTTTGCCCGCGACTCCGTCTGCGTGGATTAAAAAACTTATATTGTAGCCTGTGTTCTTCCAGGCTATGTTTTACATCTCTGCCAAATTTCATTGAGATCCGTTGCGCCATTCTGGAGATACCTTCTTCAACAAATATCCATTTATCTTAACTTTCGTATTTAAGATATAAGTAAGATAAATTAAATATATTTCAGGTGAGGTGGAAAGGGCGATACGTTACTGCGAGCAAGTGAAGGAGAACTCAACCAGCAAGGGTCCAGATGTGTATGTGATACTGATGAGGATCCTGATGAACCCGGAGCAGGGCGGCGCGCTGGCAGGCCCGCTGGCCAATGTACCGCGACACCCCAACTCCACCGTGCCCGACCTAGAGACGGCTCTCGCTATACTGGAGAAACATGCTGATCATATATCACCTGTAAAGGTGACTGACGTCTTTTTTTTAAATATTTATACCACTTACTAATAAAATTCGATTGTCTATATGTAATACTAGCTTTTGCCCGCGACTCCGTTCGCGCGGAAAAAAAATTAATACTACTATGTTCTTCATCTGAACCATATTTCAACAAGATCCATTGAACTGTTTTGGAGATACATTCTAACAAACATCCATCCATCCAAATTTTCGCATTTATAATATTAGTAAGAAGTAAGATTGTTGCAGGCGCTATCAGTGTTGCCAAATTCAGTGCCTTTGGTCCGCTTGAAGCATTTCCTGGAGAGTGCGCTGGAGAGGCATTTGACTGAGAAGAGGAAGATGCAAGTCCTTAAAGGACTCTTGTACGCTGAACATCTTCAGGTATTATATTTTGTATAGAATAACCAATTATAAATATTTTTTAGTATACAATTTAAAAAAGTCTACAAAAATGTGAAAATTATGACCTAAAAAAAATATGACGTCATTTTATCCATTCATTGTTACATCTTTGAATACTTAATTTTAATAAATTATGAAAACGTTTTGCATATTTTCATCAACAAACGTAATTTTTTGGTGTTAATTTTTTCTTTAAACGCCTAGAAGAAAAATCGAGCAAATAAATCGTACAAATATTTTTGCTTGTGTTAAAATGACATAATATATTTTGTAGGTGAAAGAAGTGAAACATTATCACGAGTCAAAGAGTATTGTGATACATGATTACAATGTATGTCCTGTTTGTAAGAAGAGGTTTGGTAACCAGAGCGCATTCGTTCGCTATCCAAATGGAGATATCGTACACTTTTCATGCAGTCGAGACAGGCAATAATATTCCAGTAGCTGTATTATGTCACCGAACGATCGTGAATCTTGCAACTTTATAGTTTGTCTAGACAAATTGAGAGTTAAAAAATTGGATATCGCATTCATTCACAAATTAACGACTGCCAACAATTTGCGGTTTACAAAATGCTGAAATACACGTTACTTAGGCAAATTACAAACAAATGGGATTCACAAATGTTCGGTGACTATGTAAACGAAGAGTTAGCAAGTTTATTGTAAGAAATGTATTCTTTTTGTTTATTCTATTGTATTATTTATTGGATTGAAATAAAATATCTTAGAATATGTTGTTTTATTTTTCTACATTTTTAAGATATGAATATATGTGGTTAATTATTTTTACTAGTTTATATCATACTAGCTTTTACCCGCGACTCCGTCCGCGCGCAGTTAAAAAATGGGGGGGGGGGGGTTATGAAAAATAGATGTTGGCCGATTCTCAGACCTACTGAATATGCTCACAAAATTTCATGAGAATCGGTCAAGCCGTTTCGGAGGAGTACGGTGACGAAAACTGTGACACGAGAATTTTATATATTAGAAGATATCAGTGATGGCGAATCTGTACGTATCAACGTGCCATTTTTCTAAAGAAATATTTATAAGAGGTCATAGATATGCCGTCAAATAAATTTGTCTTTGTGATTATTAAGGACATTCCGAAGCGTAACAATCATTTACTTCATTTTTTTCTTAGTGAATAATGAATTTTGTGATCTGTGAAGTACCCATGTTTTATTAAGTATTGTGTCGCGTGACATTAACATCACTCGTCACCTTAGGTTCGTTATCCCTGACATAGATAGAAGTATAAATATAAATACAAAAGTTAACAAAATACATAGATGTCATCAAAACTAATTTTGTTAATATACTAGCGGTCGCCCGTGACTTCATCATCGCAGAGGTAAAAAAAAGTAACCTATCGTGTGTTTGCGTGCATCAGCGGTCCAGGAGTTCCGGAAATAACGCAGAACAAACGCGGCGTTACGGACAGACATACAGATAGACAAACATTTTTAAAATTGTTTCTCATTATCAGTTACGCGAATGAGTCATGTGATTTATTTTACATACAGACATTTCGATTTTATTAATATGTACAGAGTATAGATAGTAGTAGACAGAGTATACGTAGGTAGTTGAGGTTAAATAATAAAATCCAACGAAACATTTTCATTTTTTAACTCTTTAAAAATAACTCACAAGACATTACTGCGTTCTTCGGAATAAGGCCGAGGTTCTCTATAAATAAAATATGTTCCTGAGTGAATATTATTGTTTTGAATAATATTATTGACCGTGGTGTATGACCCTTTTTAATTAACACCTATCTTTATCTTCGGCGTCGAAACTGCCAAAGATAAAGTGATTTTATAACGACAGGCGCCAGAGCTTATCTAATACTTATTTTCTATCATGGCTATATTTGTGATTCTGTCATATAAGAACTACATAATATAAAATACTCGTGTCTGGGGGCCCATAAGCGAAGTTATTAATTTTAGCAAAAAAGACCAAATAAAATTATGGTGAAAGGGGCAGCCCATTTTCGTTAAAATACTTTGCATCGTTTTGCAACTTTATTTATGGAACTCATTGAATAATTATGTTAATTTAGCGATAGCCAGATTCGGTTAAAACCGGATATAATTTGCTTATGAGCTTTTCCGAAATATGGTATAAAAACAGGGCGGTATAGAAACAGGAAACTTGCTCATTCTTTCCCATATTAAATTAATAATGGGATGTTAAAAAAAAATGTTAAACTAAAAAAAAGCTTTGATAAAAAGTTAAACCTGGTGATCTAAAAATTTATGTTACCAATATTCTGTACTGCAACTTATTGTTTATTATTTTGTTTATTAATTTATAATCAAATATTTAGCTTACATGTGCGTAAAGTCGGCTCGGTTATGACGCGCGGTGACGCAACCGCACCACAACGTATGCCCACAGCGGCGACGCTCTGCCGCCGCCTCTGTGGCCCAATGGATAAGGCATCGGCCTCCTAAGCCGAGGATTGTGGGTTCGAGTCCCACCAGAGGTAACCATCGTGCCCACTTTTTATTATGTTTCTAATGTACTCAAAGAATGATAATATTATAAGATTAATTAAGTGTAATTCAAATTATATTTTGTTCTATATTACATTAAAGTCAACTAAAATATAATGTACGAAAAGAAATATTTAAAGCAGAGTTACTCGTAGCATTTTAAGTTATTCGTATTATCCTTCTTAATTCAGTATGACCTTGAAAGTACAAAACACAATAGTCCATATCATTGACCGAAAATTTTTTGAAAAACTTTTAAAAACAGTTACAATCCATACATAAAATTTACACTTCTATTTTGCCTATTTTATCATATTTACTAGTACAGTTTATCTAGTACTTCCTAGATCTGAACCTGCCTTCTTGGACATCATGACGCACGCTTGCTGGATGACAATAGCACGTTTGACTCTACCCACATTTGATAGGAATTTGCTGCACAATATTAGAGTCGACGCGAATCGACACCGCGTTTAAAAGTCCTCATATCACAGGGGAAAGCTGTTAGATATGATAAGGATACGATTTTATTGATAATGGCCGGTGAGGCATCGATCAGTCGATACTATTGCGGTCCCCGGGCGACTGCTCGCAGCGAAAATTAAACGCCTTATCGGTGGTGATTCTACACAAAACAGTTATCAAATGGCAATCAGTAATCGATCATAATTGGCATTATTAGTGTGTGATTTATTTAAGCGGTCCTTTAGTGTATGATGAAAATGATGGGCGAGAACGACATGGGTTATGGGGACTATTACAACTATGACAACAGCTGGCCGGTGGCGCCGCCGGACTACGGCGCCGGGTTAGATCCCAGCTGCCAGTACCGGCAGCCTGAAGAGGACTACAGATACGGTACTTATGCGTAAGTATTGAAAACAAATTACACTTGAAAATGGTCTCTATATTTCAAATTTGTAAAGTCATACTAAGATCTTATCTGTTACGAGTTTATGAGAGAGAGAACTTGAAAAATTGATAAATTGAGACTGTTCAACGATTTCTATTATCCTAACTACCTAAATATTAGTATAAAAGCTGCTATTTAATGTTCTTGATTGTTCTCTCTCTATTTGATACAGTTTGTTGCACAATAATGAAAGTTTCCTTTATGGTAGTTACGATATACGTTTTATCACAAAAACTTTACATTACAAACGCGTTATATATTTTTAGCTGCATAAATGTTAGTAAAATAAAGAAATAAAAGTAAAATACAACAATTTTTAATCACTTAATTTTGAACACTAGAAAATGTACTTAAAGATCTAAAATATCTACCAAGACGTAAGAAGAAAAACTAGTTAAGAAAACATGCCTTGTATTTTCTGTCTGACGATGTTAGGTCTTAATATAAGAAGTATTCCAAAATTTACCGTCGTAAAATACACCGCATTAAACAAATGAATAACGTAATAAAAAGTTTGCATACGTCATGGCGTGCCGCGACCGCCAGCGTCTTCAGTTATAACTTAAAAACTGTCTAGCCAGAAACTCAGTCTGAGTGCATTGGAATTGACTGCATATAGTCTTTTACGAGCCAACCATTTATTTTTACTGCAATCTTCTTATTGCTGTACAAAAGATTCAAGTTAAAATCGTCACAACTTCTAGAACGTTAAATAAGGGAATCAATAATATTACTTTACATATATAAAGTTCCTAGAATGTCATGTATTTTATTACGACCAATATATATTGATACAACTCACTAATTTGAATTGAATAACAGGGATACATTTTGAATAGTTTTTAAACAACAAGCTACCAACCGAGTTTATTTTTTGAAATATACCTACGTACTTCACATTCGTCAATCTATCGACATTTGTCAAAACCATTAGAGATAAGAAATAGTGAACTATAGTGCATCATCCCCAACGACTATTTCAATCCCGTTTTAGATGCGATTAAATTTCTTTTGAATATCATCCTGGATTCTTTCTCTATGTGCACCTTTTTCATTAGGGGAATCTCTTGCACCATACAACATGACGAGTCGAGTCGGTCGGGCGGTTACGTTCGCGTGTCCCACACCTATAGCCCGGCCGCCAGTCGCCGAGTACCATCGAGCTCGTAATCCGTCAGCTGCGCCTTCCCAGCCTTCCCGTGCCTTCGAGCCCTTAATTGGTTTGGAAACCCTCTTCGCGGATTCGCGTGCCACCGACCATTTACGGTGAATGCGCCTAACCAGATTGCCGTAACGAAATATACCGTGAAAACCCATTGACTTTTACTCTCTACGCCCGATGAAAATGTACGAACTTTTCTTAATCTAGAAAGTTAGACGTAAATTTTATTTTTGTTAACCGTTGACTGACAGAGGTTTTTCTGCGTGTAAAGGTTAATGATTATTTAAGCAGCGTATAATGTAGGCGATTTTTAGTCGATCCTGACATTATAGCTTATTTTAAAGACAAGACTTGCTTTCATTACTGTTATGCAAAAAGTTTTCTATCGTGTACGATGAAGCCGAAGGTATAGCAATGGATACATTTGGCCATGGGGTATTTTTTTCTCGCGGGCATCGGCGCTTGGTACGAAACGCTCGGAGTATTGTGTATTCAAGTTTTATGTAAATTACTTTTCTATCGTGCCTAAAATCATCCCTCTATTATTTTATCATTAGCTATTGCTAATACGAAACGACCGTTTTATAGTTGGCGCCTAATGATAGGCTTTATAAATTGTTCGTATTCATTTTCTTATTACATTATAAAATTATTTTATGTGCGTGATATTCAGGGTAAATTTTCCAAACTATTTCAGTTTACTTGAATAAATTTATAGGAGCAAAGTACATTTTAGTCTAGACGAATACTTCTTTCATCAAAAATACATTTTTAGATAAATATATATGAACTTTTTTGTCCGATTGCAATTAAATAAGAAGAAGGAACTACTGAAAAGGCTATGTTCAACTTCGATTGTGTTACGATTTATTATTAGTATTTGAAACATGACAGACATTAGATGAGAAGGTGCTTTATGGATGGGATTGTCTTATGCATCTCTATTCAATAGAATCTAAAACGTATTAACATATTGTCACTGTTTTGTTTTAATAAAAGTTTTTATATAGAAGAGTTTATACCGTAAATCTGAGTCAATAAGTATAGTAGACAGATATTGATGATCGCTAACGAACGCTTCCCGATGAAGGCAATAAATCTATGGTAGTAGGGCTGAGTTGGGTGCTGGGAGGTCGCGTATTGAGTGATACAGTGAGCCGGCAGAGGGCGCGCGCACCTGCCCCCGACCCTCACAAATCTGGCCCTCGCAATCGCACCTTACCGACACATAGTACAACCTAAAATTGCAGATTATACATGTAATATCCTATGTTTACAATTTTAATGAATGCTTTTTAAATGAAGTAAACACTTTGAATGTTTTTGTTATTCAATAGCAGTCTATATTTATTATCTTCGGAAATACTTGAAAACCCTGTGGCTTGGCCTCATTTAGGCACCTTAAGATGGTAACACGAATTGAATGCAACTAGGACCTAATCGGAGTAGTAAAAAATCGTCTGAATTCCTTGAAAGTTTATTATTAAAATCCTAGTATTAATCAAGTAATTTTAGGGTTAACAGAAACGATACTTTTAATTTTTGCTCTTCATATGAGTAGCTGAAGATAATAATAGAAAATAGTCGAGACGATTTGTCCCAAAAGTTTAGGTGTACTGTAAATTAAACGGGTGAGCGGAGCGATGGTTTCAAACAGATATTTTAAAAACTCATTCTCAATAAGTCAATTAAACGATTCACGTAGCCCGCTGCACGCCACTTAGGGGATGGTTCCCGAAGTAATTGCCCTTTGTTATTGTTGCCCTTTGATGCGGCCACAGCGCTTTACAAGCCCTTTTCTTTGCCTCAAAATGTAGTGAAATATTTTTTATAATTTTCAAGCGCAGTATGAATCATTTATACAGAATTAATCAAAAAAAACTGCTATCAAAAAATCAAAGTTACGAAATAAAATTAAAAAGTGAATTCGTAATTGTCTGCCATTATTATTAAACCAGAAAATATAGTCAAATCAGACGGCACTTAAAACTTGTTCAAAACTGAAAGTATAAATCTAGAAACATTGCAAAACTATTTTATAACTTATGTTTTTTTTTTTTACTTAAGTTTTCTGTTAAAGTGACCATCTGTTAATTGTTTAATTGTTTGTATGAAGAGGCTTTTGTCTTATGTTAAGAACTTGCCAGATGGCGCTCGCGCATTGTAACCAGTTGCACACCTGCAACTTGTAAAACTAATCCGATTATTTTTTTTTCTTAGTGATTTAAATTCATTCTTTATTAATTATTAAGTTTTTACTGTAATCTGATTACACCTTGAACATTATTTCATGATAAATCATATTTTTGTTAGTTAAATATGTTGAAATTTTGTTGCTTTTTAATTATTTATTTAACAATATTTGCCGGAAGAATTATTTTACTAGCTTTTGCCCGCGACTTCGCCCACATAATTAAACAACTTAATAAATAGCCTTCCAGACTATGTTCTATATCAATGCCAAATGTCAAATTAATTGACATTAAATTTTATCATGATCCTGATTTTTTTTTTCGTAATTAAACAGAAACTCCGGAAAATATTAAACAACGAAAAAGGAATTAGTGATATCGGTCGAGCTGTTCGTGAGTGATGTCATGACCAAGGGAAAAAGCTAGCTATCGCCTGCGACTCCGTCCGCGCGAAAATAAAAAACTTAGGTATTTAGTAGCCTATGTGTCCTTTCACACTATGATCTACATCTATACCATAGTTCAGCGAAATTCTTGCAGCCGTTTTGAGATACCTTCTAACAAACATCCATCCAACCAAACATTCCTATTTATAATATTAGTCAGATATAAATAAATTTCGAAGAAATATTCCTGTACTTAATGCTTTTGATTGCAGGGCCATAAGGCCAGTAAAGTCTATAAAATCCTTAAAATTTTGAAGATCTTTATTAAATTGTTGAGACTTCGTTAAGTAGAAACAAATGTTGTTGGTCTCTTCACAATAGAGACAATGCGGTGCGCACACGTGCAACTCATAAACTTATAGCATTTTGTACCTGTTCACGGAACTACCCTCATTACCATTGTCCGATGTCGACGGTGCCCTAAGTACTTCCATATGTGCCAAAACTTCTTGTTGACTAAGGCGCGTCGACTTGTTATTGTTTTGATACCTGCCTACATATTACATTAGGTGTGCATTGTAAGTGGTACGTGCAAAAGTTCTTTTCAATAATTTAGATATTTTATGTAAAATAGTTTACTTAAAGACTTCGTTATTGTTATTAAAAACATATTGTTCTTCTTTATTTATTACTTTAAAAACATCTTTGAAAATAATGTTCTTAAAATGTTTAATTCTTTCATTGATTCATTTATATTGCTTTAAGCACGTAAATAATAGTGAGAGACTTTTCTTGCTATAAATATGTCCATATTTTTTTATATCGATAGATTGAGTTGATACATACGTAGGTACACGACAAATACGAGCTTACATCGACTTATTAAAAACACTCTAAATGAAAATCGTTATCCGGGCATTTGGCGCGGCGTCCATAACGGACCGGGCCTCAACAATGGGCTTAACGCGCGCACTCATTACAAAAAGCGGCATAACAAACGCGCTGCGTCGAAAGCTCCTCTATTCAGAGTGTATACTCCAGTTTTTTTTATGTCTGGAGCGGGCGCGGATTGGACGTGCCGGGGTCCGCCCAGCCGGCACGGGTCCCGGATTGGCGGAGGTTAGTGGAGCACCCTCGTGCCTGAGTGGGCTGTCGAGGCGAGGGCGGGCGGGGTGTTGTTCACCCCGAGGGCCACTCGAGGGTTGTTTAGTGCGGAGGCGACGTCGCGAGACGTAGCACGTGTCCCCGCGAGTGTTGTCAGCAGTCAAGATAATTCCGAAGGCGAGCTCTCCCTTACGGGAGATGAGGAGCGCGGAGGGCGATGGCGAAAGCCGGGCGCCGCCACTGCTGGCGCCGGCGGGCCTGCTGTGGAGCCCGCTGCTGCTGCCGCCGTGGGGCCCGGCCTTCCTGCCGGCGCTCTACCCGGCGGCCTTCAGGTCCGCTTTTCCCGGGTGAGATAAGTTAAAAGTGAAATAGTGATGTACTCGTACTATTTAGTTTCAATGTAATTTTTTCTGTGTTTAATGTCGGTAGGTAGGTCAATGATCGTTGCGTTATTGAAAGTATTGGAACGATATTTTTATATTCATTCTATGAAGTGATGATTTATTTTCTAAGCCTCACTTTGCTGACAAAATTACACATTACCTCCTAATTTTCTGAAATAAACTTAGTATATTGTTACTTTAGTCAATAATCAATTAATTTCAAATTACAAAGCTTTTTGATATCACAGTATCAGTATTCAATTTTATTTTATCCTTAAAAAGTGTTTTAAGAAAATCGCCCGCTTAATAATATCCAAGATACTTTGGTCGTAGTGACAAGAAGAGATTATGAATTAAAATAATATTTTATTTGTATTCAATAAACATTTTTTTTTAATTTCAATCGATTGATGCGTCTCAGCTTAAAGTTAATATTAGTATAGTTAGTAATAAGAGTGTTGGAGTAATTTTCGTCAGGTGTATCAAATAAAGCATTAAGAAAATGCATTTTCCTAAGCACTCGAGTGCGATGTTTGGGTTTTTATAAACACAACACTCAACGAACATTGAGTGTGTTTGTGTTACCGCACGATAAAGGCGCCTACACACGTTTGTTGAATTTTCGATGGCAATAAAAATCTTCAGTGATAACTGTAATATCGGATTTGATGATTACAACTGTTATTACTACTCTGAAAATGTTATCAGAATTTTCACATTTTAAACACGACAACCTTTTCAACATTAATTCCGATCTTCCATATTAACCCCCCTTATAAAAGCTATCAAAAGATTATCTCATACAAAATAGTTGCATGCAATAAACAAATATAAAATGCAATGAAATAATAATTTATTATTCTTAAAGTATTACGATCGTAAAAAATATTTAGCAAACTTGTATTAAAAAGTTCTCAAAACGCTTTTGTGTAAAGGCGACCGCGGTTAAAGAATATAAACAATAACGTTGGCTGTTGATATTGGATAGTTATTTATGAAATAATGTTTGTTTTCGTATCAGAGTGGTCGACTAGCATCGGGTATACTTACAGAAAAAGATTTTAATTTTTTTAAATCAGTCGTTAGCGTAATTAGATGGAAATGATATATGGATGGCTCTTACGTTAATAAACATATCGCATTGTTTTACCATAATGTTTTTTTGTTGTTAAGTTTTAAGTTGATAATACTATATAATCATTTATAAGATTTCGTTTATCATATAATAATATTGCTTTTGCTCGCGACTCCGTCTGGGCCGAACAAAAAACTTAATTTATAGCCTATGTCTTCTACCAGTCTATGTTCTACATTTGTGCCAAATTATAGTGAGGTCTGTTGAGCCGTGCTGGAGATACCTACTAAGAAACATCCATAAAAACTTTCGCATTTATAATGTTTGTAATATAGTAAAGGGATCCAGTGCTCGTTTGCCACCTTCTCCTATCAAACCATATTACATTTTCATGCGTTGAACTCGTAATATACTTCTGTTCTATAAAATTATTGCAATTAACGTAAGATTATTAACGTAGAAGCCATTACTATTTAATTAAAAGCGTAAAATTTTAAGGAAGGTGTTCCTTAAAATTTTACGCTACATTTACAAACATTTTTGAATGTAAATTATATGGTTATTAGCCATCATATGTTGTTATTCTGTTGCAAGCTTCAGTTACGAAACGACTTTATGAAACCTAAGCAACAAACTTTAAAGAATTGTGTATAGATAGTAATTAGTAAACGTAGAACATCGATTTACTATAAAAATTATTTAAGTTCAATGTTACAAATTGTGGTGTTAATTATTGCTCATATTCTGGCATGTCTTCAGATAGCAAATCGAATGGTTAGATTAGATATAGCTTCAGATAGCAAATAGAAAAAGCTAGGGAACTGTCCCGTAGCAATGATGGATAAGTATCCATCATTGCTACGGGACAGTTCCCTAGCTTTTTAGCGCGAGCTTGTTAATCGTCCTGTTTACAACCTGCCGCCTTTGCTTCGCCGCCCTTTCATAACGTCACGTACGGTACAGTATGAGACGTTTCACGCTAAGGTGTTATAAGATGTATATTTTAATAGACAGATCGACTTAAGCAGGCTTTGTAACATCAACCGCGCTATTATAGTAGTCACGTATTCTCGAGAGCTCTCCTTGAATCGAATGGATGATGGATTTTTGTGTTTTCTTTAAATTATACAGCCCCTTGAAACGGATTGTAATGTTAACATGTTAGTGTCCTTGTGGTAACAATACTTTATAGCGGAGGCGGCTTAGGTAAAGCTTTTTTTGTTTTTATTTTGATATACATTTAGTAGTTTAAATTTATATTTTAATTTATTTAACAGTGTCTAAAATTTAAAAAAAAACTATTAAACATTTTGATACATCGAATGATTTTATGAATGATTGACATGTATTTTTTTTCGAATGATTGACATGTATTTTCTTCTTTGACATTGAGTCATAGCACTGCGTTGAAATCTTTTGTTTATGTAAATTTTAGAGGTCAAAAAATGTTTAGCATTTTTAATTAAAAAAACGAAGCATTTTGTATTTTATAACATGATTAGTAATTTTAAAACTTTGATTGAATTTCCTTAAATCAGACCAAAAATATCCACAATATTTTTCATATTTTACGCTATAGGTATTTAAAATTATGTTTTTTGAAACAAATTTAATCTGCAGCAATTGAGTACAGTAATTTCTGTTGCGGTGCCGACTAGAATCATAATACCTTTCCAAAGTTTAATAACCTTTTTTGTTTGTTTCTATTTACGGAAGTGTTTAAAAATGATAATCAATATAAATTTTGTTACAGGCTCTTAGATAGTATGAAGATGCCAGGGCAACGACCGGGGTTCCAAATTTCTGATATCCTGGGCCTGAATGAGGCGAAGGGCCTGGAGACTGCGCCAGCGCCGACGGGGCTCGGCTGCGGTCTGGAACTTCCGCCCTACGCTCCGCCGCAGCATCATTACTCGCACGATTTACTCAGACATCATCAACCCTGGCTTTCTTTAGACCAACACGAACCTACTGGTAAGTACTTTAATATACATTTACAACTGGATATAGGTAGGTAAGCTATATCGAAGGCAATGTTTTCAACGATTGCCATGTTAGAGAAGTAACTTTTTTCGTCTTATGGGACGATATGGCGTTCAGCTGGGATGTCATTATATATTACGTTCGAATTAAGAAAAAAACTTGTCAAATGTGTTATGTATTGCTACATAGTTTATCTTGGGTGGAGATATTCAGCACAGGTTTATCTAAACTGGCGATACTGTTATCGTGCCGCACCGTAAGACAAGTCTGGTTAAACTCGTTCGTATGAAATGTCAACTTTATCCGATAACACATGTTGCCTACTGATCATATTATCTCAGTTAACATTTATATCGTTAATGTTACTTCATCTTGAAAATAACATGTTTATTGAAATTTTTCATTTATACAGTTAAAATTAGCCATGGTTCAAACTAAAATAAAATTGATTAATTCAACTCACGGTTTATATGTGTTAATCAGATCAATTAACCGTCTCGTAACTCAGCTCTTTTAGTACCTGCATAGCGTTATGGTTTGCGTTTCAAGCTGCGAACTGCGAGTCACCAAGCAGTCTGTGGCTCACGTGGTTTTAGTATCGCGACGAGCCGTAAGCTGAATCTCAATAGATAAAGTCTATGTGAGATGAACATTTGAACCGGTTCAGAGCTAATTAACACGCTTCTGGTTATAATTACCTGCTTAGCAATGTAACGAGGTTTTTTTACAAAACTTATTAGTAATTATATTCTTTAAAACATTTAATCCCTTTGATCGAGAACTAACTTCATTGTTTGTTAACTCGAGTAAATATTTACAGCACATCGAGATTAAGTTTTATTTTATTAGATGTAGCGATTTTAAAGCTAAGTAGCTTTTTAAATAGAGCGTTGGCGGCTCAGGATTAAGCTCTTGACTTATAATCTGCAGATGCTGGGTTGGAATCCCGCCATGTACCATTGTGTTTTCTGATTTACATATGTACATTTATCCGACGTTCTTACGGTGAAGGAAAACATCATGATGAGATAAGATATGTGTGAAGACGAACAACCCGTACTGGGAAATGGTTAAGGCCTAGTCACTCCTAGCTTAGCGCTCCTCATTGGGGACGTATAGTGAGCTGATGATGGTTTGGATTTTGTTAGTTTTTAGCGTAATTTTCGCTTTTTACAGCGCAATTTCGAAATTTTCTGTACAAATTCTATGTTCTATTCGTGCCCTGCCAAAAACATTTACATGAAGCATATTGTTCACTGTCTCTGTGAAAAGTTATTGTGATCGCAACTTGTTTTAGCATTTCGTTGTGCGAACTCGCGGTAAGCAAAATCGCAGAAACGTTCGCGGTGACCCACTCGAAACTAATAGCGTTTCGGTAGTCGTGTTCGAGAGGCCGAGATTATTTTTTGAAATGCTCCTCCAGTCGAGTGCCTTCACCCGCTAATCTGTTGTTGTCATTAATTATTTTTATCGCTTTTATCAAACATTTGGGCACTCATTGCGGACGTACTTTCGATTGCTTGTTAGCACTTCTTTGCGATAACGATTTCAAAAATCTGTGGCTTAAAATTTTACGCTTAGTATTACTATTATTTAATAAATAGTTTTATTAGACTTTAGATCAAAAACAAGATGACTAATTCTCAGTTAAATTAGATTCTTTGATTCCGTTCTATGAACGTTTTCGCTATTTTTATTGTAAAATTACAAAAAAATTAAAGAATTATTGAAGATTATTCGTTCATTAAAATGTATTCATAAAATATAGAGTTGCTTTAGTTACAGCATATATTCCTGTCTTAATTGCAAAAATAAAAATTATCTCTAATTTAATGTTCCGTATTCTCACGAGGTACCCTAATTAAAGCACGACAATTGACTATAAATTGTCTTCAAATGTTGAACTATGTCCGGGGTATTCAATGAATGGTTCACGCCCTCGCTGCTAGGGGGCTACCAGAGCACCGATTGTTTGTATGTGGGGTGCAACGCGAAACGAATTTGTCACCAATAGAGTGGGCTCATGCCCACCGTTAGCAAGCAGCTGTCTGCTATCAATTACACACTGTTTGCGGCTGTTAGGGATGCAATTCGTTCATTATTCAATGACATTTATAGATTTTAATGTACATTATGTACGTCGATGTATCGAATTGCTTGGGATTTATACTTAAATGACTTATAAATGATCATTACTAGGGTTTTTCAATACGGAAAAGTTTTTTTTTTAATATTTATAAAAAGTGATGCAATTAACTGACGTTCATATACAAATATTTAGCAGATGTGATGTGTTAAATCCCTTAACGCCATGATACTTAGACTGAAATATATCGTCTGTTTTTTTTTTGTAAATAGAATGAGAGCAATTAAAATATTTAAAACTAAACTGTCGACAGTAAAAATCAAAGATACGAAATGTCATCTGTATTTTTTAGCCGACTTCAAAAAGAAGGAGGTTATTTTCATAGGCGCTTGTTATTCAATTGATGCCGGAAAAGTTTCACATTCTAATTTTAATTGAAAGCAATCAGTTGTGAATGATAGTTAACTTGACTAATGACTGATTCGCGAACACCAACGAAACCGCTGAGTTCGCGTGCATTGTTCTGCTGTCAGTTGTTACAACAACCACATTAATGCATCTAACTCTTTGGAGGAACAATTTATTGGAAAATTTTATATTTTAGTATTATTTCCAGCTACTGTTTTGTTTTTTCTATTTTTATCTATGACATGGTAAGGATAGTCTAGCATACGGTCAATAATTAGAGGTACATTTAAATTCGATGCGCTACTAATAATTGTTGTGAAAATAATCCTTTTTAACGTGTAAATAGCTTTTTTTTAATCAATTTCAATGAATAAGTATTTTAAATAATCGTTATATATTTAAAAAATCCTAATTAAAAAAATAGAATACAGTTTTCTAACAGAATCTTTCTGGATGCGCTTATTGACCTGAACGGTACAATAGAGGAACAAAACGAGCTCCCAGCTGCCGGGCGCTGGGTGTGGTTCTCCCCCCGATCCCCGCAACCCCTGCAACCCCCTGCACCACGCCCAACCCGCGCCCATCCCCTCAACCCTGTATAACAAAACCCCCTCCATTCTGCATTATCACAGCCGTGTGAAATCATTGAATCCGCGAGGGGTGAGCTTCGAACAATGCTATATTTGCTGTGATTTTTTCACGTCCCATTATTTGTTCGTTTGTATCCCGATGTAGTTGGAGTTAAATAGAGCACATCCCTACCAGATTATGAGGAGATTAAGGAACGAGTGTTTTGTAATACAACCGTTTTAGCATGTAGTGGCCAATAACTGATTTTGTAGCGATTCATCGTATTACTATATCAATTATATGAGCAATTTTTATTTCATGTTTCCATTACACCCATAATGGATGAAATATTTGATTTACCTAGGAAGTCCTACGTAAGCATGAGGAACTATCTACAAATATTCACTCACATTTGCAAAAAAAAACAATAGTCTTGACTCTAACGTCATGTAAGAGCACCTTTTTAAAACATGCCTGTGGTTCAAAGTTAAATTTCAAAATTTACACTTATAGGTACTAGTACTTATATTTTACATGTTAATATTGCTGTCACAAAGTTTTGATATTAGTTCTAATATACCGAAAGTTACGTTGTTGGAAGTCTAACGAGTTAATTTTATTCATAGGTGGTATTGGTCAACAAGCGAGTCCCGACAGCACGTCCCGTGCCTCCGAACTGTCCTACGTGGGTGCGTCAGCCTCCTCGCCTACCATCACTGATCCGCGTCACGACCAGGACCAGGACCACGATGACATAGACCACGAGGACGAGGACCACGACCAGCCAACCAACACCAGCGACCCCAGCCTAGCGCACAAGAAGCGCAAGCGACGCGTACTTTTCTCCAAAGCGCAGACTTACGAGTTGGAAAGAAGGTTCCGTCAGCAAAGATACCTCTCCGCCCCTGAACGGGAACACCTGGCGAGTCTGATTCGCCTAACACCGACACAAGTCAAAATCTGGTTCCAGAACCACAGGTACAAGACGAAACGTGCGGTGCAGGAGAAAGGAGCTCATGATTTGAATGTCGGCAGTTTAAATTCTCCTCGTCGTGTAGCGGTGCCTGTCCTTGTGAAGGACGGTCGGCCATGTATAGGCAAGCCGGATGGTCTCCCCCCGCTGGGCATGTCGCTACCGCCGTACCAGCCGATGCACCACCAGCCGCCCGTCGGTCACGGCTCCCAGCCCAGCGGCTGTTGGTGGTGATTATACAATCAACCAGTGATTTGCTAGTCGTTACATGAAGTAATGTCGCTTCGAATTGGGAATAAGCGTATTACTTTTTGTTTAAATTGCTTTCTTAACATTATTGTTACTTTTGAATTATCCTTCTAGTTAGACGGACAAATAATTTTCTGGGCCTAATATGTAAAATGGTGAAATTAATATACACATATTAATGAACACGAAAACTAATTTAAAACCTTAATTCGATTTTTTTTTATTAATTGCAACGTTAGTTAATTGAAAGTATTAGAGCCCATAACACCCGTCTCTTATAGGAACCTCTATTTCGTGTATAATTTTAATATAATAACGTAGTTTTTTTTAATCAGATACATTGTGAGTTACCTCGAATAACAAGGAAAATGAAAGTAATACTTAAAGTATTAAATAGTATTAGTAAATACTGAAAGTATTACTTGCATTTAGTATTTATTTATTTAATATCAGATATTCAAGGTGTATAGAGTTCCTATTAAATATGTCTGTGTTAATATTCTAGTTGAACAGCGTAAAGATTTCACCTGGGAATTTCTCTTTTTAAAATTAATTCTTGCTTTTTTTTAGTTACCATTAAGTTATTAAAACAATTAGGAGTCTATATAGCCCGGATTTTGATATGAACAACTCTAAACGTGAGTTTTCACTTATAAACGAGTATATTGTATCGGCAGTGAAAACCAACATTAGAACAGTCGGCGGAAGATTTTATATTTTTTTTAATGGACATATTTTGCTACGTACGCAAAACAAGCGAATCGTAAAATATAACTTACAATTTTTATTATTAAATCAATTTCTAAAGTTGTGTTGATTGTAATTCATTATTTAACTACATGATATGATTCCGCGCTTAAAATTTTAATGGTAATTTAACCGCCCCCTGATGTCTATTTCCGAAACTAATTACCTAAGATTAATAAGTTAATTTAGCGTATAATCTTAGAAACTTACACATTCCATTAAATAACTAGTTTTGTATATTAATGTAAAAAGCTAACAAAAGTTATTAGGTTTAATATTGTCTAATATTATGAGAAATTGACCAGATTTTATCAGAATGCAATATTTAGATTTAAGGTTCAGTATTATAGTCGAATATACCAACTTAGTCAATAATTATTTATATATATAACAAAGTGAAATTATATAAATTTACTTATTTTGTAGCTAAATGTGTATATTGTGTAAATATTGGCATAAGTTACCGAAATATTGAAGTTTAATGTGTGAAAATGTGAACTTGGTGCGAATTTTAGAAATCATCATAACTTTAACATCATTGTAGAATTACTTTGCATAAGTAAACGCATTGAAATTGTATAAACCGATTTGAAAATAAATTATTATGTGATTATTAAAATTACTGGCTGAATTTCATTTTACCTTCATAATATTTTTTTTTGGAAATAAAAAGGTTTCATTATTTTTAATATTATTATTACAACATGAAATTAACATCAGTGCAACTATCTCTCTATATATATAAAAGAAAGTCGTGTTAGTTGCACTATTTATAACTCAAGATCGGTCGAACTGATTTAGCTGAAAATTGATGGGGAGGTGGCTTAGAACTAGGAGACGGACATAGGAACTTTTTTATCTTGTGTGCATTTTTTTTATTCCGCGCGGACGGAGTCGCGGGTAAAAGCTAGTATCTAATAAACGAGCAACACATTGAACCAGATACTGCATTTATTAGTTGAAAATAATGGATTACACAATGTTTGAAATAAACAATTAATTAAATAAATCTAATCTAACAACTGTTTCCATATCATGAGTTTCGATTGCCGACACAAGTACAAAAACATATTGATCATCCTTCTCATTCTGTTGGAATAAACAGATACTGATTTTGTTTATGTATTTCAGCAGTACAAACTAATTTTAATCAGTTTGCACCGTGAATTTTAACTTTGAGAGATTTAATGTAAGTTAGGTATTGTTGCTTAGGTATTTATTGAAACCTGTCACAATATTGAATATTCCACGCCTGCTCTGGGTGTATTTATTTACAACAATCAGCGATAACCGATAAAGCTTTCCTTGAGATAACGTCGTGCCGCCGCGCAGCACCACGTTTGCTCGTTATGAGATCCGCGCCTTAACCACGTTTATTATATTACAATTATTATTGACAATAAATGCCCTATAATTAGGTCTTAGTTAATCTTTATGTTTTGATTTTTTAATCCAGCTTAAATTACAGACATAATACTATGATGCTAATAATTAAGACAGACTGTCATAATTATTAGCATCTTAGTATTTATGCGGGTGTAATATTATTCCTAAAATTAATGTAATATTTTTATTATTTCTTTTTCCAATATGTGTTACCCAATTGTTACACGAAATAAATAAATAAATAAATAAAAATTAACCATTAGTATCAGTGAGTACTTTACCAATTATACGTAGATGTATGAATGTGGAAAAGAAAATACGTCAAGTCCAGATTTTTTTTAACTTTTCTCCAGATATCTAAGTTTTTTTTTTAAATTTAGGTAGCGAATACAAGTGGTCTGCTTGTCTTAATAACATTTATGGACAATGTTCCAGTAACTGAACTCTTATGCCAAGAAAATGATCCCAAGTTAGTGTTTCTGAATTAGGATAACTAGCTATTAGTTAGTTATTTTTTTATTAACGTGTCGGATTCAATAATACCGAACGATTTTCTGACCACTTAAAGTAAATTGTGAAATTATTTTAATATAATTAGTAAAGTAGAATTTATATATTAGAACATGAGTAAAATATGATGCAAACAACTTTATTTCAATCTCTCATAGTGGTATGAGTGATTGCACTAATAGTATTCCTATGAAAGTGGAACAGGTGTAAAGAAGAACATCGCTACAAGCGCAAATACGAAGTAATCGGGTCGCAAGCTATCGGTAGGCGACGTGATTAGATAACACCCCGGCCCCGGGTCCGGCAAATATTTAACTGGCAAATAGAACGCAACACACGCCTCTGACGACATTCACATATCTACAGCGAAAACAACCATGTAACTAGGCACGAACTGGACAATACATTCTTTTGTTTGTATTCAAACTACATATTATATTTGTAACTAGCTTTTACCCGCGACTCCGTCCGCGCGGAATAAAAAATAGAAAACGGAGTAAAAATTATCCTATGTCCTTTTCCTGGTCCTAAGCTACCTGCCCACCAATTTTCAGTCAAATCTATTCAGCCGTTCTTGAGTTATAAATGGTGTAACTAACACGACTTTCTTTTATATATATAGATATAGACTTCTAACTGTAGGTTTCTGAGAACAAAATCTATTTTTAAAACATAATGTTACCTCTGTTTTGTCGAAGATAATAACAGGTATGACAACATGTTTTATAAAGATATTTTGGTCTCGGAAACCAGTAACAGAAAACAGTAAGAAAGACTGGTTTGTGTGGTATGAGTATAAACCTTAAAACCACTGCAGAGATATTAATTATTCAGTCATCATTATGGCATCTGAATACCGAGTTCTTAAAATAGACTAAAAGGGTTTAATAGACGGTTTTGATTTTAAGTATAGTAAGTGACAAAACCTATACGATCAAAAAGAGCAAGAAATTATTTCAAAACAATACAGAAAATAAGTGTACCGAACACACATAAAGTTATATTCACACGAGCATCTGAAAATTGGCTACATAAGAATAAATATTTTATCCCAGAAGTATGTTTCTCAACTAGAGGACCAATTTTGTATCAATCACATCTACTCACGAATACCTTTATGCTTCGGTATTTGTAAGATGTAGCAAAAAATCCACATTCACTAACAGCTAACGCCTTCTCGTATTGATTGAAAACACATTCAACAAAGAGATGTCGCCGTTTATTAAATACATAATAAAGCGAACACAAAGCACAGAATCGTTGGTACTACAATAGCCAAACAAACTGTGAATTAATCTCGATTCTCAAAACGCCTTCGATTCAGTAAAGGGCCGACAGAAGCGACTGTCGAAGTTCGGTTAAGCCGATTAGGTTGATACAAATACGACTGACGTATGTGTGAACGTAGCCTCGGCGTCTCTATACGATCCTTGATCGAAGCCATTCAAGTAAAGCAAACAACCAATAGAAATTATAGCTACCTCAAGCTATGTAACATTTAGTTATGTAGTTCGATTCAATGAAAAAAAAAAATAGAAAGGAAACATTTCTAAGTAATAAGGACTAAATTGTACAATTTTCCTTTCTGATTTATTAATCATCAAAGTATATTTTGATATTGCACATTACGTTAAATATTTGGTTTTTTATTTATTGTCATCACAAATTTTATACACCAATGCTTCTTTCCATTACTAACATTTACTGTAAACTTTTTTTTATCTATAAACTGGGTGACACTCATTAACAAAATGTTGCCTCTTCACATTCTTAGTGTAGACTAGTGAAAACTTAATTTCGAAAGGACATAATTTGCAGTATCGGTAGTGTTAGGGTCGTATTGTATGGGCCAGAGCGGCCGGGTTGGCAGAAAGATCCGTGTAACAATATTGTCGACGTAGCAATATAGTTATGATGGACGAGCGTCGAGCGATCGCCGGACAGCGCGCAGTCGACTCGAAACCCGATAACGGCCGCTGATGGCTTTTCCTCTACCTTGTTTGAGTATCTTGTCCTTACTTATGTGATTTCAAGTGACTGTCATTTAAAAATAAAGTAATTTATAATATCGTCCCTGAGTCACTGTACAAAAATCTGTACAAGTTTTAGGTTTCTTTGTAATTTTCATTTGATGTTTTTCTCTTAAATTATTATTTTTTCTAAAAATCGCTACTAACAGATATAGATTCATAACAATTGTTTACGTTCGTACGTACATTTGTACGTACGAATGTACGATTAGTATAGCCTTGTCTTAAGAGATTGTTTATGATGCGATTTCCAATTAGTTTTACGTCGTGCGAACATAATACTAAAAAAATCATGGGATATTAATAAACTGAATTAGTAAATCTCCTAAGCGTGTATAAATGTCGAAATAAAATCCCTAAAGTAAATCAAAGTCATCAAATATTGTGGAGGGATGTGAAGAACATTGTAAGAGGCCGGGCGACACGCGCGCGGCTGTCGCGGCTTACCACCGCACCGCCACCGCCCGCATACAATTTATTGTAGCGCTAATAAACACGTCATAGTATAAAACCAACCATACACGAAGATGGTAACAGTATTACAAGACTGAATAATTAATTTACAAAATTACACACACATATATGTGTAATATACATAATATTGTGATGCACGAACGTATTTAACCAAGAAATATTTCTAAACTTATATAACCAATTATACTTAGCGAAAATAATATGATGGATCTCTAATATCACGATTTTGACTCGTACTCGTACTCGTACCGCTATTCGTTTTAGTTCATTTAACTCTGCTCTTCAGTCCGTTAAAACAAATTTAAGATTCAGGTTATACTTTCCGTTTTTTTTTTAACAAAAATACGCCTTCTACGTATTTTATCGAAATTTATATTAGTTTTTTCTAGGTGTACGAATTTCGGCAAAGCCATTTCTCATAGCAGTAGCGATATACGGCATAAAGGTTTACGACACGTCATATTTATGGCGCAGGGTATTGTGATATATTTTTTTGTTGTTCGCATTAGGTTTTATCTGACTTTCCGCTAAATCAAGTAGCTACTGGCCGGTGTCAGGAAGCACCCTCGTATATCATCGCGGCGGATGCGAGCAGTTTGGGGTTGCCGAGGCCGGGCCGGGGCCGCGTAGACCATTTGTCTTATCGATTCAGTTAGCTGCTTATTTTCCTATTAGCACCGTATGTTTGATTATTAGATTTAGGTTGATTTGATTTCTTACTCGGAATGATATTTCGACTTTATAATAATTCGTTAAGTGACTATAGGTTTTTTCGATGAAGATGATAGACTGAATGAAAATAAAGAAATCTCTAACTTTTGGCAAACTCTTTGAGTTGAAATGTCAATGTTTTTATATTTAACAAGCGTTTATGTTGTACTGTCCATGATACGGCGATGGTGTGGATGTGCCAATGAGAAAGGAGTTTTTTGTTAATCGAAATTAGAACCCGTAATGTAACAATTTAGTAGACTAATAACTGTGCTATTAGGATTCATAAGCTACCAATAATGGTATCCTTTAAATTGAGTGTCCTTTATAACAAAGGAACAGCGATAAATTCGATAAAACATGCTGATAATCTCCCGCGGTGCACAAGATGAGAAGAAATCTTTCAACTAATATATCAAACTATACGATACTGTTTTCTGTGCTGGTTCTTTGAGTCTCAAAATGGTACGTATGAATTTAGTCTATGTCATATAAAGACGAGGGGCAGCAGTGGTCCGAACTATTCATATTAAGACGTCACGCGCCCTTTTTTCGGTAAAAAAGGGAAAATGAAGACCGCCGAGCGGAAATATTACCGAGTAACGGCATTTCCGCACAATAAATCGCCGTCCAATCAAAGGAAGCCGTGCTCTGTGCCCTCATATATCTTTATTAATGCTACACTTTATTTTATTGGTGCTTTTTATCGTATGTATTTATTGTTGTCTAATCTTTAACGTTTGCAGTGTGAAATATTGATTTAATTTTTTATCTTTTCTATAAAAAGAAACGTTTATATAAAGTTTCGTTTATACGTTGCCTAAGCTTTAACGCTCAATTCAATCTTAGGCTCAATTCTTAGTTTCATTGCTATTCAGTTTTATATTGTTCTGAATCTGAGATAAATAGCATTATGAGATATGCTTGTATAAGTTTATTTAGAAGTACCAATTGTCTGAAGAAATTTCTCGATCGATGAACACATATTGCTAAGTTTAGTACATGTGAAGAAATTCGTATGGGTAAGTTAATATAGCGGTCAGGTAGCGTTTTGATGGGAGTTATGGCATTTATATGGAGGTTGTGTGTTTACCTGAGCGTCGCCGTTATCTACAGGGGGAGGCTAAATCAGAAAATCGATACGACCGCCTCGTCCGCGTCGGGCGCTTATTACAACACGTATTCACTCTACAATTTAAAAGTTTTCAGTTCACCAGAGCTAAATAAATCTTTTTATCCGACTGACAGGTGAATTGTTTTTTCCTAAGTTTACTCATATGTTTTCTTTGCAAATAATTACACGGACATTTTCAGATCATTAACAAATAATACCGAAATATTGGTAGTTAATCGAGTCTTTATTAAATCTTTCCGAATTTTTTGTGTTTTGAACGCAGGGGATGTATGAAAAGGAAAAGAATTATTTTTGATTCACAGTATCAACTACTTACCTTATCAAATATTTTAATTTAACATTACGTAACAACACTGATGAATTACACATATTAAAGTCTATAAAAAATAGGGCAAGTGATATTTTGCACTGAAGTGGTTATTTTTACAAATATTTAGGTACAAAACTAAAGGCTTCTTGTTGTTATTTTCTCACATGAAAAATTGCCTTTACCAAAGTTCTTCCCACACAAAGAAACTAGGACATTTTTAGGTTAGAATTTAGATATCAATATGCTTAGCTATAGTACTCATCTCCCCGTAGTTAGAGACAGGAAGTGGCGAATAGAGTCGTCAATATAGCTTCACTTCCGACTTGCTCTGCAATAATTGCGTCCCGCTGATTGTTGTGAATGAGCTGTCAGACTTCAGATTAATGAGGTACAGATTAACAATGCAGTGACCACCTACAAACCTATTTACTGATTAAAATGACCCACGGCAGCAGATGTATTGACAGCTGGGATTGAGACGTTACCACAAACAGTTGAGTGTTTTTGATTACACTTTTTTCATCTTTAAAACTCTTAGAATGTATGAATTAAAATGCCTGTATTTAACAAAGTAGAAAAATAAACAATTAACCGAAATAAAATTTGAAACCATAAAATTACAGCTTGTTTATTAATTAAATAAATTATTATTATTATTCCTTATTTATTTGGAATTATTGATATTCTTCGTTTAATTTTTAGACATAATGCAATCTGTTGAAAAGTTATAACCGAGCTTTTTAGGAAAGTTTACTAAGAAGAGGTTCTAACAAAACCTGTATCAGCTTCAACTGTAATACTAAAAGAATCATATTTAGTGTATTTCGTATTCAAAAGCTACACTAAGGAGAAACCTTAATGACTATAAGCGTCTTTGAGTGTCCGTCAATTTAGTAGTTAGTTAACTCAGTGATTTGGCCATTGAAAGAGTATCTTTTATCTGGTGATACGCGGTGTTGGCGGGTGTCGACCACCGCGTCGACGGTGAATCAGCTATCCTCCTAATGGTCATTTGGTTTGTTGAAATATGATTAATTATTCTTATCGATGCTCCCCGGGCTAGCCTGACTGCTGCCGGCTGACTGCTGATGCCTCAATGATGAGACCCGCTTATCCAGCATTATTATAATTGTATGGACAAGGCGGATATTCATTTTGAAAGTAATGAGCAGATATATTTTATATCAAAATTAGACATGTTTTTCGAGGAATAAAGAAACAATGTCTGTTTAAACGTAATGATATATTTTTGAACGGATTGTGATCATGTGATGTTTGGTAAATGAAAACTAATAATTAAATTGAACATGGACATGTTTACATAAGTTTACATTAATAATCCTTATGTTTCGTACCAATAATAAGTATAAAGAGTCCTTCGAACAACTTAGCATTTTGATATTTTATTCTCCTTATTAATTCCTTTTGATCCACTTGCTACCAGATTGTATAGTTATTTTTTATGTTGTTGGGAATCCAAAAAGTTGTTCATTGTGTGAGAAGAATTATGCTACATATTAAGGAGTTATATTCAAAGGTGTGATTGATTTATGAAAATGAAAGCTGATACAAAAGCAAAAAGGTTTTAAACATTTAACATTAGCTTTTAATATATTTTGTAGTATCGGAACAAACGGTGTATAAGTTATTAATAAACTTATATAAATAAAATAAAATAATTTAAAACAAGTAACAAAAAGTAAGTATTGTTATATTCTATTATGTGCGCAAGACGAAATGTTTTGATGGACTTAAATTAGCTTAAATTTTTTCACTAATTTCGTCAACGCTTATTTTTCGCTCGCTAAAATACTTGTTAAATTCAGTTGAATTTTTTTTAATAAAAGAACTGCGACAATTAACTAAAGAAAAAAATGATTAGTGAAAAAAAACGTATATAATCGTACAAGTAGTTTGTCGAAATGACCATGATAGATTAGAGGACGGAGTCGAAATTAGATGTCGACGGGGGGTCCTGCCCGGTGACAATGCCACACGTCCGATTTACAAATAACAAAAAGTTTCCTTAAACTTAGCCTCTGTTCTCTATTTGCGAGTTAAATTTATGTTTCCTATCAAAATGTTCACAAAATGCCAAGCTGAGAACGCGCAAATAATCAACGACGAAAACTAGATACGGACTTTCGGAGTTCTCTAATTAATAATTCAAATTGCTGCAGACATTTAGAATCAAGTCCAAAACCAAGCCAAATATTTTACTGTATACAGACGGTTTAATGACTATTTAAACAGTCTCTAACCACCAAGTTTAGTATTTTATTATACTAAATTAAGCAACTCTTTAGATGTTCTACCTTAGATGTCTAGAGACCTTGCTTTTATTAACAAAATGAAAATAAACCTTATGCAGAATATTTATTTTGTATGTAAAGAATAAACTTAAAAACTATTGAGACGATTTAGAAAATATATTTTTCATTAAAAACATAAATAATCACTGAGTAACATAGGCTATATTAATCATTGATTTTTTTTAATTCCGCTCGAACGAAGTCAAATATAAAATTAAGTTAAAATATTAGTATCGACGGCATATTTATATGTTTTAAAATATTAGCGCGATATATTATATGTTTTTATATTATATTTTATATATTGTTACATTAGTATGACAAAATTCTATCATAAAAAATTAAGAGTTTATTTATTTTGAATGGTTAAAATTATACAAATCCTTTATCCCCATTCTTCTTTGATTCTTTGAAATTCGGAAGTCGGAGTGGCTTTTACACAACACCGTAGGTAATTCATATAATTGGTTCTTTTATACGTCGCCACCGGAAAGGGCCACACGGTAAGCTCTCGCGCCCTAAAAGGATTTGTACTACATAGTCGAAACAGGGATCTCTCTAAATGTCTGTCTTAAATGTATTGCAGACAGACTGTCGCCTCAATCAGAGAGAAGAACTGTTTAAATTCTTTGAATTAAATATTCAAAAGTTTGAATCGTATCTAATTCCTCGAGAATGTGTTTTTACTATACACAATAAACAAAACTTGTGCTTACTTATAATAAATTTGTAAAGGTTTAATCAAGGTAAAATTTTTGCGTGTATCTCGGAATAAACTTAACAACGAGAAATATAACTTCTCATTATTTTTATATGGAAATAAATGATTGACGGAAAATCAATACAGAAAATAAACTTAGGTTATTTATGTGTTTTAAAGTTGTTTGTTTAATCGTGCGTAGATATTATATTTCGATAAGAATTACTGATTGTATCTTTACTGTGAAGTACTTTTACAATATTTAAAGATAATAAACAATACTGATAGTAATGATTTAACGTCTATCTATTTGTATTGTTTGATAAAATTTATCGCAATTATTGATACCTAATAAATGATTAAATCTATTAAGACCCATCTACTTCGCTACCTATAATGCACAATAATAACCTAACATAGATATTAAACCAAAACCTATATAATATAGCAACATATAAAAGCAAAAATTGTGGATTCCGCTCTATAGAAACACGTAAAAAAAAATTCAGTGGAATTGATAACCTCCTTCTTTTTGAAGTCGGCTAAAAATGGACAGATAAATCAATGGATACGGTTACAGTGCATAACAGCGAGCACCATAGCACATTACTCGTATATTACAAAGGAGTGCAATATTACCAATATTACATATTATATATGCGAAAGTTTAGATGGATGTTTCTCTGATCTTGCTGAAATTTGGCATGGATGTAGAACATAGTCTGCAAGAACACATAGGCAACATATTAAGATTTTTTCAAATTCCGCGCGGATAGAATCACGGGTAACAGCTAGTAAGTTCATAAAATGTTATGTAAAAGTTACATACTTACGACTAAATAACAATTCTTGCGTGTGGTTCCATTGAAATTAAATGTCTACAATACATGTTTGGGGCACAACAATATGTTCATAATCCAAAATGACATTTTATTTGGTTAAATATACCAAATAATAAAGCCGCAGTGTGAATTCAAACGTATTCTCCAGAGGCGTCCATTCATATAATTTGTTTTTCATACAAATCGTTACGGATCTGTGTATAATTTTGCGAAATTTAGCGAATTTAGAAGTATTTTCACGGTGTCATGCATGTTTAAAATTAAAGTTTTATGCAACAGCGTCGGGCGTGAAATTGATTTGAATCCGTTTCATTCGCTAAACGGAAGTGTAGTTTCGACTTGGTCCATTCATGTTTCGTGGCCATTCATAAACATTTTTACAACTCGCCATACTACGATGAACCACAACACGGCAGGTAGGCTCGAGCACTTTCTTTTGTTGTTTGTCTCAACGACTTTTAAGTCAATTGATTTTAATGTTTTTTGACAGTTGTTTGTGTAGATTGAATTGAATTTGCAACATCAAAAATCTCTTTAGTACAAGATTCGGGATTAAATCATACAAAATCCAAACATTTACCATTTTACTTTGTTTACTCATTTATAAAGAAAAAATGCGAAGCTCCAGCATTAGATCTATGCATTTATACTCGTCAGCTATGAATTCTCTAACTCCACTTTCCTTTGGTATATAACCATTCTGGTATAACAGCAATTCGAAAATGTTTTGTTACATTTTTAGCAGTACTGTGTATCAATCTTCTTTATATCCTTCAACAAGTTTAAACAAGTGTGTACTAATGAATAATTGTTTTATCAAAACAGTACTGAAATTTTAAAGAAATAATTTCAATTGTAACTGAAAACAATAGTACAGTCAACAAAAAATAAAACGGACTCTCTCAGTACTCAATGAAACCTCCATTTAATAAGACAAGTGCTTTACAACTTCCCACAAAAAACTTCTTCAGGTAGTCCGGATGCGAATGATGCTAGGACTACGTTCCCACGCGTGGACTGGACAGTTATTATTTTTTATGAAGTGACAATTTTAACGCTTATTGTCTCTTGTCTGTTCTTAACGTTTAAGAGATGAGGACAAAGCGCCATATGTCCCGAAAGGATGAAACAATACTGCCGTAGGTCCTGCATACAATCATGTTAGATTATCGCTTGTTAAAAACTTCAAACAGCGAGGTAATATTTATTTATCTTAGTGTTATCTACACATTTTCTGCTGGTGCATGTGTTGCATTTGTTAGTATACATTGGATGGCTGAAAGGTGGTAGTGTATCAGAGAAAGACTGGTAAAAGGATCAAATTATATAGTTATTAAGTGCCATAATTTATAACTTACGAAATTATAATATAACATAGTAAATCCTGGTATATGTTTAACATAAATGTTAGTTGTGTTTTGGTTATCGGAAGACGATACTCTTAACTATATACGTTTTATAAATGCCATGATTTTTACTGAAATACCATAAACCTTAAAACAATAAAATCTCACATAACGATAAGTCAATTTAAGTTTTCATGCAAACTTAAGTTAATGTTTCTAAAAAAGAGTAAGTATAACATAGTAATAAATATGCATAATAATATTCCATTGATAACTCATGCGTATTTATTCGTTATGAATTTACTTTTCATATGAAAATTGCATTCCAATGCAAGTAAAGCATTTCTTCGACACACAAAATTTACTTTAAAGAAAATTAATTTTTATATTAATTTCCATATAACTACCAAAATAACATAAAATGTTTACATCACACTAATATTAATTTTTTACCAGTACTTAAGCATGGGGTAAAAAATAAACATATAGTCCTATAGTCAGTAGTAACAATCATTTTAATGAATTCTCCATTCATGTACTACTGTGGTCTAAGCAATTTCCATGCACATCCGTTCGGAAATGTCCGGCCGGTGAATGCTAATCTAGCAACATTGGCCTGTTTACACAGATCCCGGCCACAAAGCCGCTCGATGAATGAAGTGTGGCGACCACCCAATGAGGACAGTAGAGTAGCCACACTACATATTATATAGGGGAGAGAAAGTACCGACACTTAATTGTTATTTATATTAATTGATTTTTTTAAGATAGTAGTGAAGCGTATGCTAGTTACAAAATTTTTATTTTAACAACTTATTTTTAGGCAATTTACCCAAACCCTTGATGACTTATATTATTTTTTAGATTAGAAGGGATCATAAATCTTCTATTTAAGGATGAACAGATTTGATGTAGGGGTTTGTTTTATAATATGTAGGTTTGTTTGTTAGGCAGGTTTGTAGGTAAGTTATATATTAATTAATTATTTCAGTCCAGATAAAAACAGACAATAAGAGAGGTTTTTGTTACAAAAAGTGTAATAGAATTAGAAGCATGCCGGGGGTCGCAGGCGGCGTCGCCTGAGCCAACATTTCTTCGACCTTCGCTCCACCGTCGCCGGCCACAACGCGCGCCGCTCTCATTATTTGACGGTCAATTTATTTTTAATCTGCACCCGGCTTAGATACAATCCACATAAAAAGTTGATATTTCAATGCTGCGCTACATATTCAACGTAGAATTCAGCGCAACTATATTTAAAATGGTCTAATCTTTAATCGATTTTCAGCTGCATAAATTGCGTTGTGAGCTTAACCGTAGTCGGAAATCATTATTTATCACTACACTATTCTCGAATGTCTAATTAACATTTTGATATATGACAATTTATAAAGATTTGTTCTATTATTCAGTCTGAATATCAAATAGCAAAAGATAAAAATCCTCGTTACTTTTATTTAATGATAATATTTTTGGAGGACGGTAATTTTGTTGCCCTATGCCAAAATAACTTAGATGCGTCCATTTATCAGACACCTTTTGATTCGCGCCCACCTCGGTATTGTGGACAGGCGTTATTCTGTAAACTGCCTCTCATTATACACTTTGTGTAAAAATATGTGCTCGAGTATAAAGGTAAACATTGATGTTTTTGAATCGGGCAGAAAGAATACATGTTTGGGCCGCCACTGGGCGCTGGACAAAGGGCACAATGAGTCGCGCTCCATGAATGGCGGCCGCACACTAGCACTCAGCGTACACTTAAATACTCTAAGAAAATACTATTATTTTTTGTTATCTATTATGTGATACAAATTTTTAGTATAAATTATAAGTTTAAAATCGTAGGACATATTCTACAATCTTAACCTCTTTATGTATGAAGAAAGTTTTAATTAATTACATTAAGTACTTGGTCATTGTTAGTATGCCTGAATGAATATGTCTCCCATACGAATGTACTTCATAGTTGTATGATAAAATAGTGTTTAGTCGATCTTTAGTCTTTTTTTATCTGTTTTTTCTCTGTTCACTCTATCTCGTATAAAAGATCATACCGTATAACATTAAGTAAACCTTATAATAAACGGACTAAAGAAGATCTAAATATACAAAAGGAAAAGTATCTTATTATTGCAAATGATTGCTAAAATCGCAACACTCGTATATTATAATAAGTCGATAAAGCCACAAAAAAATATAGTTTTTACGTCTCTTGGAATCATTGTTAGTTTTTTTTTTTTATTTTACTACGTGCTATTTTAGGTCTTACATTTAAAATTCGAATTATATAGGACTTAACAAAATCGATACAATTAAAACTTTCTCATTGTTCTTTGTTAGACGAATGAGATGCAAAGATGAGCTGGCAACGCAAGGAGAAACAAAAGTCTTTCGTCTCCATTAACTTACAATTCATGAACGTACAGTAGAACAGTATAGGCAAAATAATCAAATACTTCTACTCTACGCAGCTCAGCTCAATTTACAATTTGCGTTTCGAGCTACTGCTAGTCACCAGGCAACTTGCGGCTCTTCGACTCACGCAGTACATCGCAATGAGCTGTGAGTTGTCAATATAGCTGTTGAACCGCAGCTCAACGGTTCAAATTTGTGTGAGCTGAACTTCTGAACCAGTACAGAGCTAATTTACTCATGGCTAGTACTAGGTGTTAATTTAATCGAACTCGATCATTTTCAATCCTAAGTTGCAGTGCATATTTGAATTTTTTAAAACAACAACCTTTAGTATTATTTCAGTTTCTGTTATTTGAGATTGTACTACGACTCGTTTTATAAAGCCCTGAAAATCCATCTCGAGTAAATTGAAATTGGAAAGAGATGGCTTGTTACTGTGCTATCGGAAGCCTTCTCAGGTTTGATAAGGACGGAGGATATGGGAGTGAGAGCTCAATAACGAGCCAGCCAAGGGTTAGTGTTTCTCTCACAGTCGCTACTCCGCGAGGCAATATGCGAAGATTTATGTACCTCCCCCCATTTACTTATGTATTGCGCTACTTTCTTACTTTGATACTTCTTTATACTTTTACTTTAGTTATGTCATTAATTCAAGGTATATTTAGTATGCCACAATAGTCAAATGAACGAAATATCTCTCTATTCGTTAAAACACATTAGATTTTAATATAAAAAACCTACGTAATGAATATAAATAACAAACATATTGTTTATTTGAAGACCATATTAAGTTTTATTTCATATCAAATCGGTTCTCCCCCGAAACCAGTAAGCCAGAGCGCCCTCCCACTTAATCTCCAAGTATCGCTAACAAATTTAATATTTACTCTGACTGACTTATCTTTATAAATCGTCGACATTATTAAAACCACCATTACATTTTGATTGTTGTGTCGCAGCCACCCTGGCTTTGTTGTTGTATAGCCCAAGTTACAAGAAACACACTACAAAAACTTTTCTAATGAATATTTTTCAGAGCGATGTACGGATTTTTATCAAAAGAATGCACTCTAAGAATTTTTTACGGAATGATAGTAAAATAAAGCCTTTTTTATTGCTTTGTTCTAAACAGTAAATTGTTTTCACTTAGACCAAAAACAAACTTTATTAATAAAGTTTTTACATTTTGCTAAATTCAATAATATATTAGAAAACAAAGAACTGTAACATCAGTAATCTAAGTACTAACGATAAATTTTAAAACTGTACTGGATTCTGTTTTAATTCACAAAATATTATCGATAAATTTACTCTGTTCTTATACAAAGATAATTGAATCTATAAAACGCGTGCGGCTATGAATTGGGTCATCGTTCAGCAGAACATGCACCCTCATGTACGGGCAGCCATGCTCAGATTTACTGCTAATCCTAACCTATGTCTATGACTCTCCGCTACGCTGGTGTATATTGAAATTCGAGTTGACTTTATTAAAATGTTCACGGATTTGTTTGTATATAAATCAAAGTTTTAGCATATAAAATGTTTTCAAATAAGCTATTTAACTTGATAATATGTAACAAAAATGTTAAACGAAATCTATATCTTGAACTTTAATTGAAAGATTAAAATAGATAGCCTGTAAGTTGGTGTTTGCTATTTTCTATAACTTATACTTATACCTAACTATAACCAATATTATAACAAACCGAGGCACTTAACAAAATATTTTATATTATTCAAATGAACCAGATTTAAAATCAAGTCAATTCAAAATAATTCTAGTTCTGTTTGTGATTATTGTCATTTAAAAGAATTTATTGCGAACCATTTTTATTTTAAACTAGCTGTCGCCAGCGACTCCGTCCGCGCGGACTTTAAAAAACTTTATTAGTAGCCTATGTGTTCTTCCTGACTATTTTCTACATCTTTGTCAAATTTCATCAAGATCCATCGAGTCTTTCCTGAGATACCTTCAAACAAACATCCATCCATCTTCGCATTTATAATATTAGTAAGATAAATAAGATTTTAAATATATTTAATAGACGATGTACTAAACCTTATGTAAACGAACAGCTGTGTTTTAAGACAAATTAAATTAAAAGTGAGCGGGATCAGTGATGGTGGCGGGGGATGGTGACAATAACTGTCTAATTAAGCGAATAAAGGGCGTCACCACAAAGCCGATGTGATGGATTCCTCTAATATCGCCTGATGTCACTGATACTGTCACAGATTCACCTTGTTAAAAATTTAAATCTCTCGCCGTTTTGAAACATTTTCTTTATTAAAGTCTAGACTAAGTTTGATATATATTGCATGTAACGTTTACCTTATAATACTTGTGATCTTACTTCTTACTAATATTATAAATGCGAATGTTTAGATGTATGGATGGATGGGTTGATGCATGTTTGTTATAAGGTATCTCCAGAACGGCTGCATGGATCTCGCTGAATTTTTTTTAATTCCTCGCGGACGGAGTCGCGGCTGACAGCTAGTATTGTAATAGATCTATCTATTTGGTTAACGGTTGGTCTCTTACGAAGTTCATTCTAGTAAATACCAAGAAAGTTTAACGTTAGTTATAATAACCATCTGAGGTCAGTTTACTTGAAGAGGTGACCAATATATCCAACATATAACATAATGATTTTGGTAATCACGATAAGTTTATGTTCAAAATTTAAAATATTTATCAGTCTAATTTTATCAAGTAAAACATTGACTTCCCCCAAATATCATTAACAAAAGCAAAAAGCCCATGTGCATTGAAAATCAGATGTCCGATCAAAATAGGCCGGGCGCATTAAGTAAGATGTAACAGCAGGGGTCGGAGGGCGCGGAGGGCGCGGGAAGGCGCGGGAGGGCGCGCCGGAGGGTCCCGCAGGATATTGCCTAATCATTCCCGCCTTCACACCCTACTAACTGCCAGTTGTTTTAGTATTCATCGCGTTTATTTAGCGCCCCGCACAGAGATTGATTCCCCATTGTTAAGCTCACCTTAAAGATGTTTTATCCCTTTATTTGGTCCTAAAAGGAATAAAGTTTGTGTAAGAAATCTTAATTGTTTGTAAATTTATGATTAACTATTCAATATTTTATTAGTAATTCGGAAACTTACAACAATATCTTTCATTCTTCTTCGGGAACTTCGGGAACAATATCTTTCATTAAAAATACCTTTCGAAATTCTATTTTTTTAGGTATTACTTCTAGTAAAAAGGTTTTTAAAAATAACAGTTTGTATTCAGTTCAAAACAAGTTGGATGGTGAACTCAAATAATTATTTATTTTTCTTGCTTAAGTTATATACACTATTTTTTATAACCAAAATGGCTTTATATTTTTTGGTTATAAAAAATGTTATTAAATACACGATATCTACCTCGTATCAGAACGAGAAGGGTCCGTATGCATAGTAATGATCCTTATAAATTTATTTTCATAATTGGATTGCGAGGTTAACTATGCGTAAAACAATCCCAAAATCAGAAAAGTTGTTACAATGAATTGTGAAAGTTCCGTAACGTTTTCGCGCTATTAATTCTGACAAAGTACTGTCGAAAGGGTTGCCCTGAGGACGGTCGGTTAAAATATTGTGACGTTTCGTTGCTATCGTACAAATTCTTTTATTATTTCCCATACGGTTATTACTTTAATAATGTTTTATTTTTACTTGCCTTCGATATTTTTCTCGAAGACAAAGTAAATGTTTTTCCATGTCTTATAAAGGCCGGAATTGTGCAAAGGCATTAGCGAACGTAAATCGGAAGGAACCAAATAGCAACGGTCCCCCGACCATAGATCATTCGCTCAATGAGAGTACAACAATCAGACAACAGGCATTGAGCGTTCTTCCTTTTGTGTGACGTAATTTCATCAAAAATATCGGACACTACAATGGAAGTACATGCCGACAAAAGTCGCCGGATGTTATTCGAATCGAGTCGCCGACACGGGATTTTTTTACGCAATGCTTGCACAAAGAATGCGCTGTCTTTCGATTGTAGCAAGGGGATGTTTCCACCCACAATTCATCGAGACTCATCGTTCATTACGTCTATCGGAAATGACTTCACGGATGGATCGGAACTTTTGAGCCACTTGTGCTTTTGATTGTTGTGATGCGACTCGCAGTTAGAGCTCGTCTACGCGGCGTGTACTCAGGTGTGACCGCTTTTGACTTCGGAACTCATTCACTCTCTGAGTAATGTTAGTATCATTATAAAAGGGAATGGCTATTGTAAAAACGTATTTTTGGATCTTCTATGCAGAAACCTTGTATTACCATTACTGTCCACGAGAAATAACTTTAATATTTCATATTTTTTGTACTGACGAAAGCAAAGAAACGAAAAATATTTGGGATTTAAAATAAATGTTTAAAATGAATAGGGTCATATATGTACTATATTTGAATGAAACCACAATTTATATGTGTATAATACGTACATAAAATTGCACTGAAGTATATTCTTAAAATTGAAAATAAATTTTCATCTGGATGAGGAATACCTATTTAATGATTATATTGTAAATTTTATTTATACTTTCCTAAAAACAACATTTAGAGTGAACCCCTTAAACCCTTTAAAGGTAATTTCAGAAATATTTGCACGAATCGAACAGCCGCTATTAATGTTACTGGCAATTAATCAAGCTGGCAACACCATTAAGAAAATGAGCCGATGTTGACACAGGCGGCTCGTCGGTGCCATTACTGGACTTTTACTGTTATCGCATATCGTAACCTCCACATCGACCATACACCGTGTAATTAGTCCACAATACTAAACTGAGTCATTACTATAATTTAATCCTCCCTACAACCCCCAACCAAATTTATAAACCATCCATTAATTGTTTATTCGTAACGTTTCTTATGTTGTGCAAGAAAACCAGCAATGTATTACGAAATTTATAATTGTTTCGTATCAAATAAATTGTTACGCTTAATTGTATGGAGGGTCAGGATACAAAAGGACAATCGTAACAGCAATGGGATGGGTACAGTCGCAATCGATTTTTAGACATTGTATTAATTTATTGGAACTGAAGGACAATTTTTCCCAAACAATAATCAATCATAGGTGAAATTTTAGTTTTACTAATACGTATACAAAGATATTACTTAGATGTAAATCGATAAATGTATAATTTGTTTCCTACTCTACAACCCATAACGCCATCTATCTACCGTGTCCGGAATTAATTGAAATAATTTTATACCGTATAAAATTGGACATAATTCTTTGTGTCCCACAACAAATGTTATGTAAATTAAAGTGACCAATTACTAACTCCCGATAACGATCTTACACACATAAAGACCCAAAAGGTTAAAAAGTTAAAAAAACACCACAATAGAATCGCGTCAATCTTAAGAATTATTTCTTGCATACACAAAGCATCAATTACGCTGTCGGATCAACGCAAGGCAAGTGTGCGGCCTCTAATTGTCCGTAAGTGACGCTAACTGGGCCGCACTTTGACTTTTAATAGCAGGACTCATCACGGAATAGGTTTTATAACGTAAGTCCTTTTACCGTGGGTTTTTGAGACCAAAAATCTGTGTAAAACATATTGTCATCCCTGTCATTACCTTTGACAAAACAGAGATAACAACATAATTGAAACGGAGTTTTAGGTCTTAGAAACTCACGGTAAAAAGAGTTACGTTCGTAAAAGGTGCCAGCATGATATATACAGGTGCGATTGTCATATTTACCTCACTTCCCTCGAATAGTGGCAGAATTTATTTAGTATAACGGCGACCTATTGCCTAGTCCGTTTATCTATAGTCAAGGGGGCCACCTCGATTCTAGCGCGGTAAGGCAACTAATAGAATACCGAGCGATGTTAATTACAAGTTAATTGAAAAGGAAAACGCCCAATGCGACGTGCGAGATTGGCTTATTAAACCAGCCAGTGTTTTGTTTAAAGATTTAAAATCACTGGCTGGTTGTTGATTAAAAAGATTAAATGTCAGTAGATTTTTCTTAGTTTTTATAAGTACCATTTAGCTGCTTCGATTTATCCTTAAAGAAAAATGAAAACACGGACCATGTCCTATCTTGAAACATGACTGAAATAAAAAAAGCAAAGATTACGTATCAGTTTATAAAAATATTAACAAAACTAGTTTAAAATATTTCGACATGTAAAAGAAATTCGAAATAAAAAGTACTATATTTTGAACTTGTTCTATAATGACCGCTCTTTACTTATACAATTTTTGCTTCGTTGTATAAAAGACAATACAATAGGAAAAGGTTACTATAACAATTGTTATCGTTTTATAGCATTACGAACAAATAATTCGAGTCTTTTACAATACGATAATTTGTCATCGGGGATGACTTTTGCACCACCTGGCTACCACGCGCCCCTAACGCGAGATCTTTGGTTGGATTTGCAACGCCCCGAACTTTTGTTAACATGATTGTTTAATTTATATTATGTGATCTTCAAACTTTATTTAAGTCGTTCTATAAACATGTGCAGATGCGGGGATCCCTGGGCGGGATACAATCGGCAGATGGTAGATGCTAAACTTGTCTTGTGGGTTGTAATTTTCGTAAATGTTGTGTAGCTTTTTTTACAATAAACGATGGATACCACAGACTTTTCCCAATATATTATCGGGGGTTTTCACTGCAACACGCATAAAATCATGTTTTTGTCGATAGTTGAAATTAATGTATCATTAAATAAACCCAAAATAAACATTATTTTAATTTCATGTCTATAAAACTTGCAAAAAATTATTTTTAAAAAAGATGCCAAAAGAAAATGTTCGATATGGCAACCCAGTTGCGCAACGGCGCCGACATTCGCGGTCGGCGAATCGACTTCCTGCGCGTCGCTTCCCGCCGAAATGGATCACTTCCGACACGTATTTGTCATCTCCAAATCACAGCACGCCAAATTGTCGACAAAGACTTGTTTCACCGAGAGTTGATTATTTTTTGCTTAAAAAAGTAATTTTGAAGACCTTAATTCGTCTTGTCAATAATTAATAGTAACAATACATAGTTATTAGCATAGGAGATTTTCAGGTAAATGAAATTTAAATTGAAAACTTAGGTGAATATAAAATATGTGACTCAATAAATGCGCAAATGAATAGTGAATTAGTCAC
This sequence comes from Papilio machaon, assembly GCF_912999745.1. NCBI lineage: Eukaryota > Metazoa > Arthropoda > Insecta > Lepidoptera > Papilionidae > Papilio > Papilio machaon. The sequence goes on along the minus strand of NC_059999.1, from coordinate 4,379,217 downwards.
CAAAGTTCTAAAATACATGATAAAATATATTTCTGATAAATCAAAATTATAGGTACCTATAAATAGTTGATAAGGTAATGACGCATGTTGCAATTGTCGCATCGGGTCGTAGTGTCAGCAGTAATTGTGAGAACTGGTGCATAATTAGCGCGACGAGTCACGGGGCGGGCTCACACCCTCGCTTTGACGCTTTTTACTATACCCGTGGGATATTCTAATTGCGTTCAGAACCGGTGTTTACATTAATTAACTTTTAATTCTTTAGCAGAAAGAGATCATAAAACTCTTTTGAAAAGCTTAATAAACAGTATAATGTAAGATAAAGCTATCATTTGTACTAAAATAAGTATTTAATTCGTGAAGTTTAGACGAAAACTTGGTCATTATTTGAATAAATTATATAAGAGAGTATAAATTGTCCTATGTTTTGCAACAATTAACACCTTAGAAAATGATCAGTGAAATTTTATTATTTAAAACAATGTGAGTGCATCAATTTATTTCAATTTACACGATTGCATTGTTTCGCCGGCGGAGGGCGGCAGCGGCGTTCCCGCGCTTCCGGGCGTCGCTTCCGACACGCGCGAGACACGTGCCGCCATCTTTGAATTACACCCTACAACAATTGCCGTTTGTGTTGCCAATAAGAAAAACAAACTTGCACTCTGGTAGAATAAACAAGGAATTTTAAATCATAGTACAAAATAATAAAACTCAATATGACATGCATTATATTCTCAATTTTAGACTCTTTCAATGTTTTAAGGATGCGTATGATTGTTTCATGTTACGCTAATGTTGTTTAATAATTATCTAGCGCGGTGGTGAAAGCATAATCGTGCTGGAGTCATTTCCAGGATGAGTATAATTTTAAGTAAAAGCATCGTCGATTTAGGGTTAGAGCATTTTGAAATAATGCAGTAAGTTTTTCGAAGAGTTTAATCACTCTTTTTAACTTCTGAATTGTCTTTAAAATTATAATATACATTAAAATACCCAATGTTACCTTATTATAATTTTAAAATATAATTCATTGTAATTTTACAGTTCCATTCATAATAATATTATGAAGAGCGCTACAAATAACAAACTTGGACAATTTTTGGGAATGCAACAGATAAACGCCAAAACCATTATTCCTGTCGGATACAATACAAAGTAATTGTCCTATTCTTAATTAAATACCATAATTTTTAAACTTATGGACAGCAATTATTATAGCCATTACCGTAACTTGTTGAGTAAACAGTGACGTGAGAACAGCGTAGCGGATTCTTCGCAAACATTTGTACTGACACACCCGAACCCGGTGTGTGCTCAAACAAGGTTCAACTGTTTGCACACTAACACCCTATTGATTTAACTATGAATTGAATCAAACGGGGTTGAAATTATAGTTCAAAAAGGTGTTGGAAAATTCAATAAAATCATGGTCGTTTGAACTACGTTAGCAAAGCGATTCAATGTAAAAATAAATTTACGTTATGTAACATTATATGTTGTAATTACATTTTACTTAAAAATGTTCATTTAAAATTTAAGCGATTTGAGCCAGTTATCGTGATTTAAACTTAAAATATATGATTTCAAGTTTCCTCTAAATGCTACTAGATGGCAATACTTGTCAGATTCTATCGCAAGCTTTATTATTACGAAACACGCTGAAATATTAACGAGCGTAATGTAACACTACTTTTAAGATTTCATTTTATGCAACTAATTTAAAAATAAAACTAATCTCTAATATTTTTTGCTTATGTTGTTAACCACAGTTGTAAAATATCACACTTGTGTAAAGCAATTTTTAATTTAAAAATATTTTATTGGTTGGTGAAGTTTATTAAAATCACCGCTTCTTCACGGAAACCACAACAATGAACGAATATTCATATAATGTTTATCTACTGAGTAGTAAAGTTTCTCGTTTCGTATCTGGAGTGTAATAAAATAAAAATGAACTTGTAGTTCATGTTCAGTATAAATACAATAACAAGAATGAAAATGATTCAAACTTTCGTGAGATATTATCATTAACTAAAATAGGAAACGGCTAAAACACTCACGTACATTTGTCCGGTGTCGGCACCGACTAGTTTCGAGCCCATCGGGTGCCCTTCATCAGGGTGAGTGGTACTAGTATTATTTCGCGGACCCGGCCCGTCGCTAAACTAGTCGGTGCCGACACCGGACAAATGTACGTGAGTGTTTTAGCCGTTTCCTATTTTCGTTAAGAATTAAAATGTATTTTAATTTTAACAGATATCGCCGCTATTCAAATAGCTATAGTATGGTTCGTAAATCTTTTGTAGCTTGAAGCATCAAAATAGCAGATTCGAGATAATAGTATCATCTAAATTTGTACCTAACGTGTTTTGAAGACACAAATTGCCATCGAAAAAGTTTTTAAATAAAGTAATGTACCCAATTTAAAATGTAAAAAAGTAATAAAAATGCTACATTTTATCTCCGTACACTTCTATTCAGCGATACGAAAATAGAATAACAATTCTGTTTATTGAACATCTTGTTGAAGAGGAAGTGCTCTGGGAATCACTGAGCGAACGCTTTGAGCGGAGAGCGCTGCTCAATCCAAGTTTTGTGTAACAATGTGTAATTTCGCCATTTCTATGCGCAAAATTCGAAACCGGAAGCGACGGAGCGACTGTAGCGGGGGACTCGCGAAACTTCGCTATTGTGGCGCCATCTACAACTGTCTGGCGCACTGACGCACTTCCGGACGCTTCAGAAAGTCTCCAACTGTCAGTCCGGGCCCGGACGCCTTGGAGTTTCCTTTAAGGGTCGATTTTATTCATACGATTCTTGTTGAGATTTATTAACTAGATTAATGAGATGAATAAGATGTATTAATTATTTTATTTTAAATAAATGGTATAATTTAACACATTCAGGTTTTAAATAATTATATATTCAAGACAATCATACCGCTATATAAACTAGACAAGGTTTTGTAAAACTATAACTGGTGTAAATTTATTGCATCCATTACCTCTTACGAGCTTAAACGTGACATTCACAGAATTTACTAGTAAATTTAAGTACCACCCAACATGCACTAACGTCAATGATTATAAATTTAACAGATGTTATAACATATGATGTATGTTTTCCTAAGTCGTGAATAAATTCAAGATAACGACGTCTTAACAAACCGCTAATATAGGAAATTTCCTTAACTATTAATATTATTTTGGCACCACATTATAACAGATATTTGCGCAGATTTGAAAGACATTAATTACAATTGACATAAACAGCAAGCCAACATACATAAGCGCTTTATTACATAGTTTTACAAATTATGTTTGTGTTGGTGATCAATAGCTATAGCCAAACGTCTGCGTCTGCGCATAATTCTCAACGAGCGCACGTGGGTGGACACTATTCGTAGCAAGGTCGTGCGATATAGTGTTACAGACAAACGACTGATATTACTTGACCCTCAAGCTTACACAAAGAATTCCTTCTGAGGTCCAAATTCCGTTGACACGAGGGGGGTAAGGGAGGTCTTTACGAGTTGGAGATTACGTCGATCATTGCCACCAATGTACTACCTACACGAAAATTGTTACGCCATCCGTTGCCTGAGCAACGGACATTCGTGTTGTCAGTATAGCGATGTTCCTATATCCGGTTGTATCTTGGCTACAGAATACATCAAGAGCATATCGTTACCATAATAGAGTTGGATATTCTTACACGTGATGACTTGTTGACATCAGAATTTATTCAGCGGATGTTTTGACACCCATGACCTATGTGTGACGCGCGAGGACGTTTGGTGTTATTAAAACACAAAGAGCTTTTACATATTACACTTCTTTGTGAGTTTTGATATGATATTTATTATAAGAGGTTATTAAAAATATATATATTTTAAAAACTGAAGTTTATTTATACTGTATTCATCATTTGCCAGATTAACTTCATATTTTATTTATTATTATCATTTTCTTTGTAAAAAAAGTAGAAGTTGAGAGTTTCGTTAATGCACTTATTTTATAATTGCTCATGGGAAGGCAGTATGTTTACTCCTTCTATTTGTGTAAAAATATTTGAAGTGTAATAAATAAACGGCATGACATTGACGAGTCGTGATCTTAATGTGTGTATAAATCAATGTTTATTTTACATCAATGGTGCTGGTAGCTGCTGTTTGATTACCTATCAAGCTATGGACGTAAATCTTCCGCGAGCCACAGTGTCATCGCTATTTGTACACCGCGCTAAATGTACGAACTGTCGTTGTAACAAATAATACAAACAAAAGACGATGACAGCTAATAAATTATTAACATATGATCATGAGTCATGAGCAAAGAATAGCAAGTGCCAAAAAGCAATTTGCATTTAAAATACCATGTTGCATGGCTTTAGTCGACATAGAAAAGCCTAACATTTATCCTTATCTGGCCCAATACTCAGCTCCACTTTCTCTGTCGTACATAAAACTAGGCGTAAACCCATATCATCTGGTTGTTACAAAATTGCAGAAATTTTAGCAAGTTTTTGCTTATTGCATTCAGCTTTATATCAATGTCCCAAAAAGCTTTTCACAACATGTTATGCTTCAGACGACTGAATTATGGTTTAATTTTAATATACACATGCTTTTAATTTATCGATACGCAGTTGATTTACATCGAAAACATGCAAAACGTTGTGCTATTTTTACATCAATGACGTTTGTTCGGATGCGATCAATCGAGAAACGAGACACTTGACTTGTGAAGTCCCACGTTCGTATCGCAATGTGCCTAAACTTAGAATAACTACGCATATGACTACCAATTAAATTTGTTTATTATGAATTCACGTATGACGAATAGCAATAAGGGTGTTTTTGTACCTACTCACAACACGTAAATAGCACAATATGTCTTTTAGTTATTTGGAATTTAATATTTTTGATTTTGTTTACATTTTTGAGGATAGAAAACGTTCACTATGAAATATTATATTGCTAATATGTTTAAAGACAATTTCTTAGTCAACCCTGTAAAAGAAGCATTTGAGATGCACGATGCTGAGACCTACAATGCCGAGGTGACAACATGTATAACGGAGGAGGACGTGGTACGAACAATAAAGTCAATATCCAAAGGGAAATCTCCCGGACACGACGGGCTCAGCATCGAGCACCTTTTGTATGCGGGGCCTTATGCCCCTAGAGTCCTAGCTATGTTTTATTCTCTGTGTCTAAACTATTCTTATCTGCCATCACAACTTATGAAAACTGTGGTTGTTCCTGTCGTAAAAAACAAAACGGGAAATCTAACTGATAAAAATAATTACAGGCCTATATCACTCGCGACAATCATGGCGAAGGTCCTGGACGGAATACTGAACTCGAAGCTGAATAAATATGTGAAAATTCATGATAATCAATTTGGTTTTCGACCAGGACTTTCCACAGAAAGTGCGACCATATGTCTTAAACACACAATAAACTATTATACATCTCGAAAAACTAGAGTCTATGCTGCCTTCCTCGATTTGTCTAAAGCATTTGACTTGGTTTCCTATGACATACTCTGGAAAAAATTGGATGAATTAAAAGTACCAAGCGATATTGTTAGAATTCTGCAAGTTTGGTATGGAAATCAGGTCAATGTTGTCAAATGGTCAGACACGTACTCTGATTCGTATAAGTTGAAGTGTGGCGTAAGACAGGGGGGTCTTACCTCCCCTGTCTTGTTCAACTTGTACATCAATGGCCTGATCGTTGCGCTGAGCAGTCAGCATGTCGGCTGCCATGTTGATCACGTCTGTGTAAACAACATCAGTTACGCAGATGACATGGTACTGTTGAGCGCATCGGTCTGTGGTCTGAGGAAATTACTCGCAATTTGTGAAAACTATGCAAATAGTCACGGCTTAATTTATAATGTAAACAAAAGTTATTTTATGATATTTGAGAAAGGTGGTAAAAACAATGATAATGTGCCTGACGTTAAACTCTGTGGTTTGACCTTGAATAGAGTTTACCTGTTTAAGTACTTAGGGCAAATCATTACCACTGATCTCAAAGACGATTGTGACATAGAGAGGGAGCGAAGGGCGTTGTCTGTGAGGGCCAATATGATCGCTCGCAGGTTTGCCCGATGCTCCAAAGAAGTGAAAATCACTTTGTTTAGAGCTTACTGCACGAGCTTCTATGCGAGCAGCCTGTGGGCGACATACAAGCAAAAGTCCTACAACGACCTTCGCGTTCAATATAATAATGCCTTCAGGGTGCTGATGGGACTGCCTCGCTTCTGTAGCGCATCAGCGATGTTTGCAGAAGCCCGCGTCGACTGCTTTTATGCCACAATGCGCAAAAGATGCGCATCCCTGGTGCGCAGGGTGCGAGCCAGTCCCAACAGCATACTTAGCTTAATAGCAAGTAGGCTAGATTGTAAATATATTAATCACAGCCTAAAGCTGCATGTGGCGCTTGGTTTATAGTTAGTTATTATTATTGTTACTAACATAGTTCGTAAGTATCCTACTAACTAAATAATGAGCTTGTATATGCTGCTTGAAATAAAGATTATTATTATTATTATATTATATAATATGCTAAAAAAGTAACACGTTAAATATATCTTAAAATTACGCGAACACATGGTTTACATTATGTCAGTACAATAGGACTGTAGTGCTAGTCAGGCTGTTGGGACTCATTAGTGCCAGTTACTGTTTACATTATGGCAGTTGTATGCCAGTGCTACTGTCCCATGGTACTGGCATCATATAAACTAAGCATTGTGCGAAATAAGACTGTGAAGTCTCTTTTATTTTTCTATGTGAATGATCTCTAGCAGTTTTTTTTTCAAGCTCATATTACAAAGATTAAAAAGTTACATGTTTAAAGCAGTTGCAGATATAAAAGCGGTAACATCAACATTGCGCGTATTACGTTTGTTGACGTAACACGTAGGTGAGCCGAAATCGCGTGCAGCGGTCAAATATTTTTAGCAATGATTTGTGCGTATGAACCTAAAAACTCATTGATAAAACACAAATGCAATTTTAGACGGGAACGACTTATAATAACTTCTACATTATGTTAAGGTACAAATTAATTTAGTTCTTACTTATAACTTTAATAGTTTATTACCATTTATCGAGAAGGGTTGAAAGGATCTGGAAATACTTACAGTCTAGAATAGCGCTCAGGCCAACTCAGTTTTTTTAAATCAAATAACTACACGGCAGGAATCGCGGGGCAGAGTTAAATTTGTATTATTATAAATGTGAGTAAAACATATACCTATATTTCAACATAATTTAAGATATCACGTCCTCCTTCGCAAACAACTCTATTTATTCATATTGTAAATGTAAATAAGGAACATTATTGAACATTATTTTACAAAATTACACGTGTAACTTCAAGGTGATGGCAAAATACGCAGTTTATTGACTTAATTAAACCTCTATATCGAATTTTTAATCTTTGGAAACCTAAATGGTGAACGAAAGAAATGTGACTAATTTGTTTTTGGACAATAACAAATGAACCTAATCTTAACACGGATCAAACTAAACTGACAGTCTGTAAAAATTCTGTTCTTTTTTTAAATGAACTTATTTAGATACATTTATTATAACTTATCAACGTTTTAGTATTCCAAATAAACATAGACGTCCTAATTATAAATGTAAATAAAATACATTTAAGACCGATTTACGATCATACCACAACTCTAGACAAGTTGGTTTTTAATAGTTTATTTAATTACATTATTCAGTAATTTTACATCGATTTCTTTAATGTGTGTAGTTTTTAAAAAATATCAACTTTATCAACGGGTCTTTAATTATTATTTACATAGTCGTTAATAATTTAATTGATAAAATATAAACGCACGCCACGAGATAAGAACTTCCTGACTTTTATAGTTGGTATTGCAGTAGAAATGATGTAATTTTTAAACCAAAGAAGAATATTACATATACATACATAGGTACAATATACAGTACATATGTACATTTGAACATAAAATAAATGAAAATAGATCCATGTACAAATATTATAATACTTGGTAATAACATTTTCTGTTTAAGCTTATATTGTATGAGAGAGAGGTGGATAGATGGCGTAAACGATGACATGGATAAGAAGGGAGTGACAATTGAAATTACGGAAGATAGAACGATCTAGAGGACGAAAACTGGTGCGCTGACCCTACGTGAGTGGGATAAAGACAGAGAAATGATGAAATCATGCAAATATTACATCTATGTTGAATTGGTTTATAATAATTAATATGTTAGGCTATTTAAATCTTACCACAATATTTATATATTTACCATTTTCATGGTAAACAGAATCAAATGCGTCTTATCTATAAATATCAGTTTAATACGTGACAAACTACCTCTAGTGGGCCTCAATGAAAATATCCAAAGCTGAAAGCTCACTGAAATTCTTGTGCAAAGTTTACATAAATTTTTGACGAAGTCATTTGTTTTTTACTTAATTAAAAATCGTGATTTAAAATTTATTAATATTTCTTCTTTTATTCAATATAATTTAATTTTTATTTCATAATTTTCTTTAATTCCCTTCATTAAAATGAGACGGTGTAATATTAAAAATATATGTAGTATTCATCAAAAGAAATTGTATAATAAATAATTCCATACAATTTGTATAACGTTTAATGATGACATTAATTAAAACCTTTTTGGTTAATGACGCGGGACAAATTGTGACAATAATTGGCATTTAGCTGTTTGGCGGCGAATCAGTGCGCAGTTACTAAATCACTACTGGCTGGTTAGATATTTACTATCAGCTTCAACGGCTAAATATATTTATTTATATAAATAGTATATTATGTAAAGAAATTTAAGATAATAAAGGTAATTTCAAACAGCCTTTTGTTTTTGTTAAAAATCTTCCAACGGTATTTTATTTGCTAATGTTTTTGTTTTTACTCTATAGTAGCAATCTAATTTATCTATGGATGAAATTTTTCTAGTGAACCTTGCGGCGATGGTATTGTTTATCGCGACAGGATTTCGAATAAAGCTTGAAATCTTAAATTTTACAGTAAATTTTCCTTTCGTACAGCTATGCAAGTTCGGCAGTCAAAGAGATCTCGAGCGCCCACTAGCGATTCAGTACGTCAAATGCTCAAGTTGGCAGACCGCCAATAATCCGTGTTCGGACGCGGTCAGGGCGTAGTGGATCAATCATGCAACTACGATTTAGTCTAAGAGCCCGTGAACCCCAGACCTTCGTTATTTTATAAAAGCTGAAAGTTTGTCAGCGCATGCTCCCAACACAGGTAAGAACGATGGACTATTATGAAGTTTGGGTTACCATGGCTTTGGCAGGTAAACGGTACTAAAGGTGTGTAAAATACCGATCTAAATTCATCAAATAATAAAGTGTGATTTTTTGGTATTACCTTCAGAATATTATTAAAAATCACGTTATTGATTGCCAGACACTTAACATCGTGGCAACCCCTTGCCAGACACCCCTAATGTTCATGAAATTATAATTCTACTTATGTTATAGTATAAAAGCTGATTTTTATATATAATACTTAGGTAATAATTAGATGATGTTTCCTCATCAGCCAGACATTTTTGATAGTTCCAACCCCTTGCCAGACAATGATGTAGGGTCGCTGTAGGAGCGAGCGCGAGACAGTATATGTATGGTGGGTGCGAGTGAGATGGCGAGATAGGTCTATCGCGATCCCTCAATAACAGATTATAAAAAAAAAACCATATAAATAATACTCAAAAATTTATCAATCAATACATAGTATAAAACAAAGTCGCTTTCGCTGTATGTCCGTATGTATGCTTAGATCTTTAAAACTACGCAACGGATTTTGACGCGGTTTTTTTTAATAGATAGAGTGATTCTTAAGGAAGGTTTGTATGTATAATAAATGCATAATATAGTAGAGAAACACTGATAAATTTAAAGTTTTCTAATGTGATGTCGTAAATAAGCACGTTTTTTTGCGCTTATATTGCAAACGCTGGCTGAACCCTACGAGATAGACCAAAATAATGTACTACAGTATTGTTCACCTTAAAAAGTTCAACAAAAAAGTCCGCGATGGTATATGTCTATCTCTTAGGGATAACCCAGCATAACCATTTTTATTCTTTTACGAAGTGATTTTAAACAATACAGCATTAATCCTTATCCATTTAAGTACCTTAAATAAATTGTGCATTTATTCTGTAGTAGGTATATTTTGCATTGCACCCGTGCGAAGCCGGGGCGGGTCGCTAGTTAAAAATATATTAATAACATTACAAGTTATTATAGAGCAAGAGCCCGTGAACCCCAGACCTTCATTATTAGTAGTAGTAAAAGTAGTATCCATTTCAATGGAATTCTCTGCATATATTCTCTCCAATGAATCAGTATATAATTCATGTAAATGAATCAATAAATGACAGCGGCCATTGTTGATAATATCTTCTTCTATGATGCTACAAATTTCATTGAGAGATTCTTGGTGGTACTCTCGATAATGATGCCAATCACTTTTAACAGATATTTTCGCCAATGAAGATATTTTATTATTAAACTGAATCCTACAGTCAGTGTGATAGTATATTTTCGGACTTGCAATACTTTCCAATCTACTTAACAACTCATTATACTCTTTTTGATTTTCAATGCTAGACATTATACGAGACTGAAATTGGTTTTTATCACCTTCATGGAGTGGAAGCATTTTTGATCTCACTTGTCTCTTTTTTTATTGCAAAATAAACAAATTTTTTTACTTATATCAACACTGGTATCACTTTGAATCGAACTATTTACTTCTGTGGTTGCATTAGCATTTTCACTCACTTCTTCAAGTCCGCGAATGTCCACAGCTGCCTGGGAAGGTTGAAGTTCTGTTGATTGAGAAGCTGAAGGTGGGTGTGATACAGTTAACTCAGACAAATGCGATGAACCTGGTATTGAATCGTCTGTTGATATATTTACGTCTTTAGATGGCTCTTTTTCTTGCTCTGTTTCAACAGTCTTTTTAGAATTTTTAGGTTCTGGGGTAAAATATTTTTTCATCAGTTATAAGTCATAAGTCATTTTAATCAGTATAAATAAAAAAAATTGTTTATTTTGCAATAAAAAAAAGAGACAAGTGAGATCAAAAATGCTTCCACTCCATGAAGGTGATAAAAACCAATTTCAGTCTCGTATAATGTCTAGCATTGAAAATCAAAAAGAGTATAATGAGTTGTTAAGTAGATTGGAAAGTATTGCAAGTCCGAAAATATACTATCACACTGACTGTAGGATTCAGTTTAATAATAAAATATCTTCATTGGCGAAAATATCTGTTAAAAGTGATTGGCATCATTATCGAGAGTACCACCAAGAATCTTTCAATGAAATTTGTAGCATCATAGAAGAAGATATTATCAACAATGGCCGCTGTCATTTATTGATTCATTTACATGAATTATATACTGATTCATTGGAGAGAATATATGCAGAGAATTCCATTGAAATGGATACTACTTTTACTACTACTAATAATGAAGGTCTGGGGTTCACGGGCTCTTGCTCTATAATAACTTGTAATGTTATTAATATATTTTTAATTAAATTTTTGAGTATTATTTATTTGGTTTTTTTTTTATAATCTGTTATTGAGGGATCGCGATAGACCTATCTCGCCATCTCACTCGCACCCACCATACATATACTGTCTCGCGCTCGCTCCTACAGCGACCCTACATCATTGTCTGGCAAGGGGTTGGAACTATCAAAAATGTCTGGCTGATGAGGAAACATCATCTAATTATTACCTAAGTATTATATATAAAAATCAGCTTTTATACTATAACATAAGTAGAATTATAATTTCATGAACATTAGGGGTGTCTGGCAAGGGGTTGCCACGATGTTAAGTGTCTGGCAATCCATAACGTGATTTTTAATAATATTCTGAAGGTAATACCAAAAAATCACACTTTATTATTTGATGAATTTAGATCGGTATTTTACACACCTTTAGTACCGTTTACCTGCCAAAGCCACGGTAACCCAAACTTCATAATAGTCCATCGTTCTTACCTGTGTTGGGAGCATGCGCTGACAAACTTTCAGCTTTTATAAAATAACGAAGGTCTGGGGTTCACGGGCTCTTGCTCTAATTTGCAATGAAGCTGTGACAATAGTTTTTTGTAATATCGGAATTAAAAATTAAGTAATCAATAATTAATTTAAGGTACTGGCTGTAAATAAACCAAGGTGAAAATACGAATCAAATGATATTTTACAAACAATACACGCTGTTTAAGCTCCGTGCAAACGAAATGTTAATACAGACTCGCAAAACCATAAACAACTTAGACAGTGTTTAATTACACTTTAGTTTTAACATAAAGTCAACCCTTTTATCGCATACTGATATTAATTATTACCAGAATATTTTGAAATAAAATTATGCATTGCCTTTCAAAATGGAATCATGACAAATAAATATTTTATAGTAATTGCACTCTTTTATAACCAAGTTAAAGTCCATTATATCAATCAACGGCGGTCAAAGGGTTAAAACACGTGTTTGTAACAGAAAATTAGAGACTATTGAAATAATCAGCATAATTTCTCGTTTGAAGTATTATCTAATAACCCAAAATTAATGAAAAATGTATGGCACAAATGTGATAAATCTTACACCAGTTTATTCAGTTTTATTTCATTTAAATTGCATCATATACACCATCATTCATTTCAAAACATCAAAATACATTTATAATCATACAAATAAATTTATAACGTCCTGAGAAAATGAGAAGTGGTAGCATTACGCATAACCTAAAAAGAAAAATCGGTCAAGTGCGTGTCGGGCGAGCGAAACGAACTGAGAAAGTCTGGCCCAGTGTAGAGACATTCGTTCCGACTGTGTGCAAGTGTCATTTGTATTTTATATAACTTTCTAATTAATTAATTGTAACTGTCAAAGAAATAAACTTAAATCGTAAGTATGAGATTTCATAAGGTATTCAGAGATCATAAGATTGATATTTCTTAATTTTTAAATTTTCAAATGATTAGAGTTTTCCCGTATTTAATAATTGTTGTTTATTTACATTTAATTAGTGAGTACGATTAATGAAATATTATTTATTACAAGTAATTATTACAATATATTCAATATATTATTAATTTGTTATATTTTAAATAACATAACTTTGAATTTTCATAACTAGATTTCATTTGTTTTTGGTACATTTAAAATTTAAAATTATTGTAACAAAGAATAAATATTCCTTTGTTGTACATTAAACTTTGGACTGTAGTTTTATTATGTAATAAAGTAAATATTATCGTCATAATAAATTGTGTTATACATCATGTAGGTTATGTTTACGATCGTGCTTATATATTTTTTATGTTATGTAATACAAATAGGTTAATACTGGATTTCATTTCTAACGTAGATATATTTTTAAAAATAATAATTCAATCTTTATTATAGCTCTACATTGTTTTGTATTGCAATATATTAAACAGTATATTGCATACAAGTGTACAATTATGTGTCTCTTTTGTGGTACGTAAATATAGGAACGTAAAAGATTTTGTTACTTTTTGGATTCCTTGGCTTTCGAATGACACAAATTTTTATTATTTTTATTAAATAACTACAATTTTTTAAGTTTATCTAATTTTAACTATTAACAAATTTGTCACTTTCAATATTTACTTATCCATATGGTTGATAAAAATTGTCAAAGTTTTGTCTCAGGATGGTGCTTAAATAGTAAGGCTACCGGAAGTGATAGTCTGTAGTCGATATTCCAAATAATTGTAATGTCGACGTTATTCATTACGTAATATTCTGAATAACCAAATAACAAAATCATCAATGTTATATTGGCGTAAAAAATTTATTAGACGTCGTTAAGTGAAAACGAGAGCCGTGAAACTATTCCTGTACTTGTTGATTACTCGCCAGTTATTTATAAAACCAGACATTTTACAAAGAATGTTTGCGTCCGTCAAGACTAATGCTTAAAAGATCTTTAGTTTTAATTATATTGGACATTTCCTTAATATTTTATGCTAAGGAATTTTTGTTATATCATTTCAGCATTTTGAGAAACGGTTTCAAAACCAAACGATCATGGATTTGGATCAAAATCTCACGTACAGTATGGTTTAAATATTTAACTATAAAAAAATAATCAACGATGTAACAATAAAACCTTGTTAGATCTAAATATTTTTGGTCAATATAAACAATAAAAACATAATTGTGTTTCTTAAATTAATGTAGAAAATAAATCACGATATGTTCAATTTATCTATCTTTAACAACAAAAAAATAGTATATATCATTTTAGCTCGCTCTTATTGAATGAAATTCAAATATTTTTTAAGAAAAACGCATCCGCTTTAACCGAGACCTCTTGTGCTACGGCAGATGCAAGCTACGACGTAGCAAGTTTTTGTAGCAGAGAACATTAGTAGTAGCTCTTTTTTGAAGCACTGATATATATGTTAAAGGATTTGAACTTAAATAACATTTTTTTTAATATAAAAAGGAGTATGATTGACGCCAAATAGTTTTTAAACTAAAATAATTAATTGAATTATACGCTTTTTGTATTTCAGTGTATACACAAGTAGTGCTACAAAACAATGTAATTCTTTTTGCTTTCTCTCGAACATTCGTTGTAGTAAAATCCAGTGTAATCATTTATAGTTTAGTGGTACACCTTTGTAATAAGCTATGACACTTTCATATTTGGGATTTGGAATAATTATTTCAATTTATTTCTTGATGTGTCATACATCGTAAAAATTATAAATTTTTATTAAAAGAAATAGAAGATTTAATTCAATTACAATATTATTGTATTTCTAACGCCATCTGTTAGAAAATTATAAAACCAATAACATATACTAAATTAGAGTAGAATAGAATAGAATAAAATTAATAATTTAAACATTACAAAAGAAAATTTTATGTCCATATATTTTACAAACTATAACTCGGTAGGAATATTCGCGGTCATAATAATTATATATACATTTCAATGTCTTCAAATAATGTAAATTAACCAGCAAACCATTAATTGTATGCATTTTTCTGATTCAGTGATCTCACTTGTTTTATCTCGCGGTCGATAAAATGAACGTTTGAGTCATCATTTTGTTCATAAGTCGAGATTCAGGTGAGCTGGAAATATTTCAGCTCCAAAATACTGCTTTATAAATGTGTGTGGGTGATTTTAATCACTCACACCTACGTAAGAACTATTTCGATCGGTATCTGTTAGTTAAATTCACGTGAAATTTTCGTATACATAATAAATGAAATACACCGATTAAGAAAAGTAACGAGCACTGAAAATTTAAATATGGAATTTTTTTGATATTAAGAAACAGAAATATTTGCTAGAAATATGTAAGATGTTTTAATTAAGTTAAAACCCAAACGTACTGATGATGACACTCATGGTAACTTAATAAAGAAGGCAGTGTTAAGAATTCTTGTAATTCATCAAAATGTATAGACATAGTGTGGTGTATGAGCGAAAGAAGCGCCAATCGTTGCCATATTTGTTTGTTCCGTCAGATAACGAACGTGATTATAACTAAGGATATCCGGTAATTATATCCGCTTGGTTATGGTATTTGAATATGATTTGTAAGAAAATGTTTTGGGCGGGCGGGGTCGATCCACGCGAGGGCGGGGGCGTGCTACGCCGAGAGCGCGCGGCCGGCCGCAGTGCGCGCCCGCCCCGGTCCGACACTCGACGTCGGCTCGTCAACGACTACACACCGCTAAACGTAACGACCATTATTTTAAACGGTAAGCCCCCCGTGAGCCGCCATTGTTCCCCGCGAGTGTTAAACCCCCTTGCGCGAGTGTTACCGTAACGCTATTGCGCAATATATCCATCCCGCTTACTACAGGATCTTCTAAACTACGACTTCGACTTATTTTCGCGAGTGATTAATCGTTTAACACCTTTGGGTAGAATTTTTGGTATGTAAAAAGCTTCACATCTTTTCTGTCAAGCACCAAAGTTATGTAAAACAGAACCATCAATTTTTCCAGCGTATAAATTTTGTGAGTACGAGTAACTTATATGAAAAGTTTTAAATAATGCTTTGTTCTACAAATAAACACATACTTGTTATGCAATAAAAAAAATTGACCATAAATTTAAATTAAATATTTTATTATTTAATTACTAAAAGTACCTAACGTTTTGAATAGGGAGAAAAATTAATTACACACTTTAATATATCATTTTTGTATAGGGCTCTAAAGGGTTGTGTTGCATTCTATCGATAAAATATTTTATCGCGAGACGCCACCTGACGGCGTCACACGCTAGATAGTGGAATGCCGTGAATCCGATACGACCCCGTGCGCTTCTATTTTAGGCGCACCCATCGCGCGCCAAATTTGCAATCCCGCCAAATCGACGCGCCTTATATATTTTTGTAACCTTTTCTCAATCACGTACTATTTAATAATTAACTGTCGTATTATTTGTCGACACTATGAACAAAATGATACACGACGAACACAATGAATCATGAAAGCGATAAAAATATTTTGACTTTGGCCTTTAATCTTGACCGAAATTTTAAATGTAGAAGGTTGAAATGTTGATAAACATTAGTTTACTTAATTTAAATAATATTTCTCTCCAATGGTAGGAACTTCTGTCTCAATAATAATGATCAAATATAAATTATTATTTGTTAACTTACTTTAATTTACGTAATGATACTACGGACTTTATTTTGGATTTGTTTAATTTTATAAATAAAATGAACTATTTCAAAATTTATTAGGTATTACTTTGGTTAATTATTAATTTATTAAAGTTATAAAAATATTATTAACACTATAATCGCTACTAAATGCCATTAACATACACTACATTATATATTTACGTACTTTTCGTTTTTTTACGGTTAAAAAGGTTTTAATGCTGTTTTTGACGCAAATATTTCAAATAATGTTTCACGTAACGGAAACAAACGTCTTCTTTGTTAATGTTAATTTTAATGACATTACCAAGTGCCAATGTTTATTCCCCTCATTCACATCTGTAAAGAATACAAACAAACCTGTACTTTATAAAAAACCAATTTAACAGAAGTGATTTATATTAAACAGTTTCTACATTGAAGTATAGATTGTTTCTAACCCATCTTATTTATTCTTATTAGCTTACCCGAGTATCCGCTTACATAATAACATATTGTATCGGTACGCTGACTTATCCGTTAAAATGTGCGGCAAGGTCGCGACGAACTCTAAAATAGACGAGTGATCAAGCATTCGTAAAAACGGCCGTTTTCGAGTTTCTCTTCGGCATCAGTGTTGTTGGCGTACGGCCAAGTCCGCAGCCATTCGACGCCGCGGCCAGCCATCGAGACGGCTATTTGCGGCCCCGGCACTAACTACACACGTCATCGCTCTATTTAGAAAAAACTAGCGGGGTATTGTGCTCAATTATGTCACCTGTGCGAATATTTAAAGATAAAGTTCTGACGTCAAGGCCAACGTTCGACATATCGATATCCGATAGTAATCGACCACCGCCCAACTCTACAGTTTGGTGAAAATTTTTATACACCTATTGTATTTCTTTTGCAGATCACGAGCACGACATAAGCAGTCACAATGTTTAAAAGTCATTTAGAAATGATCGGCAGA
The DNA here is from genome assembly GCF_912999745.1 of Papilio machaon. Taxonomy (NCBI): domain Eukaryota; kingdom Metazoa; phylum Arthropoda; class Insecta; order Lepidoptera; family Papilionidae; genus Papilio; species Papilio machaon. The sequence goes on along the minus strand of NC_059999.1, from coordinate 4,361,518 downwards.
AATGAGACGCCGTCGAAGAAAGCCAGATTTTGGCAATCCTTCGTACGGTCTCTAAAAGGTAAGTCCAAAATTAAAAAATGCCATTCTATAAATTTGTATTTAAATCTACTCTACTATGTAGTTACAACCGACAACCACCAACCAAAAGCGATAACTAAGTAAAACAATACCAAATCTACGTAAATAACTAAGTAAATCAACGTCTCAACTTAATTCACAGGATCAGAGGACATCAGAGCGGAAGAGAGATACAGGCCGTCCCGTCGCAGCGTTTTCCCCGAGCTCCTATCGACCTATCCTTACTCCAAATCCATCTATGACGACCCTATCGGCGCTGCGGAGAGGATCACCGTGCCCGGCTACCGCTACCTGCCCGTGCACCGCGAGGTATACGGGTATTCGCCGCGACCCATCTACGCCCACAACTACCCCAGCTCGCTCGATCGGTACAGGCCAGGTCGGTATCCACAATAATGTAAATACTACACATTAACGCAGTCATTTATTTAAATCAATATTTTAACACGTCGCAAATCAATGTCTATCAATGTCATAGTTGTCATCAAACAAGTTAACATTGACAATATTTTATGTTGCATCTTTGACAGAATCTAACATTTTTTACGATACAAAAGACGGCATTATCATTTTGTAAATATATCTGAAATATCTTTGTCAACTTATTTTAAAGTTCAGAATAACCACTGATTTTTATAACCCTGACAATTATGACATTGACAAACAATTAAACATACAAACTAAATTTTAGATATAGCTGTAAAATTATTAAATATAAACCTTCATTATGACTATTTTAATATAATAAAGTTATACTTCATTTAACGCAAATAATCTAATTAATAATTAAGATATCATTATTTTTACAAAAATAATTTCTGCATCAGTCTATTTACAAAACAAACATTTAGGTATTTATAATATTACAAGAAACAGTTGTATCATTTAGTTTTAAATCTAAGAATTAAGTAGAAAAATATTGGCATTATAATTTAATTGTTTCAGCATCGAAAGTGTCCGGGGCAGTTTAAAAAACTGACGCACTTCGCTTTAGAATACGCTTTTGACATCACTGATGATTTTTCATCTTACGTGAAAATATAAATTTTACAATATTAAAAATATTGTAAAAAAAAAGCTATATTGTTATTGTAAAAAAAAAGAATCGCTATATTGTATTGCATTTTTAATTAATAAAGCTTACGCAAATAGAAATGCCGTGATACCTGTCAAAGGCTCGGAGATTGATCTTTAAATCAAATGACGAATTGACAAACATTAATGTGAGTTTCCACCGTCTATACATTTGTAAAAACACACAACAACAATATATTTCGTACAGTGATTTGACAGTGAAAACTCACCTATTACATTATAGATTCACAAAACTACAAACATTGAATTTAATAAAGTTTAATAGGACTAAACAAAATCTGTATTTAATGTTGTTATAATAAATGTTCAGTTATTCATTATGTACAGCCTCATAAATTTCTAATATAATATATATAATCATCACATCACACCAATATAAGATTTAGAGATGTTCCTTATATTGATTTTGTCGATATATTATTGTATTGTAGTCATTATTGTTGTTGTAATGTTAATTGTAACGTTCTTGTGATGTGTTGGTGCAAATGTTTGCTTTTGTTTACGACTTATCATTTATTATTTTACCGCATGCACTCAGTGGAAATCACCTCTTACACTTAACATCATCTACACTTGTAAAAGCCATTTTATTACATCACCGGTTGATCTTCCAGCGCTTGTCAGGTGGTCACTTTTTTCTTTTTAATTCATAAATACCCCCCTTTAACATCAATTGTTTTACGGTTAAATCTTTTATGAAACGTCCGCGGAATGTGCTAGAGGTGAGTTCTATATATTATATATGTACATATATATCTAAACCGATCATTAGTTATAACCAAAGCTTTTGCCTTGCTATTTCTAACAACTAATAATTGCGACATTCAAATTTATATTTAAACCGGAATGGAATGTGAAAAAACATTTCTTGATAACTTTTGTTTTGTCATTTAGGAAGTTCTTTTAGGTCTATTATTATTTTGTTCCTAATGATGTATGATTTTTATCTTTTTTTAAAGTCCTTTTAACGGATGAGTTTTTAAATGGTGTTGAAATTCTTCTGAGACAAGTAATTTTTGATTTATTTGACGTGGTCATATTTTGATTTTTTTTACATTTAACAGTATACCACGTGCCGAGGCGTATCCGTCGTGGCGTGGACCCCTTCGATGCTCACAAGGCGTGGCAGGACCACCTTGACAGGATGGCCGCCATCGACCGCCTGTATCCCTCCCGCTACGGCCTCTATCTCAAGGACCGGGCATACCCCATCACCGACCTAACCGCTCCCATCATCGACCCACTCTCATCCAAGAGCCTAAAAGGCATCGAATATGAACCCGACAATAAACCTCACTGGGGAAAAGGTAAATTTTATTAAACTATATGCACGATCATCATAGTTTAAGTTAGGTTAAGTCCCGAAATTCGTTCTTTATTTGATATCGAAAATTTATAGTCAACTTTTGTGTCTGTGGTTGACATTTTCTTGTAAGTAAAGCACGAATCGCGGTATTCGGCTGGTCCATGTTATAGGTTGAGTTCTTTATGTTTCCTAACATTTTAAAAATGTTTAGCGGACATTTTTACCATCTAATCGGGACATATTGAATGCAGCAGATCACGTGGATTCAGAATATTGTACAAAAGGGAACCTAATTCACTTATTGTTTCAATTATATTTGAATCATGTTGTTGTGAATTAGACTTTCTCTAACCGTTGGTTTCTGAGGCCAAAATCCCTGTGTAAAACATATTGTTGTCTCTGTTTTGTCAAAGATAATGACAGGGATGACGATATGTTTGATACAGAAATTTTGGTCTCAGAAACCAACGGCAAATCATTTGATTATTTTGTCAGAATTAATATCAATTTATACGAAAGTATATTATTTATCAGCAATAGTTAAATATATTGTGACGTTTGTTCATTTCGTTAAAATGGTTATAACTGTTGTAATATGTATACGAAAATCGAAATTGTTTTTTTCTTTTAATTTGGCCGTTTTTAACTATTCATTTTATTCTTTACCGATATTTGTTTAAGTTTAGAATTAGTTTAAAGTTATTGTTATATTTGTTATATACCTTTTAATACGAATTTGCTATTTCCAAATTTATTATAAATAGTACAAACTAAAAATTGCATTAACTAACACGATCCATATTTTTTATATTAAAATATAAAAGACCGACATGTGTTTTGATTTAGTAGTGTAGTACCTCTCATTATTTTAAGATTTTACTTTAATGATTCATTTTACGATATAATCACCAGAAATGTCACAGCATTTATCACGAGAATCATTATCTCATGTGTCAAGATGTGCATGACCTGCATTGTAAATATGCGCGAAGTTGACATTGAATGTACATAAGCTGTACATCCATCATGACCATTTCACACTGTAACGACTAAGGTTAAGTTACCAAGTATCGCGAACCTGTATTCAGTCCTCGTGTATGAGCGTAGTATTGATTGTAAGACTTGCCGTGAAGGAGCGTGGCCATCGAGGATATCGGACGCCTTCAAAAGGGATCCGTTTTTCGATGAAGCCGAAAAGTGGGCAGACTTTGACCGCGGACTACGAGGCAAATCCCCTACGCCCGTCAAGCCGAGGATAAGCTCGCCTCGTGATTGTGAGGTCGCTTTTGATGCCGATGGTAAGGGCCACAGACCCCGATGTACCCTGTATCTTCGTCAACCCTCTTCGTAAATAATTTTATCCTTCTAAGATTCGTTCTTTCACGAATTCGTTTGGATATGTTGGTGAAATCTATCCGATCGGAATCCAGTTTGAAAAGTGTTTACCGGTACTGCGTTCGAATTAATACTAAAAGCCTAGTAGTTAGCACAAGTTCGTATCGCTCTATTAGTTATCAATTTGTAGTGAATAAAAAATTACGACTTTTTATTCACAAAGCAATATACTTGTCCTATGAGTGTTAAGTGTTCTTTGTACAAAACGCTGTCCCATTTGCATGTCTAACCCATTTAGAATTAAATCATAATAAATACACATCGTAGACCGCTAAACTCAGTAAAGAAATAAGTTATCAAAAATAAATATCGTGGCATGAAATTAACAATGTGTTTACACATCATATTATTCTAAATATTTATTTTGTATGTTAATTCACCACTTACAATTATTTTTGCATGTTTAATGGAAAAAATGCTGAAACGTTACTTAAATAAAATTTGAATGCGACTACGTATTCAAAAAATCCTAAGAAAGTAGACACAAAGACTGCTCTATTTTTCTCTGATGCTACTCATTCCTATGAATATATTGCCGCTCTAGAAACCCCATATAGCAGTGGAAATTAAGACAAACACGTAGAATGAATAAAACAACATATAAAACAAGTCTGAATCAAACATCGAGTAACGTTTCAACGAGCACGTGTGCGTGTGTTTATTGTGTACAGAACGCTTTACGGTTAACACTGAGAGGTGAACGCTGACGAGGTACAGAGGCAGTGAGAGGTGTCTGTGTGTCCGGCACTAATTGTTGTGGCGTGTAGGTGCTCCGTTGTACAACGCCGGCGGCCTGCGGCGCCCCTGGGCAGACATTTTCAACCCGAGCCCCTCGCTACCGATCTCGGCGATAACTCGGGACCCCTTCTGGTACGACTGGCCGTTGCTGAAGCCGCTCGCTAGATGGGACCGCAGCCCCTCCTACATCCGCGACTCCTACCTGTCGCCCGTCAAACGCACCTTCCTCTGGGACAAGCATCCGATCAGGCCCTTAGGTTAGTGGCTCGCTGTAAATACAGTCACAGCTTTTGTCGTTCCGGCTGTACAAATTGGCCTGCGATTAATGAACACGAAATTTAACTATCTACAGCAATACAATATCTAACAGTTTATTGTGAGGAGTTTAATAATCTTCTAATTTCACGACAGATCTAATGGTGGAAGACGCATTCACAGTGGGTGATATAAGTGAGACTATGCCTTTCATCCGTAGTCTATAAATAGGAACATCTGTTATCATCTCGGCAGTAGGTATACGCGTCGGATAATGTAGAGTTTTTATGTTCGTACATAATATTACCTACCAGATTGCGTAGATTTGAATGTTCCCAGTGAAAATAGTTGGCCTCCAAGAGCAGATGTTATTGATGGTGACACAACTTAACTGTATTCATTTCATAACAGCACCATTCATTTAAATTTCTTATTTATCACATTTCGTAGTTCATGCCCGGCTAGTTGTTTTTGAATTCATTGTTCTGACCGATCCACTTCCATTGTATGATTTGTTAAATATCCTTTGGTTTCTCGATACCATAGATTTAATTTTTTTATAATAAGGAAAATTAAAAAAAAATGGTTGAAAACTTCCTACTACAATTGTTTTAAATGGAGGTACATCAAAAAATGTGACGAATTATTTTTTAATAACTAAATAAATTAAATTTTGCGTTTTTTATAACTAACAAAATTTAATAAATGCATTTTTTACTTGATTATACACATTTGAGGCATTTACTTAATGAAATGTTGTATTCAAACTTGGTTTATTTATTTTTTCGTTAAATCTATGGTTTATCTCGTATTCTGACTGATTTTAAAACATATTTAATGCTTTCTCCTTGTGTCTAGTATTTACCAGTATTCATTTCCATATGTAGAGGCATATTAAATGCAGGTCTTGCACCTCCTCACCTTTTTTCACTTACCCACCGTTTTTAAGAGACGATTGGTTGTTACCACTTGTATTTATATTTGTTACGATAATCTGCATACATTTATAAATGTATGTGGCACTGGTGATTTTTAAACTAATTTAAAACATTTAATAACTAACAAAAATACATTCAAAATGTAAGAATTGAATAAAATATTTTGCGAATCGAATCTGAACTCTATTATGAATAATGACAAGGTTATGTTTCAAAGTAATGCGATTTTGTTTTCAGCCGCTGCCTTCTAAAGGACCCGTCATCGCACACGGTATAACTTAAGTTACGTTACGTGTTATTTATACCTTCAATAAAATACTCTTTGACTATGTAAAATAATAAAGCCACAGATATATGCTTCGACGAATTTAATGGATATGAAGATATCCGGAATCCGCTTCGGTGAATACCGCAAAGACTGTGTGACATAGTCACTGCCACAAACAACTTTGTTATAAAAGAAATTGTTTTATTACTTATAAACATTTTTATGTATACAACAAGTAAATAAAATTAAAAAAAAATATTAAAACCACGTAAGGTATTTTGTTTTATTTACGCAATAATATCTCAGAAATTAAACGCATACTTTCAATTTATGAATGGTATCATAAACAACTTATAAGCAAATGAAGAAGTTTACCTACGAAATAGATAAAATATAGGCGATAACTTTAAAAACATTAAACAAAAATATAATTTTAAATAAAATAAACTTACCAATTTTCTTAATGATTTTCTCCAAGAAAAGATAGCGCCACCTTCGGTGTATCACATTACAGTATATGTGCTTTTAATAAAACAAAATATAGATACCTATAGAATTTGGATGTTGAGAATCCAAGAATTCCATTGTGAACTATACCAAACTTTTCACTATCATGACAGGCTATGTTTATATTATTCGGATCAGATAAGCGCCGATTTTTAAATTAATACGTTCAGTTAAAATCAGCACGACATTTAACTATTAAGAACCTGGACTTGTCATTTGTGAAGTTTAAGTTCTAAGCTTGCTTTCTTTTGTATTCGTCTATAGTAAAACAAGGATATCAGTAAGGAGAGTCGGCAAGAAAGGTATTGCTGTCGCGGTTAGTTTCAGTTAGTTCTATTAAAAAACTATATAAAACCAACACGGGCATAGAAAATGGCTTATAACAAAGAAAAAAAATATGACATGTCATCAATTCAATTCAATTTCCAAGCAGGCTTTTAGGTGACATGTCATCTACAGTATGAAAAAGATCTTGTAACACTTATTCTACGTTGACAAGGGGCGCTAGTGAACTATCATAATTCAGTTTGACCCACCGGGTCAGATATACTCATTAGTATACAACAATAAGGATATACTTAATATACTACTGAGGATATATAAATAAACTGATACAAGTTTGCAAATTTTTAATCATTATGCGTTCATAAAGACGTTTCAACTTTACGTGTCAGCATGATGTGCACATATGTGATTGTCATCTTTCAATCACGCACCGCGAATAGTGGCAGAATTTATTTCGTATCACAACGTAGCGATGGGGGAGACGTAAAGACGGGATTTGCGCAGTCCGTTTCTCTGTAGTCAAATGTTCAATTTTATTTCGAGGCCTGTCAATTCTTTTCTTAGTGTGTTTACTCTTTGAAAAATATTTGTTAAATATTCTTTGGCGGGTGTCAGTATATGTTGCTACCATTTGAACATTTCCCGAGATGGTAAGTAAAAACAATTACAAATGATTTGCAAGTCCAACACTGTAATGTAAATCGTATCGTAATAAACTTGACTAATAAACTAAATTAATTTAATAAACTTAAAAAACTAAACTAAAAAAAACAAAAAAATGAAACTACTTATTGGAATGGAATGGGGTAATTTTAATGTTAAACTGGCAATAAAACAGAGCTCATTTGACATTAGGTGACGTTAGGTTTTATATTTTAAATTGCTTATGCGTTGCGTCTATGTTAACAAATAAAAAACATAATTTCCGCATTTGTTTCTATTTGAAGTTACAGTTTTTTCCTGTGTACTAAGAAATGGGTGAACAAGTAGAAGATCAAGTAAATGAACCTACTATGAATAATTCAGAAGTTACGTTTGATAACTTCACAATTCTTAAGGAACTTAGCAATATAGCAAACTTGGTGAAGTATGAATTATATTTAATTTGTTTATTAAATATTCTATATGCATAGTTACATATTATTTATGTTATAATATATCATTATAATTCAAGGGACGAAGATTTTCTCCAAACAGTGCCAAAAGCAAAGTTAAAACGAGTAAAATGGGTACCAATGTTCAACTATTTAAAACAAGGAATATTTGATGAAATGATTCAAGAGCTGAGTACCATGTGGCAGTATGAGAATATGACAAAGAAATTACAAATTTTAGAGCTACAAAAGGAGAAGTTTTCAGTATTAAACCCAGATAAAGAAGCATGGTATGTACCAAATCAAGTAGTTTGTACATTAATACATATGAGTGTGATGCTCTATAGTGTTTTACTGTATAGAAAACAAGGTAAACCTACCAAATTGATCAATTTTGACTTGTGAGTTTCATATTATAATGGGGGATGTCATAAAGAGCTTACAGTGTAAAAAAATCATTTTTATTCCACCATCACTCAATTTTTGTTTAATTACTACAAGTACTATAATTATATCTGAAATTTGATTTTGTTTCATGACTGTACTGGAAACAAAATCCAAATAGCATAAAATATTAGGAGCTGTAGTGGTTCACTCTTGTATCTATATATCCAGGTTCAACCCCTGCCATGTACCATTGTATTTTTTACCAAATTTCATATGTAACATTATCATACAACTTACTTATATCTTTGAAGGAATTAAAAGATGGGTATGTAGTCAAACAATCCACACTCGTCCAACATAGTTGACAAGGTTTTGTTACCTCTAACAGGGTAGGTACGAAACTCAGTGGTGACATGTATGCTTTGACAATTATAATATTTTACTTTTTCTTTTTTTTAGGAGACCAAAAAGTAATAATATTGTCAATCAATTAAAGGCTGCGGAGATGGTTAACTTAAAACAACAAAAAACATGGCTTGAGTCTTTAGCCAAAGAATATGAGGCAAGAATAAACAGGTTAAAAAGAGTGATAACTGCCAAAAGAGGATATTTAAAAGCTATGGAAATGGATATTAGCAAATATCAAAATAAAAGTGATGAACTTGTTGACAAATGCAGGGAAAAAGTTGAAAACCACAAGAATCTTGTAGATTTAATAGTACCAGTAAGAAACAATGTTGACGATGGCAGCTGGTCTACAGAAGAATTTATGAAGGATCTGTAAATAAATGATATCAACAAATATTGAGTAAAATTTATATTTCAGAAAATTGTACACACCTGAGAAAATTACAACAAAAAAAATTTAAATCTAAGTATATTAAACTCAATAATGTTTGAAACTATTCATTTATATGTGTAGATGAAAATAGAGAATAATTTAAGTGTAATAATAAAGTGAATTCACATAAATCTAATTTCAGCACAAGTTACTAGTTAATTAGCTTACGAGTAGACAAAACGAGAATAGAATTCATACATTTAAAAAAGCAAAATGATATATAGCAAACTGTGATTTCGAAATAATGAGAACAATTCCCAAGATTTCATTAGTAATGTTAAAATTTGTATGCAAAACAAGAAGAAACATCTCCATAAATGCAAATCTAAATGAAAAAGAAAAAACAAAAATAAACTTCTTATTTTAATTAGCAATATTTATTGAATATTTGACATTTTAATATATTAAAAGTAATATATTAAAATTAGCTATAGCTAAAAATTAAAATTGTACAACGCAAAACCTGCATATAATTTAAATATATCGTAATAAGATAGCAATTGCACTATTGTTGCGAGGACTACACTGCTTCTACCACTGTTACATCCATTGCGGCATTTTCAGACTTACTACAAATTGAAGATATAGCCTCAGTGGGGCGGACTTGCCAATCTGCCAAAATTTATCCAACCATCTACTTATTTCATATTAAAAATTAATACTGAGTGCAAATTAACATTAATTTCACTGGGAGCATCGGCACACACCCGCTAAATATCTAGTGAGCTGCAATGAAGTCCTAACTGAAAAACCAGCTACGTCAGATGAAGTCTTTACCACGTCTTAGGCCAGCTTCAAAGCATGTTCCTTTTTGAAATAAATAAAATCATTATTTAAAACTAAACAAAACATATATTATGACTAAATTTTTCGAAAGAAAGGGAATTCTTCATTTTAATAAACTAGAATTTTTTTAATCGAACCAATAATCGTCACTTATACCGAGACCTATGTATACTTTACAGTCGTAGGCACATTAGTTACACAATGATAGACAAAGCGGAGTGCTTTGGATCCACTACAACTTAAACAATATATAATATATTCAATGTGACGCCTCGTGTCCAATGCCCGCATCATTCGGAACTATCCTAAGTTCAACATCAACGTAACAATTTGTCTACAATATCAATAAGGTGACGTCAACTCAACTCGCATCCAATGGAAGCTAATGTTCAGGGATCGAAAAAGCTGTAGTCTGAAAACATCGCCGAATAAAACATCACACATCTCGACATTAATAAACTCTGTTAACTAAATAAGTAAATTAATATCACTCGCTACATTACAAAATAAAAACAAGAAGGCACAAGCAAATTGATAAATAATTTCTCAACGTTGACATTTTATTCGGCTCCGCTGTTGACTACGTTAAACATATTAATTAAAATAGTTGATATAATTAAATATATGTTGTAGCATTCGTCTCACTGTGCAGCACACTGGATACCAAACGTCAGTTATTTCTTCTTGGGAGGCGACCTCTGCGGCGTGGCCGGTCTGCCGCTGTTGATGCCGTTGTACTGATATTTCGCTTTCTTCTCAGATGGTTTCAATATCTGCACAGCATTCGTAAATATAATGAGTAATTATCTAGTACTTTCAAGTTTTAACACCATATTCATTATTAAAATGTACCTGGAAAGAGCACATGAGTGTCTCGTCGACGGACATCATACCACCAGCATTGTCAAACTCGCCGCAGTAGTTGGGCGCCGAGAACAAAGTCACCAACTGACGCTTTGCAAAGAATTCGTATCCGTCCTCAACCACCTATAAAAAAAATCGAATATAATTGGTGCATATTTCAACATAAAAAACTGAATTGAAAATAAACGTATAAAATTTTTGAAAATGATTAAAATTTTGACTGCAGATACTTTTACTATAACATATTATTAGCATGTTTTATTATTTTTACAAAATAGATTGTTTAGGTAATGATTTTCAAACCTGATGAGCTCTACAAATTAAGTCCAAATCATGTCTGTTGAGAAATTTGCTGACGACATCGGGGCCGAAGGTGAAGGACACGCCGCGGTCGTTCTCGCCCCAGCCCTGCACATCCTTGTCGGGGTCGGACCACAACAGATCACACAGCAAACCTGCAACATTACAATTAAAAAAAAAACACTTTATATTATATGAGTTAAAAGCAAAATACTTATGTGATTTCAGTTAAAATCTTTATTTCCAATATTCACTCATAATATGATGTATATTTTAAAACATTTATTTCCTATAACAATAGAATAATTTTCAAACAAAAAGCCTGACTCATAACATATGACTCAAATTTTTACAAATTTGTGTTGCACTAATTTTAAAGAATTTTTTATTGTTCAAATATTAACACTATTCTAATACCTTGTAGGAAATTATATCATTACCTAACATAACCATTATACAATTCATAACTACACTATTCCAATTAAAAAAAAACATATTATCACCATGAGATCATAAAGCTAAGAATGATGCAATAAATCAAAAGAATATAGGTTAAGTGTATTGCTCACTCATAGTTACGTAAATACTTATATTGCAGATAACTTTATTTCACAAAGTCCATGTTAAGTCCCATAATTGAATAAATGTATACATATGATTCAAAAACATCCAAATTACAGTTTTGCTAAGAGATTATTCCTTACAATTATTACCATCCCCCAGTCAACTCTCGGATATAGACTAATCTTGATGACTGTCTTCTGTGTGGTTGTGGTATTTCACTGGGCAAGCCGGTCCATTCATGCAACCAGTGTTGTTGTAGCTAGCTACAACAATTCTACAATAAAGGAACTATCACACAATAGGACCACTTAAGTTGTTGTGGAGAAAGATTATAAATTACAATTTCTTAACCTGTATCGGGGACATCTGTCGGTCTCATTATCCGTCTGATCTGCTCCATGCCCTGCAGGTCGGGCGACAGGCCGCCATGGCAGCAGAATATCTTCTCGTCAATGATGGCCGCTATCGGCAGGCAGTTGAAGCAGTCCGTGAATGTCTTCCACAGCTTTATGTTGTATCGACGTTTGCACTCATCATAGAAACCTGTTATACAACAAATATCATACATTCTATTCTATAGCATTGGAACCTTTACTGATTATTATGATATATATTTAGTTAATTGAAAAGTTGTGTCACAAAAATACTTTTGATGATAAACACTATACATCAGCTACCTGTTATGTGACTCCTTATCAGTAAATAAATGAGTATAACAAGAAAAAAAATTGATAACCGTAACTGGAATTGAATTTTAATTGTTAACATTATTAGCTACTAAATTGTTATGTTTGACATTTGATCATAAAAAACAAAACAATGCTTTGAAATAATCTAGATCAGAATAATATTCAAAATTGGAATAATTCTGTGTCAAAAGCAAAGAATAGAACAATCAGGATGTTTTTATAATTCCACTTTTACAAGCAATCACAAATATGGGTCACAATATTATTGTAAATTGCATAAAAATAAAATTGTTAATTTTATTAACATCGAGAGCAATATTTCTCCTAAAGAGAATTATATTCAGAAAGTGGTATATTTGCTAGTTTATAAAATTGAAATGTAAATAATATACTTACCATAAATACGGTTTATACTTGCACATTCATGATTGCCTCGCAGCAGAAAGAAGTTTTCCGGATACTTTATTTTGTATGCAAGCAGAAGGCATATGGTCTCAAGAGATTGCTTCCCACGATCAACATAGTCGCCTAAAAATAAATAATTGGCTTCCGGTGGAAATCCTCCATATTCAAAGAGACGTAGCAAATCTGTGTACTGTCCATGAATATCACCTGCAATTATAAAGAAATAACATTGAGAATTGTTCCGTGTTTTAAATATTACATAAATTTAAAAAATAACAAAGAACTTGTTACAGAAATTTGTACAAAAGGTCACAATGTCATCATGCCATATCTCATTCCCTTTGTGAAAACAGTTTTCACAGTTAATTCATTTTTTATTTCCTATACTTTTTAGGCAACATTATATTGCTGTCAATAGACAAAAAAAATGATCATCCTCTATATAAGACAAATCTTGACAATGTTTTATTTAAGCCATAATATTACACCAAGTAAATATGCTAGTTTAAAGGATGGATTTTGTTTGCCAAACTCATAAGATGAATTCACAACTTGGGTAGTAATATTTACATTATCAATAATCTTGATTATCATGTTAGACATTTCTATAGAGAATGACAACATGAAACATGAGTACAATGTGCATCACATTATGATATACTGAGACAGATATTAACATTTATTTCTGTTAGTCAGCCACAGATATATCTGCGTAAATTGTTTAGAGATCTCTCTTTTATTTTTATATTAATATTCCACATAAATGATATCCATTGAAACGTTTTTATTGAATAATTTTAAATCAACTTACAAAATTATCTTTGTTAATAACTAACTAAGATAATTATGTAACTAAAACTTCAATTTATACTAATATTACTCTACTATACCCGTTTAAGTCAACTCCGTAAATGACAAACCAGAAGTAAACAGTAATGGCTTTTTAAAAAATATATATTTTTGAATTTTTAATGTAACATTACCACAAATTTTTAATGGTGCCTCCAGCTCCAGTAATATCGGTTGCTGAAGAAATATCTCCCGCGATTTGGTGCAAAGACCACGCACCTCTGACTCGGACATCTGTACTGTCTTCCCTGGCCTGCATCCTCGAACTGTGACAATGATTAGTGCATTTTATTCTTAGTATAGGTGTAGAAAAATTTTGATGGCAAAAGTACAGCTCTATCATCATTAGCTTAACTAAACTGAAAATAAAAAAAGAAGCCAATACCAAGACTGAAATATGAAACAGTTTTTATGAGATTAGTAATAGAATGAAAAGCTGTCTTCTTGGTTCTATTATAATTTGTTTCAAGCAATGATAATAGGTGCAGTGCTGTAAATATTAAGTAAATTACATAACATGTTGTAGGAACACATTTCGAGAGGTGAAAAAACATTGAAAATTATTACAAACAACTTTACATCACAAATAACAGGCATGCCTGAATTTACTATAAATGCATGATTTGTACATGCCAAAAATTAAATTTAAAATGGAGAGTGATATAGCCAGTATTTCTGTGAATATTCAACTTCAGGTATTTGGGAATTTTTGAATACCTATATTGTTGCATAGATGAACTTATTTCAAGAGACCCAGACTAATTTAATAAAAATATATTTTGACCTTGATATCATGATTTATGAAGAAGTATAATTCTATGCAACAGTTACAATTAGCAACCAGTCTATTTAGCATTATCTCATTAATTTCACTTATATCAACAAAATTCACAAATGTTTAGGTTTATGATTAACATTTGCCATTTTCTAATGTTGTCAAATTACAAGGTTGAAATGTTTACGGAGCAAATTATTAGGGCAATGGGGCATTAAATAAAATTGTACGATTCTAGCTGAATACTTTGAATAATATTTAGGGATTAACCATACATTCTCCCGAAAAGATGTCTTTCAATTTGCCTTTTCGCCTTGCTGTTTCCTGTTGCAGTGTGTATACTGTCGTAACCCATAAAAAGCAGCATGATAAAGTGAAATTAAGAAGTAAAGTAAGGTATAATGCGAACAAAGCATAACAATAAGCCCATGAAATTGTTAGATGCCATGAAACCTGGCGTGATTATCTAAAGTAACTTGTTTCTTCGCATTATAAACAACGGGTAATTTTAGTGTTTGATCTATTTACAGTATGTAAATAAACGTTTCTATTATGCCTAAAGTATTATTTATAAAACTAATATCTGATAAGAATTTAAGATAATCGATTTATTTATGAGTTTGACGTTTCTATTCCTATGCACTGAGTGATAATTACGCAACTAGAAAATAAGAATCATTATAAAAATTATTGTTATAGTAAATTTAAGAGTGAAATAAAAATATGAGAAGTAAATTATAATTAAATATTAAAAAAATACCTTCTAAAAGTCTGTGAATAAGACTGTCAACATTGAGTTCGTCAGCCATATTTACTACACCACGATTAATTTACGTCAAACAAAAAGTCAAACCGTACACCATCACGCAAATAATGTAAATGCCACAGATAAAAGTACAGCAGCAATCAATACCAAAGACTACAAAATGTTTGAAAAGGAAATCTGTGGGAAACTAGAAACTAGAGTAAACTTTAAAACGCGTCCCCAGATCCGACAGAAAATAAGCTTTATTTACTACGTGTTCATGCTTCTATAAAGACTTGTTCCATTAAAATAAAAGGCAATTCATGTGCAAATATGTTATACGTGTATTTTGCTAGCATGTTTTCTATGTGATTGCAGTTCACCTTAAGTTACTATTACTCCTGCATATAGTTAAGCTCAAATAAATCATATTTGAAAGTGTAATTTAATTAAAATTTTACTAATAGAATATCACAGTTCTTCAATTTCACCAAAAAATGGTTTTCGGTCGCACCTTATCTATGTCAATCCTATAGATAATGGTAAGATCAAAAATTTTTATGATGAACATAGACAAGACGTGTTTTGTTTTAAAATTCTATTTTGAAATGGCAAAATGTCGCTGATTTTGGTTGTCAAGCTATTTTCTCATCGCAATGTGCCGTTCTGGCGCATACTATGTATGAAACGCCGCAGATTGTCTAGTGCGTTGTATTTTATTTTAGATGAGACTTGACATTCATTCAAAAACCTTCATCATTTCTCGCTACCAAATGGTTTACAATTGCGTCCACTTTTTGTAAACAAGAGCAGCAAAACAAGAGAACATATCAATGTAACAGTGAAAATAAGGTAATTTAGGCGAACAGGTTTTGTTATTTTGATTACGGTTAATCAAAAGGTTCTCCAAATGTCTGACAAGGTCGAAGATACGGAGGAAAAGATGGAAAGTGAACAAAGTTATAGTAGTGAATCTAGTAGTAGCAGTTCTTCCGATAGTTCAAGTGGAAGTTCAGAATGCGACGAGGAGTTAATGGAGCCAGTTAGTATCCTAGGCCACACTTTAGAGTTGCCGCAGGAGCTTTGTGAAGATTATGGCATTTTTAAAGAGTTTTTTTCTATGAAAACTTGGGATAGCCTGGAAGATAAACATAAAGAAGAGCTTACAAAATTGTTACCACAATTTAAAAATGACCAAGAAGAAGAGAATGAGAAAACAATAAAAATGCTATTTAACCATGAACCATTTCATTTCACATCACCACTTAGCAACTTCTATAACAATTTAAGACAAGGTAATTATAGACCAGATATAGCTAGAATGAGAAAGTTTCTAAAGAAAGCTAGAGCAAAACAACAAAAGCAGAAGGTAAATCTTTATTTTATCATTATATGTTCTCAACTTATTGTGACATCAAGTAATTGAGAGCTTATTTTAAATCACTATTTTTGTCAAATTTCCAGAATAAATCATACTATGCTAAGCTTTTACCGGAATTGTTAATCTCTCGGGAACGGTTGCTAGCAGCTGTTAAAGGGGCGCCTCCGGGCCCTATACCAAAGTTACCAGTTCTAGCTCCCAAGGCATCCAGTAAAAATAAATTCAAGCCATTATACATGAGAGTGAAACAAAGATACTTTGAAGAGTTAGCTGCTATTTGGGGTGAGGTTGGTGGTGAGGACTCAGAGGATCAGAATTATCCAGAAGGTGCTCCGGAACGATTGATAAAAAAGAAAAAACAGTCAGTAACAGGACAGGTAATGTCTTCACTATTATTCTTATCAAGAGTTTATTTTTCATAAAGTCATACATATGTGGTTATATCTTAGTTGACACTTTGTCTTCTATATACATCTGTCATTGTCTTTATATTATGGGAATTTCATAGCTAATTATTGTTCATTTGAAACAAAATTGACAATTTTATAACCCAGTTTAGATCTTTGCTCTTTCAACAATTCTAATATGATTTAAAAAGAAATTATAAAAAATGTAATATATGTCTTTCATGCTTTCTTC
This sequence comes from Papilio machaon, assembly GCF_912999745.1. NCBI lineage: Eukaryota > Metazoa > Arthropoda > Insecta > Lepidoptera > Papilionidae > Papilio > Papilio machaon. Next base: position 4,344,334 of record NC_059999.1, on the reverse strand, counting down.
AAGACTAAAAATGAGGCTATAGATGTTTTGTTGTTAATATGTGTGGCATACATTTAGTAGATAAAAAAACACTAAATAAAACTAAATTGAAATATCAACTATATTTTTAACTTCTCCAATATGATAATTTTATGAGAATGTATTTATTTTCAGCAAGTTGACAACAATGTATCTGGGACATTGGGCGGATCTGATCCAGCGCATTTGACATCTTTAGAATGTCTGAAGAAGGTTTTGTCAACACACCGAGCTAGGAGACAGTACAGAGAAGTAACGAAACAATATATTTATAAAAGAATTGTTGTGTGTTCCTAAAAATAATTATAAAAAAAAATTACAGAACCATCCAGAACTTAATACCGCTGGTATAACCTTAGAAGATATTAAACAAAGAGTAGCCATGATGAACGGAGCTAAGAAACTTATGTTTGGTGGTGCTAAAACAGAAAGTCCTATAAATAAGTTACGTAAAGGTGCTAAAAAAGAGTTGAGTCAAAAAGCTTCCAAAACAGATTTGAAGTCAGCGATTAAAAAGTCTAAAGAAGACCAAGATAGTGTTGAAAATAAACCACTGTTGCCAAATATTAAGATAAAATGTGAACCCGAAGAGTCTGACTCGGAAAGTTCATCATTCCTGGATCCCATTTCAAGTCCCAAGTTTAATAAGAAATTGTTGGATCATTCAGAAATCAAACAGGAAACTATAGACAATAAATATCCAAACTATACGAAGTTAGTGTTTTACGTTGTTTCATGTTAAATACAGTGTTTATATACATTATGTTATCTCCCTTTTTTTAATTTGTTTAGTTCAAACTACAATGATTCTAAATTGGAAATAAAACAAGAACCAACAGACTACGCTGGTTCAATGCAAAACTCAAAAGTATTACAACCAGTGCCTATAAAATTGGAGGATTTAGATGGAATTGGTGAGTGAACACATATGTAGTTTATTATTCTAAATTTTTATTTTCAAACTGAAAATAAGTATAAAATTAATAAATAAAACTTACAAAAGTTATTAACTAACTGCTGGTTATCATCATCTCCCTGCTACTCATGTGGGGTCGGCTCGAGTTTTTTTTTTATAAACCAAAATGCTATATATTAAGTTTTAAAGTCTAAACAAAAGCTAAAATATTAAATGCATACAATTTTAAAATGTTTGTTAAATTTTCTGTAAGGCTAATAATAAAAAAAAAATTAATAGTAAGTACACCGGACTTATGTATTTTAAACTAGGGTTGTAACAGAACCTCTCTTCCAAATATGCAAGTGCGTCACTTCCGCGTGAAAATCCACGAATCCGAGGCACTTCACCTCCTCATCCGCCTCCGCTTCTACTAAGAAGGTTTCCGTTACAACTCTAATTTTAACAACAGATAAAATAATTTCAGACATGATGGCACTACCCATAGAGTTAGCAGATGAGTCTGGGGAAGTTTTGCCAGTGGATACTTCGACTGAGACAAATGAGGACAATCTGGATGCCGATGAACTTACAGAGACAACACATGCCAATTTCCTGGCATTGGTCCGAGCTTTGTTCCCCGCTAAAGCGGCCCATAGAGCCTCTAAGCAGCAATTACATGCAAGATGTGCAGCTGTCATGAGATCTCCTATAGCACCACTTAACACTTGGTACAATTGTAAGTTATTATAAATACTAGTTGTTTCCCGCGACATTTTTGTCGTAGAATAAAATAAAATGAGTAAGTATGCGCTATTCATGATTGTAGTCGTTTAGTACTTATTTGGATACATATTTTCTTATATTTTTTTAAACATAGATGTATGTACTAATAAAGAATGATATTAAAATAGTGTGTCTTGAGTAGATGATTACATAGAGCTACATTTTAATATTTGTTTCTATTTATTTGAAGTATCTGACGACTGGTGCGCTGAGCTAAATTCAGCGTTGGACTTTCTAGCCGGACAGAGAGGACCTCATCCTGATGATTTTGTACCATATTTGCAATTTATACCGGAGTCACAAGTGAGTTATCGATATATTATATTTTGACTACCTGTCGACCTTATTTTGTGCCTATAAATGTATTTTTTTCATTGTTATAAAAAAAAATTTTTTTTTTGTTAAAGACATACCAATGGATAGGTGCGGGTCGAGACTGCGACGCCATCTTGGGCCGGCTGTGCGAGCGCTGGCTGCGCGCCGTCTCCCCCCACCACTCCACAGACCCCCCACCACCCAGGTAAGCAGGAAACAGGCTCAGTCTTTATATTAGTTCCAGCTTGGCGCATCTACCACATATTTTATATTGTCGCAAATATTTGTGGGCAGAGATCACGGACCTCCTTTTGGAGCAGACTCAATTTATGGGTAGAAGTTGCTTAACACTATGTTGCCAGTTCGTTTGATTTAAAAAAAAATCATTAAAATATTTTGTAATAATGAAAATGGAAATTTTAGTATTGTTAGTGCTTATTACTAGTAATAATCGTTTCTTTCATTTGTAAAGATTCAGTGAACTTGAAAACTTTTACACTCGTGACATAAATGCTTTGCTAAATAATTTGCTTTGAATTTGTCACTGTGACAAGCTTCAATGTAATGGTGTTGTAATTATAACTGACTTTTTGAAATAAATGCACCTCGGAACTATGGTAAGAAGAATTGTTGGTTAAATTTGCTTTATTGTGATATTGTAGAAATAGTTGAAATTTTCATTTCCCCAAAATATTTTATTAAATTACTTACACTTTTTTCTAACCACTCCTAACTTGATTAAGCTCCGTGCCCCTTTTTCAAAAACTTATTCTTCAAAGAACTATCTATGAAATGTACGATTTTAATGAACATAATCTGCTTTTTTTTATTAATTTATTGTAATTTAACATTTTTTAATTATAATTGTTGATATGAGTTTCAGCAATTTAACCAATTAATACGATCAAAGTCTTTCCAGATACCCTACGTCTTGGACAGTGCGAGCTCCGACACCGGCCGAGATCTCCGACTTCAGAGCTCAAGAGAGGAAGAGATTCGCCTCCGCTACCAAACCCTTTACTTATGTGCAGTATGGGTAAGTGTACAAGTAACATATTTCGGTTTTTATATTTATTTACGACTAGCTGTCGGCTGCGACTCCGTTCGCACGGGATTAATAAAAAAAAAATCAGTAAGTAACTTATGTGTTCTTTTGGACTCTGATCTACATTTGTGCCAAATTTCATCAAGATCCATTGAGTCGTTCCGGAGATGCCTTCAAATAAACATCCAACCATCTAAACCAGGGATTCCCAAAGGGGTCGATATCGACCCCCTGGGTCTCAACTTAAAGCATTGCTTATTCTGTCTTCTTCTATTGACCTAAGTCAAAATTAATAATAATAATAATTGATCTTTAAAGTAGGTAATTTGGCCATGGGGGTCTGGTAACTATTCATTTTGTAAAAGGGGGTTACTTGTCAAAAATAGTTTGGGGATCCCTGATCTAAACATTAGCGCATTTATAATATTAGTAAGATGTAAAACTTAAACTTGATGTGAATTTGAATGGTTGTGGTGATGGTGGTGGTTGTGGTGGTCGTGTTGCAGATACAGGTCGGTGGTGGGTCCGATAGTGCGAGGTATGGGGGGGTGTGGGGGGGCGACGGGTGCGCTGGTGTGCGCTCAGCGGCCGCGCGGGGCCACATTCGGCGCGCTGCTCAGAGACGCGCTCGCTCGTCTGCCCAACGGACAGGGCACGCGCACGGACCTCGTCACACTGCTCAAGTAACTTTTTTCTTTTTTTTTTTCTCCATTTTTATTAAAAGAAGGTTTCACATAAAAAAAGTTTTGCGACTTCTAGTAGAGTTAAGTACCTAAAGGAGATTTGTTATGAGATGAGAAAAGATGAAGATGTCGTATCAAAATGTCTTTAGACTAAACAAATTATTTTACTTACTGGTTGGTTAATGTTAGAAAAATAATGTTTTTTTTATTGTTGAGGATGTCTCAATGGATCGCTCCTTGCACCGAGCAAACGCTGTCGAGTGCAGTTTCAGCTGCATTAGAGAAGCTGCTCGCTGTGAAGCGAGATCCTATAGTCAAGTACGACCAGAGAACTGCCGTTTGGACATATTTACATAGGAACAGGTAATGTACTATTGTCTTAATAAAATCGTACTATCAAATAATGTTGGTGACATCTATCTTTGTTTTTAAAGTTTGTATATTTAAGTAAATGTCGTATTCCTACAGGAGTGAAGAGGACTGGTTAAAAAGCAGTGGTCCTCGCGGCCGCGGCGGTAAAACATTGCCTATAGCACCGCCTGCAACCTCGCCGCAAACTGCAGTAAGTATATTTTACTATTAGTTTAAAATGGTATAACCCTAAAATGTAACGCTTTCCGTCTTGATCACTGGTCATTTATCATTTTAAGATACTTTTATTTTATAGTCCAACATAATTGATTTTGAAATATTTTTTTTTAATATTCACCGTTATCACTTCCAAAATTGTAAAATTATACAGAAACAAATAAATATATGATTTAAAAAAATATTCCAGACGGAAATGGAAGTTGCCAGCGTTGAAGAAGTAATAGAAAATGCATCTGACAGTGACGTGGATGTAGACGACAGCGGACCCTCACCCGCGCCACATCTCTCCTCCGCACAACTCCTCATGCAGGCCACACAGGCCACACAAGTCAAACTGACACACAAACAGAAGGGAAAACTAGTCGCCACACCAACACCTAAGACAAAGAACCTTCAACCAAAACAAACACAAATTAAAACACTGCCAAAACAGAACACACAAACAAACATCATCAAAGTCAATCAGACACAGAAAAAACCGAATATAACTCAAATAAAACAAACAGCGAAACAAATAAATACAATGTCAAAACAAATACCTATACCAAAGCAATCTCCGAAGCAAACTCAAGCGAAGACAACAGAATCTATGAAGACAATAGGACAAAGTAAAGTGATTGAAACTGGAGCTAAGTCGTATACATCTGTTGTTGTAACACCTAAACCGAAAGTTGCACAGAAAATTGAAGCTTCACAGAGTAATGTGAGTTTTAAAAAACATTAATTAATTTTTTTTTGTTGAAAAAAACTGAATAATTTAAGAAAAAAAAAAGAGTTGAGAAATAAATTATATTTTACTTTGTTAACATTGGCTATAAGTATTTTATATATTTTTCAGATGTCTTCAAGTTTGTCAAATCAGCACACAACAATGGTGTCTGTAGTACAACCAGCATCAGTCTCATCTATACAACAAACTCAGACCAAGGTACTATAATTATATAATTAATATACTATGCATAGCATATTAATTATATAAATCTGAAATTTTATTTTCTTTCTTTTCTTCTAAATTTTTTTTTAATTTAAAAAAAAACTAAACATAGTATAAATGCAGATGGCGCAAGTAACACGGTCGCTATTGATAAGGCCGTCTTCATCTACGGGACAGACTACATCAACTGTTACCACTTTGACCATCAACACACCCCCCACACAGGTATTTATTTCTTATTTATGTATATAAATATGGATTCAAATCAATGACATTGAATTTCGGATGAAAATGTAGAGGAAAATCTAATAAAGTATGTATGGATTGTGTAAAAGATGTATGGATGAATACTACATATGAAGACCGTTTGTAGGGAAAAGGACAGGCTGATGATGATGATGATGATGACTTATTTCTGAGTTTAATTAATGATTTATAATTTAATGATTCAACAGACAACTTCGGCGCCAAGAAGAGGTGTAGTGAGGGTACTGAGTCCAGCTACACCATCCTCAGGAAAGTCACTTATCTCGCCACAAGCCTTAATGCCACAGAGTAAGTTACGTTAAAGTTAATCATATTACCTATAAACGATTATCTCTGTTATTTTCTATTGTCATCAATCTGTCGTAATATTGTAACTAAATTGATAAAAAAAATAATGGTTTATTCTATATAGACTCATCAACAACAAAGAAACGGATAACAACAAGTACAACGCCTGCGACAACTTTGCCTCAGGTATTTATAAAACAATTAATAATCTTGTTAGTTGTCTCTTGCCTCATTTTAAAATATGATTAATTAATTCAACAAAATTATGATTTATTTCAGACGTCATCGAACGTAACTACGGTTGTAAGTAGTGTACCTACAGTGATGACGTCATCCGTGTCGACGCGGACTGTACAGCTGGCTGGAGGCAGGACTGTGCAGCTCGCCACCAACCAGACGGTCCATCTGCCCAGTGGACAGGCTGTGCAGCTGACACCTGGCCACACCCTGCAGCTCTCCTCTCTACAGCTGCCCACGCACAGCGTCCGACTGCCCAGTGGGCAAACAGTGCAGCTGGCCGCCCCGCAGGCGGTCCGCGCGGTCGCCACCACACAAGTCAAAAACCCAAGTCCCAGGCCACAAACCTCCTCCCCAACTATCAAATCGAATCCCCAAACGAGCCAATCCCTCCAAATTCCAGTGTCAACGGTCCAATTAGGACAAACGGTACAAATAGCCGGACAAACGGTCCAATTAGCCGGTCAAAGTGTTCAACTAACGGGACATACCGTAAAACTTCCGAGTGGACAAAGTGTTCAAGTGGCAAGCCAAAGTGTACTACCGTCCCAAAGTGTACAAACGGTTCAGTTAGCCAGTGGAAATGTTCAAACGGTGCAATTAAGTGGTCAAAGTGTTCAATTATCCGGTCAAAGTGCTCAAATGTCCAGTGGTCAAAGTGTGCTCGCATCACCGACTGTCCAGATCGGCGGTCAGACGGTACAGTTGAGCGGACAGACGGTTCAGTTGCCCAGCGGTCAAACGTTCCAGTTGCCTAGTGGTCAAACTGTGCAGTTATCTAGTGGTCAAACAATACAGTTGGCAAGTGGTCAGACTTTACAGTTAGCCAACCAAACACCAAAGTCGATAGCACAAGCCGTAAGAACACAGTCGACAGGTGACAAAACACCTCAGCCTATTGTTGCCAAGTTATTAACTAATGCACAGGTATGGTCAGAAACTATTATTGTTTTTCGTTTTTTTTTTATTATTTGCAAATTAATTATGCCCTTCTTTGTAGGGTCAAATGATATCATTAGAGGGAGTAGTGGGCGGGACTCGAGCGTTACAAGTGGCCGGTGTGGCCAACGTGGGCAACATGGGCGGCGTGGGCAACATGGGGGGTGTGGGCAACGTGCGTGGGCGCGGCGGTGTGCGCGTGTTGTCTCCATCTACGAGATTAGCGAGGCCACTTTTACTCACCTCCGCCAAACCCTTGCACAATATCATATTACAGGTAAGTACTGAGTACTTAGAGCTTGAAATCCGTAGATTATGTCAATATTAAATAGTAATTTTTTTTTAGCAAAGTGATGGCAGCGCTATTCGTATGACTTCAAGTGGTGGAACTGCAACTTCACAGACTATAGTACTAAGTAATGTTGGTAAGTATCTCTTCTAATGTATTATTTCTAGTAATAATTATTTTAATTTTAAATGTAATGAATGTAAAATAATTTTCAGGAGGTCAAACAGTAACAACATCTACTTCGTCGCCGCCCGTTTTAAAATTACAACAGGTAATTATTTCAATTCAAAAATTTATATTAATTTAGAAGCGTTATGAAATTTTGTGAATCGGATTTTATAAAAATAGGTTTTTTTAATTGATGTTAAAATTAACTGGGAAAAATCCTGTTATTATGCTGCGGAGATTTATAACTTAAAAAATTATTCACACTTTTGTGAGACATTATCATTAACTTATATAGTAACGGCTAAAACACTCACGTATATATATCCGGTGGTCACCGGACTTAAAAAATGTAGAAGTTAACTTAAAAAATGTTAATTTCTTACCAAATATTGTGAATATTTGTAATTTTAAAATTGGATATTTTTCAAACATACTTATCATCACAATTTATCAAAGGATTTACATTGAAGCTATGTATTAAAAAAAAAGAAACTTTAAATCCTATAAAAGAAATATTTCGTGATACATATTGTTACATTGTAGGTAAATCAGATGCATCCTGTTAGACTACCTCAGGGGATAAAGATACAACAGGTGATTTACATTGCATGCATCGCATACACATAGCATATGCAGCCTGATTTATTATAGTTTAACAAAACGCATGATTTTATATGCATGTCACATAATTAACAATGAAATGATGCATGCGGACTGCGGTTATGCTATAAAAAGTTGAAAAAATATGTCGAATTTAAAATATATTTGAAATAATAAGGCTTTTATATGACTAATTTGTTTTATAGTTATGCAAGTTTAAGCTTTAAGGTTTTTTAGTTTAACATTGTGGTTGTGGGAAATAATTTTTGGTCACCAAATAATAGGACCGTTTGACAGCTGTCAGTGAGTTATCGGTTTTTAGTTGTTAACTTTCGAATATCGCTAAAACCGATTTAAAATATTATAAACCAATTGGTTAAAAAAAAATGTATGATTGTAGCCACCTGCCATATAACTTAGATGATCCTTGATGATGAACTTTCGAACTTTATTTCTTAGGTATCTGAGGGTCTATCATGAATATTTGCTATATGGTTTAATAACGTCATCGACAAAATTAGTCAATATTTGTTCGAGATGTAGTTGTACTTTACGCCGGATAGTGGCGCTGTACAAATCTAATACAAATTTTGTTGACGTTACGAACACTTTCTCGCATAATTTCGTGCTAGTCTTTCAGCTTCTATTATACTGTGACGATTATAAAATTAGTAAAATTGAACATCACTTGGGATTGTCACTGACACTAAATATTTATATATATTGTTTTGTTCTGCCTATAAATCTTAAATGTTTTTAATTTCATGTTTCTGCAGTAAAAATTATGTATTTGTTGCACTTACTTCTATAAATGGACAGGCTTTGAAAGGTGGTATTTTGTGCCTATTTCATTTTCGCCATTTTGGCGCTGACGGTTGCGGTTTATAGCGGTGGTGAGAATTCGAACTAGTAAAAGAGATAAAAGTAACTAGTAAAGTCTGTAACATCAACAGACGTGTTCAAGTTGCAATGACGCAAAAACTGTCATTTCTAAGCAAAGACCTATCCATTTATCAGTGATTGGTGTTTAGTGACTGTTGTTGCGCTCTCAGGCAGTGCCGACGGCTGCGGTGCCGACATCTAGCGGCGTGCGCAGTGTACTAATGGACGGGCAACAGCTCAAGTTAGTTGGAGGCCGACATGTATTAGCCAGATTACTGAGACCCGCCAACCCACAGCAGTAACGCCGGACCTTGGTGTATGTGAATACTGGTCATAGCTAGCGTGACACTAGCAGTTGTCATGACAGCTGAAATCCGCCGAAAGTAATACAATTTGGACCTTATTTGTATATACGTTTAGGTACTTTGTTGCTTGTGGGTTCAGAAATTTTAATGTGGATTTTACGTAAAATTTATTAAATAAATTTTATTAGAAACAGTGTTAAAGTGTGATTTGTTTATGAATGTTATATACAATTAACACACTGTTTTTCTTTCTGTTGTATTATTTTAGTATATATGCATCTTTTGCTCTTTCAAAGTTTGAACTTCAAGAGACTAAAGGTGAAATATTTCAGATTTAAAGTCTAAATGTGTAAATAATTTTCTACTGCATTAGAATGTCATAATTATTGAATGAGATTTCTTATATATGTTTATGTAAAGTCGGAAATTACTTTGATTTACTTCATTTTATTTAATTTGGTTGTGGTCAGCTCTATGTAAGATTATTAATTAATTATTTCATAAGTTATATAGAGATATAGAATATAAATTTAATTTTTCAAATACAAAAAATCCATTCATTTATATTTTCACTCTCCAAATATATTTATTATTTAAACCTATCTTGTTATTTAGTTAGGGAAATTTTTAAAGCAAAGGCATTTTGATGAATACTTCTCCACGAAACCAACAACATACAGCCATCTCTTTCTTAAGTATAGAGATCTCTAAACAAGAGTGGTTTCAAATAAGACCATTCACTTTTAAATTTTATATAAATTAATTTAGCAGGTAGACAATAATTTAACATTTATTTATTGTTACGTGCACTATAATACGTGCATGTTTTTTTAAAGTATTTTTTTTAACTTGGTCAATTGTCAAGGTAACTTCATTATGGTATAATGTACGTCAAATAACTAGGACCTTGATTGACTTGTGATGTTACTGCAGCAGGTCTAGACATTGTTCAGATAGCTTTCAGACATGTTTTTAACATTCTGTTGGTATCTTGATACGATTAATGTTTGATTACTCCATGATTTAAGTAACCAATGTTTAAAAATCCGTTATCTTGGTTCTAATTTCTATTTCCACTTGCTAGATAGCCGTGCGTCACTGGACGTCTGTCTTTTTGTATAGCAGTCGCGATCGTGACTGTAATAGTGCATGCGATGTTATATAAGTTGCGTTTGCTAGTGGAAATAGATACTAACTAGGCGCGCATTATACGATATTGAAACAACTGAACTAGGTACAAAATATGAAAATCTACAATTTAATAAGCATTTTATATGTTGTTGAATTTCATAAAATATACAAAGTTTTTACACAATATTAATGAACATTAATTTAATATCAAGAAGCAAAACCAGTGCCTATTTGTAATTTATAATGAATAGTTAATATGTTGATTTATCAAGATTTATAGAATGTATGAATTAAGAATTAATAGAAAATAGTCAACAATTGTCGTGTTGTAAATTTGGGTTCTCGCTATTAAATAACTTGTATAATAATCCAATTCGTACTTGTGTTATCTTTGGAAAACAAGAGTTTTTTTCGTACAAATGTTAAACCCATCTTTAGTACTTGTTCATATTGAAGTCGCGGTCTCGGGTGCGTACTCACATTAGCCGCCAGGCTTTTGCGCGATCGACAGATTCAAATCGGTTATACTTTCTTGATATTAGTCGCAAATCCCGCCACTGGTTCATTGTGGATCATATAACATCATATGTGATTGTTTAAACATATTATGTGGTATGAGAGTGTTCACACTAAAGATGCGGGCGCGCCGCGTTAGTAACAATTTCAAACATAAGTTGTTATATGGTTGTGTTCACAACTAACTAGTAGTGGACCTCGCGATTTTCCCGCCACGTCAAGTAACTTTAACTGATTTGAACCGGTCGATCGCGCAAACGCCTGGCGGCTAATGTGAACTCGTGGCCGAGATCCCGCCCACGAGTTAATTATAAACAAGCACTATGTTTGATATTGTCTCTGCGCAGTTCGAACCATCATTAACTTGTCTGCACTCGCTCCCGCTCGTTGAATATGAACATTCTCATACAACATAATATTTATGATATTTCGTAATCACGACTTCAATGTAAACAAGCAGTAACCATTTCACCGAAAGACTTGAAAAGATAAAGCCACAAATGGCGACCTAATGTAAGAAACATTTGATAAAAGTGAAGAAGTTTATTTAAATTAGATACGGTTTTATAGTCTGGTACGAAATGTTCTGTTGCAATATCTAGTTGTAATTCCTAATGTAAGTCAATTAGGTAGTCTGTAGTATATTTTTTGTATAATAAATTTTGTCTATTTGAAACACGTTTTGTTTTATTACTTTTTTTACTACCTTTTGCTTTTCGAATTGAATCGAATCGAACTGCACGAGGGATTCGTTTAAGAGTAACCAAACCAAAAAAGGGTTGAATAAAAAATTTCTCGGTGGGAAAAACATAATTTATTTCTTTGCTTATATACATGGATGTCCAGCGTAAAAAATAACCACTCTGCCTTAATATGAAACTTGTCACAAGCTAACTTGGAGCCTAAATTCTATTATCGATACGTGCGATATATTTCAGTTATGTTCGTACACTTTCGATACTTACGTGAGTTTTCACTGCCAATACACGTACAGAAATATATGTTTTTGAAAAATATATCCAATGGTTTCATACATAAAACCAGACAAGCAAATCTTTGTACGTGACAAAAAATGATTACTTGAAGATTTCTGCTCAACAAAACGTCCTTTACACATCTTCACTCACGAAAAAACGACAATAGAACTTATAATTAATCTGGTTATCGTTTAAACTGCAAATTTTGATACGGATAATGATATTTTTCAATCATATAATACATTTATCACATTTGTCTGATGCTTCTCCCACAATTTTTCTCACATTCGATTTGTAATAGCACTCCTTTTTATAAACACAACTTAGTAAACCGACTATAGTAAAATGCAACATATCAGTCTTATTTCTATAATATGGAAAGAATAAATACAGATGAAGCAATCGACTGCATCTCTTTACGTTTGAAATTTAAGGAACATTATGCGATGAACATTCGAGAAAATCTTCAAATGCAAACCTATTGTCAATGTAGGAAACTAGTAAATCGCCTGCGGTAAAAGTGAAGCAATCGCGTGATTGCTACGAAGACCTTTTGTTTGACGGGACTGTATTTTCCCGCGCTTCACGACGCCATCTTTGAATCTGTCGCAGCGTATAAAACGTGCCATAGATATACACGAATAATTAGAAATGCACAAATAGAATGCGACGTAAAAATGTAGTGTTACATCAAGATTGATAGTAGATTTTAACTTAGCCTATCGTAACTACATATATATGTACGACTACGTAGAATTACATATATACCACAGGGTTTTAATTAATACTGTCGAGTCGTATATTTGAGTTTTCAGAGATATGATATACTTAGCACGACCGATACTTACGTCTGACAGGTATTTATATATTTAAAATAAATTCAGCTATGATCCAGCAAGCTCATGATAACGCTATATTAATATCGCTTATATGACGGGATATCGAAAATGGAATGAAAGATAATTTATTTTACATCTACCCAGCAATGTCAGCCAAACGTCATTTAAAAATTACGAATGTAGATTATAATTTGTAACAAAAATAATTTTAGCAACTTGGCATTTGACACATTAATACATATCTAAATTACATTCCAATATCTAATGCCATTACAAAATATACTTAACTACACAATATTATATCGTATCTCTGAATATGCAAACCAATTTCATGGACCTGTGCGACGCAGGTCCTAAAAATCGTATATTTACAAATAATAGGCACTGAAAGATTGAAATCTGATCGGTGCGTAAAAGATTATACGCGGATATGAATGTCTTTTGTGATCTCAACACTACAGAATTAGCTGATAAATCATTATACGGTGCTCTGATGCCTAATGTACAACTGAGATGACACTGGGATTATGAGCTTTCTTTCAATTGTACATAAGGCATATTTTTACTTGTACTCTCGAAGAAGCTACATGAACAAGCGATGTGGTTTGGGCAGTTCACTCCTCGGCATCTTCTGGATTTTCAGCCTGCAGAAGGTTAGTAACATCATCTTGAAGATCAGAGGTTAACTTCTGAAACAAAGTTTTAGGTCTTAAGAAAATCCATTTCTACGTACGATACTTAACGCTAGATATGAACAGAAAATCATTCTTGTCGACCTAGCATTAGAGAAATCTAAAACTTTTATTCTCAAGTAACAAAACTAGCTACACATAATATAATATATTTCAAACTAGAGCATTTAAACGAGTTCTGTTTCTCCCCGAATTCGAGTTTTTGGGAATGTTGTAGATAACATTCGACACCGACGAAACGTTATGATTAAGCCCCTACTGAGAAGCGGTATCGATAAAATTTAACTGGTCGGCAGCTTTGCCCTAATTTTAACTAAATTATCTTAAACAAGTCAACATTCTTGTGTGCCTATAATGTTGAAATAATTGTTCTATTTTATATAGGTACATAGTTCATATTTAACATCAAAGAATATATTAAATGATTAGTAGACACATATTAAATCCTCAGTCCAATATAAACGAGCCTTACCCCAATCTGTGCGGAAGCTGTGGACGTCCTCTTGCGACGACGTACAGCCAGCGCCAGCAACAACACGAGTACAATGGAGGACAGAGTAGCCACAAGCAGCGGCAATAAAAGATTGTCCGCCAACGAGTAACCCTGCAATAAATAAACATATTATGTAATATACAAAAGATGTTACAATTGCTTCAGCAGTAAAATTTTATTGCGATTAAACACTATATAATTGGAACTGTATATTAAGGATGCCAACCTAGCTATCTGATTACATTAGAGTTGACATTCTGCTGACAGACTCACCGCCGCAATTAAGTTGATAAATAGATAATAGCCACCTTTACAATAGATTAAATGTGAGAATTCTATACTAACGGACTGTTTTAGTACCGGTAAAATGAGGTGAATAGAAACAAAACTAAAATAGCCTTTATGCCATAATATTCAATTATCTACGTTAACAAATCACTGAGTTTATCTGTGTAGTAAAATTACTATAGTAAATAGTAGATTTATTAATAAAAATCATGCTATGGTGCAAAAACTATTTATACATTTGTGTCACACCATTTTACGATAGTTATTAAAGGTGAGGCAGTAAGTAAAAGATTGTCAAAATAGCTCAAATATAGAATAATCTTAGTAACTGTACAACACAAATTAAATTTAATACATAAAGTAATTATCAGTTGTGTTCTACAGACTCAGTTGTTTTTGCGAATTGATGAGTTTTGAATACACATATTATGGACTTTTTGTGAGTGGATAAAACAAATAATCATGAACATAAAATGAACTCTTATTATTTTTAATTGAAATTTTTTATTTAATTCTTATATTAGGTCCTTACATATGAAATTGGCGTTTTGTATGGGAGGAACAAAAAGTCGATTTTTTTTTAATATAATAAATTTAATTAATCAAAGTATGAACCATTATTTTCTATGCACTTTTGCCATCTCATAGGTAGTTCATTGATCCCTTTACTAAAAAAACCAGTCGGACGGGAATCAATAAAATCTTTGAAGGCGATTTGGACTGCCCCATCGGAGTTGAATTTTTTCCCTTGCAAGAAGTTATCCAAATTTCGAAAAAAATGGTAATCTGTTGGAGCAAGGTCCGGGGAGTACGGAGGATGTCTTAGACTTTCCAATTGAAGCTCTTCTAATTTAGTAGCCGTCTGTTGCGCAGTGTGTGGTCTAGCGTTGTCGTGAAGCAGCAGTGGCGTGGAGCGATTGACCAGCCTAGGTTGTTTAGCCGCTAGCTTTTCCATCATGTCTTGCAATTGCTGACAATAGACATCAGCCGTAATAGTCTGGCCAGATTTGAGAAAACTGTAATGAACAATACCGGCACTAGTCCACCAAACGCTTACAAGTAACTTTTTTGGGGTTAATTTTCGCTTGGGGCAGGATTTGACTGGCTGGCCAGGATACAACCATTGCGCCGAGCGCTTCCGATTATCGTAAAGAACCCATTTTCCATCACAGGTAATGATTCGGTTTAAAATACCTTCATTATTGTGCCGGTTTAGTAATGTAACGCAACAGTCGACGCGCGTTTGCCGGCTTGCTTCAGTCAATTCGTGAGGTACCCACCTTTCAAGCTTTTTAATCTTCCCAATTTGCTTCAAGTGAATTAAAACAGTTTTATCACTAACATCGCAGCCTGCAGCTAACTCGGACGTGGTTTGCTATGGATCCGCTTCGACAATAGCCTTCAACTCTTCATTATCAACTTGAGTCTCAGGCTGTCCACGGGGCTTGTTCTGCAGATCGAAATTTCCAGAACGAAAACGTTGGAACCAAAAACGAACTGTGTTTTCTTTTGCAACACGACCGCCATACACATCATTCACCCTTCGAGTCGTTTCCGTAGCACTAGTGCCACGGCGGAACTCGTACTCGTAAATAATGCGATATTTTAAGTTTTCCATTTTGTAAATTGAGTGACGCAAACAGAAAAAAACAGAAGAAAAAAAACAAATGAATGACGGTCATCGAACCACAAATACATGAGTCTATAGCTGTACAAATTTGAATTTGAAATTCCTTACCAAAGAGGAGAAATTCGTGATTAAAGTATCCAGTACGAAAAACGCCAATTTCATATGTAAGGACCTAATATTTTTATTTGCAAACCACATCACTTGAATTTCGGAAATAATTTTTATTTAGCAAATTATGTAGATTTTTTGCCATTAACACTGTACACAAGTACGTAAGTTTAACGTTGCTTAATTACTTGTTTAAATAATTTAATATTATTCTCTATGTTTAAAAAAATACCTACTTGTTTACTAACAATAATTACACCCAGATGTGGCATTCTCGTATTTATGAGGTATACAAACAACATTCGCTAGACATACTTGCATTCCGTAGAGATTTGTTTTACCATAGTTAATGTTGCTTACACATGTAAACTGTGACATGTACAACATTTAACTCAGTGTTTACACTTGAATATTAAACAAGTTTCATTATATTCTTGCATGTGGAAGTTTTAATTCAATATTGGTGACCTCTTGAAGGTCAAAATTGTAAAGTGTAATCTACATTAGTCGTTATATTATTATCTTAAATAAAAAAATACAAACTAGTATTTCGTACAACAAAATAATAATTAATATTGCAAACTTGAAGCGAAAAACATATTATTAAAAAATAAACGAAAGATACAAGATAATTTAGTTTCAGGTTAATTTAGTGAGAAAAATAAAAATCTGAGAAGATTTTCCTTGTTCAATAAGTATACCTACTATAAAAAAAAAACTCCATGTTTGCATTTGCAATGATTAAAAAGTAACCGGATTCAATAAACTAGATTTAATCTTTAACTACCAGGATGTGTTCGCAATAAGACAGAGAATCAGTGCGGACTTCTTACATAATGATAACACGATTGGTACAATCTTTATAGTAAATTAATCATGTTTAAGTGTAGAAAAACTTATTAAACACTCATAAATCATAGTTAGATAATAAATCGAAGTTATATTACTTGATAGGAGTTATTACAAGCACGCAACGCAGCAAAAATAACATTACATAAGTAAGTTGCTCACCGTCCATTGGAAATAAGAAGAAGGATCGACGAATGGCCACCGTGCTCCGTACCAACCACCTGTCGCCTTAGAAACTGTGACTTCATCAGAGTCGACGACCGGACCGGATATTCCCGGGTCTCCCTTCAATGTAGATAGGGAGAACACGTCGTCGATTTCCAAAGATTGCTCGTCTTCGAGTATCGGCAATGTCGTTGTTGATTCCGTTGTTATTGGAGATATTGTGGAGGTCGCCCTGGGCGTGATTAACACATCATCCCCTTTCATATTACTCGTAACCGATTTATCCGAAGTAGCACTAAATTGGGAATAATATTTAAATATGTTTCGAACAGTCATCGGTTCCGGGGTAACTGTGGGTCTTATTATTATGTCTTTCTCCCAGGGCTTCACAGACATGTAGTTATCCAACAAGCGGACGCTACCAGACGGAGTGCCGATTAGGGGAATTTCCTCTAAATTTTCCGTAGTTAAGGGTCGCCGCGTCGTCACGGGAGTTAATCCCTTCCAAGACCTCAAAGCGGGCATCGTCCATGGCGGAGTCGTCGCCCGATCACGGATAACTGTTGTGAGAACAGTAGGAGATGTTACAAAAGATTGCGTGGACATGTCAAGATTGGTGTTTGCCGTTGTTATGAATTCGGGCAAAAACTTGAGTTCCTTCTTCCTCGATTTAACTATTTCCCTGCCGGCAGGAGCCAGAGGAGCGGACGTGCCAATGTCGTGATGATCTTGCAAATTTCTTCGTGCGTACAGAGCTGCGTTCATAATGTAGAGCGGAACAGACGCTAGAGCGAGTGCGATTACAATTCCAAAAATTACCAGTAAAACATATTTCAAAGTAGACCTCCTCCGGGAGCGGCGGACGTGGATGGAGGGGCTGTAGTCGCGCCCCTTGCCCTTGAGGCCGCTGTTGCTCAACACTTCCTCCGTCTGCGGCAGTATAGTGTACTGCAGACTGTTCTCACCATGTCTCACCGTCTTGTACATGATAACTTTGAGATGGCTACAAAAGAAACACTACGAGACGCAAGTTTTAGCGTTAGGTTTTATCACATGCTCGTTTTAAGTAGCAGGAGATGGCAGTGCGTTGCAAACGTGTCCGGTGGTCGCGGTACATGTATGTTGGGCCGGGTCAGTGCGTGCCGGCGGCGGCGGGTGCTCGCTTTGTGCAGCGCCGACTCCACTTGCCGGCTTCGTAGGGTCGGCGCCGCGCATGCGTCACAACATCGAGCGACGCTCCCCCTCTGTCTTACGTCGCATCTTCTTCAATTTCAGCTTTGAGGTTATAAGTAAGCCGGCTAAAACAAATCGTTTTTCCAAGACATATCAATAACAGCTATGTTACACGCAAAGAAAATACCCGCAACAATCGAAATCACATTGGATTTTCGTTTTGCACAAGATTTTAAACAGTTGCTTACGTTTTGAATCCCCAATACTTTTTAACCTTGGCATGATTCCTTTTTACCATAATATCTTCAAGGTGATGTCCAACACTTGCTGTTGGAGTGTGAGAGAAACAGACGGTAGTTTAAGCTGCTGTTCCCAGAGTTGAAAGTTAATCCGACTGATGTTGGCTTGATTTTTACAATCTTGTCAGACCCGACTTCAATAGCGGCGGTACGAATATGCCAGCTCGTTCATTAAACCAAAGGGTATTTTGGGATTGGCATATCTCATAAGAACAAAACTACCAAAAAAAGATTGAATAATCTACAAGATGAAATACCTGCAAGTCTAACCTAACCTAAACATCAGTAAAAATTTGCCAAGAAAAGAAAAAAGTTCTAGCCAGAAAGATTGACTATGATATGATTATATATAGTATCGTGAATTTGTGGATAGGTGAATAACCTCGGATGATCCAAGTATATCTGAACATAATGCTATAAAAGGGCGTCTGATGTTCGCATTAATTACACTCGCGAGGGGAATCTGCGGTAGTCTCAGAAAAAGGGACGCTCCCTCCACAAAACTTTGAAGTCTGAATGTCTTAATTTATGTATTACAAATATGTCTGTTGAAAATTAGTATACCTAAATATTTTCATAAGTGATTTTCCAGACGGAGGTACTTCCAGCACGTGTCGTACATTTTAAATTTAGTTTATTTAAAATAGCAATGATTTTTATTTTCGTGTAATTTAGTAATAACTATTTGAAAACCCTAGGCGTCTAACTCAAAGGATGTTTACCATCGTTGAAATGTTTGGAAGAAAAGCTTATAAAAAGAAACTAGTGAACGCAGACATTAAGTTTGATATTTTCGTTTGCTTAGGTCACGCAAGTCAAGCAAATTAAAATAACAAATGAATCAGAATCACAGAACCATTTTCTCGAGTGAAGAAGAATATAAGCTTTTTCGATACTAATTTCGACTTAAAATATGTATTAATTATCGTGTCTCTTAAACTCATTTTATACATTTCATAAAATATGATTCAATGTAATTTGTTTAAAATATATTAAAGTTAACGATATTTAGCTATGGATAAGCATGTATACTTATCACGATACAAGTTTTATTTCAAAGGCTGTGTACGCCTACCATCTTTATGTTCCTATATGTTTTTTATTGTCTATGTTTTATTGTTTATCTGCTCGTGCTTGTTGAACATGCAATTGGTGTACCATTTTAATAAATAAATACTATGTTACAATAATAATTACTGTTGTAGCTTAACATAAATTTTCTCGTTCTGATTCCTCTTAAAAAAAAGAATTTCATCAACCGTATTTATCCAATTAGTGGAGAAATAGCTTTCATGGATAATTAATAAAATATTTTCCTTTAACAAAACTTGAAAATATAAAATGTGAAGGCATTCCAAGGCTTAACTCTCGAGAAAACTTACTGTAGGTTCACCATGCTTTAACCTGAGATTTTTATTTATTTTCTATACTTAAATTTTTCATCTTTTGAATTTGTTTTCTTTCAACAGTGAAAATATCGTTTCATTCTATATCATTTCATTTATTATGGACAGAGATAACCTTACATTACAATTATTCCAGTTTGTAATTTCTTTATATTCTGCCAGACTGTCTGCAACGTAGCTTTATATTATATTTCCATTAATTTCATTTCACGAACGGAGGGAAGTCACATTTGATATTAATTGTTTTAACACCTAATGTTTATTACAATAACATTGTGCTCTAGAAACATTAAAAATAAATAATTTTAAATTCATTCAGTAAAAGTTTCCTCAAAATCGCTCCTGCCGATCCTGAGATTGCCCAGAACAAACGCCACCTTGCGGACAGACAAACAGACAGATAAAATCGATATTACATACAGACACTCCATTTTTACTAATTTGTATGGTTTAGATAATAATTTTAACCAACAAATAATACCATCTATTGCTTAAATCAATATTGTCTCATATGTAATCACAAAACCAATTCGTCACTTCTTTAAAATACAATTATAGACAATAATTATCGTACAGGAGTTCTTAAAATTGATCACAAAAAGGGACGGAAGAATGGAACGAAATTTTGATAATTACTTACAGTTTTAAACCGACTAGAATCTTAAAATTTCAGAGAGGAACACAACGCGAAACGCGACCACACTTTAACCTTATAACAATGAAAGCGTATTCCATAATTTTGTTTTAAATTCCAAAGATCGAAAATCTCCAAAATAAGACATCAATCGGATAGTTTTGGAATAATTCCCAAGACCTTCAAATTACATAACCCGTAAAACATATTAAAGAAGACAGGTCCGCCGCGGGCAATTCTAATCATTGTTAGAAGAATAAAAAAAATCGACAAGCAAGCATATTAACGAGTTTTAGACGTCCGGTCAAACTGCGAGAACACCATACGAATACTAATTCACTCGACCTTGGACAGAATCACGTTTCCTTTCGAAATGGGTCCGTGAATGCGATATTTTTAGAATAAAAGTAAAAAAGCATCACAACGGAGCAAAATAAAAGGGTTGGGCGAACGAATCGTCCCACTTTTTGTTGGTCGACAACCATCTTTTTCTACTTTTGATGGAGCGTCTTCGTTTAAACTAAAATCATCTTTTGTCCGTCGTTGTGGCTTGGACGCTTAAATAGATTCTATTTACGATTCGTACGGATCTCTAAACGCCTTAGCGAGCTAATAATAAAATCGTGGAAGGTGCCATTAGCGCTTTGAATTTGAAATCAATCTTACTACGAAAATTTTACTTCAAACACAATAAAATGTAATTGTGTACGATCTCACTTATCATTTAAAAGTTTTTTTTTTTTGGTTTTACTATTTTTAACACTTCTTTGTGACTGTATTAATTAGTTTTAAATGTATATTATATTATCAGAATTTATGTAATGTTTTTGTATGTTATTCTAAGGTAATAATATTAGCAAATGTTGGAAAAAATTTACAACTTACGTTGGTACAAAACAAAAATCAAACCGAATTGAAAATGTTTTGTTTTCTTAATTTTTACAGTGAAACGGGATGTAACTGGACGAACTTGATGGACAATCGTGATGGGTGTGATAGAATAAACAGTTTGATAAATATGATGTGTTGTTGAATATATCCACATTGTACCGTAATCCTGTGCGTCAGCGTTAGGGCTCTCCTGGTCGTAGTACAATGACATCTACAGAAGTATCTATTTTCGTTTGGTCCTGGAAGTCGGCCAACGCCGCGGGCATCGCGTAAATAAACGCACAAGACAAAATGCGCTCGCGCACTCAACGACTGTTTTGGAAGCGTAATGGACCGACAACGTGAGAGATGCTATGGTCACTTGTAGAGAAAATAATTTCATCTTCTACGTAAAGTACCTAATCTGTATTGCATATCATACCTTCAAGAACTTTACTCTTAAAATTTTTACTAATCTAGGACGTATAAACATACCACTTCATCATTTAAGACCAGGTGTGAATCTTAGTTGCTGCTTTTCCTTTTGATGATGTACCGACAAGTATATAAATATGTACATATAGTGCTTTGATTTTTGGGGTTCAAATAAATATTATGTTGGTACCATGTTATGAGCGTAATTCTATATGTAACAGAGATCAAATGAAAATATAATTTGACAAATTACTTTTTCAACTCCGACTGTTTAGTTATCCAGTCATATGGGCGTATTTTATTTTGATTACTAAGTATGATGGCGCCAACAAAATGCGGAAATAAAGGTCGCGGTGATTCACCAAGTTTTTGTAACAAACTAGTCAACATTCGAGTAGTAATGTTGAATAATCTTTGGTAGTTTTGTTGTCCGATTACTCATTACACGCTTTTATATTTTTCGTGTGATTTTTATGCACCTCTTAATAAACTCTAGACTCTAGATTAAAAATGCAGAGCTGTAAAACTGTGTGGCGTTTACCAATTTGTCAAGATAAGCATATTCCTCTGCAAAAACAAAGTAATTGGGCATTTTATAGCAGAAACAAACAATATTTCACGTTAATGATAAAATATGAAATAAAAAGTTATTTTCAACGGTCGTGCACTATTTTGAATTCGGTCGAGTTATTTTCAACTGAGAATAAATAATGTGTTTGCGTGCCGCACTCGAAATAACTTCGGAGCGCTTTCGTATTGAATCAAAATCGAATATGTTGTGATTTATAATATTGTTTGCTGTTCCCGTTCGAGATCCTTGGCGAAGTCGGTGAATAAAGTAGCCAAATGACACATAAAAGGTAAAGAGCTAAATAAATAGATTAAAGAAACGGATATTACTCGTATTAATAGACAAAAATCTGAGGCTGTATACTTATTCCAATCGTTTTCTGTACAATAAATGAAAGCTTAAATTAAATTGCTTCAATCGGATGTACCTAAATTCAAAAGCATTGATACTAGACGTATCCATTAATCATCCGATTGTAAGTAAGGTAGAGATGAGATAAATAGTTTATGAAATTAATTTGCACACTCCTGAGAAACAAAAGTTTACCTGTAACACAAGCAAACACTATTTCTGTATATGAAGACTACCTATATAAATTTCGTTGGCTTTATGCCCTGAGTTGTAAGCCTGACGGATGGAATGCACTTGCAATTTATAATTTCTCGGGAAAACTATTTCGGATAATTGGCAAAAATATTTAAAAAATTAAAATAACCTTGTCCGTTTACACCGCATCCTGTCATTGAAGCTTTACGACTTAGCCTAAACAAACATTTGGGAGGGACACGTGTTGCGAGTTAAAATAGCCGAGGCACCGCTCGGACGGACTGACGGACCGTCTCTATTGTTATGAAAGTCCTATTTACTGCCAATTGCTGGTGAAATATTATTCTCTCGTTCAATAACAAAGAAACACTACTATAACTCACTACCTGCTGCGTTGTAAATGACCCAAAAGTTCGTTTTTTTGTAATGATTTTTTACAAAGACATTCGTAAACTGTACCCGACTCTCGACGCACCCTCGGGAATAGATAAGGTCTTTTGCCTTATCTTATCCTTGAGTCGATTCCTTAAAGTTGAGATATTATGACTAGTTTTTATCATGTTCAACTCTTTTAAAATTTAGTATCTTTAATGATAAGTTCGTGATGGTCGTTTTTAATGTTGATAATGTTCACTATAAAGCATTACTCTTAGTCCCTCAGTAACGATCGCAGGTACATTGTTTGAAACTAGAAGTCTTTTATCGCTCTCAATTTACTGAAATAAACTGTACGTAAGATGATTCAACAAGACTATTCGCTAGATTGAAATTTTAGTCTTTTTCCTTGTCTTCACTATAATTTCAAGGCGTCTGAGATTCTTTTGATTTTAAAGTATGATTCGCTATGTCGATGATTTCAGTTAGGTCTATATGTTATGACAAAAGGCTAAATCTTCCTAACACTACTATTTGGATAATGTTAGAGCATTGTTTGTGGTGATTGTTGTGTGCGAGGGCGCGGGATCGACGGCCGCTCGTGACCGTGGCTGGCCCAATGCCACCTATCTGCCACACGCTGGCCTGGCCACTTGCCAACCGATCGCCGAGCAATGCCTTCCGCATGGTTAGCGATTTGTTACCGAATTATTCGATATTGTTCCTTTTTATTCATGTATGATGAAGAGAATCTGTTTTAATCTTGTCAATTTTTTGCCTGCAAACTTATTATCAATGTCTTCAATCAGGCTTATCGTTTTTAATGATTGTAATCTTTCCTTAAAAGCTTAAAGCTACTTCTTTATCGAAGAGAATATGATTATTGTTCTTTTGCCTCCAATATATCTACGAAAATTGTACCTTCTTTAAAACATACAGCAGTCAAAATCAAGAGATATCTTAGCTTGTAAAGTTCGTGTGTGCATAGAATTGTAGCTACAGTTCTTACGATGTAAGTCATCAGTTTACATTACAAAGACAGGAGGTATCCATTCCTCGTTTGAGTACAAAAGGGAGTTTACATTACGAGTGAAACGATACATCACCTGCGACGCATTAATAGACGAGTAATTGAAAGTTACGGCCGCGATTGTTGCCATTGGCATAGGTCCAGGGCGTTGACCGATCTCCTACGTCGCTACATTACACTACATAACTAGCAAAATACTTAGTATGTGCTTTAGATATAACTACCTGACATGCTAATTAAAGATTTATGTCGAAAGCAATAAGCTTTACATTTGATTAAACACTGTAACAATTAGTAAATGTTGAATAGTGATATGGTTTTAGGAAAGTCTCGTATGAGATAATTAAGGTTTCCTTAAATAAGAGATAAATAAAGTCTAATACGTCTTATCTGTCCTTCCATTTGTTAGTAAAATGTGAGTCTAATTGGGTTGATTTATAGTGTTATGTTTGAGTGCATTGCACTTCGCCAATCTATTCTTGAACGCACTTGGTTCGTAGTTTTTAGCACCTGTCTTTTTAAAACTGGTAAGAGCGGTGTCTCAGTATAAGTGGTTCCAGGAACTTTAAAAGCGTTTACCAACTTTATTCGCTATAATAGTATAGTATAATTAGAAGTAAAGAAAAAAAGTAATTTACAAGTGGAAAAAAAAACAAATTATTTCAGATCTTTTTGGAATCAATAACGAACAAGGTCTCCTTAAGAATATACGTACTGTAGAATACGTGAACTCGAAATAATTACAAAATATTCTGAATTCCAAAATATCAATTACTTCTGTACTTCTTAAACAGTAATGGGTAAATTATATAAAAACAAATTAATTTCAAGATTCTCACCCAACAACAATTCGCAATATAAAGTCATACAAACTGTTCTGTATATCTGTCCTTATAAAATACA
Organism: Papilio machaon; assembly: GCF_912999745.1. Classification (NCBI taxonomy): domain Eukaryota; kingdom Metazoa; phylum Arthropoda; class Insecta; order Lepidoptera; family Papilionidae; genus Papilio; species Papilio machaon. The sequence goes on along the minus strand of NC_059999.1, from coordinate 4,319,162 downwards.
ATGCGTTTTCTATACGTATGCATGTATTTCCTTTCGTAAGCCTATGCGACAGATTCTAGTGTTTAAAGTAAGTCTAATCTGAGAGAGACTCTCTTAAGGTATCTCGGTTTGAGACAATTGTCTTCAGAGACAAAGGATTTTTTCCCAGAGACGTTCTTGCTTGGTTACAATTCTTCCATTCATGAATATTTTTTAGTCGAGAAAGTCTGAACAAGTAAAAAATGTTTTTGCTTTACTGTATAATATGTAACAATTACGTTGGATGTATTTATTATGTAAGTTTATGTACCATATTAATATTTATAGAAATGATTACTTTTAAAATTTACTACTAGTGTGTTCATTCCAAAAATTCGATATCATCATGTTTTTTTTGTATAATAGTTTAGTACAGAATAGATAAAGTCTTGAGACATTTTTTTATTCTCCTTCTAAAAGAGGAATAGTCTAGATTGCAGATACGTATAATATGTAAAAGAATAGACATTGTTTGTTGCGGTTTTTCTTATCTGATTTAAAAAGTTTTGTCTAAGCGTTTCAACATACTAACTCATTTTGTCTTAATTTTCTTTATTGATAATAAAATATTATTAATAAATTCCATTAGTACATGCGTACTTGTGGCTACACTAATATGAATTGTGGTAACATGCAGTTAGTCATTTCCTTTATTATCTCGAGTAAATAACAGTACTGCAGTAACATATGCCGTTGGATATTTTCGCTATCAGCTGAATGTAGTTGTTATGACCATAATAATATAGTTATTATTACTGTTATATAAGTAAATATTTTCATGTTCCATTGCGGCGTTCGGGTATCAGATATTTTGTACGTGATCTTTGGCTTTATTGTAGGAAATATGTGGGAAAAAACTATCTGAATATTTTAAGAAATTTCGAATGTGTAGGACGAGATATAACCAATAAAAATCAACATTAAAAAAATTAATTAAATAAGACGTCTACCGGTTTTATTTTCTCGCACTAAGTACTTTTTCTATGACCTAAACGACCTTCATGGTTTGGTCTTTTGTTGTTCGTTATATATTTTGTTTCACGTAATAACTTATAGGACGATAGGAAATTTCACTACTGCTGAATGAAACATTTCTCTTATAAAGTCTTTGTTCTCGACGTTGGCTACGTTATATCTTATACGAAAGTTAGTGGCCTTTGAAAGCGAACGTTGGGCAACTACGAGTCGTAAAGAGCTGCCCGTTTTGGGCGGCTGCCAGGAGATGAATCAAAATATTCTACCTTGGACATGACTTTGTTCGTTATGACTTCTCAAAGTCGTATTTTAAAATTACACTCAAGACGCTCACGAAAGTTTTAGTAGAAATTTCCGAGAACGCCGTCTTAATTGTCACATTTGTCAAATTGTTTCGTAGAAAAAGATGTGATTACACACGCGTTACGTATTCACACCACATTAAGAACGGAACTATACTTTAAACAATCGAGACATTATGTTTGTATTTATTCTCAAATAGGGTTCTTAACAAGTGACGCGTTGCTTGTGTATCGGATTCTAGTAAACAAGCTCCTTTGTGAAATACAGTGTAAATATGCGAGCTTTCAGTCATTACGAAGCTTATTGTCTTACTATTATTATTGAGCGCGACGCATAATATGCATGGCGCGATAAAGCTGCGTCCCATATGTGCTCCTGCGCAGTTCCCACGCCTCCCCACACCCTTCCCCGCGCCGCACTCGCACCATGTGGCATTGACCAATTTCAAATGAACCATTCATCTTCCCTATCTATATAATTTTCCAATATATGAATTGTAAAGTATAAGAGTGGAGGGTTCCGTCACAGCTGGTTCATCTTTACCTCCCGGGTCTTCGTCTTGCATGTTCTCGCCTAGGGCTTCAGTGCGACGACTAATTGATTGATGCCTAATTGATTAATGAAATATTAAAAGTCACTTAGGAAGGGATGTAGTAACGCAGTTACTTTTTATCGACGTTGCTGGAGGTTGATGGCTGTGCGTCCACATGACATAATTATAATAAGATAGTTATTTTTATAATAATGATTTTTAGAAAGGGTAAAACCCTCCGTAACATTTTCCTATTTTGACATTTCGAAACGCCACAGTTGTTTGTGGCGCTTTGAAATCTCCTGTTGGTATTTTCTCTTTCAGGACCTGTCTATTTCGTCACTCCTTTATGCATCTTTCATCAGCGGTGTTGTCATCATTTCAACTTTAGTCGCTGCACGTGTCGCTGTCTACTATTTTTGTTATATATTAGGTTTACATCGTGTATTTAGTGACTTACTCCATGATGTATTGTTGACGGATTTTACTTTACAGCCGCGTCACTCCGCTATGATAACGAGGAGATAAACGTTGTTGATGCTCCGAGCATCGACCCGCTTCAAAGGTGATGTGTTTATCGTATGTCATATACACTAAATATTTGTTGTCTTATAGAGTTCACTAACATATACTATGTTTATATTTTTGGGCTACAAAATATTTTATCTAATCAAAACCTAATACGGATGTTGTTCATTGGAGATAAAAGACTACTGAAATAATGCGATACATTGCAAAATAACATGATCCAATTGAAGTTATTATCAACTAATTCTATCCAAAGCTATATTACAGCATGACCTTTTAAAAAGGGTATAAAACGAGACAAGTGTTGCAAAATATCCGGTAATACTGATAATCACGATGATCCACTAGTTCGTATAATAAAAAAAGTCATAAAAATCAGTGCATTGTCCGTAAATGATTTAATTTTCCGTGATAGAATAGTTATGCAGGTGTCGTTTATAAGCAAAAAAATGTACCCCTCACGGGGTAGACACGAACTTGTACGGTTTCGTGCGGATTTATGTCCCCAGCACCTGCACCTATTTGCAAAATGACACGCCATATTATTTTCCGCGTCTGCAATATTCGTGCGTCAATATTTTAAAGAAGCGTAGTTGTTAATATTTTGATATACGAAAAAGGTTCATTTATCTGAAAAAAAAAAATCGTTGAAAAACTTGAACGGTTTCAGAATGTAATTTGATTTTCAATTTTCAGAATGTAATTTTTAGTCTTTTTAAGATTGTATCCTTGAGGAAAAGATGATTGTGGACACAATATATCGGTATCGTAACTTAAATTAAATTTAAATCAAATATACGCAAAATTGTAAAAGATGTTAGCTTATACTTATGCAATGTTCGGAACCAAAATTACCAACAATTATTAAAAAAAAACAACAGAATATAGATGACTCTAAGAAAGAAAGAATCCCTTTCGCTAACGTCCACAAAGTGTCTCAAATCCCTTTTTACTTGCTTTTAACTCGTAATAATGTAATTAAGGTGACATTAAATGTTATGAGCACTAACAACTTATCCCTCACAACATTCTTCTAGGAACTTTAAGATCAACTTGACGTCAGAAGAACTTTAACACTGCGTGCACGTATTAGGGACTCATTAATATTAACAGTTACGATTTACGAGAATCAAAAGTTATTTGAGAGTGCTTCCCAATTCAGATTTTCGTTGCTGATAATGATCAAACTGTAATGATGTTATATGTATAAAATTTAACCAAGTTTCATAGTAACACACATTTCTTTGTACCTTTTTTGGAACACATTAATGGCTGTCTCAATATGACAAATAGAATGCTGATTCAATTTTTTTTTTCGACATCTAGGTAATTGTTTCGCATTATTGTACAGAAATATGCGCAGTTATAACTTACAAATATAATATTAATATTATACTATACTTATTATTATACTAAAAGTTTCCGTAGTAAAATGATTGTTATTTATTTACTGAGTTTTTTGTTCAACTCTGAACGCATGAAGAGATGGGTGGAAGAGTCGGTACATAAGTCTTCTGTTATTGTCCACGTGTTGTATTTTCATGTACAATTTTTATATATCGAAACATTAAGAGTAGAGGTTCTGATTGTTAAACTCGATTAACAGATCTCAACTCAGAATCGATTACAAGTAAGAATTTTTAAAATGTTATTCTGAAATAAGATATAAAAAGGTTTTTTTGTGTATTTTGTATGCGTGATTGGGCCCGATACTCCGCACCCGCTCAAAGGATAGTGACACATGACCTCGCCCAACCTGCACTTGTAACTTGACTTAGACAATTCTAGGGATGGGTTATACACAGAAATAAAATATCGACATTTTATGTATTTACTTTTATATTATTTTCGAGAATTTTTAGGAATTCTCGTTTTCAGATTTAGTCAACTTAAATATTATCCAATTGAGTTGTTAAGAAGGAAATGAAATTATGTACATTTAATAACCACCACGATCAACCTATGATGAACCTATGAAATGTACTTATTTACTTTCAATTTCATAGATTTGTTATTTTTTTCTTAAATGCGATTTTTTTGCCTTACTACCGCATGATCTTACCTTTAAAGTCTAAAGTCTCTTTTTACGTAACCATTCGAATTAATCTGACTTTTCGGGAGATGCAATGTTTCCTTGATGGTGCTAAATGTATTAACAATTTACTAAGTCAACATAAATATTATAATTTTAGTTGTGTATAACTTATTTAATTTTTTCTGTTATAAGGCAAACGTTATCTTAATTAATATTACAATTACAATTACAACAAGTTAACAATAATGACAGGTAAAATAAATCATAATTTATTACGTAGCCCATCACTAAACTTTTTTGTTTCAAGTGAGTAGGGTCTTCGGGGCAGGCAAAAAAAAGGTAGCTTTTGTGACAAGGAAAAAATTTCGAATCCCCTTAAAACTGATTTGAAGTATTTTTGTCTTATTTAATTTCTCGCCCTTTTGAGGACTTTCTAATGGCCCATAAACATCCTCGGCTGCCTTCAATAATTAACTACTTGACTGTTATTTTTTCTTTTTAATTTTATGTCATATGGCTTTTAGGACCTTGAGAAATTGTATAAACAAATCCCATCTTGTAATTAGATATGCGCTGTAGATTTGGTAATATGATTCTAATGTAAAAGAACTTACTTGTACAAAAAAAGCATAAATACTTATGCCGTTTTTAAAATGGACTTTAAAATATGTACGTTATAGCTTACTTTACTAAACGAAAACGTAAAAAAACTATTTCAAGAAGCTAAGTTATACGATAACGCTTGAGATCTTTAAAAACTCGATTACTTAAATTTATACAAATATTACGTATATTCTACAAGTCAGTAACAAGTAAAATCGTTTTATTAGTAACTCGATCACGTAGGTATTAAATTTACAAGCGGATCTCTTTGATGATATTCGTACGTGTTTGGCTAAGGTACAAAACCTCAGGGCGCTGCACTGGCTGTACTTTGGCAACTACTAGGAAGCTGCGTTGATGTATGGGTGAAAAGGTTTTGTATGGCGCAATGAAGTACTGTTCGGCTAAGTACTCCAAGAAACATATGCTACCATTCTCTGGTTTATCTCATGCATTTTAGGTGTTTTTAATAACACATTTTTAGTTCGTCACATCTGTATCTTTGAACCTTTGAAAGACCAGAAAAAAGAATCAATAACATTTGTCGTATTTATGGCGTAAATAGATAACATTATTATTGCATTAATCGCCTTCTATTCATAATCGTATTCAAAACAATATGTGTTAGAAAAATAGAAATTGAAGTAAAGAATTACATTCAGGGCTTTCCCTGCCACCTCTTTTACTCTTTCTCAGCGTTATGTAGTGCCAAAGGCTATAGTTATTTCACGTTATATAGCACTATCTTTTGTCCGCTACTTCGTCCACGCGGAATTTAAAAAAAACGGGATGCATAGTATGTGCTATTTGAGACTATGTTCTATGCCTAACCTATATTTAATGCCAAACATTTAATTATCTGAATCATCTAGTCTATCTGAGCCAAATTTTAATAAAATATGTCAAACCGTTGCAGAGTTATCGAGTAAATATGTAAATGAAACGTATCTCACATTTCTGGGGCCATAGGTAACCTATGTGTTCTTTCAGACTTTGTTCAACTTCAATACCAAATTTCGTCGTGATCCGTTTCGCCGTTCTGGTACCTAGTAGGGACCTAGTAACAAACATCCATCTAAACGTTCTCATTTATAATATTATAACAAGAAGTAAGATTATCTTGGTATCTCAGTTGTTATGGGTAGTAAGTATATGATCTACGATATCCTCGATTAAACAGAGCGTCAACCGGCTGCGAGCGAGGTCGTCACGTACCCGCAGTATTTTCATAAAACAAACTTCCTTTTAAAGTAATTCATGACTGAAATATTTAAGTTGTACTAGATTATAAACTTAATCTTGAGAAAAATATCTAAAAACCTTGAGTTATATATGTATAAGAGAATTATTTCTTGCAATCCTTGTACAGAAATATGTATTTGTGGTTCCTCATTTCATTAACATTTACAAATCTTTACAACTTCATTATAGATTTACAATAAATAAAAAGTTTAATTCAATGCGCTGTAATGTGCATGTCTTTCTAGATTCTAATCAAAAATTACCTGTTCAACAATCGCGCCATGACAATTTATATTCCTTTAAATTGATTAAGCCTTCTTTTGCGCTGTGATTACACTGCACATAAATAATTTTTTGTACAATGCCGCTAAAAAAGGTTTGAAAACTTAAGGTCTTACGGTATAGTATAAATAACTAACTACATTGTATACTATTAAATTACTTCAAACGAAGTCGTTGAATGTGGTTCTCATATGACATGGTTCTAGAAATTATACTTTATCTACGGTAAATAATTGTGCTTTATCATTGAAATACAATAAGAAACATTAGATATATGTAATATTAGCTTTAAAAGTGAAAGAACGTGTGTTGTGAACTTCAACATGGAGGAGGTAATAGGTGGTATTCGACGTATTCATGTCGTATGTAATTATATATTATGTATATTAAGTCCGTAACTTTCAGATGCATAACTCTCTGATTTAAAGCTCTTAACGATAATTTTATTAAGTAATAAGTAATGACGTTAAATACCTTCCTTGTACAAAGATAAAAGCAAACAATTTAAGGCTGTATACGAGTCGTATTCACGTAGCGATTTTATCAATTCCCGTTTGTTATATGAGTTGTAAAAATATATTTGTCGTCTACCGGTATATACGAAATATTCCTTTGTTTTATTTCGAAGAAGCATAGGTCGAGAGAGGCATGTAAAGCGGCAGCTAACAACTTTTTGTCATAACGAACCTCTTTGAAAACAAATATGTGCTCTCCATTGTTTTCAAATCTTTGTTGGAATTTTTTAACTGCTGTTATTCTTGTAAACGTAATTTAAATACGTATATGTACATATGATATAGTATATAAGCTTTAGTACATATGATGTATATTTTTATCCTAATGTGTGTAAAGATATGTCGTATATATCAATGTCTTGGCAATGACTTGAGTTGAAGAGTGTTACAGAGATCCTAAGACACTAACCGCTTTTTTATTGGATGGCTTAAAGTTGTATTTAATACTACTATATCATGGGAATGAGTTTTTAGCGGTAATAATATAATAATTTAATCTAGCTTATTTGGTTGAAATTATATTTTGTTATTAAACAGAGAGGCGAAGACTTTAAATTAAATGTTTATTTACCTTGTATCCTTATATAAATAAATTTATAGTTTTATATTATTTATCAACTACGCATGCGATGTTAATTTTATATCTGTTAATTGACTTAATGTTGTAACAACGACAACACGGAGCTTCCTTGTTCGTTATAAATATTAATAATCGATGCGAGATACGTCAGTCTCACGATGTGGACCGCATCGTGCATATAAATGTCACACGGCGTGACGTAGGCCTTCCAGGACGTATACAATGCACTTTCATAGTTCGCCAGACCGAACACGCTGTAGTGATGTGCCTTCAATGTGAACTTTACAGTTCAACTGAAGCATCTGTTCGAAATAAACAAATTGTTATTCTTTTTGATCTTTGAAAGAAGTTAGATAACAATATATCATATTATTATTGCTATGATTAGTAGAGTCGAAAAAACATTTCCGAATAATTTAAATTATGAGGCAAAGATTATTCTTTCTTCGAATTTCGCTATCGTATCTTATAAGAGTTTTTAGTTTTTATCCTTGTCAAATGTGACTTCAATAAGCAAAATTGGCTTGATTTTATTATTTTAAAAAATGTAGCGAAGAAAATTAAGAAATATTTGAGGAGGGCTTTGGTTAAGGTTGTACAGGAAAACTTTACAACGCTTTCCCGCTCAATCATGCAAAGCTTAACATATTCCGAGTGATTGAACTTTATTAACATTATCGATATTATCGACATGGCGTACATTAGCATACGGCGCGTCCCTGTCGGCGCGCGAGTTACGATGCAGGTCACGCACTTCCCTAAACGCGTTTCTTCGCATTGTCCCAGCTCTGGGCTCTCAGGAATAGGATCCTTTGTACTTTCTGTCAGTTCGTCTGTGCGGATGACTCCGTCTTGCTGAAATTGGTATGCGTACTGCCCTGTCTTTTTGTTAGCTCCTTTGTTTCTGAAGGTTTGATGTACAATGTACTCGTGGTTTCAAGTATTTTTAAGAACTTTACTGTGTATACTCGTAGTTTATTTACTGGAAGAAGCTGACTTACTATTCATACTTGACTGCATAAATACTAATAGTTCGTCTTATAAATAACTATGGTCGTCAATAAAATCACCAACGTCTGAATTATTACTTCATCAAGACGCCTTGTTTCGTATTTTCTCGCATATGTAAATAAAACGAAAAAAACGACTGAAACATGTTTAACTGCTTGGGCAATTGTGATGTTATTTCTTATAGCAATATGTAAATATCTTTGAAGTTTTTGTAATAACTGTAAATTGAATTCCACCATAGAATGCGCGCAAAATTCAGAAAGGTGTCAAAAAACTTGTACACTACGTATTTGTTTGTTTTGATGTGTATTGTGTATTGTACTGTACATTTAACGGGAAAACAATAATGTCAACTTCAATAATTTAAACATTTTTAATTTGGTTTACGTGACGTCTCTACGACCATAAATTTATTTCGTAAACGTCGACGATTGTGCGTCGCGAAAACGTTATGTGAACGAGGCTTTATTTTATCTGTGGTATTTAAGACAATATTTACGAGTGCTAAATGGAAACTGTACATTATTATGTGTATTCATAACAAAGAAACAAAGGACTTTGTTTGATAAATTGTGCAAGCTACTTACATTTGGACGTGTTTATAACAAGAAAAAATAAAAATTGTTACCATCTTCGATTTTTACAATCGAGGGATCTATCTTGGATTTATTAAATTATAGTGGTTAGGACGTAACTTTTACTCTTGAAGAAATCATTAATTTGTGTGGGAATTAAGAAAAAACGTCAATAAGGATAAAGTTGATGACATAAGCTTTAGAAAAAAGGGTACGATTTCAACATTTTATTTAATTTTTTTACTTAGATAAATGTAATCGAAGCATCTTTGAGAGCATTTTTTACATCGTTGTCCTATTCCCTGTCGTACACGAGTTGAAATAGATAATAAACATTATTTTAAAAACCATAATAAAATAAATCTTGAAAATGTGGTAAGAACAATATATCGTAGTGTACTCATATAACTTTGTAATAATAATACGAAGCGGGTTTGCGTCATCTTCCTCATCCGGATTTTTTATCGATTACAAAGACAAAGGTCACATGACAGTTCCGGAACGTAATAAACGATTGACTTAATTTAATTGTCCGGAATACAAATGCGGATATATTCTGTAATAATAAAGTAACGTCATACGATAGTTCCTTCCTTGCTCAAGCGAACGATATTCGAAAGTAAAGGTCATCTTCAGATTATGCTAACAGACTTTTTAAATCAAAGTGAACAATCCCACACCAATTATTATGTGAATGTTTATTGAAGATATGAAGGAAGCACGAAATCATTTCATTTTTTACGACTTCGAATCCTGGACCTAAACGTAACTGACTTAATCACTAAGCTATATATCCTAGTTCTAGAAATTTTGTAATAATAACGATGAACTTAAAGCGACGAAGATGAAAATAGATATTTATGTGTTGTGAGCCTTAGTTTCAAAACTTTTAAGAACTTAAAAGGCGGCTAAGTTTCATTTCCAAGTTTAAGTGCTTTTGTCCGTAGAAAGCTTTTATTGTGAGCAAAGTTGGAAACTTTTTTTATTTTATGTTTAAGTATTGATTTCAAGTAATAAGTTAAGTTAAGCATTTTATGAAAATTTTAATGAAGTAATCATTGAAAATAATTTGTATATTTTTAAGGTTTTTAAAACAAATTATGAGTAAAATTTTAACTGATCTGAAGTCCTGAAGTTAGACTAGATCGTTAGTTAATATTGGATGGAACATATTATGCGCATACTTAACAACCGTGTAATTCTTTATGTGAAGGCCACTGTGAATTATACCAATATTCTCTATTTTCTTTACCGAAAAACATTTTGTCGTCAATTTCATTATCAAAAAAGATATAACAAATATGTTTCGTATAGATGTATCGGCAGTGGTAACTCATGACTTCAACTAACAACAGAAGACTTGATAACTTGTATTACAAACTTTTTCACACGTTTTTTGCATCTATTTCACACAAAAACGGATTGAACTTTTAACATAGATAGGGCAGCGGCATGGCGCGGCGCGGCGGTGCGAACGGGCAGATAAGAAACGTTTGCCACATCCTTATTCCAAGGACACACGACTCGCCGACGGCGAATCAACATCGAAATGCTAATTCGTGCGCTACGGTGAATACCTTATACGAACTTAAAAAACTACCATGTCATACATTTATATGAATATATTTGGCCGCGAAGGAAATCGCCAAGGAGGCTGTAAATAGGACGTCCGAAAAGGCCCCGTCAATATTTGCTCAACCAATATTGTTACATCAAACCTTTTGACAGTTACATGCGAATAATTTTTATAAAGATAATATAAACATCTAAGTTAATGTTACTGGCCGAAAAGGTTTCATGAATGAATTAAAAAGTAAAATTGTTAAGACGTATTTACCATTTACTACGGTAGGTAATTGCACGCGAGTTTGTTTGAGGCGCGAGATAAAGCGGTGTTGGCAACGAAACTGGGAGGTGTTCGCCAAAAATAAAATCCTTGACCTCTTTGCTTCGGGTTTATCTCTCTCAAAAATAAAAGTAGCCATGAACTTGTGTAAGTATGTCCGCGAGTACATTAACAACTACACAAGTAACTTGTTGTCACTCGTCGACCTTCGATGGTTCACGAACAAGGTTTCTTTTGTATTCGTTCGTACTCTTTAGTTTGTTCTAATATTCAACGCTATTAAGGTTATAGTAATTGTTACATTCTATAAAATTTATGCCGTAACTAAACAAATATAAAAAGCTAATCGTATTGCGATACCACACAAAAGTAATATATAACGCCTCGGGTCACTCTCTGAAAAAAGCTTCATACTAATTTCACAAAATTGTTATAATTTTTTAAAACCATTTTTTAACACTAGTGTAGATAAATGAAGGGTAATTATAGTTTTATAAAAATAAATAACAAAACAGACGTTTCAGACAGTCTTATTTACATAATAAAATATGGTATCTTTCAGACGGATGGACAGCAACGATCATTTGGCATGGACTTATTAGTATCCATTGAATGAACGCCTCAACATCCTTGAAGCTGACTCTTTCTCTCCTATACTAATTTTGTGAAACAAAGCAACAATACGAATACATATCCATTGTTAAAAGTGAAAATATTTTTTGCTACTTCCACTTTTAACTCGGCGGATGTTGAATTAATTATTGAAGGCAGGCGAGGAAAATGAATTTTATGTTTTTCTAAATAAGTATGACATATATTTGTGATCTATCTAAAGAACACATTTTAAATATTATTTTCAGGTCAAAAGACAAAAAAATATCCGATGATAGCAGTTTTCACTCACATCGTATCTAAAGCTAGGGTTAATTTTCATGGATAAAGTAAAGTAGTAAAGTTAATTATAGTAAATGTTTTTACATTTTTAAGTTCACTTCGTCAGTGATAAGCTACATCTTATGGATTTCAAACTGTTCAAAGTTCACATTAATAAGCTACACTTACTTCTTAGGCGATATATAGAAAGGTTCATAAGAAAAAAGAGCAAAGTGAGATCATGAGTGAACCCAAGTAGGGTTACAATTTTTTTGTTATATTTACGTGATCGGATTTAAACTTTAATTCGTTCCTTAAACTTATTTCATTAGGACGCGTGAAAGCCACAAAAAGCTATCTGTTAAGACGGTAGGAGCGGGTATGCGGGAGGCACGCACGCATTGCAACCCTCTACACTTGGTCGAGCTTATCAAAGCCTGCCGCCGCGCACCGACCAGTTTTTAGCCTGTCTTTAATTTAAATAATACCGACTAAGATTGTGCGCCATAAAAACACGACCATAACTAGACACGATCTCTTGAACTTTACGCGCAAACTCGGCTCTTTTACAAAGTTTTAAATGAGGCAAATTATTCTTAATAAGATTTAAAAAATTACAAGATTTTTCTCACATCATGGACGTAGAATAGAATAAGAGGTTTCAATAGAAATTACACTCTCAGAATTGAGAAAATTAATCGATCTGAAACGATCTGTCGATACGACACTAAGCAATGAACACATAGTATTTATATTTTATAGGAATGTCCTCGTACGTGATTGCTGTAAAAGCTAGAAACATTCCAAAGGGAAATCGTATCGTAAACCGTAACCTCTATTTATCCAAGGCTATATCAGTGAGGGCTAATATTGCAATAATTATGACCCTACAGATGGCAATTACAATGTTTAATGGTGGATATTTAGCTCGATTTCTCGTCAATTGTTTTTTTTTAGCTATAATCTGAATGAATAATAGAGTTCTATATATAAGTTGCATGACGTGTAATAAATCTTCAAATTTCGTGATTCCTATTCTAGTATTTCGGTGAGCCGAGTCATTTATAGCGGACTATCAGATCATTTGGTGCAGCGCAGACGTGCCAAATTGTACTAACAGAGGCTCGCTGTTCGACGCTCACTTCACAACATAATTAGTGCCGTCATTCCAAGAAATATTATTAACGAACTCATTTAGTTAACTTTTTTGTTTAGTATTTTTTGACTTGAATGAATCCAAATCAAACTTGTTAATAATTATATTGAAATATTCTGATGCTATTCGGTAAACTAAGTGATCGTAATACTTCATGACTCTCTAACAAAATTAATATTGTAAATGCTTAGTATGTTGCCAACCTTATGATTTTCGATTGTAAACAGAAATAAATTATTAACATGTTATTTATGTTTAACCAAGACAATAAAGTGTACTGCGCAGTAAAAACTTAATGTTGATATTGCAAAAACATATCACGATTTTGATTGCGTGACGAACAATTCAATATCAATAGTGTTTAAACATATTTTGAAATGTAAAGTTCAATAAACTCTAGTTTTAGCCTTTTTAATTGGTGTTGGTGGTACAGGATTCAGCAAAATTTTATTAAATTCGATGTCCATTGCTATTGACAAATGTGATCAGCATTTTGTTAACATTTTACTGCTAAATAAATTGGTGGAATTGTACCTTAAAGAAATAACAAAAATGTTAATGCTACCGTAATAAGATCGCCGTGAACATTGTATGAAAGTTGTCTTTGTTATGTCAATAGGGAATTTGAAGGATGTCAGGTGAAGTGAAGAGCCAAGGTGAAGTTCTAAGGTTATGATTACTTCTGAGCACCGATGAGCATGACTATATGTTAACGATGGAAACTCCAGTATTCAGTCTATATCAAAGACCTATAATACCTATAAAACTATAGATAATTTGAACCATTGAGTTGTTGTCATCTTACATAAGTTATGAGCGAATGTTGAACTTAATCAGATAGGTAAGGTAATGTAGGCGGACACAATTTACCTATAAATATTATACTTAGGCACACCACAACATTTATAGATATACATTGTGTATTGTTATTGAGTGGGATGACGATGAAATGGCAAACATGAGTCTTAGAGGGTTGAATTAAAAATTAAATTAAAAACGGGTGTTTCCGATAAATCGGCAAAATGGAAAAAAATCAATTGTTCCATTGATCGATACGCCAACGGGAAACATAAAAAAAAGAAATTACCAAAAACTCATAAGTAAAGTTTTAACGAACGATGACTTGATAAACTTAGAGTATAATAAGGTCAATAAATGAATGGTCGTTGAATAGCATTAAATATTTGAATATATGAAAGGTTGCGTCACCTTAACGACATCCACAGATTCAAATAGTAATTCTTTGGAATATGTTACGTGTAGCCGACAGTGTCGGTGATTCAGATGTAAGTGTCGACACCAAACGACATAGATATTATAAGATCGTTAGAAACCATCTCGCCCGTTGTCGAAACTTAATGGGCGGTTTATGAAATTGCTGACAACGTAACTTTGAATACTAAATCTTTGTAATTGAAATGAACATTTTAGAACTTTAAATGTATATTTATTCAGTCTCCGGTTTCACTTATTTTGGAATAATGTTAGTTAAGGTGCGGAGAACACAAGCCTTTATTATAATAGATAAAAATTGAACATGATATTTAAATTATCTCTACTTCATTTTTATGTTAAATGTAGACAGAAAATTCCTGTAGCCTGTGTGCTTTTTTCGGTTTAATTTTATCGATCATAGATGTCGCTAGTAGTACAAATCTGAATGAAAAACTTGAATTATTTTAAGTTTTCACTTGCGTCAGAAGACAATAAGATCATAGTTTTTAACTTTCAATAGTCTTCTACATTTTCACTAGAATTTTTTCACCGAACGTGAGAGGTGTCATTATCAGTGTAAGTTCATTGTCATTTTAAAGTTAACAACTTTTTTATGAAATTATCTATAAAGATTATTACGCGGACCGAGATTTTATCCATCGTTGTTTAACGGCTACCCAACCAATTGATTAAATTTTAACTTAATTTAGAATAATTAAAATAATTCTTTTTTAATTTAAAATAATTCTTTACTTTTGTATTCTATATTTCGTTATGAAAGCTATCTATCTTTTTTAGGTATTTGGATAACATGTTACCTTCCATTTGTAGATTATCTAGAAAATTGTCCCGCGATCCAACGGATTAACCATGTAAAAAGGATTCGAGATATTTTTATAGTTATAATTAAATATATCTGTATATAATATGCACTTAACTAATTGCACGTTATGGAACTAAACGTGTATGGCCGGTTTAATGAAGTGAACTCAATGTACGGAAGTGAAGCAGCCGAATTATTAAAGCCGGAACGCCGACGACCTCGCGCGGTCGTCTCAGGAAGCTGCGCCTTCCAACCGGAAGTTACTCTTGGAGACGGAAACTGTTACTTCCTATAGACCTCAGACTGGTGATACATGTCATATAAGTAGTGCGTAAAAAGGGGAAGGGAATAATTAATGAAAAAGTTTACATACTAATGATATTAGTGTTAGATATATCTGACACTTGGACCAGAAAAACCTTGGCGCCATGTCTGGTTTGAATGTCTAATTATTTCTGGTATCAATACAGTTTAAATTTTTCTTGGAAGTGATTGAACATTGTACAATTACAGAATACAAAATAGATATCATTAATGTTTTAAAGCCTTCAGCTTAGACATAGATCTATTTGAATAAAACAACGCTTTATAATTCTAAAACGAGAAATTATTGGTATATACATTCCGGCTAAGAATTCAGTCAGACATAAATTAATTTTAAAGAGTTTGAGAATATAAATCGATTCCGTTTTGATGTGATATTGTTTTTCTTAAAGCCGTTTAGAAAATCTTCTATTAAGATAAATTAAATTATTGTTTTTTTTCTACGGTTCTGTCATATTTAACCCAGTATATCATTAACCTTTTTAAAAGTTAAATGAGTCCAATGAAATGCACTGAACATCATCAAAACAAAATGTTCGCGCGTCTCAGACGTATTGGCTACGAATACCGCGGCATCACAAACGCCTCAATTGCCGCGAACATAAAATTTGCATACGAGATTGTTCGTAATGCACTTTCGTATGTAAAACATGCTCAATATTCATTACAATGAAGCTATCAACGAAACGAATAAAGACTTAAATATATTGTAATACTTGACTTTTCTTGGAAAAATACTGTCTTAAGATGCAAATAGTATAGAATAAGGCGGAACCTCGCTTAGAGCTTTAATAAATTAGCAATTATGTTTTTATAGTTTTTTTACAATGTAGTCCATTGCTATTTTTGTATGAACGGCAAAATAGATTTTGTTTGCGCAGAGTTCAATGGTAAGCAATCTAAGCAAAAGTATTGTTTTAACGATAGTTGTAAGTGTGAAGTGTCATAGTAGCGGGAGACAGGCGTTGCGTGGGCCTGCAGAACGAGTGGGACCGGTCCCCAGGTGCCCGCGCGCAATTTACAGGGCCGCACTCTGTAGCCCTACATTTAATTTTATTTTAATATTTAAAATAATTATCACAATTACGACAACAACATATATGTACGTATTCGTAGTTATGGTAATAAAAATAAATCTACTAATCAAATGTAGCTTTTAAGCAATAAAGTATACGATATAAATATTTAAAATAAAACAATTTCAATGCGTTCTTTTTTCGCAGTACAATTTTTTACATTTCTTACCTATTATAATTTAATTGAAATTATTCAATGCCAATAGTTTATACAGATCACTACCTAAGGTCTCAAACGTAACAGATTGTCACATGTCAAACACTCCATATTGTCTATTGCAAAATATATATTTTACATAGTATTTTGTTTTAATTTTTAAAAGGTTATTAAAAGTAGTAGCGTACCTAATAATAATTAATTTCTTCTTGTAAGCGAATTTCTTATGTATGTATGACAAGTTTATGGTCTAGGTTTACCAGTACCTATTTCATATATGTACATATGTTTAATATTTTCTCTTACGAAATACAACCCGGTAAAGCTTCGGGTAATAAGGAACAAATAAATTAACTATTTAAATAAAGTACCGAGTGCGACCCAGGGCAACAATATAAGCGGCTTTGCTAAGCAGGAAAGTCAATACGGTTGTTTGCGTAAACACGGGTCAGCTGGTCGAATGCAACAACGATTTACCTAGCATCCGCGTGTGATCTAGGATACCTAAATCAATTAATATCGCACGACGTGCTTAATGGAGCGTAACAACGCTTATATAAGCGATAATTACATTGAGTAACGTAGGCAAAGGATCATTAAAAGTTTAAGGCGATAAAAACTTATTGCTTGTGGTTATTTAAAATTAATAAATTATAATTTTCATCGATTTCTTTTTCTTTTTCAAGAAAAAAACAAACATCTTTTATAATGAAAAAGTCTGTGATAACCGATACTAGACTATATCATACTTCATACTAATATTATAAATGCGAATGTTTAGATGTTTAGATGTTTGAAGGTATCTCCGAAACGGCTCAACGGATCTTGACGAAATTTGGCACAGATGTGGAACATAGTCTGGAAGAACATATAGGCTATGTTTTTTTTTAAATCCGCGCGGACCTTGTCGCAGGCGATAGCTAGTATTAGATAAATTGAATAGAGAACGGAAAGAAAGGGAAAAGTGTCACTCTTCAGACAAATCAAATGTACTCGTATAAATCCGATCCTATACCTCTTACCTCTACTTTCCCTATCGCTTCTATTAAATTTAGATATAATATTTAACATACCATACAACATTATAAATTATATCTTATAAAAACATACATATAATTAATTAGCTATCGATGATAAATATGGACATAATTTTTTTATGTAATCGCTTTTGTTGTTGAATTCTATAGATATATTTGTATGTTATCCATTTTATAATTATTTAAGACAGAACATAAAATTTTTTTAATTATTTAAGACAGAACATAAAAATTTTATAATTATTTCTATACAATATTAGATGTAAAGTCATAGTATATGGTAGCTGTTCCATTATACATATATATATATATATATATATATATATATATATATATATATATATATATATATATTCATTTATTTATATCAGCATTTTAAAATGTTTAAATCAATATAGAATTTCTATTAATAATGAAATATATAGTTTTACGAGTATTATTGTATAGAACTATTTGCATTTGTCACATAAAACTATTTTAACGAAAAGGGCAAGTTCTTAAATATATTAACTTTTGATTTAGTGTCTATCAACTAGTAAATTTAATGGTTTTCCCAAATCAATAGTTATCTAGCCTAGTAACAGATAACGTAGGTTAGCCGACATAGATAAAACTATTTCTAACAGGTGAATAGATTCGTGTCTTATCGGTTAATGGTTAAAATTACGTGAATCTTACAAACTTATTACACAATTTAGTTAATTGTAATTTGCAATACTGACTGTAATGCCCCTTATACCTAACAGCTATAGCATTTTACTTCCCAAAGGTAATCTCTCTAATATTCTATTGCATAAGACAGTCTATGAGATCCTAGTACTTTTCTGGTGGAAGAACAGAAAACTCCTTACTTCCTAGTATATTCAGCTGAAATCTTACGACTTTGTTGTAGTGAATTTATATGAGAACCTACAATATTTTTACTCCATATATATGTAGGTCAATAATAAGTAATTCTGTTTGATTGCTCTATGAGATAAAAACGATTTTATGAATGTTTTTTTAAAGTGTGCACAAAAAATGTATGTACATTATCATTGTATGCGGTTGTCATTTAGTTCACCTTTGTTGTTATTTAATTTGCAATTCATAGTTAATATATTTAACCACTTAAAACTTGAGGTGTGGCTTGATATATTTGTTTATATACGAGTAATACTAAAATTAAATTAAATAAATTATTTTGGCTAAAAATACCAATGCTTTGGGATGAACATAAAAGTCAATTCATTTCCAAATAAAGACGAATCAGGCGGTGCTAATGCAAGGAAATAGTGCTAATCTGCATAATGGGTATATTTCCCCCGTGTTCTTCGCTTTTATGTTACACAATCAATGATTGTCATCAATTTAACAACGTAAGTGATACTCGGACCGGTCGCGCAATGTATTTGTTAGTAGGCGATGAATTGCGTTAGATAAAGTGAGTATTTCGACTTCTGAGCACGTAACTGGCCGTATGTCACCAGGAGCTACGGCCACAGTTTTGTAAGGTTACACGACGTGTCTTGTGCCGAGTTACAACACTGACGTAATGTGTTACCTGTAGAAAGGAGGGCAAAGTCAAGGTCTGATGGATTTCACCTGTCAAGTAGGACGTTACTCATTCCTGTTAGAATCGATAATTATTGTCGTTTTATGTTGAAATAAGAAGTTTCTAGATTACACTAAGTTTAAGTATAGCTATGTAGGTGTAAATTTGGAAGTTATAGGTAAATAACTTAATCCACAAAGATTTATATTTACCTGAAACATAATGACTAAGATTTAATTTGAAACAAAAAAAAGTTGAAGGAAAAGTAATACAGCGCTAGAGAACACATTATTTAACCCGTGTAATGACGCCTCGAATGTGATAATAAAAACGCAGCTGCCCACTAAATCAATATTGAGCGAATAAAACAGAAAAAACACAAGGAACAAGGTACGCACACAGCATACTTGTGCGGTGACGTCTAAATAAGGTGATGAAGAATGTGTGCTCACTTACAAAAACTTATGTCGATCATAATCAAGGCACCCCAACGAGGGTTCAGTACAATTAATACGATGACAAGTTCTTAATTTAGAACATGTTGTTTCTATCTTAAAAGACGTTTAAGAAAGTTATCCGCAGACAGTTACAATCTAGATAATACAATTTAGATTAAAGGTAGAATAGCTTACTTTAACCATGAGATTGCCTACGAAACATTAAGCAATGATCAATTGCTAGTTTAATAATTAAAAAAAATTGCTTAAGAAATAACAAGGATCCCTAACGTGAGCACCACTGGCCATACCAGTTTCCTCTAGGCCCGCTCCGTCCGTAGTTAGAGTCAATGTCAACAAACTGTATCAACAATAAAATTAATTATCGCATTTTATTTCTGTCGAGATGCAACTTCTTGTCATTCGGTTGACGTTTACTGTCGATGCGATTGGGATGCGCATTTTGATAGTTTGCGAGTGTTCCCAGTACTTACCTTCGCGATATGTTTAATACATCGCAGCTCTCGCGATACCATCGTCGACACGTCCCCGTGTTTTATGAATGCCATTTTAGTTGATTATTACCTAAATTATGCGAGCAATTTGTAAGCTTAACACGTGGCGATTTAGTTCATGTACCACTTCTTATTTTTATTACATCAAAGTTTAAGGATTCGAGTATAATGAAAATTCAACAGCAAAATCAACAACAGAATCATATTCTCACTTAACAGTATTATGATTAAGTTAAAAAAGCAAAATCCATAAACTTAGAGTAATCGATAATTGAAAATATACGTCTCTGAGTATCTATAAACATATTTGAGTACTCGCTTAATATCACGACGTATTTAATTTATGCGTTAGTGTTTTATTTGGGAAACGAATTAAAATCAGTCGTTATGACGTCCGATATGGAAGAACCCTTGCTTAAATCAGTGTTATTTCCGTTTTTGTTGAATATTGGATTTTCTTGTATACTCGTATGCTAATTAATTCTAAGGAATTTCCCAATTTAAGATTATCGTCATACGAAACTACTCGCTAGGTTACGAGTGTTTCGACTTTTTTTTTTACACGTTTTAAAATCTTTAAGTAATAGTAATTGACAAGGTCATCATCACACCTTTAGAACAACTGGAATTATCAGTGTTTTATACAAGTTTTTATTATTGCTCTTTGAGTGTTTTTTAGTATACACGATCAATAATGATTCAATACCACTTCGAGTATGATTATTTTTTGTTGGTGGCCTGGGTGAGGCAGACTCGCGGGCGTTACGAACCATAAACCAGTTTTGTAAAGAGCCGAGTGTTACCACTTGCATACATACACATAATAAGCAGTTAAGTATCGTCTGTACAACTATTTTTAGCTTATATTTAAACATTTCTGTGATAATCAAAGATATATAAGTATATTTTACTATTTATATAGGTAAGTTAAATAAAGGAACGAATTTGAAATTATATATGTTTCTAAATGATAAGAATCTCAGATATGTTAACATGTCAATTTTATTACAGATGATTGGAGTTACTCAGAAGTCATAGTGGTGAAGTTCAGAAAATAACAATAGGAAAATTACATGTCAATAGAAAAAATATCCACCACTTCCACACTTCAAATTAAATAAAGATAAATATATGGAAAAGAACTTTATAACGATGGCAGGACGGTAATAAAAGAGTTAAAATTATACGTTTATATATTTATGATAAAAATCTCAGATGTGTTAATAATATAACTTTATTGTTTATCATTGAAAATACTCAAAAGTCATTGCGTGTTCAGGAAAAACAATGATAAAATAATGTTCTCAAATATCGTTAAATAATTAATCATTTCTGTTAAACTCTTGTAACTAATCATGATATTAGTAACAAAATAACTTTTTATAATGTTCTTGTTAATTATTGACTAAAAATACTGAACTTTTAAAAAAGACAAAGAACTTGTCAAGACCATTCAAATGAGCCCAAACTCGATGAATTGACTATATCATCATATATTGCATTGTTACGCGATTTCCTCTCAATCGGTAACCAGGAAATGGATCAAATTCAATTTGCAAAATTTTATGACAAACATCGGGAGAGGTGAAACTAAATAGAAGCTTGTCAATCAATACTATTAACTTCATCTTATGCCTTCTAAACTTTAACTGAATCATTTCGCTTTACAACTTCAAGCGGTAATTGTTAATGAACTTTTTCGATTAATTATTTTGCCGATTGACAAAAAAAACGTGTCCTTTAAATGGCGAGTAATACTTATCAGAAAGAGAAGCTCTTAAATTAACTCCGTATTCTTGAGTTCTCATTAAAAAAGCAATTTTATGTGGCCTATTAGCATGGGAGTTCTGATAAATATTTTAATCATTTAAGTAGTTTTGTCCTTAAATGTACTCAATTAAAATATTTTCATATGTGACTTTCTCAATAAATAATCGTGGAGTTTTTTTATTTACATATTATTGTATTGTACATATTGTATTCTTCTACAATGCAAGGTGTATGGAAGGGTCGTTATGTCTGTTCGTGGTAATATATATTGAAGTCACTTCCGTAAATAATACTTACATTTTAGTATTTACGTACGTACGTGCGACGACTACGTACGTACGTACGACTGCTCTGACAGAACTACGTAGTTCTGTCAGAGCAGTCGTCATAACATACGAGTACTACGAGCGGTTCCCCACACATCGATTATGATTATTCTAGCTCTTAATTAAGTGGAAGTTATTTAAAAAAGGTTAGTCATTATTACGTGGCTAACATCACGGGTGGAATTTTCCTTTCGACGTCATCATCATCCTACGTAGCCTGACATTTAAAGTTGAACGCTCTTATTATTAAATTACGAAATACGTATATTCTGTTTTAATTATCATTAAAACAGTGAGTCAAATATGTTTGTAGGTTTTTTATTAATATGCACACGAACCACGAAGCGTTGCAAATATATATATTTTTATTTAATTTTATGGAAGGAAAAGCAAATGAGTAAAAAATTCATCTGAATTTTATTAAGCACTACATCCAATAACGAAACGAGCGATTGAAAGAAGTTTTATTTTTTCAAAGAAAGTCTTTGATATATTAAAGTTGTTTCACTTTTTCTGACATATAGGCGTGGAACTATAAATGAACTTGTGATCTACATAGTGTTGCGTGCCTACATATCATAACTTTATATATTTTTGCGTGCGATATATTACATTGATTTTCAATGTACGTTTGTTATGCAAAGCGTTACGATCGAATTGCATGATCGTAAATAATTCCGATAAAACACATAAGTATGACGATGATCGATATAATTTTTGTACACTATAATATTACAATACAATAAAATATTACTCGTCTACAATCACATGTAACCTTAGTGTTGCTAAGATGGTAAATTTTTATTTTTATATTAGCTAACATGTTGCAGGCCGTTTACACCATGGTTTTGTCGTAAAAGTACGAAACTTAGTAATCATTTATTTTACAATTATCTTGAATTTGAAATCAATGCATATTACACACTCTGTGGCATTTTAGCGAAGCTATACAAGGAAATAACATTCTTTTATGCATTACTTATGCAAAGAATTCTTATAAACATATTACAAATGTTAATTGATGCGTACATATTACCGGACGGTTGAGTTTAGCTTCACGGATAACGAGCTGGTTATCTTTGCGATCATTTTGTTGAAGATATTTGAACGTCACTGGCGATCGAGCCGGTTTGGCGACAAAGTTACCGCGGGTTTACACTGTCGAAACACTCTTATAAAAATATATTCCCATCCCCCTCATCCCTTCACGTTACGTAGAGATAAAACGATATTGTTGTATAGGTTTTTGAGTGGTGAAATCCCATGGTTAGTTTGGATACAGAAAAATTCGGAAATGAATGCCTTGTGATTTTTGTACATACTAAAACAAATATAAAATATAATTATGATATGTATGTAGTAAACAATCAGGAGAAAAAGGATAACCAATAATAATATATAAATAATTTGTATAAACAAATACAGTCAGATACAATCTACAAGTAACTTTTACTTTCCGTCAGTAAGTACTTATTCAGAATATTTTTTATTACGACGCGAAACATATTAATCTCTTTCAGATTAAAATAAGTTTTTCTGTAGTCTAGACATATACGAGTAGCTTTTAGCAAAATAAAAATAAATATCTTTTGTTACGTAACAGTTATATAACATATATTTAAATAAAAAATATCGCCAGGTCACGTTTTTGTGTATAATCTAAAAAGTTCTGTCAAAACGAATCTTTAAGATCATTACACGTAAGTGTCCATATTCATTTATATACAACTTACCGTGGATTTCTGAGGCCAAAATATCTGTTTAAAAAATATTGTCATCTCTATCATTATCTTTGACAACACAGAGATATATTTTAAACGGAGATTTTGGTCTCAGAAACCCACGGTTAAGAGTTATGCGTATTTAAAACTGTTTTTATTGTATTGAGTCCCGGATATTGAATTGTTTATCGTAGAGATTCTCTTTTTGCTTACTTATTATATGAAAAAATAAGGAAGCGTAGTATGATGCAGCAAGCTTTGGTTCGAGTACGTTGGTATTATAGACCGATGAAATAATCCGACCCTATGAGTATAAGTAAAATAGCAATATCGCCTTGTCAAGGTGGTACATGATTCTTGTTGGACTGTCCGACAAAGATCATGTCGTTCCTCGTCTTGTGCGTCATTTTCTATTCCTAAGTAGGTTCTAGATGTTTTCTAAAACTAACTGCGTGAACAGCAGCGCCTCTCTCACCGGACCAGATAAGTTTGTAGCACTATATTTTAGTTTATAGCATGCGCATGCCGGCAGCTTTCAATGTCTGCAGGTTGTCGCTCCCTACGCGGTCTGTCAAGGTTGTAAACAAACGATTATATTGAGTTGCTTGTGCATAATTACCCGGTTGAATATGCAATGTATCGGAGCCATCTTTACAATATGAGAATACGTACTATAGTTAAAAAGCATTTAGTCAAGTAACCCTTTTGTGTTTAAAAAGTATGGGTTTTCCAAAGAGGGATTTTCACTGGGTAAAGTCCTGTCAAAACAATATAATCCTATATAAATAGTACAATATGTTTGAATCTAACCAGGAAAGATGTTTCTTAAAATAAATTTAACGAATTTGTTTTAACTTGTTATTCATTACTAAGAGTCGCCATTTGTCTAATACACGGGCTGCGATCGATAAAAAAACACATTACGATGCACTGAGGTTATTTTGTAATTTTATTTATATGCTATTACAAATAATGTGAACAAAAAATTTTAAATCGACAAAATTTATTATGCAAGCTAATTTTAGATTTTATTTAACTTAATATTTTTTCGGCCAATGGCATTGAGGACTGACGATGAAAGGAATTAATTTTGTCAATTTTCATTGTTGTTGCCAACGCGAATTGTGAACACGAGTACGAAAAATTCACCTAAGACCGACAACGTATCTGCAGGTCCTCTGGTATTGCAGATGATCAGCTCGGTGTTCCCGCCGCTCATTTACCCCTTCCCTCATTAAAAAATATAGAGAAAAAAATACGTTTACTATCAGCAGTGATTCTGCAAATAAACTAAACAATTTAATTACTACTG
This sequence comes from Papilio machaon, assembly GCF_912999745.1. Taxonomy (NCBI): domain Eukaryota; kingdom Metazoa; phylum Arthropoda; class Insecta; order Lepidoptera; family Papilionidae; genus Papilio; species Papilio machaon. Next base: position 4,293,841 of record NC_059999.1, on the reverse strand, counting down.
TTCAATACAGTATAAAATTAGGATTTATGCGCAGTAAAACATATAATCTTTTTACTTCGGCGTAGTTAAAACGGGCCAAAACAATGGACAACGCAATAACCGGTCACTTTATACTTACAATAATAACTATACGAAAGTTAACCGATGAGTAAAACAAATGAATGCAACGCACAATTACAGATAAAAGCATGGCATGCGTATGTCACCGACATAATTCGAAATTCGACAATCTTCAGGGGGACTGGATTCAATGCAACCTTAAAGTATGACAGTAATTAAACTAAACATTTTAGAGATATTTATATTACAATTCGCTAGCATTTAAAGTCCGAATACAAATTGAGGTATTTCACAAATTATCAGTAACACGTAAACTGCGTTACTTGTATACTAATTTAGAACGAATGAGAATGATTTTTTCCCTTACAATATTTTAATCAAGTGCCATTTAAAGCGCAAGGAGTCGTACCGGTCGAGTCACCTGTCACATCGTATCAACCGGTTAAAAGTCGAACGATCGTGGAATGTTCAGCGTTCACTACTCGCTTTGCTAAGGGCACTAAGATAGTACCCACTTCCTGCAAGTCATTGTGATGTTGTAAGATTCAAACTTTATAGCGGCTCGCGATTAGCTGCTTGCCAATGCGGATAGGGAAAAGTGCAAGGGTTGCTCCGCCCTCGTATCTCTTTACATCCCGCTGCTTTACACGAGCGAAATTGTTAACCGCCATAAAGTTTGGATGGCACAATACTTGAAGACTGGCGCACACTCAAACAATATCAAAGGATTTTTGATTTGGTCATTAAAGGTTTTTTTTATAAAAAGGATACCTTTGTTAATCGTAATAATCTATATAAACAATTTAATAAATGACTAAAAGCCAACATTTCTTGCTGAAAAAAAGAGATTTTATTAAAATATCCTAATTAGGTACAACCGGAATAATGTTCATTATGACTTTATTGCTTTTTTTTATTTTTATTAACAAACATTATAATAAGCTCGTCATGGTATGAAATTATTATAGTCGAAGTGTACAGCTTCGTATTTAACATGAATCTTAAACGCAAAAAAACAGGTCTTTCAAAAAAACACCTTAGTGGAACATTCGATGGCGTTTCAAGGCAATATTGCTATGTTAACAAACATTCATTGCGTTGTAGGTATGGGATCCTTGAGCAGTTAAAATCGATTACAGTCTAGTAGTTGAAGATAGTTATAAGACTGCCTCTATTCTCTACCAAAACTTTAGTTGCCAACTAATTTTCAAACCATTTAAAAAACTCTAAAAAGATTTTGCCATCGCAAAGATCAATTTCATGTGATCCTGGCACACCTCAATAACATGCGTGTAGTTTACGAGTATTCCTATTGAGTTTATTGATCAATACATTTTTTAGAAATGACTGTACATTAGATCGGAACAAAAGCAGTTACTACAGGAATCAATTAACTACAGATCGCACTGAATAATTACATAAAATTATTGAGAAATAACTACATTATATGTAATTCGAAATATTTTTGAGGTTATTTGTTAATTAGCAGCAGGTGTATCTACAGGTGCAGATTGTCACCCTTTATGAAATAAAAAATGCTAAATACATTAAACGATATGTTGAAAGTTGTGATATTCGTCGGGTCAGTGGGTTAATATGATGCTGAATGACATAGGGAGGTTTCGCAACTGACGGACATTTGAATACATTGGTTCGAGTTCTTGACGCATCACTATCAATATTATAATGTCGTGTTTTAAGTGGACAGTGAGCAGTTAAATGACTATTTATTAGGGTCGTGTTTTAATTTTAAAGATATATAATGTCATGGACCAAATTGAGGCCAGCGAAGCATTTCTTACTACTGTATTATCTTACTATATACTATACTAGCGGTTACCCGCAACTCCGTACACGCGGAATTAATAAAAACATAATAGCCAATGTATTCTTCAAGAACCATTGAGCCGTTCCGGAGATACCTTCAAACAAACATCCATCCATCTAAACAATCGCATTTATTGTTAGTAAGATTAAATTGATATAGGTGTATAATAATGCGTTCATTTTAAGTTGTAAATTCACATTTCTCTAGACTGGCACAAAGTGATACGATTGTAAAATAGAAGGCTTCTAAAAAAAATAATAATTCATAAAATTCTATTACTACTTTTTTAAGTATTATTTAAAAGTTTTATTTACACGCTTTTCCATCCATTCATTTTCACTTATTAATCACGATATCTAGCAGACCGTGCGGTTGTAAAAATTTTGATATTCCTTTTGTTTTGAACGCTTAATTATAAAATTCACAAAAAACGGACATTAACATTTTAGATACGCTATTGCGTTAAGTTGCACGTCTTGATAATCTTTTTGTTAAATTATATGTTCCCAAAAATCGGTATATTACACTTTTTTATATAGCTCTCATATATTTAGCTTTATAGTCTGTTTAATACAAAAGCGCAACATTTACATTATTCCAAAACAACGAAAGAGATCTCAAACAAAGACCATTCGAACTGGGACCAAATCCAAAGTTATTTCGGATTGCGCGTTCCGTACAAACATCCGGCACCCTCCTTGTTTTATAAATCGCTGAATACGTTTAAAGTGTTAAAATCTTTTGTTTGAACGACATTGAGTTTATAATCGTTACCATAATTTATTTACGCGCCTCTTGAGCGGCGTGGCGTCGCAACTCGCAACCGACTTTAGTCAATGCCGTTTTGAATAATTCCGATTAATTGGCGCACATTTAAATTTGGAACAACGAACACGAATGAAGACAAAGACATTATATTGCATTAAACATTCGAGCTTGTAAAAGTTACTAGTATACTTGCTGTTGCCCGCGACTACGTCCGCGCAGAATTAAAAAAAAAACCTTTATTTCCTTTGTGTTCTTCTAGACTATGCTCTACATCTATGCCAAATTTCATCAGGAAATTTGAGACCTTCCGGAGATACCTTCAAATAAACATCTATCCATCCAAACATTCGCATTTACCATCAGATCAAATTGTACAGCCTCCTTGTAACATAAAGGTAATTTTATACATACATCTAATTTTTTCTTTACATTTATTACTAAAAAACCGTTTAAATATGCTGCTGCATGATATTTGAATATGAAACTTTGAAATAGAATTTAAACAGGAACCAGAGGAAACTTACCTTATTATATGTATGTCGCGGTGTTTGGTGTGTAGGTTGGTATAGCTCAATTATTCCTTTCGCCAGACAGGTTATGTAAAATACACTGGAAAAAAATAGAGCTTTTATATTTACCTACGTAAGATACTACTGTCAGCTGTATGAATAGAATGTTGTAATGATATTGGAATTAGAACAAAGACAATTGAGTGTTTCAACGTCCTTGATTGAAAACGACATACCTAATGTTAAACATTAAACCGAGTTAACAGCTACTGTTGAATTTCTACATAAATATTCATTCCAACTTATCTATACACAATTAACTTTGGTATAAAGGTAACAGATAATTGGTTTATTCCTAAACTATTTCTATGTAATGGATAGTGATCCGTCGAGTGCGACGCCCATTTCGAGCCTTGAAAGTTGAATTGCAATGCGGTGTAGACTATTGATAACTAAACCGCTCAAACCCCTCGCTTTATTTATGTTAATTTATTTTATTGAACGATTAACATACTAAATTCTGTTAATTCAGTTACGTTTTATCAATTCCTATTGTACACGTTTTTCTTTTGTTCCAATTCTTTTCCTTGTGCACTTGCTTAAAAGAGGAGAGGTAGCTATTTTCATAACACATCGTTTAAAACCACTACATACATATTCATCCTTTTATACTCAAATGTTGCGTCTCTTGTAAAAAATAAATAACAGCATTAAAAAAAATCTGTAGTCTTTTTTTACCTCGCGTCATTTTCGATTTATCGGTAGTAAATATAATAAATTACCGTAAAGGTTCAATGTACATTGTTTTCCTTGAAATTAATCCTACGATAAATTTCCTGCAACTAGCAAAGATCTGTTTATTATCCTTTCAATAAGGAAATATCGACACATACTCAATATTAACACTCATTGTGTACAATGTAAGACGCAATTAATGCATTGTTATTAGTTCACTTGCATATACGACGACTTGTAATCTTGGTAGTTGCAACATTCAAGTGACAATAGATTTAAGTCCATTGTCGTTTAAACGCGAGAATGCAGCCGGCATTGTAATTGATAGAGTTGACTGGACATTTTAGCCAATTTACAAGTTGTTGATAATAATTGTATTGCCGTTTTATTGTAGATTTTGCAGATTATAAATTGCATTCGAGTTTAGAAGCTGGAAATTTAGTAATTACCGTATAAAGTAACTCGACAAAAACATTTGGTGGATGTTGTCCTTTAAATCTTGAAAACTCTGATTAGATCCGCGGCAGCACGTTTTGGTAAGATGAATTGTCTTTAACAATAGTTCATAGATAGATGGCAAAGTAGAAAAGACTGCATGAGCTAAAAGCTCTTGATAAAAATGTGTTTCTCTTAGAAATTGTTTTAACTACTGCAATTTCCACTTTAGTCGGATCAGTTAAGTTGCATGGTAACGTAAAACTTAATAAGAAGAGTTGTGAGTGCTTGTAGCCGGTCGATATGTGACGTGTCGCAAGCGGGTGCCTAATTCTGGTGAGAGGCGGTTGCCCAAGCTGGCCGCCGCGCCAGTTGCCAACGAGGAAGTGATGGTGCGTTGCGTACGACGACTGACCTTCAGCGAATGCTGTCCGCTTACAGAGTGTCCGCACCGACGGCGACGAACCCATTCTGTTCACTGCCATCCGTATTTATAACTTTAATAAATATTTACATCAAAAACATTGCTCTGGTGCTACTTTTTTAGTATATGTTCAACACAAGGTTAGTTTGAGAATTAAATAATTTGCTAAAGTTATTTTCAGTGACACGAGCTTGAGTAAGGTTGGCAGTGGGTAAGGCAACAGCTATTAGGAGTTACAGAACCGCTAGCATAGTGTATGTTTAGCAACGATGACAGAAATACGAATTATTTTTGACCTTTTTGAATACAATAGATTAATTTTCTACGATTATCCTTGAAATATAAATTGGGAATTGAGTAAGAACCATTACGTTTTTAAGGTTATCCGATAATTTCGGTATCGATATAGAATTTGCATATAATACGATATTGATAGTAATCAAAGCCTTAATATGCAAAGTACATTTTTATATTATTTAATAATGAAACTTGTGTTAAACACACTGCGTCAGTTTTAGATTTAGTTTTGGAACCTAAGATGTATACATCATCATCCCCTACCCTAAGTTAGGGGTGAAATAAGGTATAAATAAAAGCACACTAAACTACCTATACAATTATTATAGGTAAGTGTATGTGATTCTTATAAATCTTACAAATGTAATAATTTCTAAGACAGTCATATATCGTACGCTTTAAGAATACCATCAACAGAAGTAGAAAAAAAAACATTATCTAGTTTTATTAAGACAAATTTATCTTTAGTAGATTTACAATGGCTGTAGATACGGAGATTAGATCCATCATTGATTTCACCTGAATATCGGAACAATATAATAATTTTAATTTAGACTTTCTTGAATTTAAAACTTTTTAATGTATCTTAATGCATTGTACCTCTACAATTACATATTATTCGCCTCATTCAAACTTTTCTAATTCATTGATTACGCTCAATAACTCTACTCAAGAGGAAACATTAATTTTTGTATTAATAAATCGGATAAAATGATATCATTTCAGCATCTAATGTATTGAACAAATAGCTTATGAAATAATTACAGTTGAATGGGTTTAAATTATAACTTTTTTAACATGCCGGCTGAAAGAAATGATGAGAACGTAGTTATTACCAAGCTTTTTTTTTTTTTTTTTAATTCAAACCGTCATACATTTTTTAACAACAACTTTTGCTTTTGATTTCATAAACTGTATTACAACTGTATAATAGAAAATTTTCACAAAAAAAAAAATGTCATGTTTTTTTTTAATTCCATACTTTCCAGCCAATATCAGTCATTGACGCGGACATACTCATTTGAACGACCAATAGTAGCAAGGGTTGAAAGTAGAAGAATGTTGGTATCCAAGCCAAGCTTTTCCTTACGGTGTGTTTCTGAGACCAAAATCTCTAAATAAAACATCGTCATCCCTTATCTTTGACAAAAGAGAGATAACAATATGTTTTAAATGGAGATTTGGCCTCAGAAAAAAACGGTTATCGTTTTATCAACACTGCTCTATGAATCCTAAACCAATGTATAAATTAAATTGTTTAAACTTTCGTGAGACATCATAATTAATTAATTAAGAAACGGCTTAACTCACGTTTTGATCGTCCGGTGGCGGCACCGACTAGTTTCGGACCCCCGATGGGTCCGAAAATGTATAAATATTAATCCAAAGCAATTCGTATTAAGTCTATAAAATATTATATATTGACACGTGGTACACTTTCGCAACGACCACAATGATTACAACGAAATTAATGTAACACGGCTGTTGCCGATTTGAAATTTAGAACAGAGCTAGGATTGCGTCGACGTTGAATAATATAATAATACACTAACCGCCATTTGTAAGCGTCCAATGATTTTCATATTCAGTGTTACTATGTTTGATACACAGGTTAGTTTGCTTGGTGATATTTTATTTTACATTTTGTTATGTTAAATATCCATCCGCCAACAAAAGGTGAAGGCTAATGGAATTATTTTATGTTTTTGAAATTCATTATATATTAATTTTTATTTAGATTATCAATATCTGTCATATGAACATAATTAATGTTGGGATATCAATTTAAAATAAACAGAAGTTACAGGTTCCATTTGTTCAATTTTTTATTTTTTATTTATGCACCGTCGTGAAGGTTTGTTTAAAAATTGTCTAATCAGAAATACCAGCCCATTCATTATGTTAACAAATAATCTTTAGATTACAGTACTATTTCGATTGTATACAGTGTCGATGTTAAGATAAAATGTTTTTAATATTTGTAGGTATATATATGGTATGATTGTAGCCCTAGTTCTAGTCCTGAGCGCAAACTGTCCGCAGACTATATGTCTTTGTCCGGCTGAATGTGGAATAAATGCAGCATACCAAACGATCGCATTTCTAACATATTTTAATCTGTGTCGAGGACATATCAAAAATTAATTTGATTTAATGAACATTTTTGACCTCGTTGTGATGTTACTTATTTCCTAGTGAAGGGACGATAACTTTTACTTCCAGTATTGTTTGTTGATTAGAGAGATTAAAAAAAGTCAAGTATTATTAAGTGTGAACAAGTTTTTTTTATAAAACGTAAGTTACATGTGAGAAACACAGTTAAAAATAGAAATACTTATATAAACTTCAGCTACGTAACAAGGAAATATAAAATTATACTTGTTAAAAACGAAAGTATTCATGTTCTGTAATAATGTCAATGTAAAACAAAAATTTTATTATATTAAAATCACTTAATAACAGAAAGAAGTTATTTTATTAGGAAGATACATTAAAAAATGCAAAGATTCGTCGTAACCCAAAAAATTCGAACATATTCTGACAACTATTATTTCTTCTTTTGTCACATGTACATTTTGAAAATATGATCCACTTTCAAGTATATTAAAAAAATGTCATTGCGTGCTAAAGAAAAAGGTTGCATTTGTTCATTATCTACTGATACTTAGTTGACTTTCTTAACCTTATAATAATAACAATTTTAAGATATACGTCATACGCACTGTGACTCATTTTGCAATCATATATTGCGTCAGTCGACGTTTTGTATTGTGAAATTGTTTGCATCATTTTTGTGTTGGAACCAGTATAAAATTATTTCAAAGTTATAACTTTAAATGCAAATTTATAACAAAGTTGTATCGGTGATTGTTAAATTTACCTTAACCCCGTTTAGGTTCTCTCCTTCACGTTTAAATTATGAGCTTTGGCTTACAGCATCGAATAGTTAAATGTTTCCTTCTAACTTTGATAATAAATTTTCCCTTAGTTAGCATAACTTTACTGTACTTATTTCAAAGTAGTGATTAGGTACTTTATTGTAATTACTTTCGTGAAATGGAAATAATTCTGCGTATCGTCTGATGAGTGTGGGTCCCGAAGGCCTAATGTTAGTCCTCTTTTCCTTCGCATCCTCTTCTTTTAAGGAAAGGATGGGAAGGGGATGTGGGTTTGATGAAGAAGGCACGCACAGGAAGGTTTAATATTCTCTTTCTGTGCGTCTTCCCCTCCATCGATTAAAGTTAGACAACGCATTAGCAATTGCGGAAGTCTGTGTCAGAATTAAGTTTCGCGCATGCTCGGATGCCACCTTAACATATAAAAAAGTAGTTTTATTGCTCTTAATTGTCGATTCAAATATTCTGTTTAGAATCATATACGTTTAATTTTTTAGTTTAGTTTTGTTTTATTTTTCTTATGAAAATCCATAAATATTTTAAAAATACAAATATTTTAAAAATACATCAACTTATACTAGTGATCGCTTACTTTTATTTGATGCAGTCTTTTTGCATCAAAATCTATAGTACTGTCATTTATTACAGTCATTCGGGAAACATGTAACTACGGACAATCCTAATCAGCGTAAACTTGTCTGAAGTTACAAGTAATTATGCTCCTGCGATAAATAATTTGTCTGTAAATTTGCTGGAGGTACAAACTCAAGACGCATTTGGTACAAGAGTTAATTTAGGATAGTACGGTTAAAAAAGGTAAAGAACCAAAGAAATTAAAAAGCATAATATGCCATTCAACGATTTGGTACCGATCGATTTGAGTCTCGCACCGATCAAATAGTTTTCACGTTTCAAGAAAAAAAAAACAATTTTTCATTTATTTATATAGATACCAGAAACGCATGAAGTTTGTAGTAGATAGGCGCTAAGTAAATTGAGTTGCGTTACCAAACCAGTATTATCAGCGCCAGCATCGAGACTCGCTATTTGCTCAGTGAATTGATAAACATGCGGGCGCAAGCAATCGATACACACAAGTATCTGTTTAACCAAACTTTAATATCATTCTACGAATTAAAATTTAAAATTAATATTAAATTGCTTATTGGAGTTACAATATTTATGAACAAAATACCTAGTTAACTCCAGGTTTTCCTGATACTGAATGGCGTGGGCAAAAGGTAGTATATTAAAGTCCTCCTATTCACTCATCTCTTAATTTTATACGTAACTCTATGTTCCTCTTAGAAGTCAAATTTATAATTTATGGATTCGCAATACTCTAGCCTAAGTTATAATTTCAAAATTAAAATACTACCTATAACTAAGAGCTCATTAATCTTTCAAAATATTAAAATTATACATGACATATCAAGGCAAACAACAAACAACTTATACAATTTAAAAACACTTTAGCTAATTTAACTCTTGACTTATAATTAAATTAAAAATAGAGTTAAATTTAACAATCAAAAATCTCATAAATTATGATAATGAATGACTGTTGCTAAACAACATGTTAATGAGTGGTCTTCGATGCGTTGACTATCACGTTTGCCATTTAACCTCGCCCGTTACAGATGCCATTTAAAATTACTACTCATGATTATTGCTCTTAAAATACACTTAAAGATATGCATAAATGAGTTTTTATATGATAAGGTGGCAAACGAACAAGCGGCCATTTAAATTCGAGGAAATAGCTAAACAACCGCTGCCCATAGTTATTCGGAATTGCAGATGCGTCGTTTAATCGACGAAGAAGGGCGACGCATAGAAAGTATTTCCCCTTCCTATGCGCCCACTCCTCTGTCGAATCCCCTTTCTATCCTCTTCTTGTAAGAAATGGTGGGAAAACTGATATTTTGTTGCTGGCGTCTACCACTGTTGTTGCTGGTGTACTTAATAAGAATATAATTATTACTTTGTCTAGTTAACTGTTAAACATCTGTATGTGATTAATTTACGGGATCCAAGATTCAACTTAGTCATAAAAAGATCACATTTCACTTAAAAGCTTTAAGAGTTTTTATAACTGCCACTATTACGAAAAGTTTGCACGTGTATATTATAAAGCTTTATTCGAAATTACCAAATTTAAACATCACCCATGTTATATATAATTTATCATCTTTTCTTGTTTAAAATGCCAGTATATTTTTTCCAATCTTAAAATTTAGGTCCCGGATGCGGAAGACCCGAATGAAGTGCTTCAAGTCTGTACAAAATGGTAATCTGTGATCCCTGCCTACTCGGTCACGGACTGACTTCATTAAACTTAATATCATTTCACAATAACACTAATAAGTAATTATTTCAACAATATATCAAAATTCAAAATGCGCAATCGTGTCATCAACAAAGTTTAGTATCATAATTGAACATGAAATAAATCGTAAGTAACTTTATAAAACATTTGCCTTTAATCAGAATTAAATTCTGTTTATCTACGTAATTTGTATTAATATATTGAGAACTTCAAAAAATATAAAGCTAGTAAATCACTACGACATTTGAAACGGCCATAGCTGACCCGAGATGACTAAGCGCAAACAAGAACTGGTACAAGTAAAGATGATCTTAAAGACATTTAAGAATAAGATGGCAGCATCTGTGTTACCATTTACACGAAAGAGGCAGCTGCTACACCGTTCCCTCTCAATGTAAGTTGGAAGTGAGGACTGAGCGGTTGTAATGAAAGTAAAAGTGAACGAGTTAGAACTCTATAATATAGTATGCCTTGGTTGTCTATGTTGAATACATTGATATGATAATCTTAGTAATATATTTATTAAAGTTGTATCGTTCTATTGTAAGCATTAAAAATATTAGATAATTAAGTAAATCTTTATAAAATGGCAAACCAATTTGTTTTGGTCAAATAATAATTGGTGTTTGTTTGTATGTATAAAACATATGAATTGCGTTTTCATTTTTTGGAGCAAAGAAGATAGTACTCCTATCTTATTTATTACCTATTAAGGGTAACGAATAAGTATTTTAAAAAAGAATGCAGCATCTAACATTTGAAACGAGGTATTGAGATATATCATAAAGTTTTTAGTGTTAAACATTAAGGATGTTGCATTTTTCTCGAAGCTAGTGTACGAGGCATTTAAAGTTATTGCTTCCCTAGTAATTAAATGTGGTGGTACTCTAAAAATGTACGTAGTAAATGACCACATCCATTTATAGCCTTTGTTGTAATATAATAGTCCTTAACAACGTATATTAACCGTTTTGTTAAATGTCAATGAAATCCACCATGAAATGGGGGCCCGAGTTGTCGACGTTAGTGCGTGTACGTTTTATTGACATTAAGTGTACGCAGATACGAATGGCATTTAAACTGTCCCGTCTTAAATTAATGACGCTTCGGGACCAAATATGTCCACAGTTGTTTGTTATAAAGAACACTCGATGTTATGCGACCCAAATCTGTTGCACACATGATATTTTGTTTATCTATTCACATGTAAAATGTCATTCTGTTTAATGTGATATTGAACCTTTTTGCGACTTTGAGAAAAAAATTCTGGTAGGTCATTATCTTAATAGATATAATCAGTTGAAGATACCTAAACTCAACGCAATAAGATTACAATATAGATCATCAAAAGTAGATCTACTTTAATCTTAGCTACGATAGAACGTCAGCTATAATGACGTTAGCAGACATAACTAATGTGTTTTATATCTAAGTGATCTCGTCACGTAGTTATATAGGTCACAGTGTAGTGCAACAGAGGAACCACTTCACATAAATACATAACTACAAAGCTTCTTTAATATCATATAAACATAAGTTTGTCGTAACGGCTCAGTCAACCCGGCGTCGGACCGACTCTTATCAATTGATAGCCCCGACCTTTTCCCCTGTCGATATAACCAAGTGCACGCTAATTTAGACTTTATAGCGATTGCATTATATGCAAGTCGAAGCTAGATTGCCTTTTACGCAGTTGTATACCCTTATATTGTGTACGATATCGTCTGCACACATTGTATGACGTGGATGTAGGAATTATGGATGTGATAAATTCACACGTGAGTCTTACATAAAGTCTTACAAAAGCTCAGTACAATCGTGGCGGTACTATTTTTATATATTATTATTATCTTATATAACTTGTTATCAAGTTACGAGAAGTTCATATTGTATAATTAGCTAAAAAATAATACTAGTAATATATGCCATAGATCATTAAATAATTTCAAATACTATTCGATAAAATATTATTTTTAGGTAATTATAATAAAACTTTCCATCCCATACCTAGAATATAAACATAAAACTGTTAAGTGTAGGTTCAATTTTAAACAACATAGAAACAAAAAAAAAATTTGAAAGCTTCACTATTGTTGTCTTATTCTAAGAAAGCTTATTTAGCTTTTAACATTCAAAACTGTGATGAATTTCTATAGCTTTATGGACGTTTTATTACGCCAAGTAAGTTTATTGGGCAAAACAAAGGCGGTTAATGTTTACAAAAAGAGATATTTAACTACAATTGGCAATAATTTATGAAAAAGGTAACTTTCCCCAACAGTTTTCCACAAATCGACGTTATTTTTGTTCATTTATAAAGAAAAACATTTTATTCAACACCAAAACTATAATATTTGCCGCATCCATTGGTAGTTAGTGGCTTCATGTCAATATATTGTATGACGAAGTTATCGCTTCTCAACATAAATACACGTCGTACAGCTGGGAATACTTTGTTACCACGACCAATAGTGTAAAACTACCTCTATTAGAATAAAAAACCCTTTATTGAACATGAAAAACTCCCTTAATAAGATTATCAAATATTAGCGACCCGGTCCGACTTCGCACCGCTGCTAATAAGTAAACATTTTTTTTAACTTTTCGCCGTACCCTTTTATTCATATATACAATTTAGTATGGATATTTACTTTATACTTGTATTAATCTTTCAGTACACAAAACAAACAAGTTATTAGAAAACTCGTAACGAGTTTTGTTTAAGATCTCAAAGCAACCTTCAAGCCTAGTATAATTTAACATGTGAAGTCCGTCAATGCGATACGAGCCTCTTGGCAAACTGGGATCGAACCCTTTCATTATGGGAGGGGGCCGTGGCCTGCAGTACATATAGGATGGAGCAACAAAAAGTAAAAAGCTAACGTTGTTTACGCTAGGAAACGCGTCCGTAAATGCACTGGGAGATTATTTTCGCTCAGAGGGACGGCTTAAATACAGTTCGAGTGTGTTGTGTTCCGAGAACGCACCGCGGTGGTCGCTCGAACTCGCAACTCGCTAGCGTTTTGTTTTTAAACGTGACTCTCTGTTTAGGTACACGCAAATTAACTAAATTTGGAACACTTTTGCTGCATGTACACTGCATGAATAACAAAAAAGTACTTTTGGGGCTGCTATTGTAATCACAACTCATTTGTGCGCAAAACTCGTGGGTCTTTTGCTCATGTTCATACAGATTAAAAAGCAAGACTCACTTTACATAGAAAATATACCACTATGAAATATTTAAGCAGACAAATATAATTAAACACTTGGTTCATATGCTATTAGTTTCAAGAAATAAGCTATCGAACTTTCACAACTTATTCCTTTTTGGTCCTTCAAACCGGACTATTAGCGATTTAATCTAATAATTAATTGCAACATCCTAATAAGACTACGCAAGCTTTCTAGTGATTTGTTTATTAGCTTGATTGTATTCAAGTCCTCCTACGACATTAACACCGTACCGGTGACTAATGGTGTAGCGTTCAAATATAACTTTTAGAATATTTCCTAGAACTCCGATATAAAGAAATACAGTTCATTTATCTGTTCTAATCTTAGGATAGAAGGTACCACTTATCATTTTGTTACCCTCAGGACAGTGGGCCTGCTATCAATTACCCAAAGCACGTATTAAGTATGTTTAAAATATTAAAAATCTGATGAGGATTAGTTTATTACTTTTTAAATATCTAACGAATATTATAAATTCGAAAGCTTAGAAGGATGGATGAATAGATGGATGAATGTATGGATGGATGTTTGTTACAAGGTATCTCCAGAACGGCTCAACGGGTCTTGATTTTGCACAGATGTACCAAATGTGATGTAAGACAGTCTGGAAGAGACTACTTTTTAATTTTTTAATTCCGCGCGGACGGAGTCGCGGGTGACAGCTAATAATTTCATATTACAGAATCGTATTTTTCAGGAGATTTACGGTTAAGGAGAACTACCGATCTATTTAAACATCGAAGAAAAAATAATATCATTTACTTTATGGTAAAATGTGTACTCAGTAATAAGATTAAAAATTCATGCTCCCTTTATTAACAGTGTAATGTATAAATAGACAAATTAACGGATGGCTTACCTTATTTCTGCCCCTCCGATTAAACAGCCCGCTTGCAGGGGAAATATAACTAGATTGGCGCACCACTATAACTTTTATGCGGGTAGTTCATTTTCATATAGTGTACAGTGTCCACGAATAATATTTTAAAATTGAATATATTAGTATTTTTTATGTTAGGAAGTTACAAATTAAAAAAAAGAAACAGTCACTCATTTCGCATCGGTTGATCAACACATCAAACTTTTTAATCGTAAGTTAGATCTGTGGAATTAAATGTGACATAGTAATGTATTTTAAATTAAGTACTAGCTAGTGAAGACATTTGTGTTTCATTTTCATAATTTTCAACCCTCATCTTTTGTTAAGATAAGTAACACATCAGTATCCTTTTTATTAAATGCTAAAAGAAGGTTATTTTACGTTATTTGAAGGGGGGGGGGGGGTTGTGAAGAAGAAATCGTTTTGTGTATTTGCTGAAAAGTTCACTTTTTGTAGTTTTTGTCCTAGAATTTTATCAAGAAGTATAGTCACAATAACCCTGCCTCCCCGCGCGAGCTCGAGCATGTTTTTGCCCGGTGACGGTTGGCTCCCTCGTTCACAATTACCATTTCGATGCGAAGATAAGCGACGAGCGCGTTTAATATTCTAAAACAATTGCTCGGTTTTAATTACCCTATTTTAAACTTGTTTTATTAACTTGACCGGACTGAGCAGTTTTTAACACAAATTCTCATGTACTTACGTTTTTTTTATTATTTATATAAATCTACTTAGACTTATGGTTTGTCTATAATTTATTAGTAAAAACTAAGGAAACGTTCCGCAAAACAATAGAATGTTTTTCGCAAATATAAAATGCAGTAGAAAAATTATTGTATTTAACTTAGTACAGTATCCATACAACCTGCATACAGCTATGAAATATGTTTTTAAACAGCAATGTTTCGCAAGGATATAGACAATATTTTGGATAATTTAAGAAAAATATTTTGTGGATACACTGGTAGGTTTTATGGATATGAAGTACTTTAGTGGAACCTGGATAAGCGAGAGTAGGTACAAGGCACCGTGATAAGTATTTCTTTCATTTATGTAGTTTTCTCTGTAACCCGAGTTTCATGACTATGACTAAATGGATAATGACTGTTCGATTTATTAAAATTGTTATTTTTTTATCATAAAAGATCGTTAATAAAATTTGTCATATGCTAGTACTTGTAGCTTAAGCTATTAGGGGTGAGCCGCCCTCTAATATTTGTAATCTGTATGGGGTAAAATATGCGGGCTTCCCGCGCTCGAGTGCTCAACGGATTTTTAATCAGCCCTTTTAAACGCATAATCAATAATAGCTTGTAACACAAATGAATAAGGTACATTTTGTAATGTTTTTATAGAAGCCAAAATTCAAAAGCATCAACAATCTGCCATTAGTGGTGAAATCAAAACATGAAGATTGATATCCTGGGAACGGAACGTGAGATTTAGAATAATATTTTTTTATTTATATTTTGATGATCATAATTATTTTTATCGTTCATAAATTAATGATTATTAAAAAAAATATGTTAGGAAATATTAAAACAATTTTAATAAGCTTACAGAACTATTAGTAAATACCAGATTTCTTTTGTTTCCTTTTATAAATAAAAAAAATATGATAAATATAATTTTAATTTAAATTTACAAGTGTAGTAACAATGCATATCATAGAATATACTCCACTCTACAATCAAATTGACTGACGTTTTTCAAAGGTTGGGTTCATTAGGCAATCGGTTACTCTGTTTCAACGGTCGTCGGTTAGGTAACCACCCCTTGGTAAAGGTTAACCATATTCCTTATCGTAGCTTGGGAACGCACTGTATGAGCTGCTATGAACTACAAGCTATCGCGATATTGACATCCCTTTGAACTTTATGTTTAAGTTTGACATGACACGATGTGCTTTAGTGCTTACGCGGGAATGATCTGAGAGCTCTCTGTTACTACGTATAAATAGAAATCTAGTAGTTGCCCGTGACTTCATCCTTTGATATCACCCGGGGATAGTGTACCTTCCCAACAGTCAAAGAATTTTTCAAATCAGTTCAGTAGTTTCGGAGCCTATTCAATCCAAACAATCAAATCTTTCCTCTTTATGATATTAGTTTAGATAACATGACGTTACAAAAATTAATAAAGGTTAGCATAAAAAAACAAAGATAGAAAAAATTGTATTAAAACAAACATTAACACAAGTACGAAGTACACCTAACTATTAAATCCAATTATGTTTTTTTTTTATTCAAAATCAATACAAATTAATAATGCTATATGAAGTTATAGAATCCGGTTTGGAAATGTCAACCGGTATGCTCTTCGTAATAGATACCTACTTTATTACGTAAATGTCGCGCTTTGACATATTACATTTCGCACCTTCCCTTCAAGCACACCCCTAATTTGATACTGCATCGTTAAATAACATTCATAGATTCATCACGCTATTTAATAGTGTGTTTCGAGTGTCCGTTGAAGCTTTTTATTGTGTGAATTCTCATATGTGGGACACGCGATCGACACGCGACCCGCATTTTGTCGCTAGGGTTGATTCTTTTTGTTACAAAAATATTCGCAAGCCGACTGGTATTAAATTTGAACAGCAATAAAAAGGCACGACCGATCGAAAGTTATAGTTTGCGGTCGCAAAGTTCGGTCTCGTATTAAATGAACAATGCAGAAAGTTTATTGTCCATCGCATACGATGTAAGATTGCGGTCGTCGTGACATCTGTTAGGATTTTTTAGAAATAAATACAAGTAATAAAATCTTTAACAATACTGATTTATTACAAAACAGGTCGTAGTTCAGATCAAGTAAAATAATGTAAAGGTTAAAACTATTTGAATAGTTTTAAGACAAAGTGTATAAGTAACATTGACTAAATTTTTTAAATATCTTTTAGTTTTGTTATCTCTTTATAAAAAGAAATGTGAGTATTAGGTCTTAACGCCATTCCATGAATGTATCGATTGCGTAACTTAAGAAGATGTTCCAATTAACAAAATAATTAAGTAATTTAAAAAAAAGTTACCAATTTTCAAACAAAACTTAAGATTTGTAGAGTCTCCAAATGTAATTTTAAGTACTGAGGACTGAGATCTGTGACACAAGAGAAAGCGATACACTCGTATAAAATCTTCCATAAAACGTAACGCAATCGAATCTACATTCAAATGTTATTTTCAATGTTTAAATCTAATCAGATAGCGTAGATATCACAATAATCTATATCTACGTAATCTTATTAAAGTATAATTTGAAGTTTAAAGATAATCAAACTCATTGCTCTGTCAATAAAGTTGATAAGAGTGCAACTAGTGAACAATCTTTACAGAGTACACTTTGTGACTTATTAACAGGTTGGTAGCGTACCGTCGGTGATAAAGTACCAAACGTTTTTTTATCGTGCGACGACCCTGGATTACGCGGTCCCTTGTCAATCTCTGTCTCTTTGTTACATACAAAATGAGGCATAAATGAATGTGAAAACGATGTTGGTATGTAAATGTCAATTTATATTCATAAGCTATTTAACACATCGATACCTTGATTCGTTGTTATTGTTGTCCAAGAACTGTTAAATATTAATCCGTTTAGTAAAAACGTCCTATACATTCAACGGGATCACTCGCTTTTTCTACGTCTTTACGATGGAAAACTTTTACGTCGCGAAGTCAAATGAGCCGTATTTAAATTGGCCACATCGATCACTAGATGTTTACTTGCTTCGCTAGAGAAAACGCGTCCAGGATTCGCAATTTCAACACTCGATCACGAATTGGAGCACGCTAAAATGTCCAATTCACTTTCTCTCATCTCGTGCTTACAGCCCACCGATTAGCCTCTATTTAGTTATATGTATACTTCCGTTTATATTTTTTTAATAAATAGATAAGAGTCAAGACGTAGAAGAAAGTATTTTACTTAATCCAAAGGCTGTTTTAATTTGAAATAATTTTAAAATAGTAAACCAGCAAATTGCCAAAAATGCTACGTAATCCCCATAATTGAATTATAATTGCTAATCTCAAATAACTAATCTTATAAAAAACTTAGTTTAACAAGGGCTTTGTCATTCCTTACAACGTACGTTCTTTGTATCGCTAAGGATTGTTATATAAAGACGAAATTATTTCGACAACAAAGATCAAGGTCACAATTCGGAGATAAAGTTTTTGCCTCCGTTCGTGACCAGTCTTAAACTTTAACGAAAAAAAAAATGCGTGAAATATCTTAAATGGACGCCAAAAGGCGCGGCTAGCTGTGCCTAACGACGCAACTTATTTCTTTGAAAATCATTTATCGTATTTTGCGTGGCCAAGTTTAAGCAAAAGGTGGAAACAAAATTTACATAAAACAATAATAATTTTTACGTAATAACTATAATCTGAAAATATTATTGCTATGTTAATAATGACAATGTGTTTTGGTTACCGAAACGGTTCTAGTTTTTACGAGTTTTATTTAATTCAAATCAAATTGCGACAGAAAACTAGTAGCGGTAAGAAATATAATTTTAATGACTGGCAGGTTGTGTTATTTTATCCCAGTAATATATTAAATTTGGACAACCATCTAAGCATCACCCTAGCAAAATCTGGCATCAAATAAGACACTATTCACATCCTTTCTCATAAACAGATGCAAACATTAACTAAAATAGTATGTATACAATGTACCTATACAAATTACATGGTTCTCTCAATACATGTGATGTATAATGCATTATGGAGTTTGAATAAATCCCCAATTTGTGAGATACCAACAAAGACTTTGGTTAGTTTATATTCTACAATGGTTACTAACGAGCTTTGTAAGCATTCCATTACCGTCATCTTGATACGGAAAGAATTAAGTTAGTGAACGAGCAAGAAGCCAAGGTCAAACGCTAGTCTCTACATACGGATATGCCAAACTTAAAATTCATTGTTGCCAACCCGCGGCTCGTACCCGTACATTGCTGTAGACACGGTCAATGGCTCCGTATATAAGAAATAATAAAGCTTATGATATTTATCAAAACTCGCTCTGTATGCAGCGGGAAAAACTAACAAGTGGCTAGTGTTAAGTGATAACGAACAAATTACATTATTTGCAAAAATACAATGCATATTGTAAAAGTATTCTAAAATTAGCCTTTACAAAAAATAATAATATTAATTTATATCGGTATATCAATTCGAATATAAATCGATTGTTCCTATCGACCAACCGTTGCTAATCGAATAATCGTTTTTCATACACTTAAGTAACAGCACCGCTGGCAATTTACGTATTATTACATAAAATGTTTGTATAAAAGCTAACATTTACATCAATTGTTGCGGGCTCCGCCACACGAATGGAGTCGCAAGCAAAAGTCAAATGCAAAACGCTGGGATGATTACAACGATTGTTTGTATGTGTGTGTAAGTGTGTAAGTAAGGCAGTGGCGTTATTATCTAACAGTGAAAGTGTGAGTGTGTGCGCGGTGACGTAACCTAACTTGCGCGGGCGCAGCGGCTCGGTACACTCTCACTCGCCCAGGGCTGTCAGTCTATATTTTAAAGACATATGCAGTGTAAGCTTTGTCATTCGGTCTTCACAGTTGACATAAATCTTGGCCTCAATAAAATACGAAGTATAATAAATTATAATACGTATGTTTGTAGCATGTGTATTAAATGAAAATTTAATATAGGATCGATTTAACTGACGTCACTTCGATTTATATGTATAATCAATGTGAAAGTTATCATAATATTATGATCTATTTTTGGTAAACTCACGACTTTTATTAAATGTTTTATTAATATTATATTAATAGAAGAAATCTACATATTATATTTGATCAATGTTTTTAAACGTCTTGTTGCTACAGTAATAAATAACATAATATTTATTTTTATGCCAATTTAAATCGATCAAATGTCGGTCCAATCACGTGTCCGTGATCTTTATTAAGCCCGGAATTCAAATTTTGACAACCCTAGCCACGGCATATGCTTATTTTCAAGTTAACTACTAGGAAGTTCCCGATGTACTAGATACTTATTCCGTACTGTTTTATTTACTTAATAAGGAAGTTAACTTTATGCGTCTTTATCTTCTATATTATGTTAATATATTACTTTATATACAATTCTATTTAACGTCAATGTAAGATTATATAGCGGTGATAGCTTAGTAGTTGAGTATTCTAGGTATGTTTTAATGGTGGAATGTTCGATTTCAGATTGTCTAATTTCCATAATTTTGAAGCACACTCTTTTTGAGTTACATTTGCATCTATTATGAAATAATATAATTATCGTGATATTTTTGGACTGGATTAACGTGAAGTACATATTCAGTAGATAATTAGAAGTCTTTTTTCTACATCCATGTAATCATTTTTATAAACTTGAATGACGTTAAGCTTGATAAATATGTATGATCTTATTAAAATACTCATATGCTATTAGAATATTATAATGAAACCTTCATCTCGAATAAAAAATGATCGTTAAGTAATTTAACACACTTTATATTTATTGAACCTCTTATGAATTCGCAATATTATTAAATACAAATCCTCTCAATAGTGGAGTGCTTATAGGCTTTTTGCGAATTCGAAGTCTCGAAATGAACAATTTGTTGTGCTCTTAAATGCCCAGATTACGTTAGATTTAAACTTTAATTGACCATAGTCGTAACAGGCAACTACGACAAATAACCTAGCCACTAAGAAACATGTATTTCAGTATTTTTTATCCCGTTTCTGGGTGCGCGGTAGAGCACCCGCCAAGGCGTGCACGGCAGAACACTCTTTTTTTGCAGAAAGGCTTCAAGGCATTTTTCACAACCTTCTAACTTCAACATTCAAGATAGAGTTAGAAGGTGAAAATTTTAAACTTAAATATTATAGTTTTTTTTACAATAATTTATTTAGTTGATAATGTCTCACGAAAGTTTTAAAATGAAGCATCTTTTCCTGTACAGATTAATACATCTAGATACTGACCGTGTAAAAAAGAACTTGAGACAATAAAAACTATCAATTGTTTAGTATCGGTCTGTATAATAGAAAGGGTTTTAGGTGCGGTGCGGTCAGGGTGAGGGATGACTGCGCACATCTCCTGAGCACTGAAGTGGACCGATCGCTACGCTCCGCTGAACAAAGTCATTTTACGCACTTTTTGCTTAAAGGACAACGGACCCTTAATTGCTAATTCACTCCGGATTCGATTAAAAAAGTTTAGAGGTGTTCTTGACGTTAATAGTTTTCTTACAAATAAAACTAAATATAAATAAACTTTGATAAAAACAAATCAAACTGAAATTAAAAGTACATATTTTCTGTAAATTTTAAATGAATTAGAACGTAACACGCTTTGGTAATTAAATGGTATTTCCAAACCGCTACGACTTAGGGTCCTTCAAGAAGCGAGCGTATCACCTTCTCAAAGGCCGGCAACGCATCTGCGATTCCTCTGGTATTGCAGATGTCTATGGGCGACGATGAACACCTTGGTGTTCCCGCTGCTCGTTTGCCCCCTTCTCTTATAAAAAAATGAATTCCTATTTTTCATTTAATTTCAGAAAATTATTCTTTAAATTTATGTCATTATTACATCAATTTTCATTACATTAGCTCTCTGTTATGCAGTCGGTTCGGGTAGCAGCGGTATCTGTCACTTTCAAATGCATTCGCGACGAGATCTATGTCACGTTACGTCACCATTGCCTCGCCGCCCAGAGAACGTCTCTATTTGAACCATCATAGACTCAACCTTTTAGCTTATTGCAGTTCCAATTTACAATTGCGGATTTAAATTACAACTTTATAGTTATTTATATAACTGCTCTGTAAATGTGATGCGAAATTTGAATCCAATTCCTCATAAAATACTACATTAAGAACACATTCAAGGGAAGGGACATAAAGTAATATTTATATTTATTTATATGTTATATGGTGGCAAACGAGCATCCGCAATTACAGATGCGTAGCAACTATAATCGACGGAGTAGAGGACGCACAGAAAGAGAATATCTCCCTTTCCTATGCGTCCCCTCCTCCGGCAATTCACTTACACTTTCCATATCTTTCTTATAAGAGGACCATTAGGCCTCCGGCACTCACACTCACCAGACGTAACGTGGAATTGCTTCCACTTCACGCCTCCTCCTATTGCACCGGTCGAGCCGACCCATTGAAGCAATTGATGCCGTTTTTGCAGGCGTCAACCACTGTTTAACATCAAAATTCGTTAAACATTTCGTTGAGTGTTACACTTTTGAATTTACTGAGATAAAATACCTACGTTGTTATGTTTGTGCCGTTTATCACCCTCGTCCATTTCGGTCAGTATACATTCTGTCCACAGCACAATTTTAAAAAGACTAGCAATTTATGCAAATCCGTAAAACTGACCACAAAAGCATATTCCTGTGCAACGAGTAAACTTATTTAACTTGCAAATGCAAAGACTCGTTTACAAGTTTCAAGCCAATTTTGTTTTTATTTGTCAGTTTTAAAGTTGACTTTTCTGAAACGACCACCCATGAATATTTCAGCATATTTCTATATACTATTTCACACGTTCAACATTTGTATATAATGGTTAGATAAAAATAAACTCGAAAATATGACTCTATTTTTAGAGAACAGTAATTATCCGAAATACGACATTATTTTACCAGAAGAAAAGAAGAAGTGCCGAGACATGCAAAGAGAAATTATTAACCAATCCTACGGTTACAAAGCTTAGGACAACTCTGACAATAAACATTTTACAGTCGACTATACAGTTTTAAAACTTATAAAGTTGATACTTTCTGATTATATTTACAACTAGCTATACCCGAGACTACGTCCGCGTGGAATAGCGTCTTCTAGCTCCAATATAGATAATACTTCCATACAACTTTTCATCCCCTCTTTAACACGTTACATCTTTTTTTCGCATTAAAAAGTTGCCTATTTTCTTTCTCAGGCTTTAGACTATCTGTGTACCAAATTACATTTAAATCGATCCAGTTTTTTCGTGAAAGCGCGACAGACAATGAGGATGAAGAAATAAAACATATTCAAAATACTTACATAAAACATATAAAAATATATAAACATTTCCAAATATAATTCGATATTATACGAAACCAGGTCTCCTATTACGACAGTTAACCTTGTCACTATTGAATCTATCATCATAAATACAATGCTTGGAACATAGCTAATATGCATGTATAATACAGCGATGATAACATCCAAAAGTCCAAATAAGTTATGCAAGATGTTGTTAATAGTTGCGTCAGAGTTGTTTTGGTGGGTCGTGTTAAGTGTGCCGGCGTATGGCATTACGGTCAGCGGTTGGCCCACTGCGGCTGTGACATAATCGAGCTTCCGCCCGTTCCCTCGCCGAGCTGGTGAAAGGTGCGCTTTATGTCACAGCCTACATTCGCGGCGCCATGTTCTTACAATGATCGAGTTTGTTTTAGCTTATATTTGTCTTCTGGTGTTTGCTGCCCAAATATCCAAAGCCTTCATTAACAATATTTGTGTACTTACACTAGAGTTAATGTTAACACCTTCAAATCTTTCAACCATAATAGTGGTAAACAGAGATAACAAATGTTTTCAGTTTTGAAAGGAAACTATTTATTATTGTTACTGTTGCGGTCATACAATGGATTGTGTATTATTGTCGAATGTTAATTTGGAATCAAAGCTTAATTAAGTAAAAACTAGTTGCTTACTTGAAAACTAGAATCCAATTAAAGACCATCTTAATACTTAGTTCACACTGTATTTAATAGTTTGTAAGATGACGTGTAGGATAATTTATCAATGTCTAATTTTCCGCAGTACTTGATACAAAACAAGCAGTTACGTTGTACTTACGTATTAAAAACAAATTAATCTTATATCGAAGGCTTACACAAAACGTAATAAATATTATCTAAGTACTTTAATACGTAAGCGCTGATAGAGAGTTAAATTCGACTGCAAAAAGCAAGCTAGACTATAACGCTAACTATCTAGAAATCTGAGCGGGAAGTATCAATAGGGTTGTCAACTCTAATAAAATAATCCTGGATCGAAAATTAAATGTGATTAAAATAAAGACACCTACAAAATTATAGTCATTAGAAAGTTCGTTGTGGTTATTTGAATAACATGCACCTTCTCAAGAAAGAGCATAGGAGGCTTAGCGAGAAGTGTACCTATATCAAACGGCACACATTTTGAGAGAAAGAGCACCAGTGGATACATTGATAGTCTTACCACCTACTGTGTAAACTTTCTAGCATGTGGTATTTTCCTGTACTCCATAAAATCACCGATCGATCGAATTGAATGAAAAATAATCTGCCACTTATCATACATCGTAATAACAATTCAAATTTGAAAATCTTAACAAATATTTTTTAAAACCATCTATTTTGATCGCAGCCCTGAACAGTTGGGAGACAAAGTTGTAAGCGACAAATAGCAAGATAGTAGATCAGTTGAGCACGTAACGAGAGACCGTCAAGTATCCGCACGGAAGTTGCGCGCTGGCCAACCGTGACGACACTCCATCGTGCCATTTGACAGTATCTACTGGAGTATGTACTGAGCTCTTAAACATTGCCATGACAGGCAAGGCGGAAGCCGAAACAACCGTTGACATCAAGTATAATTTAATAGGAAACAAATCTAACATCGACAATAGCAAGAAGGTACGTTGAAAGCTGTGTCTTCCTTTGAGGCACAGTTCTTAAGGAATAGAGGTCCATAGTAAATCTGTACTATCCAACAAACAATGCTGATTTAATTTTGTAAATGTGTAGTACTGTAAAGGAAATACAGAAGAAAAGAAACGTATGTGCTACGCGGTACAAATTCAGAAATCTTAAAATAATATCAGTTCAAGAAAACAAATCACCACACTACACGCGTCCAACAAAATTGCACCTAAAATTGAAACAGACAAATAAATGAATGTCACTTAAAGCATTGTAATAGGTAAATGTTGTAACAATAAATAACCGGTCCCCTGGCACTTTTACTGGCAACACCGGCCACTTATTGGAGCATACCAATTTGTTACTGTTTTTGTAGTGCTAGCTTGAGTTATTGTTTCGTAAGTCTCGTTTCAGAATTCAATTTATATATGCCTGTTTACGTGTTTTGGCCTAGTTGCACTTATTATATACCCACTGCTTTTAAGTAACGGTCGAAATTGGGACAATCATTTTAAACTTTAACCCGTTATTCACCACAGCTTCATTAAACAGTTCTAGTCTTAATGGTAACACGTCAAAATGTTTCAAAATGTTGTGCTCACTACGTATAAATTTAAGTTAACATATAGCATGAATCTATTATTATGATTAAAATGTGTACTCATAAATTATTTTAGGAATTTCCAAATCTTCACAGTATGACGTCATAATTACCACAAAAAAAAAGATAAAATCGGAGACATCAACCTCGATCTATGTATCATTTTGGATGGTAATGAGTTATATTTTCTTAGAGGCAGAACGGCTTGTAATTTCGCATTTCCGCATACGTAACAAAAATCTGTGCGCGCGATTTCGTCATAATTCAACAGGTCATTTTTTTTCTGAGCTCAATAGACGCGACGTAACACCGGCGCCTTAATGTCAGCCAGTTTTAACAGTGACGATTATAATTTGATATTTAATATGTCTTATAAATCATCTAACGTTAATATTTTACACACATCTTCCGTAGTTCGAATAAATTAAAATTTATAGAATTATTAAATCTTAAAAGTAATGGCATATTATTTTTCCTAAGAATCGCTAGAAAGGTTAATCTTACTTCATGCATGGATAGTTCAGTATTTCTGTAAGTGACTTCTAAACTTTAACATTCTGCACTATGAGGTTTCCATTCTCGTGCCACATAGAGACATCGAAGTTTTGGATTAAAATCGCATTCATCATCATTAGCACACTATACATTTACATCGAGGGGCTCGGAGACGCCTTAAGTTAGTGGTGCTATGCTTTGGTCAACCACGCTGGCCCAGTGCGGGTTGGTTGACTTCTTTGAATTTCTTCGCATTGTCTATATGTACTAAAGCTAGGATTTGACTAGACTTTTCATTTAATATACCACCAGATACCAAAAGAGATGTTTCAAAGGATACTTTCTACAGTGACACATCAACAATAAAAGTTACAAGATATCACGACATGCAGCTGTGACCAGTTGAAGGCCATTCCCCAGCACGTGACAGTGTAGTGACCACTGATGGCGCCTCCAATCCCGGCCCCGGGTCAATTGACGTCTAATTGCGGACTCCCGTTCGTTGCGAAGCTGCAGTGTCGATGGCCCGCAATAGTATTTTTAGTCTATGCCTAAAATAAAGTGCTTTGATAAATTGTTTTCAAATAATGCAAATGCGCACTCGTCCGCGATGCGCTACGTTTGTTTAGCTGTTGAATATTTTAATAGCGGCTATGAAATTGAATGCAAACTTGTGGTTACATATGTGTAAAATGTAATATATTCTTTTATTTATAACAAACTCAATTTTAATTACTTCTAGCTAGCTAGCTAAAAGTTATTCGGATGAGGTTTAAAATTCCGTAGAGTCCTCTGTCATCTCTTGATATCAACCCTTTGACTATTGTTTAAAGTAACTTACTTAGTTTTTAGCTTTATAATAGAGGCGATACCGAAAAAAAATTTCGCGCAACATAACGACTTACAAACCACGTGTACATCAAAGCGATGAGCGACGCTTCACTGCCGCCTCGCCGCCTGTGTGGCATATCTCTTACATGGAAAAGGTTTGGTATCTACGACTTTCGAATTGCTGGCAACTGGCTCAAAAAGGTAATGTTTTTCGCGCGTAATAACCAAAGTGTGTGGGTGTATTGCAAAGACTTCTTGCTGTATAATAAGTAACTCGAAATTCTAAATCGGATATTGAATTAAGCGAGAGTCGAATCACAATAGGGTGTGGAATGACGCACGCTATCTACAGCGGCCGGGGTCAGCAGATAACCGTTATCGACTACCGGCCTTCGAACTGCACAGTTCCTATTATTCGCAATATTGTGCAAACTCGCCAAACTTTTTAAGATATTTTTTGTGCGTCGATTTACAATTTAATTTTGTTTAAAAAAAACTGAAATGTATCGATCTCAAGATCTAAAAAATTTTAGAGTACAATTTTTGAAAAAAGAAATTTTCTGAGTTTCTGCGCACTAAAAGATTGACTGTTTAACAATTCTACCTCCAAGTTACAAATTCATCAAAACATAATATAAACTAATCCATTGTATGAACATTGCAAATAATATCAATTAAGCATTGGATAAATATCAAAATACTAAACAAAAATTAGCAAACAGTACGAATGTCAAATTAACAACATTATGTATGTATTAAAGCGGTCCTATTATCCGTATAGGTCATTAGTTCCTACAGCAAACCAGTTTTGCTATTTTAAAGCATGTTATTTAAATATATCCTGTCGTACTAAGTTTAATACTTGTCATATTTTTTTAGTATGACAATATAAATGTCACGAAAGCAGAAGATTTACCCCCTTAACCATGTTCACCGATGTCCGATAAAAAATTCGTATGTTCGATTCAGCGCAGCTTAGTTGGAATGGTTCCAAGAAATATTAGTAAATTTAAAAAAAAATGTTGCTAGTATATTTAAAAAAATACATGTTCCATTTAGTTTGATTCAAGGTGGAAGTTTTACATACATATTAGTGACCATCCACATAGTGACAACTACCTTAAAAATTGAGCCGCTAACCGTGGGTTTTTGAGATCAAAATCTCTGCATTTATAAATAAATAATTATCCTGAATTCAAATAATAATATTATATTGTGCCATCAATAATTCATTTCCGGAAACTATTTATTTGTTGCTTTAAAAATATTTCAGTAACTAAGCGCATCTCGTAAGCTAATTAAAACCTAAAAATTGTTTTAGTAGTCCGGAAGTATAACCTAGTTTGAGTTGATAAAACTTAATTAATGTTGGCGACGATAAGCTTCGCTTGTATCCCGTGTTATTTCGCCGCATGAAAGCGAAAACATAACAACGACAGACTGGTTTCTAGTTCATAAAAAGTCATGCAAAATTACTGGAATTCAACATTAAAAACACTAATTATAATTGAAAAAAAAAACAAGACTTTTTGTGATTTCCGGCCAGTGCGCATTGGCGGCTTTTGGATAATATAATATCTTGACCGGTGTTCATCACTTGTAAGTGGAATTAATAAGTAATATAAAATGAATAATAGAATAAAGTTATTTTAAATTAAAAGTAAAAACATGCAGATTAATTTCCAAGGACCCAAATCCAAAGACGTCATAGTAGTGGCTGGGTTGTTTTTAACTTTAAAGGAACCTAAAAACAACCATTATCTACTTAAAATTACTAAACGTATACATATACTTAAGATTTTATGTATTCTTTTTAAGAGTCTATGTATAATGACTTGAGATACTATATTTTATTTTATATTAAAAATTAAAACTTCCTTTTTTAACATATTTACAGATTATAAAAAAGTATTTTAAAACGTAATAAAACAAGATGAAGTTCTAGATGATGATTTAAGATTTAATTATCAAGGTATGACATTCAGAAGTAGGTATATTTATAGAAGTTTTAGGACGAATACGCAACCGACGTAAGTATTTTTTTACGGACCAGTTGACATATAAATGAACTTCAACGAAACGTAGTCCGTCCTAACGAGCCACGATCTTGTTAATTTTAGACTTGTTTTCTGTCGCGGTAAATGAAATAAAACCTCTTTACATGATTATTTATTGGCCGCTTCATAAAATAAAAATCCAGTTCTTTTAATTAATATAAGGCAAATTTCCAAGTTATTTTTTTTTCCCAATAGTTTATTGTGACCTACGAACGGTAATGTAATAGAAGTTCCATTTTTAGGTTCTTGCTGGCGATTAGGGAGCAACATTAAGGGTAAACCAATTCTAAATGCATTTTGTAGACCTCTCCACGCTGAGCACAAAATGCATATACGGAGATGCCAAAATCAATCAGGCCATTCACAAAATAAATGAAACAAAGACCATAGCATACTCATTCGACGTACTCTGACCGCATTTTCTTGGATTTTTTTTGCTAAAATTATTATACATAATATAAACATTTATAATGAATCCACAACGTTCACCTAAATTCGTAACCAAAAATCATAAACAAAAATTCGTTCATTGTTTCCGCTCGAGGATTCGATTTATGTGACATCTAACAACCGAACCTATTATAACATAGCTTGGCAAAATGCTTTGTTCTCATCCCAAGGCGGCCCTAAGTTTTTTTTTTGTCGTGACCCTTTTGTTTTTAAATTATGTAACTTGGCATTCAGGATGACTTGACAAAAACTGGTTTGGTGATGATGTATTGTTATATAACTGATGAGATACGGTCTGCGCATGGTATATTTATTAATAGGAATTTGATTTGGATACTTCGTAGCTTTATAAGTTAAAATGTTTTTACTGAAAAAATAAAATCCTTACATATTGCTTACACACAGGCTACGTGTATAATAACTTGTGAGAAAACGCTAAAATCTCCCGTCCTAAATTATTTATGTGCCGTTCAATGTCAGAATAGACTACCTACCTAGTACGTAGACATATTACGTAATTTTGTTTTGGTATCATTGTTGTAACAATTCCCTAAAGAACAAATAGATGCGGTCGCGCGTTTCGATCATAGGTTCGGTCAACGCGTAATGAGTGACAGCCCAAGCCGAGGTCCCCTCTCGGGGCCCCTTGAGCCCAGTCACTCCATGGAGCGTCCACGGAAGCGATCTAAGAGCTCGGTGACCTTCCAATCCGGTAATAATAACGAAGTAACAGTCCTAGCCGAGGCTCCTGTTGGAGCCCTCGAGCCAAGTTACTCTTAAACGAGGTTTAGGCTAAGCGCCATCTGCGCCCGGCCACCTCAAGCCCGGTGAAACTGTAAATGTCTCTTTAAGGCAAGCAGCAACTACTGAGTCACAAAAAAAAGTTTCAATCATTTGAAATATCTTTCTTCAAAGAGTTTACTTTTAGTAATCGAAATGAAAGTAGATTTAATTGTTTTGCCGCCTGACTTAAACGAAAACAGAGAAAAGTGATGCTTCACCAGTAAGTACTTTGATTCACCACAACAGGATAACAATGAGTGTGCGTTCGTTTTTTTCTCAGACGCTTCGTGTGTCGGAATGGCGAGAGTTTTATGGCGCACATTTATGGGCCAGCGCTAGGGTCACCATTGGATACTGGGAACGCCAATGTTGATAAACATCCGGCGACTGTCGACTGCACAAAACTCAAGATTATACTCACGACGATTTTTTTTATTTCTTACGTCACGGACAACGCTTGTATATATATTTTACCGAGAAATCAATTTATCTTAATAACCTTGTAACCGAGCGTCGAACTTAGAATCTATTAATCTGTTGTTCAATGTTCATTGTTAGAATTTTATACAAGTAAGATATTAATAACCAGTCACAATGACCAGTTACATTAGATGATCTGTTTACAACGAATATAAAGTAACTACTACTTAGTCACAAGTATTGGCAACATTTGAAATTTAATAATGTGTTACTTGCCTTTTGCCAATGAGAGAGAACTTAATAAGACAAGAAAACATGTTTTAAAAGACCATTGATTAATTGTCTTGACCAGAAATTATTATCATGAGGTCTACATATGCTTCTTCTTCTTGAAAGATTTCCAAAATATTTAGTTGTTGTCCTGGCACAAACAAGGAGATGGCAACAAGAGCTAGCATCCCCGGTCGTAAAGCGGGCCAGGTCAGACGCTGCGGTCGCGTGATCCGAACGCTCGCACAATAACAATGTTCATTATTCAAATTGCCTGTTATGATTCGCCTTCCCAACTCCCATTAGCCCTTCTCACGACTTGGGAGTTAGATTTAAAGTTTGGAGTACCTTCTTTTTTAATGAATTTAACTTTTACTTCATTAACGCTACGTTAATTTTTGTTTTCTATTTAGGTCACCTTATTAGTTCTCAAAGCTAAAAGAAGGCGACTGTAAGCGATAACCTTAGTAGATGAGCGGCAATTCCAAATAAAGATTCAATAATATGTAAACCCTGAGTTTTTACATGTGTATACTCGCTTGTATCGTTTAATGATCAATATATTTGTAGGTTATTTACTCCTGATGAATTGGATTAGAATAAAAATATAAATATTGATTAGCTAAACCATTGTATGATTTTCTTGTTGCTGCAATATGCCGGAACACATTTTTTATGCAAAACTTAATTACACTGTTCATCATAATCATATTGCTGCTATATTTGGTAACAACTCAACGAATTCTCACGACTTCCTGGTTCTAAGTCTCATCCTTTGCATTTTGCAATTGATATTTAATGATTACGTCACAAGAACGTGGGCAGAGCCGGCTGTCAGCTGTAAGGTGGAGGGTATTATTATAAATGGCATGTATGAGGCAACGGCGACACCGAGACGCTCGAGGGGCATAGTCTCTCGATGGGGCAGAACCGGTTCGTCAGACTTCCTCGTGTCGAGACCGATCCGCGTTATTGGAACTATTAGCTGATCTGGCACCGCCTCTGACTGACAAAGGAGTATTCGGTTTCAATACCTGTATGCATTATATATTGAAACCGGCTCAATATGAAATAGGAAACAATAGATAACACCATTTCAACAAAATTATAACAACACTTCAAGATCTTGACACGCCTTTCACTCAAACAGCCAACGACAAATGTAACAGCGAATTAAAAATGCATTATTATAAAGATGAATATGATCTCCCAACTGATAAAAAATGAAAGTAAATACGTATAATCAACAGTCAAAACGCCTTACAAAAGCAATGAATAAGTGTGTCACATCATAATCCGTCCTCGTGTCGTAACAAACTGAAAATAAAACCGTGTAACAATGAACGCCGCGAAATATGCAATTCTTTTAAAAGGCATTCGCGTAATTATTTAGAAACTTTTGTTTGCGAGACTTCTTTACATATTTGGTTCTACAACGACGACTATGATAAGTAATGGCTGTCGTACAAAGCTAAACAATTTAAAGACTGCAAATGACACATTACTCTTATGGGATTGTGACATAAGCTGTAGCAAGTAACTAAAAAATTTTCTAGCAAATAAACATAAGCCCAGCCCATAAAACACAAGCACGAGTTTCAACAGCTTGGATTAAAAACAAACTTCTGGATAAAAGCCTTTATTTTTGCTTAGATGTTAATAATCTTTTGGCAGATAGTGGAACAAACGTCTTCAAAGAATAACCACGGATTAGAGGCTAATGTTAGTAGAATAATAGTCCCTTATCGAATGAAAGGATGTCATTTAGACAATTTAGAGTGAGAATTATTTAAAGAGGTCTATAACAGATTTTTAAAGCTTCTAAATTACTACCTTTCTACCTTAATTTGACTATCTGATTATTTTTGCACGTGCTTATTTATAGTGTTGTTTTTCTCGGAAACTAAGATACATTTAACTCCATAACTCTCATACATATCATATTGCTCTACAAGGAAACAAGCGTAAAGCGTTTCTAGTACTGTAATGGAAAAAAACCACTGTAGTAGATGTAACAAATCTTCAGTTGCTATCTGCACTACTTTAAATGAAACAAGAACGTTTCCGCATAACTGAATTCCTTATCAATGAATACATAAATTATATGCAAGATATTATTTTTAATACAGTTATTAATTTTTATGTCAATTGTAACCAGATTTTAGATACGTCGTAGGCGTTACGCCTTGCGATACATTTCAGATATATTTTTTAGCATATAAAATAACCTTAAAAGTACGTTTTGAGCTAATGGATTAAATAATGTCTGAGAACTGTATTAAAAGCAAGTTAACATAGAAACTAATAACTATATAAAACTTAAAAATGATACATAGTACATTTTAAGTACAGACTTTCTTTTATAAGTAAAATATATTAATTAATCGTGCCTCTTAAAATTTAATTATGTGTTCTTTAAATTAAAATAAGAGTCTCTTAACAAATGAACCAACAGGATTCTAAATGTTTTTAAAAGTAAATAATAAATAAGATAACAAAAGATTAACATATTGAGTAGAAGCTGTTATCGTATGATATATGTATAAACGAAACCGTAATATTAATAAATTACGTTCTCTTGAACTTGATAACCTAAAAAACCGGCCGTTCAGTATTGTGTGATAACTACAAATACGTGGCGGTTTTAATGTAATGTTAACTTTAATATTACAGATGAAATATTTTAAAATGTTCTGAGAAGTGCAATTATACAGCTGGTTTTTACCACGTGTTATTAACAAACATTGTGTACAGATATAAAAAAAATACATATTATCACTTCAAAATAAATAGATTTAATTCGACTGAGGATGATAATTTCATCCATTACTAAGGGATAATTTGATAAAATTTTAATCATTGTTGTAAAATGATAAACTCAACAGTATATTAAAAATGATAATGAACAAATAACGAAATTAAGTTTGAATTCAACGTATTTACGAATTAGCTTTAAATATTGCTCTATTGTTTTGTTGCGGTCTATTTGATTTAATCGCAGGCAACAAAAATCAAGACAGTATTTAAAAAAAAAATATTAGTTTGTTTAATCTGTGACGAAGTGATTGACCACAGATTATTAGTAACACAAGTAACACGTATGCGTGCATATAAAATCTCATTTAGTGCAATTTATGCCAGTGATATTGTTTTATATGACGTGACGGTAAAATGAATATTACTGAAAGTTTTCTAAAAGAAACAGTATATCCAGAAATAAAATTTACCGACGCTGAATAAAAATGAAACGAAGAATTTT
This sequence comes from Papilio machaon, assembly GCF_912999745.1. Lineage (NCBI taxonomy): Eukaryota > Metazoa > Arthropoda > Insecta > Lepidoptera > Papilionidae > Papilio > Papilio machaon. Next base: position 4,259,584 of record NC_059999.1, on the reverse strand, counting down.
CTTGTATACGATGTTTAAAATATTATAGATAGAATAGTTAATTAAATTATTAATTTTCTAAATTGTAACTCTTTATTATAACTCTTCTCAAAGCATATCCATGGATTGTGACTTTATCGGAATGACCCTTTTGTCCCTTGTTATCATGGAAGAGTAGTTGTTACTTATGTTTGCTTTCTAGTTAAGGGTAGCTACAGTTATCTCCAGCATGCCATACAAGTGTATTAAATGACATAATGAATAATCTACATTGATATATCTAAGAATAGCTTGCATGTTATATTACAACTGATTGTGTACACGTTGTAAGTTAAGTTGATTCGTTAAAGATTCATTCTTGCCACGAATTTACGTTTCTACGAACTTCTAATCACGTGCGTTATTCACCGCTGGCCGGAGGATGGAGACAATTAACTGTTAGACTGGATGTCGCGACTTCAATTAATTTAATATTGTAGCTTTTACTCTCCTTATACAAGTACAATGGGAGTATTGAAAATATTTTTTTGTGTTGTTCGCTTGGTGTATACATGGGTATACATGGTGATGTTATGGATGGAAATCCATAACATCACCATGTATACTAAAAGCTATGTTATCTGAACAAATAGCTTGAAGCTTGTTTAGTAGTCGTAATGTATTAATATTTTACCATAATTTGAATTGCTTTTAAAAAGTTTGTCTTTCAAACCGGACTCTATAAGATACAGTACAGACCTTCCCACAAACCGTATATCGTGTACTCTATACACTTATAATACCTACACAGTTCATTGCTATTTGCCTGTCCTTTAAGATAAATCATTGTATGTATTTTTGTATAAAAATAATCTCCTAACGACCACAAAGATAACTTCAGAAAAACAAACATTTTAGTTACACAAACGACCCAGTTTTATGTTATCTTAATTTTTTTTAAATAATGAAGAGGAAATAATACTATTGGAGATAAGAGAGGTTATTGAATAAAACTGAATTTATTATCTTTGCGGTTTATAGAGGTCTACACAAACATGCGAAAATATTATGATAAACATAAAAAAAATCTATGAACTTATTACTGATATCAATTTTAAGATTCTAGAAAAAAGATTCCTTCCATATTTAGATTAGTGATAATATGTAACAATAAGACAATTTTAAAGTTAACGGTGATTGTTTTATTGAATATATTAACTATGAAAAAACCAAAAATCAGTTCCAAACAAAATTTGATGAACTACAGACAATACGTTAATTAAGGAAGTTTTAAATCACACTAAAAGAATATGTAAATATATAAAATTCTTCAAAACTGATACATTAGACTGTTTAAACAAAAAAATAGCTATGACTCGTGTTTTACACTTTTTAATACTTCTTACAATGATAAAAAGCAATGCTTTGGTAAAAGCGTACAATTAAAAAAATATTCTATCAAGTACAATATTTCTAATTGAATAGAAAAAGGTTATCGTGTAATATCCGAGCCCGGTAGCGACAATTAGTTCGGCATCGGATCTCTGCCCTTGTTTAGACACGTTAACCACGTTAGAAAGTAAAAGAACCGCTAGTACGAGCTGCTGTGTTGCTTCCTGAAATGCCTTATTCGAGAGTCGCACTTGGCCTTTGTTTTCGTTGTTAATGTTAATCCGTTCACGTGTGCTCGAACAACCCGGCAGTAAGAGAGGTCGAGTCTCGAGGTGATCGACGCTTGCCCTTTTCAAATTACCGTCCTCAAAAGGGAGTGTGAATACATGTGACATTGTTTTAAGAAAAACTGGGATAATTTCAGGACTATATTTTTACACGACAGTACCATGCCCTCAGACACCTTTTACTGTTGTTAGCGGATTAAACAGATGGAAAGGTAAAAAGCAGGTAGTTTTCTCTGTAAAAGTCGTTATTATTATTAATGTATCTAACGTTAATTTCAGTTATATTATTTAATTTTATGTGAAAAATAGATAATATTAAGTTAAAATCAAATAATTATTTAGACGTAATGTAAGGTATGAGATAAGGGGAATTATTATATTTGTCACTTCAGCACTGACATTTGCATGTTGTCAAAAGTGTTGGTAGAACAGCTTTAATGTATTTTTTGCTAATGATTGTATAACACTTTCATCCTTAATAATATTGCTGTGTTCAGTTTCTAAATTACTTTACAAACTATTTCGCACTATTTTTGAAATTATATATCGGCAATAAAGTACCGTTTCTTTATACGCAACATTGTAAGGTAACAGTTAGAACAGTCCTGTCGACATCTATTCGTATGGTAATCATAATGGCGATACACGCAATGCTAGTACATTCTCGAGGATAAGTTAAATTTATATTACATAGATATTTACGATTCTGAATGTTTGTTCATGTTGTGTGCGACTGTACAATTCATAAGCATGTTTTCTTTCACTTTGCCGCATGCCCTTTGAACAGCATATTTAGTTGAAGCTGAAGGCTTCACTTAATTACTTTGGCTGTCCAATTTCGGTGTAACAAATTATTTACTGAATATTACGTTTGCCGTATTGGGCTGTCTAAGGAATTTTATGAAGATAAATTAAAGAAAAAAAAATACGTTGAGTTTTATTCATAATTTATCTATATGTTTTATTTTATCTGTCATGGTTCCTAGACAAGAAGTAAACAATTCGATTCATTTTATTTCTTAACCTTTTCCATCACATTTACTAAAGTATTAAAGTAGTATTTTTATTTGGAAAGATAGCAATATTGTTTTCGAGTTTCTATAGTACTAGCATGCCACCAATCTAGTCCATATAAGTTTGTTTTGTGGTTTTATTACTGAAAGAGCAACAAAGAACAACAATTACATTTACAAGCATGTACATGTACAGCAATCTAGGTTTTATAAATAAGTAAACATTTCCACATCTCTTTAACTTAATGATCTCACGAGATAATTGTATGATGTGTGTGTTATCGTATTTTTATTGGTACTGGTGTTGATGTACGATTTCGAAAATATTTTGATCAACCTTACGTTTTGCATTTTAAATAGCTTACTTTTAATAACTGCAAAATAAGACGGTAATTCGATTTGCATTCTTCCCAAAAGAACAGACGCAAAATAAATATTTGTTGTTCAAATATTTATATTTTAATATGATAAAAAATTAAAAAACGATAAATTAAATAATTAATTAATTCAGCTTTTTATTCATTTAAATAATTAATTGAATATTTATTTAGGTATAATGCTATTTTACTCGTTTATGTTTAATATAGGAAGAAACAACTTTAACATTTATTATTGCAATCCATTAAACAATTCAATTGCCATTAAATTACCATTCTCTTTAGATATATTTAAAGTATACATAAACATTTAAGTAATTCTAATTTATCAAGTTGTGCTGTCATGTGTTTACAAGAGTTGGTCGCAATCTATACCTTTTCCTCGGTTTTATGTACAATCGGGCAATCTGGTGTTGGTCTACCTCAAAAGCTACAGTCGTGTGAACATATTATATAATACATTGAGACGACGACGCGGAACAATAACCCACAGGACGCAGCTTTTAAATATGTCTGTACGAAACAATATCGGTCGGTGGTACACGACTAATTGCTTTTTACTATGATTCCGTCGTTTGCGTTACTCATTACTATCTAATAAGTATTTTTTAAAGAAGGCATAGATTTTTTCTCGTAGCAAGAAACAATGCAACTTTTCTTGAAGTGGAACACCGCGAAGGGCTCTGACTGTACAGTACTTCGTTTTCTAAAGTTAATACTTAGACATATATTGTAATATCTTCATTGCTATAGTAAGACTGAGTAGACTTAACAACAGTGCTTAACAGCTATTTTCTTTAATTTTCGAGACTCATTGATATTCACAAACTGGGATTTCAAGTTTAAAGAATAAACATAATATCTGACTTTACTGAGTTTTTTTTTGTATTATGAATTATAATGTTTTAGTAAAAGAAATAAAAAAGTCGTATCTTATTTTTCTCATTTTACATCACTACCGCGAAATGCAAAATTAGCTGCTATCGAGTTGCATATTATAATTTTCCTGTTTTTATAAAAGATAATAAATGCAGATCCTAATTAAGATAACATCGTATTAAATTTGTTCATTAAGATATGATTTTAGCGTTTATAAAATAAGGACAATAAAGATGATTGTATGTTTGACCGTGAGTTTTCATTCCCGGAACACATATTATACAAAAATATTTTATCTCTGGTTTTTTTTTTCAAAAAGAATGGGAAGGATACGTACATTTACCCGACTAGTGGGTTGTCATTCGATTCGTCTACAAATCTCACTCGTTGTAACTGTTTTACGTCGATAAATCAATTGTTAGATTTTATTCTATATTATATATTTAAATTAAACGTTTTTAAAATCTTTGTTTTAAAAGCGCCCAATAGATGGCGCTATATATTAGAGCCTCAGACAATCAGGATTTTCGTTTTTTTTAAGGACATTATTTTCGTGCTGCACCAATGTGTGTAACCGAACATGTTTTATTAAAATATTCCAGAGTCTTGTTTCACAGTATTTACTGATAAGAAATTGAAGTTAGGCTAATGACGTTGAAGATTCGTACGATTATAATAATTAAATCTAGTCTTACCTTATTTAAGTAACAGTATTTTAAAAAGCAAATTTAGATTAACATCGCAAACCTTCATTGGTGGAAATAGACAAAATACCACGGAACCAAGAGATGATTGTTATATACATTTAATTATTATGTTTATTACTCTCAAGTAGGATTGGCAACCAGCAGGCAGCCGGCTGTAAAAAATTAAGCCAAAACTTTAAGTTTTACAAAACCTTGTGCGCCGCCCCACGTGATTGGGATATGACCAGAGAGAAGGTGATAATGATTGAGTACACATTATAACTCTAGAATTATACATTTCTATATTCTAAAGTCACGTGTTTGTGGGAAATATTTCGCAATTGTGCAAATCTGCCACGTGCTTTATTCATTATTTACATTGGACGGAACCAACGAGCCCGCGTTACACATTCGGTAATTACAATAGTGCAGATGTTAACCACTATTTGAGCAAGTGAAACAAATGCACCTGTGTCGAACAAATTTATTTAAACTCAAGGAAACAGTATAAAGGTAAAAGTGTCAAAAATATTTTGCGATTAATAATGTTGTAGACGTCTATGTCGTCAGTATGTCTAATAAGTTAACTTTTTATTATTTTGGGTATTGCAAATCGATTGATATTTATTACTGAATAGTGCACAAACGTTTGGTAACTATTTTTTTATAACGTGTTTATTACTTTACAAATATCATATATCATATTCACCTATTGACGTAGATAGGAGTATCAAATTATACAATTTGAAACCTCTATAGAGAGACCAGCGGAAATGAAACGATAGCTAACGTTTACAGAATATGATTTTTTCCATTGCAAAACATAACACTGCAAAAATGTAATACAACACTGTAGCTAGACTTTGGAACAGCACTTTATTTTAACTGATTTAAGATATTGTGAATATGAGAGTATGAACGAAATGTGAGACAGACTGTTGGATAGTTGAATGTATGGACGAAATTAAAATGAAATGAATAAAGAGTGGTGACGCAAAAATTTCAATGTTGAGATGGATGTGTTTTGTAACTCGAATATAATTCAAGTAAGCCTCAAGTAAATTAAACCAAGCTTCAAAGATGCCCTTCTGAAATTAAATTATGGACTATTTTAAATACGTAACTAACGTATACGTTAACTGAATTAAAATTAATACAAGTTGAATAAAAACCAATTGTCGTATTTTTATTAGACAGTCTTTTAATTTCCTTGAAAAGTAACACAATATTTCGTAAATGTATACAAACTGAAATAGTTACTTTTAATATGAATTACTTAAGCATACTTGAGCGCAACAAAATAAACGAAATATATGTCGAAAATGCACACGAAACGCGGAGATAACGCGCTAACATAGTTCGTGATTTAGTTGCGTCGGGGCGCGTTACGACTTCGTACTGCTGGTGTTGTTACATAAGTATTTAGAGCAGTAAAAATCAGTTATCGTATAACATACTGAGTTATATATTCTGTAATATGTTCATGATAAGCGACGTCCGCGCCCGCATCGACGCAGCCGTATTTCAACGCAATATAAGTATATGCGCACCAAATTATTACCCGCTTTGCCATTTTATGCAATTTTCTTAGTGTTTTTCACCACATACAATATGGGTCTGAAATGCAACCTGCATTATTTTCTACTTTCCAATTCCGCATGTATTATAAGAAAATAATTACAATAGGTCTTAAAATACGCAGTTATTATGATTATGTACTTACCAAGCTTTTAGAAAACCAGCTATTTTTGGTTTGAAATCCAATCATTACGGTAGACTATAAAAGTTTCTTCCTATTCGACCCTAGCTTTATACTTGTATTGAAGACCTTTTTTTGATTAGACGGTGGACTGATTGATGGTGGTGTTTGTTGTTGAACTATGATACCTACTTTAACGCAAATCGCAAAAACGACGTTAAGCATTAAATTGAAGACAATAAGTTATGAATTGTATAATATCTTTAGGATTGTGTAGGTCGTGCACATTCACATAAATTAACGGACACTAGATGTTTTTATAGTGTTGTTTTGATATTCACAAAGTGCTATTCACTTAAATACAATAAATAAATAAATGATTAAATAAAATAAACAAATAAATAATTAAATAAAATAAATAAAACATAAATATTATATTTATTTACAGACCGACTTTATGATAGCTCACTAGTGCCCCCCTGTCAATGTCGAAAACATTTCACAAAATCATTGTCATACTGTAGCTTTTTTGTAATTTTTTTCTTTTATGTCATTTCCTATGCCTATGTTGGTTTTACATATTTTTTGACAGAATTAACCACTACAGCAGCGCCTCTCTTACCGGTCCAGATATGGTTGTTGGACGCTTGGTCGGACTATACGACTCATTTGTAATCAGTTCGACTTCTTTGGTGTAAGTATGTTATTCTAAGAAAATCGAATCTACGTAATATTTTTCAACAAATAAATTCAATCCAATAATTTTCGAACTGAGTATAACAATAGACTTTTAGAAGTAGAAAATATTGTGTTTACAATCACTCGAGTATGTTATTACGATATAAAATAGACAACGGTCGATAACAACAAAGGTGACTTTGTTATACACGATCTCTGATATAAGACCTACGGTAATACGATGCAATTCAATTGATAGCGTTACTGTTTGCAAGTCGTCAACATTTCCTTACATTCGTATTTGTTTAGCTTTTCAACTATTGAAGTGGATCTACGCGCTCTGCACTGTTTATATCTTGTGAATCAAGTTTCAATGAAGTTTCGGTTTGTTTGTTAAAACTAGCCATCGTCCCCGATTTCGTTCAGGTGGCATTATAAAAGAACTTAGTCTGATCGCTATTTCAGACAGTAATAAGTTTATTTTACGTTATAAACAACACTAAAACAAACAATAATCTACTAATAAAACTACTACAATTTTCGTGAAGTGTAATGAAAATCTTTCTTACGTACTAATCAGCAGGGTTTACATTATTGTTTGATACCAAGAAGTCGTGGATCCCGCATTGGTCGTTTCATTGTTTAAAATTCTAGATGACTAAGAGTAAAGCACCACATTATCAAAGACTTCTTGGAATTAGGTCTAAGCCAATTCTTGCAATGTTTTGTTCCTTTAAATTCATTTGAGACTCCTAACCTGTTTACTTAATTTCGAGTAGTAAAGATTCTAAAAGAATTCTTGGAAATACGTACGTTTGAAATTGACCTTTTTAAGTATATGGTGTAAATGTTTTCATTTTTGCTGTGCTATTTAATTTTTAGTCATATTTGGTTTATAACTAATTATAATTTTGTAATTTAAATAAACATTTTATTAATTAATAGTCAATAATAACAATTACTGTAAATGTAAATTATTTATTCTTTGATTAACTAATTACATAATTATCATAATCTCATTAATTATTAATAGGATTGTAAAAGAGAATTCATTCAGTACAAATTGGTAAGTGCTCCTGCACTAAGACTAAATCTAAAATGGAAAGTCAAATTAATTGACTAGCAGACTAACCGACTCAATGTTTCGGGTTACAAAGCAATCTGAATTAATCAAGGACTTATTTAGTCTCCGAATGCAATCATCGAATTTTGATTGTATCTAAACTTCTATTCAAATTAAACCTTTAATTAGAATATATGTATTTTTACATTGCTTAACAAGTACAGACAATTTACCGTACTCAAAATCCTTAATTGTTCACAAACAAAGTCCGCTAATGTTGATTTTTATAACTAAATCTACACTTTGTAAGCACATTTTAGGGTTAGAGCATATACTACGTAATATATTTTTCATCTTGCGGAAAATATATGTTTTAATTGTATAATTTTTCACAAATAAACTATGATATGGTGATATGTTAATTATAAAGTTCGTGTACAGGTACGGACAGTAATACAAAGCGTGTTTGCATACAATGTATTAGGTTTCCAAGCGCCATAACTTTAGGAGTAAGCACTAAGCACTACGTGCTCGTCACACGACACCAACACATTATATAAAACAGTCATGTATAGTCATTGTTCACTGCCCCGGTGGTTCCGTATAAATATTTATTTGTAAATACGTTTACAATGGATTTTTTAATGTCATTTCATATTCAAAACATCGCCTATGAAGGACAATAAGGATGTTATTAAAGTTATGTTTTATACAGCTGTTTTTTCTTATTAAAATTATCTTACATAATAATGACGTGTGAAACCATATGCTTTTTTGTGGTTAACTAATGGTAAGGATTAAATCAACTTCGTTCGATCTAAAATTTTGAAAAAAATATTTCTATTCGATTCTGATATAAATCAAGGTTATAATGCTTGTTGAATTGAACTTGCCGTAGTTAATTAAATGGTTAAAAAGTTAACTATTATAAAATATTCACATTGCATCACAATGGACATTGGCGATTATTTCATATAGTATTAATTAAATAATTAAACTAGTAACGCCAAGTCAATGGCAAATAATTTTCCCGAAATATGTTGGATAAAATAGCAAATATCTTTATCAGTTTTATGTCTATTCAAATCGATCGATACAATTCATCAATAATTTAATTCAACAAGTAATTAGAATAAATTGAAAGAGTATTGAAGTAGTACTATCAAATTTTAAATTGTATTCCGTATCAACGACCCCCCGGATAGAACAAATGTTAAAATTAACTTGAGTTTAAAAAGATCTTAAGTAACAAACAATAGGTGGCCGAAAATAAATGAGGATGAAATGCGTTGTAATTCTTCTTTATTCTAAATGAAATGAATTTTAAATATTTCCTTCTTAATTTAGTAATTTATATAATGATATATGTTGGGCTTGGTAGGGGTACAGCCGCGCCTTCACATACAGCAGCCTCTTTAATAAAGCAACAAAAGTACGATAATGACCAAATAAAACGAAAACAACCATAAATAATACGCCAAAGACTAGATAACGTTTTTATATTTGAAACTGACGTCTGAAACCCTAACACAAGTTACATATTTCAACTCGAATTACAAAATATTTCCCATGAGAGTAAAGAACTGCGTCACAACTTATTTTTATAGAAGTTAATGTGATCTTAATATATTACAAAACGGCGTATTTTATAGTCCAGTAACAAGAAACGTGTGTTTTTTCTAAGTTCAGATTTTAATGTAAGTAACGGCTATAGATACAGATTTATTGACTAACTAAAAGCTAATCAGAGATCCAACATTATACTGTAGGTTTACACTAACGAAATACCCTTAAAATATATTGCCATTACTTATTCAATTTGGAAAACGTGAACGTTCGTGAAAACCCACGGTTTGATAAAATTTGTTTATGTTTATACAGCATGAAACTCTGCCGTCCTTTTACCAGTGAGTGTTGGAGTACTTGGTACCATCGATTCCCGTATGGTTGGTGCAACATAGCGCATAACACTAAACCGACAAACGGGTTTGCAACGAATGCCATAATAAAAAGTTGCTCGAGGGACGCGGCGGACATTCTACTAACAACATAATGACGAGCGGAGCGTCAGCGTATTGAAAGTAATTAAAAATCAATTATTCACTGTATGTATAACTAACAAACAAATTAACCGCCTGGTATATTTATTTTATTGACATACAATCTAAACAAAATGGTCTTAATATAATCTATCTAATTGCTCTGACTTGTCGCATTGACATAAATATTCTTCATATTAACCATATATTAAAATTAAAACTATTTATATTTTATACATCCTATCTAATAATATTTATATTAATATATAATTAAATCAATCAATAAGTTTAAATATGAAATTTTAGTACATACTATGGAGATTTTAGTCTTATTCTCTATAATAAATAAGTTATATGTCAAACCGCTACTATGGTTAAAATAACAGGAGCCTTAAAACGGACGCGGGCAGCGGTTACCGCCATTGGTCGAACCAGCTCTAAAATTACAACTTTTTGCGTTTGTTCACCGTTCTGGCCACTTATTTTTTAGCACTTCCTCGCCGAATTCTATATAGTTGACGGGTATTCACTAGGCTCAAGAGCAAATTCTTCAAGTACCAATACAGGCATCATTATGTCTTCCAGAATGGCAGCATGGTATTATTTAAAAATGACTGTGTATTGATACATTAATTGTAATTCAATGTATGGCATTGCACATTGAATGTAAAACCAAGTTAAAATGTTCAAGTAATTTTATGAAAACTGAAGTGTAATTTGAATTGTATGTTATAATTTGTTTCACATACAGTGATTTTGTTAATTCTTAGAGAAATAAAGATCTTAAACCACAAAATTGTAGTATAGTTAATGGTTATTAATAATACGTAAATAGTTGTTTCATTACTTACTGTAGTAGGTAAGTTATTATAAACAGCATGAAGCAAATGTCGTCCTAATTAATGTTTATAAGTTCTTGTTGTTGCGTAGTCTAAAAAGTATCCCGTAATAAACGTAATATAAAAAGCAAGAGCGGGCTGCCATGGGAGAGTTTTGTCACTTTTGTTGTGGCTGTCGGAGCAACAACAAACCGTCGAAAACAGCCGATGGAAGCCGAGAGCGGCCGAGCGGAAAACGAATCTCGCTCCAAAACGTGATCGCGCTGTTTGATTTGAAAACAAAATCCACCCGCCTGCCGCGGGCTCACAAGTCACGGGCGAACCGAATCGCAGGCTCAGTGCGCGAGCGAGCGTGATACGGAATGAACGTGTGGTGCGTTTTGCGCGGACGTTGACACTGCGATTTATTTTTTTAATCTTGCGATTTATACAGCCAGTATAAAGACATTTTGGTGTATAAAGTCGGGAACTAAAAAGTATTTATTGTCTAAAGTATATAGATACAGTTCGCGCAGAGTTTTGACCGATATTTGTGTTTTTTCCGTATAGACGCGAAAAATAAAAGTGAACAAGACTTTTCGAAACAAAGGACTGTTTTGTCCATTTTCGCAACTAATGCGAAATTGTGTTCAAAAAAAAATTGTTCTGGCTTAATCGTGGAGGGCACAGGAAAAAAAAATCACCGCCCTCGGCCAACTAGTTCGGACTCAATCTGTGGTCACCGAACGAAAAACAAAAACGCAACGAATTCTCGTACTCTTACAACATTCAATAAACTTTATGCAGAGATTCTTTTAAATTCTTGTCGAAACATCGTGGACTAATTATTTTACTCCAACAAAATTGCAGTGAGTTCCTTGAACGTATCGTGATTTAGTGGATCAGTTTGTCAACTACGCAAAACAAGCTCTAAAATCCTGGATCAAAATTAGTGTCGAGTTGGTTTAACATAATGTCTACAGCCATAATGCATCAGTCTGCTCTGTATGATTTTGGGGATCTGTTCTTGAAGGTAAGACTTCTTTAATTATTATTTTTTCGTTGCAGATTTTTGATTATAATAGTAATTGGTATAAAAATGGCGTTTAGTACAAATATTGCATTTAGTTAACAATAGACCACGTTTTTAACTTATGGAACTTTTTGTCACCAAACTTTTACTACAACTTTATAATAGTTTTTAAATGTATGAAAGATATTTAAGAACGTGTTATAAATTGCAAACTGCCTTCGCTATATCAAACTAAACTAAATAATGTTGAAAATCTTAACCTTTTATGTATGTATTTTATAACCTTAAATGTCACTCAAATTTCTTAGTAAATGTAATTGCCATTTTTCGGTCAAATTAAAAACTTAAAAAAAATTAAATTCTTTCTATTTAAGTAAAATCATACCAGAATTGTAACCATTTATTAGTTTATATAATAATAACAGTTTTTGAAACGATTTTCAAAATGATTGTACTACCCAGTAATAGCGTGAATTTAAAAAATGCAACGACTTTCATAAGACTAAAAATTTTTACAAATGAAGTAGTAGTAGTAGTTCTCCTAGTAGTGTAAGAGTAAAATAGTTCACAAAAATAATGCATACAACATACCTACATACCGATATAATTCTTACTGTCGTATGTTTTGTCCATGTGGCTGCAGAATACGAACAAGTTAATTTTCATAACTAATGCAATGTAAAGTTTGTTTTTTATTCATAGTTTTACTGTTTATGGTTATTTTAATGATAATTATGAAATATTATTCGTAATTAATTAGTTGCTGTAAATAGTAATTCTATATTAAAATAAATTTATGTCGATCAACAATAACAATTGTTAACTAATATTATTTAATATTAACTTTTGCTTGTGTTGATCAAAGGCAAAAGTACATTTTTTATATGGTTTTTCATATTGTTTGTTGTTGTTTTTATTGTTTTTTTGTAGAAACAGCACTTTTTTAAGAATAAATAATGTAATTTCTACTACTTTTTAAAAAATAATTTAAAGGTAATAAACTACATTTTAAAATTCTATATCGTCATCGTTAAGTTAGTTGTAGTCCGTAACTACCCAACTGTACACCTGCGCTAAACAAGGTAAGTTGAATTTCCCCTTTCCTTGTACTGCCTAAGTCAATGGTTCCTAACTCCATAATTACATTATACGGAAAATAAGTTAAACCAGTTGCTAGTATTGCGTGCGATTGCGCCGGTGGGACCAGTCCGTTCACGAAGTGTTGTGGAATTGAATACGATCTGGCGAGACGCATAGCCAGTTTCCTTGGAAAAGTAAAAGTAAGGTGATACTTTGAAATCGTATACACAAGAAAACTTGTCAATAGGAATTCTTGTTTTTAAAGTTTTTAAAATAAAGAACGCACAATCTGACATGGCTACTTCAAACTTGAGCTTAAAATTTTTGAATTCACTATTTCTAATTTTGATGAATTTGTTACTATCTTATTTGTTCAGTGTAGAAATAAAATTAATTTACAACTATTTCTTCCGTTACTAATGTAAAAAGAGCAGAAATTCTCTATTTACATATTTTATTTGAATTAATCTCTCACACTCCAACAGCTTGAAATTTTCTAACAACTACATAACGATTATAAAAGTTATGGTTTAATATTATTTAAAAAGAATTTATTTTTGTACTAAATAGCTCATCCTTGGCTGAATAGAATATAATGTAAGTTTTTTTACATAAGCGATCGTCAGTAATATAGCTTGACAAATCCTTTTCAAATCTCAGCAGGGGTGAAGAACAGACTCGGTTAAGTGGTGTGACTGGTACGGCTCATATTATTATACTTCGTGCAATACAAAAGTGAACTTGAGCGGTTGTCATAAGTCACACAATTGCTTGTATATACGTTACGAAGCTCAAGTGTTGTGGTGGGGCAAAACCGGTTCTATTAGCTAATTCACATAGTTATAAATCGTTCGCTCGTCTTTTACGCTACCTGCTATCCGTTTTTGTGGTGTTTTACATTGCATATGAACCACTTGTTGCTCAGCGCCATTTTACATTCGGTTATTTAGGGTAGGGGATAGTAGGGGTCTTTGTATACACAGAAGTGTAATATTATATGAGGATTGTCAATAAAGCAAGAAATACTTTAAGCTGTAAATTAATAACTATGTCATATTATTTTCACAATTTTCTAAAACCTTTACACATTCAAATCCATGTATTTGTCAAAATTTTTTACTTATTGCAGATTTAATTACCCGAGCAACGAATAACAAACAATGACTTATTATAAACTAGCTAGATATCTCAAAATGGTGATGAACGTTACTAAAATAATATTGAAAACATTTACATAATTTCATTTGCTAAACTCAGGTGATCTTTGGCCACGATTATACAATAGATCGCATTGAATTCTGGCAGTGGGAAATTCGAAAGGTGCACTGGTGTTTTTTTTTGTGTTTCGGCCTTTCGTAAATAAAAAAAATCTCAAAACCGTTGAGGCCGTAAATACACCTACAACCGTCTACCTGCCTATTTACAAATACAACCGCTCCGTGTATTATTATTATATTGAAAAGTTTTTTTTCTACCTGCACAGAGACCTTTGTATACCACGCTTAGTATTGTTCAGAAAATTGGGTAGGTACCTTCACAGGTTACACAGGCTTTCTATAGATAATGCTGAATTGCAGGTAGTTTATAAAAAAATAACGATTTGAACAAAAAGCTTTTATGAAGCTTAAAAAGATGTTTAAAAATGTATTAACAATTATCATATCAAAACTGACAGGTAATCAAAGTTTCAAAGTCAAAAATCTAATTTTTGGCGAACCAACTAAATTAAATACTATAAAAATGACCATCTTGGAATAATTTATTCGATCAGTAAAGTATAAAGTAAACATGACGTTACTTGTATATCGCAACGCAATAATATTTAGCCGCTACTACCTACCCAATCGTCGATCGTGTTTTTTTACATTATTTACGCGTTATACATTGCTTATCGTTTGCAAAATAATGAGAGGAAACGCCTCAACAAAGGCAAAGATAACAACTTTACACAATGCGTTACAGAGTATTATTTTGTAGTCGTTACAATAATTAACTCGAGATTAATTAACGTATACCCGACGTTCAATCAATGAGGAAAATGAAAACTCGTCTAGTGCGATCGGAAATAAACGTTATAATATGTTGAATCGAAGTGTTTAATAATTTTTTATATAAAACCCCAATAGCACATATTTATCCGCACACGTTAAAAATCACTTACATATAGTATGCTAATGTAACATTTTAGAACTGACCTTGGTGAAAAGGGGAGCGTCTTATTCTTGAAACATAGTCAACAATGAGGACCCACTCGATATAGTTCATTGATCTTCTGTCTACACCGTGTGTTGTGTAAGGCGTAACATTTTCTGTGTGCTAACACGCTGCCGGTTAGCGACGGAGGTCACGCGACGTGATTAGCTCTCCACGTGTTCAGATAAAGGCATTGTAATTGCCCTCCCGTTCTCCGCCCACCACCTTTTGAATATCACACGCGTCACCTGTAAACTTCCGTTAATCAACTTTACGAGCTCATTCATAAAATTAATAAAACGGTGGAAATAAACTAGGTTATCGAAGCTATCCCAAAATTTATCGTTCTATTTAGACCGTTGTTAGGTAGACGAACATAGATGCGAGCTACTATGTATTCAGTCGCCATCTATCATAATATTTGATTTTTAAATTGAAATAAGAAAATAAAGGTCGTTATTTTTCTCATAAACAGTAGCCAATAGCTAATTTATGTTTAAGATTTCAACGCGAACAAGCTTTCCAACAATTTTCGCAATTTAAAGCGGTAAGGTTTCTCAAATGGCCGGGTCTGGCCTCTAAGCCGCCACCTCCGCTGTTTCTCAACGGCCAGGCGTTGCAGAAACCTTCGAGTGCAGTGAACAATAAGTTTCGATCGTGGGAGTCGCCACCAGCCTAGCGTTCAGTGGAGACAATCAGCTATTTTAGATTATTTCCTATAATGTTGTCGCTTTGCGCGGCAATGTGACACGATTAGTTTCATATACCGACAGAATTCGTTGCCTTGCGGTGACCGTGGAATTTATTCGATTATCGCGCTATTTGCATTTACATTAATTTACAAAACGAGCGAGCGCAGTGGGAAAACGCGTTCATAAATGCCGATTGCAACCGGTTCGTCTCACTCAATCGTTGCTCGTATGCAAGGAACGTGTTTAGAGATTTTACTTATCAATAAACACGTCGCGTATGCGAGTAGCCGGTAAGATATTTCCAGACCAAATGAATATAACGACTAAGCTTAAATCTGTTCATGTGTAACTCCGCACGACTGTGCAGCTCGATTTGTCGAACGAGCGTAGGCCAGGTCCACCGGTCATTATTCTATTTCGAGAACTGTTCCTTTCTCCGGCCATCGCAGCCCGGACGTGAGTCACGGCCCTTTGTTCCCCCCGACCAGCCGCACGACCTCGCCACGACCGGGGACGGATCTGCGAGATGGACGCTCAAACACACCTCAAGGTGCTGAAGCTTTCCAAATAATGTTTAGATTTTTAATATCCAGCTCGCCTTGAACCATTCTTACACAATGCGACGATCTATTCTTACTTTACTCATATAGTCACAAGATTCTAATTCGTGGTAGGCGCGGCCCTGTCGCTCATTGCGCCAAACCACTCGACGCCCACGTTAAGTTCATTAAAATTTAAGAAAAAAAATATCTCGAATTAGCATTATTAAGCGGTGGGTAAACAATTGCGCTATTGACCTAAACTACCAATTTTGGTAGTTAAGAAAATTAGTTTAAATTATAATACAGATCTCGAAACCCTAGAAGCTAAATTCTAATATTAAAAACGTATTGACATTTTTGTATTAATAATTATCGTTTATATTCTTTATAAAATGCTATTATACAAAAACAAATGTCAAATTTAGCTATGTATAATACGTAGATAAAGGAACGCGTCGCTGTGTATGTGGTTGTGAAGCTCTGCTAATTGTTTCGGCAAAGCAAATGTGAGGGTTCATTGCCGGCCGGGCGGCATTGTCGTCGTGCAGGCTACGCCCACGGCCGCGTACGTGAATATGTTAAAGGTACGGACACATCTTGAAATTTACAACACAGTTTTTAAATTTGTAATACTAAGCATAGTAAGTTCAAATTATTGTTGTTAGTGGAAACCGATTTGTTTTATTTTTTTAAACTTGCTCTGTTTCCGTCGTTGACTGCATATGCCTGTCATATATTGTGATCAAATGTAAGTACAGTAAATTCGCGTAACCTTCATAAATTTCTAATGTCTATCTACCACAAAATTAAAAGTCATATACAACTATTATTTATAGAGTTAATTATGAACCTTAATGAACTGATTACTTTAAAGCCTAAAATAAATAATAAAATACTTACTAAACGATAAATAATTAGCTAAGTATGAAGTAATGATATAAATATTTACGATTCATTAAATAATATCTCAGAAATAACATTTTATATGTACTTTTGTAGTTATGTAAACAAAACACGTATACTAAAAGATATTTCTGTCTCCTATTTACTTTGTAGACAAATAATAGGCGATTGAAGTGAGTAAGCAAATAGATGGTTATAGAAGAAGTACTTATGCGGGTGATAATGCATATCTGAGACCTTATTGGAGTGTAGTGCATAAACAAAGGGGTACTGTATATACGTCGTGCATCTTATCTCTCCGCCTGATAAACTATGGTACGTAATAACTTTTAAAAACAATATAATTATTTTAACTTATTTTTAATCCCTTTACAAAACCAGTGGAGACACTTTCTTGTTTTAACGAAATAAAAATATTGAGCAATACATGTAAATATCGTTGTAAATATTGATAAACATGCAATGTGATAAATTATACAGATTGTTTTATCATTTTTTAAGGTTTTTTTTATTTTTAAATTTAAATTACAGTAAAAACAATCTTTATTTGTGTCGTAAGCATTACAGTAGCAAAATGTGGTATTGATATGAACATTATAATTATTACCCGATATTATCGGTGTCTCAAGCCCTAAGCCGATAGAGACTTGTCCGATAACGTCAAAGTTGAGATGTTTAAGTAGACAAGAGTTGCACTAAAGTTGTTGAGTTTTGCCAAAACGTTTTTTGATTAAGTCACAACCTTGAATTTAGTTACATTGGACTTATATTAGAGTGTTCGATCCCTCAATCTGTTTCCTATTTATAAATGCGAACACGTTTAAACTTAGTTTCTAGAATTTATAGCAACTACTTTATTAAATTAGGATTTATCAACATAATTCGTTATCATTAGGAAGTTGTACTGTGTTTTAGATATTGCGAAAACAAGCTTCAGTGCAGCGCTTGTAAATGACGATCTAGTTTCACTTTCGTTCCGTAAGACGTGGCTTGCAGCCGTGTAACACTTGCGGCCCGCTCGGCGTCCGCGGCTGAGGTTCGAGTGCAGTTTTGGCACACATTTGCAGCGTTGCGTCACAACTCTGAGCTATCGAGCACGCGGCGTAACACTTTTACCATAAGCAACTCGTAACATGCTCCGCGCCTCTACCCACTTCTCGACACAACTTTACATAATTGCCCGTAAACTTATAATCTTACGCAACAACTCCGAGACTATTTGATATTCTTGACTTGCTCGAAACACGGTCAGTTTCTTGATTGCTCCAATTTCATAGTTTTCGTGTGTATTACTAACAAACTTATCTTGATATTCATCTCTTGTTTTTTTTTTCTTGAATCAGTCACGGCCTTACACAAATGTTCGCAGATTTACTAATTAGCGTGCAATTATATTCGTTATGCGATTTTTGTTCAAATTATAAAGTCGATATAACATTCAAAATGTTTGTAAATAAATATGAGCATAAATGTTAGAACACAATGAGCTGTTCTTTAATTTCGCCATTGTTACGTCTTCTCAAATGTCTAGACGAACTTTAGCATGGTTTTGATCAATCAATAATTTAATTAGAACTGTATATAAATGCATGTCCGATTTAAAGGAGGGGTTACATTACTACCGGAGCTGGATATAGGGCTGATGGTGTTACAATTGCAAGTCGGCAGTGCAACGTTAGCATAGCGGCATTCTCTCGCCCGGAACGATCTTAAACTTTCTTTTCTTGTTTCGTAATGACACGGCCGGCCGGAGAGGAGCCAGACGCCGTGCTACACCGGACATATTTCACAATCGATACTTATATCGATACTTTAAATATCTTTTCTTGATTTGTCTAAAATTGGTGCAGTCTATTCCCAACACTAGTCTTTGGTCGGCTACCAAAAAGACCGAAATGAGAATGTCATTTAATTGTATTAAGTACGGAAAAGCGATTGGATTTTTTTCATCACAGGTTTATTTCAAGTGTAAAATCCTTCTTTTTTCTGAAGCATGCCTAATATTTTGATAACACGATTTGTTACAAATCTTACATTACGTTCCGTACGATTAAAATGCATTCGCTATTGAACTATATTTACTCAACAATATATTTATACATTCATGACACAAATACTAGTGTTTTCATAGATTATTGATTTTAAGATATAGGAATTTGAAGCCTATTTTACCAAGCTTCATCTTCGATATATCTAGGCCATCGTGATGTCGCTGATTTCATATTGTTTTGCGAACTCAAAGGAATGAAGAGTGGCGGGTAGTGGGGGGTAATAGGTGGCAGAATCGGCCCACGTCGAGCGAGATCCGCACGATTGCGTTTTGCATAACTGTTGCACAAAGCCCTGTCTGTTACATCGCGATTATAATCCGTGCATGCGCCATATCTTACGCTCGTGATGTAGGAAGCGAACTTTCGAACTCTTTCACTTTTAATGCTTTGCTAAATTCCAGAATGCATTGCTATTCTTTGTGCATCGCTCTTGTACCTCCGCTGCGGTTAAACTTTTTATGAGTGCATAAAATACGATATGCTTCTGTTCGATTACCACGCCAAAAATTCGCAAGCAATGTTTGATACGCCAATGTACGCGGCATAATAATATATTATATCGTTTGGTTATCGGACGGTCAGTACGTTCACCTGATGATACGTGACTCTACGATATTACTGATGTACATTTTATCCTTAATATTTAAATATTAAAAACGTGCTGTCCGGTAAGTTTTTCAACACGTTTGCACATCACCTTCAGACAAATAGCACGTGTCAAATAATTCCAAGAGCTCACCACACCTTAAATGAGAAACTCAAACATTAGCGACAGTAAAGGACCATATGATGTTACCTATCTAAACTGTCAGTCATAGCTCACCACCTTTCATCGTCTATTGTTTTAAAAATAATTTATGGAATTTTGCATGGATATAGGGTGAGCGGAACTAAACGTGTCCTATTAGCATTGTTACCGATGTACCTGTTTTAATTTTTTACATTGCGCCGTATAATGTAAGCGATGCGATGTGTCACTCGACCCCGGGTTTACATTGTATTTTAATTTACGAGGTACCTGTAATTATGCGAGTCCCGATGTCCTAACCTCGCTATTTGTTTAGTCATTGAAACGTTCAAGATTTAATATTCATTGCTCATTTGTGTAATAATGATTTGGTAATCGTACAGTGATTCTGTTGCCCGATTGTTCGAACATGAAAATCAATAAATGTTCGCTTTTAATTGCTTTTCTGATAGAATATCTTGTTTATGTCGTCGCGTCGGTGAATATGTGCGGGCACAGTCTGACCAATAGCGACAAATTTTTGTCTAATAATAACAAACGGATGTACCAAGTTTAAAAGCGATTACAAGTAATGAGCTGGGCGTGTCGGAATTAATAACTTGGTTTAATAAGTTAACACACAGAGACTCCGCCTCCTACATAAAGGCGATGAAGGCATCCAAAAAGAATAACTTCTTGGTGCAATTGTATCATTCGCCTAAGATTTGAACCTTGAAATAAGTAGAAAACTACGGTGATCAATAATCAATGCATTACGGCAGTCTAACAAGTGGTCAGTTTATGAGGATGGGTGTCAAGGATAGCACTCATCACTGTGGTCCTAGTTATACAGCAAGTCACGTGTACTTAATAACTGGTTAATGTCGCAACGCTAAGCCGGTAGTTATACGGCGTGTTATGAAAATGCTTTCACAATTACTGACAAGTAGGTATTGATGCACCACTGAATACACGTCTGAGAAATGAATGAAAATCTACAATGTTTATGTAATACACGTCTGTATGCTTTCTGGATTTGATATAACGACCTATTCAATTCTCGATATGTTTTTCGCGTAGTTGATACTTGAATGTTAAGACTCAATGAATTATTTCTTAAACACGACGTGTGCTATTGAAACAGCAAGATGAATTCCAAGTAATGGCGGAATCATAACTACTCTTTCATAATCAACTTTTATCTCACAACGAAGTAATATATATATATATATAACTTTTCTAACTTGTTATTGTTAACTCGCTTCAAATATTTTAAAAACGTGTTAAGAACCAAATTCAAGTTTAACCTCAAAATAATTTAACACGAAAAGGAGCAATCACAAAAGAATATTATATCGCGTACAAAGGTAAATACCAATATAGCTATGTCTAAAAAGCAATGTTGCCGTATGTATGAAAGTATTTTGTTGAATGCTAGTTTAATATTGTAATAATTACGCACACAAACATGGTGCAGACTGCGCGTTAAATGTTTCTTTATGAGTTTCTTGTCATTGAAGAAATTAAATTAAAAACCACAAACATTTGTAGTACAGAGACGAATCGGAGCAGAACATTCAAAGTTACGACTTTGACACATTTTACATCTTTATTACGTATGTATCGAGATTATTGTCTAAATCGGCTTTGTTTACACCACATCGCTTGTACAGATCACAGTGATAGTAATTTTCCATTTATGTATAGTGTCAATAAAGAAAGGAAAGTGGCACGTGACCGGCCAACGGTGGGTCAGTGTCGCGCCTTACGTAACATATTAGGAATGGAAGCGTCGTGATCATAATCGATTTATGCACGATCTGCATCGATTAATTATTACGAAATCGACATTAGCTTAAAAATAAGGTAGATTGATCTCATTTTTTAATCCAGTTGGCGATGCATTATTCTGCCAGTCTCAAAGTGCTTATGAAATGTTATTTTGTAGATATTAAACCTTTGTAGTCGTTTTAATACAATCAATAAAAAAAGAAAAGAACGTCAATTGTTCACAAATGAAGCACAACTGTCATTGCAATACTCCGTCGGACGCTTTATTTGCATACTGCGTAATTTATAACATACGCTTAAAATAATATAACTCGAGTTTCACTGTTAAAATAATTGATTAGTTTTTCGATCGGTTTTCTCTCGAACGCGGAAATATAGTTTCAAATAGTGTGGGCAGGAAGAAACGCGGGGCTCGTCGGCGGCGATGAACTTCACAAGGCCTCGCAATTATTTCCTGCTTCTACACAAAGGTAATGCTTTTTTTCCATGAACTACAGACATCGATAATCATCCATTGTTACCGAACGCAGTGACATTACATGCTATCTCATATTAATAACATCAAAGCTCAGATGTATACAGATTATACCGCACCTGTTATAATAGCTTCATAAACAATGAACGCTTTGGAAGGTCAAGGGTTTTAAAGGCTTCCGGATTAGAGCGGCCCGGCTGTGTCCTCGCCGCTTTTCGTGCCTAGTAGTAAAACGTGATTAAGGGAATAGATGATCGTAATTATATAGCCCTTGTAATGTGATTTACGTCGTGGAAATGACTCATCGCACCTCGGACAATATCTTATACTATTCCTTGCAAACGTCGTTTACAGTCAACCTTCTAATCGGATACACTACAGCGATCTTCAGTTATAACAAGTAATCAAAGGTAAATGTACCATCATTACATTATTACTAGACCATTAATAGTGGTTTTAAATTAAGGTTAAACTTATTACAGCGCCTTGGAACGATTACGTCCAACTATAGTACGTGGATTGTTCCCTCGTTCAGTTCGCAATCCGTAGGCAAAAAAGTAAATGTATGTATAATACGATGTTAATCGTAATGATTTAAGCTACTTATAGCGGGTTATCTAACAGCTAATGCAACTATGAAAGTAAACGTAGAAATAATTTGTAATGCTTTGTGAATGGACTAGACATTAATTAGAAACGAAACTCTATAAGACGTTAATTTATTTCGTCGTTTAACATACAAAAAACTGCGGAAAGTGACAGAGTTTTTCGCAAAACTACTGAAACCTATTTGAATCTTCTGTTTAATGCCGTTCTACGCCTATTACCCAAAACATATGATAATTAGTTAGAAACGTTAGCAATTAGCATTAAAATTCCTTAAAGTCGCATTCGTTCACAAGCAGTGAATAGGTAGGTGTCATACATACGGTGACGAGATTTTAGATTCGAACCCGGGACCCAATTTTCGCAGGCCGTATTCTAAACCAGTAGGCTATTGGTCGCCATTGCAATCAATTGCATGATATAATGCATTTCACAAGGTGAAGTGGCCTAGCTGCGTTACACATAGCGATAACCAAGTAGTGCGCGTTATCAAATCGCGGCTCACGCGCCGATGCGCTCGGGCGGACCCCACCTACACGCTTAAGGGCCCATGAAATGTAACCAGCTATTCTCATACGATGCACGCTATGCACTCCCAATAAGAGTGGTGTTCATAGCCCCTCGCAACATACCGCAAACGAATAATTTTAAAACATCTTCCTTCGTTTCGTCTTGAGGTTCCTCTTCTTCAAACAGTCTATGTTATTAATAAACAAGATTGAAAATAAATTACGCATTACCCTTAGTTCAAGTAAAAAAATAAATTGTAACTTATCGAGTTCACCAGAATGACCTCGGCAGATGGCAACATTTTGCGTCTTAACTTTTTTGATTTAGCATAAAGATATACTATATAAAGTATATATAGATAACTTATTTATAACAGCGTCATTTTTTTGTTTCAATATATTAGTCCTTAATACACTGTATTCATATGTCTCACACATCCTGAGAAGTCGTTAGCGTAACAAGTGGGGTGGTCTATGACACGGTGAGGCTATGCTTCGTTGCTTTCCGGACGATACCCTTGGTAATAGTAACCGATCCCTCCTTGTTTCCATTTCAATTTTTATAGAACTAACTCTCTCTTTTCTCAGCCCATAATCTTGATTCTGTGCAAGCTTAACACTTCAATGCTACTAAGATTTTAATATACGTAAGTAAACTAAGCATAGCACTGAACGAGTTATCACAAAGATATATAACATACGCAATTAAATAAAACTTCTTGGATAAATAGTTGTAAATCCACTAATTTTTTTTTTTTAGTTAATATGTCACAAACAATTGAGCAGATAAAACTCCTTAGAAGTGTGATTTGGGATTGAGTTTTTAAATATTTGATGTACAATGAATGTAAAAAGATAACACCCAGATGTAGATTACCTACGCATTAGTTAAACCTAAGATTAAACATTAGACTGTAAAATTATATTATTCCTGGAATAGTGTATTTATATGCAAAAGGAAATATTTCACGCTTAGGTTAGAGAAAAGAATCTGTAACTCTTTAGTCATATTTATGTTCGGTTGGGATAAAAGCTCAAAAAAACGTATGTGACGCAAATTGATAAGTTATCCGAAACTAGTACAGTGGCAGTTCAAATGTTATCGGGCTTGACCTGGCCGATAGCCGCTTGAGAGAAACCGTTTTATGGAAGTTTGTTCAACCTACGACGTTTCGTGCGTTGCTTTATTTACAATTTCTTACGAAGTTTTAACAATAACAGATTTATGTATCCTATCCCAGAATTTATGTATGTATTTAGTTCAAATGTTTTTATATAGTGCTTTTATATAGTATTCGCCGAAATAGCGAAGCGACCGCTGCCCGTAGACATCCGCAATTGCAGATGAGTTTCTGATCTTTAATTAACGGAGGAGGGGACGAACAGAAAGAGAATATTTCCCTTTCTTATGTATCCGCTTCTCCGTCAAATCCTTTTCTTGTGGGAAAGGGGGGGGGGGAAGGGAAAGAGTACTAAAATAAGGCTAACAATAATTGGACAATTAAGAAATTTTTCAGACGCGATTTACTTTCATTTTAAAAATACTGTTTGTAGTATTATAAATTTCCCTGTTAAACTGTTAATATTTTTGTATATTTTATAAACCAACGATTACCTATTTCTTTTTTTTATGTAACATTTACGATTACATACATATTTCTTTGGGAGGTGTTTCGTTCGAGTCTGTTTCATAGCACAGTTGCAAAAGAGTTTAGATATGACACGATTGCATTTCGAATAAAAGTGATTAATTATTTTCTCGTATGTTACGAAATTAAAGTTTTAATGTGTCCATGCAATTACGGATGCATGTGTAATTTAACAAGAATTGGTGTCAATTGACAATAGCTTAGCGGTATAAGCCACATTTTGCGTCAAGGAATACTGACGCCATCTCACTTCGACGAAATCGCCGTAAATAATTCGATTTAAAGACAAAGCGGACGTTTTGGCGCAACGCAACATTAAGCGTGTGATTGAAACACCCACAACTTCTCTTGTGAAATATTATTTTATGTCATAAATCATATTTGTAAGTTTACATTTTTATTTAAATCAGTGATGTATAGTCTATGGACCTGGTGTAAATGTTAAAAAGCGATGTTTTAGGCTCACTTTCCAGATAAACTATCTATGGTGTTATGCGTTTGTTAAAACGAATCTAATTAATACTATTTGTGTCTACGGTAATAGGATTGTAAGACATGAGAACATAAAAAGTTTGCGAAACCCGCGGGCGGATGTCGCGCATCTGTCGGTTTTGTGAGCATTACAAGTAATTAGCGAGGCAAGACCGAGTCCAGTGAACACATTCGCACAATGTGTCCCGCACGTTGTCTTGTGCCCGTTTCCGTCGGGACCCTAACCCCCCATGTGTGGGGTGGCTGATGGCTGCTCTTCGAATTGATTCGATGTCTCGCCGTAATTGAACAATTTGTGTTGTGAATACTTTTGGCTGACGAGTGACCACTTGTCTTTGACAAATGTAAAAATAAGCATGTTTATTATGTATATTTAGTTATACAATTCAAATATACTTTAAATGTATGTAACTAACAATCGACGGATTTGGAACGCTCGATGATCAGTTTTTAAATTGAATAGAATGGATTAAATGGAATGATAAAATTGATACAATTTTAAAACACTCGATAAGCAGTAGAGATAACTTTTATTTATATTGTTTGTGGCCTAATTATTGGCTAACACTATTGGCACTAAATTATGTCATTAATATTACTATTATTGCTTAAATCATAAAGGAAATAGTTGCGGTAAAACGAATTTCTAAAGTTGAAATTATAATAAGGGGATACACCAAGGCTTCCTGTATTCACTTCTGCATCATTTTAAACAACTTACTAAATAATAAAATAATTATTAAAATAAAATACATTAATAGGTGTATTTATAGGTGTATTATGTATTTTTATTTTATTGAAAATAGGCCAACAATCTACTGTTGCGATTTATAAACGGTAAAAAAAGAGTAGAAACAATTCGGCTTGCCATGATTGTGGCTTGTGGCGCTAAATTCTTGCGTACAAACCATTTATCTAATCACGCAATGTAAACGCCTTATCACTATTGAGGTTATGTTATTAAAGTTATTATAATCGTGCAATCGTCAAAATAAGTATAATTAAAGGTGTTTATTAACTGGCGGAGCGTTCGCCGATGTGCCGTTCTCTGGCGACTGAGCGAAGGTCGACAGCTTGTAACAGCGTACGCCTACTCGACAACAGATCCTCTTTGCTATTGTAAAATGTTGAATCTTCAATGCAAACCTCTTGTAATAAACGATATCTTCATCATTAAATATTCCGAATTAAAAATACTTAGCACCTACTTTTCGATTATTGATGACGACGACAAATTTTGTTACTTTCCATTTTCAGTACTAGATATCATTTAAACCTTTTGAAAACATACAACATCTTCTCCCTTACACAACTTTAACTACTTTTTTACTTTGATTCAGGTATAGCGGAATTGTTAAAATATTTCTGACTGAAATAATAAATATCATTAGAGCATCTCACCATCATTGTATCATAAAATGATAACCTTGTGATACTTTATGTTTGAATATGAATTATTTCTTACATAATTATTATCATATATAACTTTCAACGAATTCATAACAAAGGAACTGTATAGATAGCGTCTTTTCTCTTCATTATCGCGACGTTGGGTCAACTTTTGTGTCAGGAGTGAAATTAAACGACGGATGTGTTCAATTGTGAACAACATCTTTAAATGAATTGGGAATTAACGAGCTTCTTCTACTAAAGTAATGCAGAGTTATGTTGTGTGGGAACAAGACTTATGTTATTCCAATAGTATATTATGGTGATCAAACCAAGTTATTTAGATTATAACATAACCTTAAATTGATTGAAAACATATAATGAGGAATTCTGGTATTGATGAATATAAATAAAGTACCGTGTTATAAAAACACCGTCGACATTTAGCGAAGTGACCCGTTCGGCCATTGTTGTGAATACCTAAAGATATTAAATCGCATTATATAAAATATATTATTTAAATTATTATAAAAAATACTATTACTTGTTATACTTCGTATAAGATATGTCCGCCTGATTGTGAAGCGTGTCTTATGGTAATCCTACTTATTATACGACTAGAAAATGAATGTATTCGTATCCTGGTACCTACTTATTGCCCCACTGACTTTTTTATTGATGTGTCTATTTTGATTGTTGCAGGTAAGATTTACGCCACTGTCCGAGGCCTTTGATGACGAGACACTTTTACTTTCGGTATAATTTGGATAGTTTAATTGACGTAAGTTACAACAAATTCATCGTTCAAATCGGATTTGGTTGTCGGATAAAACTGATTTGTAACGATTTCTTTTTGATTATACATTGTTTATCGAGAATCTTCACTACCATCTCCGTATACTAAACAGGTAGGTATAAAAATAACCTAGTTCTAAAAATGTTTTAGTTTCCATTATATGCGTTTTTGAAATATTTTTGTGTAAAGCAGTAAGTATAAAAATGCATCGCGAATGCGCGTCGTGTGCGTGGTCGCCGTTGCTAAGCCTGTCAATATTTCAGGCTGATTGTGAAAACATTGACTAAGTCGGGCAGCACAGTGCCGCCGCGGCACGTACCGCCACCCACCGCGGCTGTCGCAACTCGCTTGCAACGATCTTACATCGCCTCGACAACCACACCCCAAAAGACCTTCGATTTACCATTTTAACGCCATCTAGTTTACTCGTCAAATACATCGCAATATTGCATATTACCTTGTGACGGTGGAAGATTTCAAAACTGTACATACACAGAGTGTCACTGTCGTATATTAGATATTTTACTTTGTTTACATTTTGTAATGTACGTCAATGAATGTAGCACCTAATTTCTAACACCACGCGATTAGATTTACGTTTGGAACGTAACTTACATCTTACCTAAAACGTACACCTTGAAGACAATGCCACATTACCGTACGCTTCCCTGCACATTAGTACAACGGTGTTAGTTTAAATAAAATAACATACTGATAAAGATACGTCTTGTTGGAAATGATTGCGTTTAGCATGCCATTACATCGACGAGTTTTGCACAACCCGGCTATGAGATAATGCGCAAAAGTAAAAGTGTTCACGTTACTAGTTATACTAGACTGCATCATACACAGATGCATAACGCATAAGTAGGAAGTATACGCTAACGATTTAAGTAAGAAGCCAGCCAATGTTAACTATTTTATGCCGGCTTGCGTAAATCATCAATGTTACGAAACAGAATTGCGTAAACAATAAGCGGTCTGGGTATTATACATAATAAGAATACCGTGTCCACAGCCCGCGACAAAGTACTCCCTGACAATACATACGTCGCAGCCCACCTCATGTCTAATCTAAATTGGCAGCAAACTCGTAATTTTGGGTGATTATGTCAACCGTTCCAAAGACAGAGCATTGGTGTATGAGATAAGTTTGCCAAAAATAATGTATTTTACGGATAGTCCCACAATCATACTCCAAGCGCAAATATTAATAAACTGGCCGGAAAAAATATAAAACATATTAATACGTGTCTTGTTACGTTTTATGACTGCAATATTACTATTCTCTTACAATAATACCGTTTCCTTTTTAGGCTAAATAGTGCAATTTATAAAGAAAATGAAACTGATTTGCAACCATACATATTCAAGACGTATCCTGTTAAAATCGTGGTGTATCTTAAATAAGTAACATGTTATCATTGTTTCGCGGAGTTTATTTCCTGACGCATGTTGGCTCGGTTTGGGGAGAAAGTGGTGCTGGCGACCTTGTCTTTTTTATTTATTATTCGACCTTCAAAAGCCGGATTTCCGGTACATCAAATATCGTAAAACTTGAGTGGCCACCTTTAATGTACTACGTATTGAATTTTAGTTTGTCCTTTTAATGAACACAGGAACCTATCCTAGTGAAATAAATAAAATTTATAATGTTTTTATTTGATATGTTATAAAATCATTTCATAAAAATATTATAAAGACTAGACTAAATGGAAAATTCTATTCAAAATAGTCTCATTACCGTACTTTTAATTGTCTATAAAACTTCTTAATAGTTAAATTTAATTGATGTTACGGTTTAGTTTAATGTTTGTTCTATTAGTGCTATTATCAAATGACTTCTGTAAATTGGGAAATGATGATGATGATGAATGTTACTGTAATTTTGACAAATCAATCTGGCTGATAGAGAACTTATAAAGTATCATTAAAATAAATCAAAACATAATAAAATTTAGTTCTACTATTTACTTATATGACTTCTATATATTTTTAACCTTTTAGGTAATTTATCTAAGAAATACACAGATGATTATGTTTTTATGCAGATTCAACAGTGGAAACTCATAATTAATTTACAGAAGTCTAAACTTTAGTTGTATGATGTGTGACAGTGTCGGCGTGCACTTCGCATCGCGTGTACTAAACTCGCGTGCACCCGCCTCCGCCCGCGACAAACGTTCCGTAGATCCGCCAACATCGCTGTAATTGTGCGTGCCATTACATACAACCTCGATATCGTAATTGATGCACCTATTAAACATCATGTTATGCCTTAGCTGACCGTTAGACTTGTCTAGGGTTCGAATCTGACCTATGACAAGTTTGCGTTATGCTAACACATTTAGTGCCTTGCGAGTTCACTTTAGTACGTACCTGAATCGTAGTAGCATTGAACGTATGAGAAAAAAGTAGATGAACATATTTAGGATCTATAAACGTCCTCAACTGAATGTTATAAATATAAGAGTTTATTTCTGAGAATAACTGAATATTGTTTAGGAGTTTTTCGTTATTCTCATTCACTCCAAAATTTTCAGACACCGCGAAACTAAAACGATTTGTTTTAAAATTTCTAGGAATTATTATTAGTAACGAAGATACTGGATGATCATTTTAAATGTTTTTTGCGGATCCGACCAAACGAGTTGTGAAATATTTAATTAATATTTATCCGACGAGATCTCTTTAAGTTTCCAAGGTCAGTGCGGTAGTCTACACGGTCACTGCCTTTTTATTTACATGCAACAAATAACCGGCATCTATAAGTTCACGCCATATTTTCAGGGTGGTCATATTAAAGCGATCAATGTTTTTATTAAAGTACAATACTTTTTACTTTGTCGTAATTAACATTTAAAGGTTGATATTCCAATAAATATATGCTGAGCTTATAATTAACATATTTGCCAAGTTGGTGGTTTTTTTTTACGATCGCGACCTTTAATAGAATTTAATAGTACGTCAATTCAATAAAATATGAAGTGCTAAAACAAAAATATTTAAAGTTTTATTAACATGTTAAAATTATGTATACATTGATTTCGAATCGCCATGAACTTGTTTTTTTAATTCTTGTTTCAATATTGCGTGTCGTTAAATGATTTCAGATTAAACGAGTGTTAAGACAGATTAAGTATGTAAAGGTTCGCTTAGGAGCGCAGTAGGGCGCGAGGTGAAGGTTCTATGTGGTCACTATTCATTAGCAGCGACTATCTAATTGTTTGCCGAGATTGCTCAATTTACTAGTTATACGTTTCCCTTTAGATCCGGAAAACGATTGAACAAATGTTCATTATTTCATTAGTTATCATTAATTTAACTATCGGCTACCATAATTATTGAAAACACACTCTCGACACTATAAACTATATTTCTATGAAACAGAGTATTTTAATAAAACTAAACATTCTGTCGGCACAAGGTAAAGTTATTGTTTTCCTACAAATTAGTCAAATGTTAGTTCGTATAATGGGAGATGTTTATTACTCTTAGCACATTTGTTTTTCATAATAGATTAATGGTAGGTATATGTTGATTAAACAAAATTGCATTGTATTACAATCCCTTTACAAACATAAATGTTAAATTTCCTTTAGTGTGTTATATCATCTAAGACCGTATGTTATTTTTTTTGTCTATTATGACCTTTAAACTTTTTGTTCTGCATTTAAATGTAAATGCTATTTGTATTAATTTATTTAAAACGTCATCGAAATGTCAAACAACCTTTTTTCTTGTTACCAATTCAAAATTCCATTAAATTACAAAATGATGATATTCAAGTTATACTAGTTTATGTCAAAAGTTGTAAAATATATAGATGTTTATTTAAATAGGTTATATATGTAAAGAATTGATATGGTTCTGTAAAAAATAAAGTAGTGGATATGTTTGGATCCGTGAGCGGACAACTTTCAAGGTTCTACGTTACATTATATTGTGGAATCTTATATACAAAACTTATATCACACACTAACAGCAGTAGTTATCTAGGTTAAGTATAATTTTGATTATTTAATGCCTTTTACTTGAAGACAGTAAGTAGCACAGTTAATTTAATTTAGTACTTAACTGGAGGATGTTAAGTGGTAGATTATTCCAATCCAATTGCCTTACGCTCACGTAATTCGCGCGAGTCGAATACATTTCGAAGCGCTTCAGCGCATTTGTATATTTCCATATACATCTAGCGACTTTTATTCGTCTGCGGAGTATAAACAGCGTCACGATACGGCCGCTGAATTAATGTCCCCAATTCAATTGAAGTGTTTCATTAGCACAAGTGGCCTCGATTGCTTCGTTGATCTGTGGCGGCCTGCTCGCCAAACTGCGGCTCGTCGCGGCGCCTCTAGTCCACAGCCACACAACCATGTACACACGTTGTACTGATTTTTGGCACACTTATCAAAAGTTTGGAACTATGTTATGAATTCTGTAACCTTGTGATTAAATCGTAAATTTCACCTTGTTGCATTTTGTGTTATTTTTGAATATAATGACAATAAGTATTAAGTCATTTAAGTTTTCGTCTTGGCCAACGTACGTAATTAAGAAATAATGGTTTTTTAAACGACTTTATTATCAGTCAATCAGCGTTGCCTTGTGTGATAAAACTTTGAAATTGCCCCTGCAATTGTTTACTACTTCAAGAAATTTCTAAATAAACTATGGTTATCTTATTTACGGGAGGTAATTAATTGTAAAACTTGTCGTTCTTATCTGTCCACGTTTGTTTATTTCATCTTTATTGAAACAAAGAATATAAATGACGTAAAAGCGAAGTGGCAATGTAAGTAGTGACCATAACGACACATAAATTGACTGGATCATTATAAGCACACTAAATTATTAAGGTAATGTTCATATTCTTATGTGTTTATTATTGAGGTATTAAGTCCGCGATCTACTCAGACCTTCGCGCGCTGTCGACTCCAATTACTGGCGAACCACAAGACCAGCGTTGGCAACCGGTGCCATTACGAGCTCGTACCAGGCGTTCGGACTAAGTGAACTCTGGCGCAACTCGGTTGCCACGTGCGACCATTGCCATCAATTGCAAACTGTTTCTCAACGCGGGTGCCACGTGCTAGCAAACGCCGTCAATTGCAAACTGCTCACTTTATAGTATTTCACGAACAACGGAATTGAAGCTAAATTAGAATTTATATCTAAGACAGTTTAAGATGTCGTAAGGCTGTTATTACCTTGATTTATCCTTTGCTTCATTGATGGTGTTGATTGGAACCGTTTGGTTGTTAAGGAAATTAGACATTTGTAGAATTTCGTGCTTTAATTAATCCATTGTTATACAAAGACGGGATTTAAGAATTATAATATCGAAATAACTTAGTTTTTGTAGATTTACTTTATGTTAAAAGCAAAATTAAATTGTATATAGTGATACATTATGTGATATTGTAATTAGGTAAATAGGATAATGCTGTGCAACTCTTATTTTGTAACATTATAACGTTACACTACGCTTATAGGCAATAATTATCATTGCTGATGCATGTTACTTGATAGTATATTAAATCACTTACGCCACATATGTTTTTAGTTTGTTAGAAATAGCGCCTTTCATACATGACAGTCTTATCTGCATGCTGATATTAAATATTTATGTTAATGATTCAGGCCGAGCCTGTTGTGATTACTGTTCGTTATTATTAATTACTAGCAGTCGCCCGCGACTCCGTCTGAGCGGCATTAAAAAAAATGTAATAAAGAGCCTATGTGTTCTTCCAGACTATGTTTTACATCTATGTCAATTTTTTTAAGATCCGTGGAGCCGTTCCGGAGATATGCCTTCAAACAAACATCCATCCATCCATCCATCTAAACATTCGCATTTATAATATTAGTTAGATAACGTACTACAGTTGCTCTATTCTGATTTGGCGTAAATGGCAAAATAACAAGCGGTAAGACTGGAATTTTTAAATATAGATAAAGATAAAGATAACCTCCTAAGGACCCTATATGTTGATGATCACTTGTGTGATATTGTGGTAATGGATAAGTTATTTTTTTAACATTCCTACTCTGATTTTAAACTGATTGTACAGTTTCGGATGAATAAAATATCTCTACTCTCACTATTCTTTGAGTTGAGCAAGTCAATACGTTTTCATAAGTGATTTAGGTGACACATAGAGCTACATAACTTTTAAATAACTAACGGCCATACGCAACGATCGTCTCCAATAAAATTGTCGTAAAACGCTTCTAAAATTTTAATTGCCACTAATATTTTACAATGTACAGTCGAGGATATTTATTTCCTACCCGGTTTAATGGCATTTGCCACAATGCAATTAGGTCGAAAACTTACCATAGCAATTTACAACATACTAAATATTATAGCTCTATCGTTTATATACGTATGATACTGGGCAGCTTATTTAATTATTTGACTGCACATGATAACTGGCGTGTGTGTGTGTGTGTCCCACTCGATACCAAGTCCCCACTGGGTCATCATTTTTGGACACATCTAAAATAATTTCATACATAGACACATTTTAACTGTAAGATACCATGGCAATGTTGTAATGTTGGGTATTATCATACGTTTTCATAATTTTGATGTTTAGGAGTAATCTTACGTATTCGTTACAAATAAAGTTATATGAACTGCCTCCGCGGGTTTTCCGGGCCGGTGGCGCGGCTGGCAGACGGCGTAAAGTTTTACTTTCTTGTAGGAAGTGCTGTCGCTTTCAACGGGGACCGGTTAGCCGTACCGAGGCGCTCGTTATTAATATTATCGCATCGTAAGCCTAGGAGTATTTGTCTTTACAGCGCTTCCAACGCTATTATTGTTAACCGTAAAACTTTGTACTTCGAACGTTTTAAAACTTTATTGAGGAAAATATTCAATTCGCTTTGAAAGTTTGTAATATTTTTCATCAGTACGTTTGATTTGTGATGAGTTTTAATCGTGCATTTTTTATTCCAGGTGAGCCCCGAATACCAGAACGATGGTGGAGTAAAAATTTTTGTAAGTTGAATTTTTCAGCTGCTTATTTTGATTCTTTATCATAAATATGGGAAGACAGATCACAGCAGACTGTCTATTTCTGCAGCCGAGGATAGTATTTTTATAATAGAAGGCGGCAAACGATCAAGCGCCCACTGGAATTCGTCAAAAGAGCAAAGTTCTTGAATTTCTGTTGATGAATGTAACAATTTTAAAATGTTACGTTTATTAACCAAAACAAATCATACGTCATATAAGTACAGATATATACCTATATATGTCGAAGTATTGAAAGTCAACATGGACTGACGTCGGTACAATATCTATAGCTTTAAGTACGCCGTCAATAGAATAATCTTTAACAGATAAACGCTGACTTAGTTGCCCACTTAGTGGCATGTAAATTGTTTCGTAACGATTATGCGTCTTCGCTCGTGGACCGCATGATAACTTTCTAAGTGTAACAAATAGTATATGTGAACAATAGGACGAAGGAAATTAGTCATTTTTTTGTGTTATTGCGTCGGTTGAGTCATGTCAGTTTGGCGGGGAAAGCGTCGCGTTGTGACGCAACAATAAAAATGACACGGACAAAGGAATTGCGAGCGAGCACCTGACGCTAGGGCTCAGTTTACTCAGCTAATGGCCTACCGTAATGACTCGGCATTCGCTCCACGATGCGTTTGCGTTAACAATGCACTACGCGCAACAAAAACTGCGTAATTAAATAATTAAATCGTACGCAATAAACAATTCATTACAAGACATTTAATAGATTTATTTACGAGATTAATTTAATGTCTAGTAATCGAGATAAGATAGTCGCCAGATAAGACGTAAAAATATCATCTTTGTTTTGCACGTTGTTCCAGTGTAAATGTGGTGTTTATTAACTAAATTATTCGCTTGTATTCGCATCAAAAGTTCATCCAAGTTGATCTAAAACATATAGTAAATCACGAACTCAATTGTGAGTACGTATCTAAGTGCAGTGGCATGATGGCAGTAACACACGAAGGTTAAGTTTCGAGCCGACGCCGTCAGCCGCAGCGTCGTGAGCAACTTTGTTTACACGTACAATTCTGCAAATCAGCGTCGGACCGCGTTCATTTGTTGCATCTATAAATAAGGAGGTGCTAAAAGCGGCCCGGCCGGGGGACGTGCTTCCTCCGCTTTGAGCGGCCGAGCAAACACGCCCCGAGCCCTTTGTTGACACTCGTCTTAGGCCGCCTGCGTGTGCGCCAAGCCACGAGTCGCGTGCATGAACACACAGTAACCAGCATCGCACGCACGCACTAAAGCTGGCGGTGGTCCACTCCAATAGGAAAACCGATACACAATTCCTGATGTCTAGCCCCGTGGAATTATCATCGAGTGAGTCATTACAAAACAATGTAATCGTATATTAGAACTTAAAAAACATAAGACACAAATATACGCCTCGGTCACGTAAATACGACCCTCCAAGCTCGGAGTTACGATTCTTGTAACATCAGGCCCTCTACGTGATTTCCTTTTCGCCGTATCAAAGATTAACGTTTACCTCGAACAATGGAAGCGCATTGTCTCTTCTAATAACCAGAAACAATCGTTTTGTGTATTCAAATTATAAATAAAGACATGCCATGGCATTTTTACCATAGCGGGTATACCTTGCATGGCAATGTGGAATGGCCGATCTAAATGCGCGGCGCGGCCCACGCGTCCGGTCCTGCTCTTTTAACAGTTGCTAACTTTATTATATGTTCACCACTCTGCTGTTGGCCCGACTGATTATCATGCGTTGGACATACTCGTACGCTCAACGAGACGATGTATTTTTTATTGATTCTTTACACATTTTCCTCGTGAAGAGATATAAGATGGATACTGTCGTCTACAGTTACATTTTAGCAAGATATTTAGAGTGAAATAGTAACTTCACAGATGTATGAATTAAAGGATCAAAGGATCATCAAATACAAAATAGAACGTGGAACCAATGATCATTATAATCAACTAGCTGTCGTCCGCGACTGCGTCCGCGCGAAATTAAAAAAAGTAGTCTCTGTGTTCTTCTAGACTATATTCTATATCTATGCAAAATTTCATCAAGATCCGTTAAGCCATTCCGGAGGTACCTTCTAACAAACATACATCCATCCATATAAACTTTCGTATTTATAATTTTAGTAAGGTATGCGTCGATTGAAGATTATATTATCTAAGCGGTTTCTTACAACATCTTTTAAATTAAAAACTCTTATAATTTTATATATTGATACAAAAAAATATGTCGTGTTAAGCAACTATAATCTCCATCGCTCCCCAGCCGCAGTAATTAACAAGCGGCCGCTCTGCGGGAGACTAGCTACGAGTACATGCATCTTACCGACGTTTTGAACTATTTTCGTTTGTCCTATGATTAATATTAACAAAATGATACCACACAAATAATGCATTTACAACCATGTGTCTCCGAATCAATTGCGGTGGGTGTGAAACGTTTAATTTAAAATAATCCGTTACAATACCAGACGCGAGGGATTAATTACGCATCGTCGCATTCTGAATCATGCGCTTCGTATTCATTGTTTGTTATTTCCGAGTACACACTGCTTGTTATATTGATACGTAAAACATGTATGCAACATTTACTTGTTAATGTTTTAACAAACACGAGGCGAAAGATGCAAAGGTTAATCACTTGACATTACTGGTAGGTTGACGGAACGACGGCGCGGCGTGACCCGCCGAGGGGACGACGATATCTCGAATGTATTTTCGCGCAATCATTCAATAAACGTGATCGCCGCAATCGACAAGACCCTCCGACTCCTCAGAGAAATGGATCAATTTATTATTAGAATAGCTATCCAATATTACTTCACAGTCACCCGTTTAGTTACTTGTCATAAGCTTTATACCATTTAAATTAACGTTTCACGGACAATGAGGGCTGCGTTAATTTTGAAAGTTCGTTTATAAATAGAACGCATTTGATTAAAGACAATTAAAGAGTAATTAAGGCCCGTCTCTTGGATTATATTACGCCTCGGCATCAATTGTCGTGTTGGATGTTATGGCGGGTAAAGTTTAACCTTTGTACGCGACGTCTGGGCAGTTGCAATCACTTCTCTACGGGCTAAATTTTAATGCACTTGTATGAAATAAAAACCATTGAAAGTATGTTACGTCACGGCGATTTTATGGTGGTGCCTAAGCAGGATTTTTAGTTTAAAAAAAGTGTTACGTTATAATTGACTTTATAATAGATATCTCAAGTTTCTTCTGGAAGTTAAAATTTACTAAGTACTTATACTTCAAGTACCTTGAAGAAATTAAACTTAACAGTTTTAAGACGAATAATACGCTCATGTTAATAATAGTTTCCGTTATGCAACATAAATAAGTTTATACATTTTCCTTTGTGATGGAAATACAATCTTTAAATGAAATATGCCGCATATTTTAAATTCGCTGAAAACCAGTGACCCGGATTCAATCTTTTGTTGGTCAGACCCGATGCCCTCTCAAAATTGTCTAGAAAAATTTAACAGAACCTCTAAAGATTCAATAACAAACAACATTCGCTAATAGTGTGAATTTTTACTTGTTACCGGCGTAAATACTCGGTCTAATATTATCGACCGTACATAGAGGTCGATGACCCTTGTAAGTTTATGATTTTTGTAATTTCCTTGGTGAGCATGC
The DNA here is from genome assembly GCF_912999745.1 of Papilio machaon. NCBI lineage: Eukaryota > Metazoa > Arthropoda > Insecta > Lepidoptera > Papilionidae > Papilio > Papilio machaon. The sequence continues at coordinate 4,221,089 of NC_059999.1, read as the reverse complement.
GAGAAAAATTACAGCCACGAACTTCAAAGTGATCTCAGCCAATAAAATAAAGCCACCTTGGAAATTAATACCACATTAATTATATTGCTTTGCTGTTTTTTATTTCGTCGATCGATGTGTTTTTACTCTTTGTTAAGTTTAGTTACATTTGATTTGTGTCTATATAAACTCGTAGTTAATTTTTTAATCTGTCTTTAGTAAAAGCACTGGAGAATAAAACATAGCAACAAAGATTTTTTTCAGTAGTCACTAAAACTTTTTGTACATACAGAGTTAAATACAAATTTATACGAATGAATAAGCCAAGAGTGTGTCGTTGCCCTCGCTAATATTTTTCAGTTTAACCGTAGAATTTTAAACAAGGAATATAATGTGAATCATTAACAAGTAGAATATAATGTTATATAACATTATATTTTATACCTTGCGATTCTGTTCATAGAATAGAAAACATCTGTTTGACAACATGTGGAAATAATTAGGCATGTTGCAAATTTAATTCATATGGTTCTAATTATCATACGATAAATTTAGACAATTTTTACACACATACTAGATCGCTTTAACGTACAAGTTTATAATAATCAATTACAGCGGTATGACTGGATATAATGACTTCAATATTTAAAAAAGAGTAACTAGCATATATTACGTAGGTACTAATTTCCATGATATAATCTTGGTATAGCAACTCAATATGAACCCCTTTTAAACCTTTTGTTTGGGTATCACCAATTTGGTCAATTTTATTTAAATCACTCGAATTACTAGTATGCTGGAAACACGCAACATCCCATTTGTGGCAGTGTAAACACAGTGTCGCAGCGTGTCCGTCACGTTGACACGGTGGTTCGCTAATGCGTAGAGTACACACCACGGCCGCTTGTTGGGACCTCGTCACACTGCTCAGATACCAGCCGCTTGTTAATTATTTACCGTGAAGTTTGGCCTCCGAATCAAGCAGTTCCAGCTATATCTGTTGATTACAGAACTTATGTTATTATGATTTCATGTTATAAAGACCAGCACGCAATCACAAAGTGCACGGCTGGTGCGCTTCTGATTGCCTCAAGTTTCGATCGAGTTCGAAATCGATAGTGATTACCATTTTCCCTGGGGCTCGCCGCGGCCGCGCAACCTCCGATGGAAAGCGACGCTTAACCAATGTTCCGCTCTGATAACTCTCTAATTACGCCTCGGTTGCTGTTTTCCATCGCCACTCGCCAAACGCTGAAGCCGACTCCTCATGGCTTTTCACCCGCCGGCACAGTTCAACGTTCATTCATTAGCCACACTTTCGCCTTTGACATGGCCTCTGTTACGCTTCCGTATTGTTTGAATAGTGACGTATTGCATGCAATAAATAAATTTCGTGTATACTCCAAAAACGTCTTGACGTTTTTGGAGTAGGGTAACAATCCTTTGTCCCGACAGTACGACAGCATAATATAATATGTATTTTCCTTGTTTCAATTTTTGAAACTCTTTAATATTTCCATTCTTTGAAATTTGATTTTATTTTCATGTTAAACATTGCTTCATTTTAAGGTAGGTATATACAGTATGAAAAGTCTAGCCGACAGAGTATATTTGTAGGAAGAAGGTCGCGCACAGTCACCGAGGCGATCCGCGCCGGTCGGTTATTGCCCAGTGAGCGAACAATAACCACTCATACGCCGCGCCGTTAAAAGCATTCGTGTGTAATTGTTTGCGCAGTCCGCTGCCAACCGCACGACTATTCCCAGACGAGAAACACTGTAATAGGGATGAACTCACTAACATTTTCCACTCGAAGTAGAATCATTGCCTTACCCGGGAACCATATGTCACAGGTATGGAGGCATCCTTAAAACGACAGTAAACCACAGAAGACAAGGAAAATAATAATACTTCCACAAAGGCGGCAATATCATTGTGACGGGACGGTGAAATAGCTGCGCACATCAATCGACATAGAGTGTGGCATAATAATTTGTCTGTTGTATTCCAAAACACAAGTGTTTGCGTGTTTACGATCCCCGGACGAGGCAGAGTCGAATAGAATATACAATGATGTGTCATTCACATCGATTGAGGCCGCATACGAGATGCGGTGTATCATCATACATTATGTATAGAGCCAGTGTTCCGCGTCGCGCAACACAACCTAACTTCATCATCTATTACAATTTACTAAAATTGTTCGATGTCTATATCTTAGATAAAATAACACTCATTAAAAATATGCAGTTAGTTGATATGTACCATGTGGGTACTGTTGCTTGCGACACGCGTCGACCATTGCCCCCTCGTGTGCACAACTACCGACAATTATTCCTCATTGCGACAATACAACGAACACTTTATAAGGCCGTATACACACGAACGACTTTATTCTCTAGTAAGTGCATACAAGTATTATGTATTATCTAGTGATATGTCTGTCTGTATTACCACTTTGCGTTTTAATTGTACATAATTTAGTTTGATAACTAATGTTACAGTATTTAAAATGTAGGTAAGCCTTCCACCTAGTAGACGACAATTCGGTCAAAGGTGCTAGTTAACAACACGATGGCAAGCAAGGAGCAAGGTTATGTTTATCAGAATTAATTAGAAAGAAAAGACTCCTATACGTTGCATTTTATAAATATAGCTTGAGACGTTTGACTACAGTTATTGTACCGTCGACGTGCTCCATTCTCATGCAAAATCGCGGCGATCGCGGTCGCGCACCGAGCCTTTTCGCCGGTCGTCCGGCGCGCGTGTGTACAATTAACATTGTTATGGTGATATCCCAAACCAGACAAGTCCGACGCAAAACAAAACTACACTATAGACACATTTACATCTTAAAACTGACCCCCTCTCTTCTCGTTTCTCCTTAGACAATTAAACTTCCAATAGCCAAAGATTTTACAGAAATAAATTATTCATGACACGGTCCCGGACGAAAGAAATCTGGTCGACGGCCATTAAAATTTGACGCATCCCGAGGCTCTAGCAGTGCCAGTTAAGGTTTCGGTTAATTGGTAATATTAAGCGTTTTAACGTCGAAGCCATTACTGAAAACGAAACGCAGGTAGACGGCACCATCATCCCGGGGTGCTTTTTTTGTTAGCGCAGGTACCCAACCCGGCCCGGCCGGCCCGGGCAGATAGTGAATGCTTTTTCTATAATACAATAAACACGGTTATCGTAAAGTTAAATAAAAAAAACGATGCGACGGACCATAATTATTTTTTCCGACACTTACTTGGGTACAAACCTTTATTTCTAATAGTAATAGGCTTCTATTATACGAGTTATAAATGTCTTGTATTTTTTGTAAAAATTAAGAAATAATATTTATCAATAAATATGTAACAACAACAAAAACAATTTTTGAGATTAACTGAGCAAGGCTGCATCATCTTATAATTTTATTATTAATCGAGTAACGCCACCGGCGACAAAGGTCTAATCTGAAAATGATTTAACATGGTTCTTTCTTATCGCCAACCTTCCTCTTAATACGATGCATGGTATCTCTATTGCACTTACTATGGTTTATTTCTTGGTATTTAATTGATGACTTTTTACTAAACCTGATTAGATTTATAAAACTTATTTTCTTTCAATTCCAGAACCAAGCTCGACCAGTGCAGACGATGAACAGCGCACTCAACAGCGCTTTGGGCGCAGGCGGGGGTGCTATTGGTGCGGGCTGGGAGCACCCGGCCTTGGCGCGCGCCGCCTCTGTGCCGCACCGCGCGTTGGCTGGCCTGCTGGACCGCCTGGGACACCGCCGCCTCGAGCGCACCGCAAGCGAGCCCGCGCCGCCGCCTGCTACCAGCCGTTACAAGACCGAACTCTGCCGCCCCTTCGAGGAGGCTGGTGTCTGCAAGTACGGCGACAAGTGCCAATTCGCGCACGGCGTCCGCGAGCTGCGCAACCTGCAGCGCCACCCCAAGTACAAGACGGAGCTTTGCCGCACCTTCCACTCGGTGGGCTTTTGCCCGTACGGGCCGCGCTGCCACTTCGTTCACAACGCGGAGGAGGCGCGACGCCGTGAGCCCCCGTCGCCGGGCGGCTCACTCGCCTCACTGTCCTCCGGCTCGGGCGGCTCCGGCTCCGGCTCCGGCTCGGCCTCGGGCTCACTCGCCTCCTACATGAGCGACGGGTCGCGATCACCGCGCTCACCGCACTCGCCGCACTCGCCGGCACTGTCGCCCGCGCACGCCGGCGCCTTCGCCTTCCGCCGCACGCACTCGCCGGACCCCGACGACGAACGGCTACCCGTCTTCAACCGGCTGTCCTCGGCGTTCGGCGACCTCATCATCGCCTAGTCCCGCCGCGACCCGAGCGTAGTGTGTAAGGATCGTCCGACACCCTAGTGCCTCCTCGACGTCTTCCAGCCGCGCGGGCGACGTCCCGATCGCCGCGTCTCACCCGCTCAACGAATGATCTCCAGTCTGCCGATGCTCCCCGTGACCCGTTCACTGGCGTCTCGAAAGTTTGCGGTGTGAATATAGTCTTATATATATCTTTTAGTTATCGGCACGCACTTGTAAATGGCACCTTATATTGTTAGAATATTTATTGCGTAGCTCGCGGTCGTCTTCCCGATGCGATCTTCCGCCGAGCGGTGGTCACTGTAAAGTTAGTTTATAGAAACATTTTATTTATTTCGTACCGCTCCCCGCGCTCGGTGCCGTACCGCGAGAAGGCGCTCGTGATCTATTTTTAAGGATTTAAGATAATAATTTATTATTTATTTGGAGTCTCGTTTAACTATAATGACCGCCGGTATCCAGCTGCGACGCCGCACCGCACACGGCCGACACGCGGCGACGGGACGCGGCCCGCGCGTAGGCGGTGCGCCGATTCCTCTCGCGCGCCACTTCTCTCTTGTTCCACGCCACAGTGTACGGAATCGGCAGCTGCCACCTCGCCAGTTCGGCAGGGCTGCACAAACTCATACACCGCTCCATTTCGTCCTCATATTTTGCGTGGGCTCGGCGCGAGAAGCTTGCCCGCGCTGTCCGTCAGCTACGTATTAACCTCGAGCCTAGCGTCCGCAACATCAATCATCAGCAGCTTATTTGAGAGCCCCGGCCGCAGCGCCGCCGCCGCACCGCGAGGGATTTTTCGTTTTTGCGCCGACGTAAAGGGCTAACAGCGATCACAAACCAGTTTCGGAGTTTTGGTGATTGTTTTTTCGTCCTCGCGCCGCGCGCTCCCCTCTCGCTTCGGCGCTCGGCGCTCGGCACGGCCGCGTCTGAGCTCACGCAAAAAATGTCAGAAATCCGAGAATAAGCCCGCCGGACTACCGAGGCTTCGTTCTTCACCGAAATACCTGTATAAAGTTATAAGTACATGATAGTTTATAGGGCGGGCGACTCCGCCTCCCGCGCAGTGCCTTTTACTTTATAACGAAATAAATCGATTATATTTAATTTTTAGTTGATCGGGATAGATTGTTTATTTATTGTCTCCTTTGAATGTTATATTCAAATCGGCACAGTTATTGCTTTAGGACATTGACAGAGCTAAGTGATTAGTTGTCGTGGTAGAATTATAGTTTTTTTTTCTTTGAATTTAAAGTGTGATATTTTATAATATTTATATAACAAAGTTTAAAAAAAAGTTTTAATTAAGGGACCAATGTAAGTGTTTAGGAGAAATTCTGATAGAAAGGGCCAGATACGCTTTTGATTCTTACCGAGAAACTGTATCCTCGCGCCTCCGTAAATTATTTTTATACATTGTCAGATCTAAGATTTTGTACGAGAAATAAATGACATGTTGACCGTTGATGGTTTTGTGTTTAATTATTTGTCAGCTATAGAACCGAGATGGTGGTGTTTTTATTTGCCTGTTTTTGTGTAACTCCTTTAGTTTGGGCGTTTCTCCTGTTTGGTGCGAGTGTTGCATGGTGACCACTGATGATAATAATTTTGTACCTAATGCTAAGGAGATTAGTTTGTAAGCGTTTTTCATAAACTTCGTGAATATTATTTATTATCAGTTCATTACGAATTATTAACCATTAAAGCTGATTATTTAATTTCCTTTTGTATTTAAACAGACATTGAAGTACTATGATTACTTATAACTTAATTTTAGTAATATATCACGAGTCATTTATTGTAACAGGCATTAGTGTAAACTATAGTACCTACGTCAATTGTAATTAAGTATTTAATTTTTTTTTATTTAATTCCATTAAGTTAATCTTCAAAAAAATTGACTACTCTATTTTCTTACGAAAGAAAACGAACTAAGGCTAAAGCTTGATTATGACATTTTTCTTGTAAGTTTTCTTATTTCCATCTGCATTTTATTGAATTATAGTGAAAATATGTTATTTTTTGTTTTTATTTTTGTTTTTTTTCCTGTCATACCTTTCCCTTACCCAGCCTGTTACCCACATGTTCAACTTGCATCAAATCTATTCAAGTACATTAGACGAGAAAGATAAGAAATATACCATTGAACAAAAATATAATTATTGCACTTAAAAGTAATTAAGTCTTTAAAGACAAGCTACGATTGTCTACAGATTTACATAATCATTTTATTACAACAAATTTCACAACTATTCAAAAGATTGTGAAAATCCAATCTCAGTAAATTATGAATTATGGGCGGGAATAACTTGCGAATAAATCTAAAAGTGTTTAATGACGTGACAAAGCCTGTTGAGTGATTGAATTTCCACTGTCGGATCACCTGTGCAACAATATAGCTATTTACTTTACCCGCTCATTTACTTAAAAAAAACAAAGACGATAATAGTGTTGTGCATGTGTTTCTACAATTGAAAGGCACGGTGACTCTAATGATAGTTTCGTTGCAAGTAAGTTTTTAAGAAACAGGCGCGCTACTAGATAAGGCGTCAGCAACATTATACCCTTGAAAAGCTGTTAGTTAAGCGGTACTTTATCGTAAATATGCATTATTAAAACAATGAACTTAAATAAAGGATAGAATATATCCTTATTACCACACTAGGCCTAATCATTTTGATCTAAATCAGTTTGTGATACGTATTCAGAACAGTGGTTGTAGTTCTAGCCTTAGGTAAAAGAGGAGTGAAAAACAAGTCTTAAAAGATAAAGTAGATCAGTAACATAACAAACACAGATTGTTAGCTTTTTTAAGGAGAAAGAGATGGCAATATGTTTTTGTTGGGTGTTTCAGCAGTGGAAACCCATGGTAAATATGATACGTAGTTTGCAACTGAACATACCGACGTATCATAAAACATTCTCTTTATACGGGTTCTGCATCAAGCATTTACATTTTAATTGCAGTTTTGTATTAAAAAGTAAGTACGTAATTACTTAAAGGTTTTAATACAAGTTCATAAGATTTTATCCGGTCCAACAGCTAGCTTTAAGCTCGACAGACATTTTAAGTAGCAAGGGATTAAGAACCTATGAATAAGAAAAAAAAATACATTGAAACAAGATACGATGCTTTAAAATGGAAATTTCGTCGTTGAGAACTAGTTAACTTTTGCCTATAACATATTAACATAGTAAAATATCAATACCACACTATTTATTCAGTGCTCAGCTTTCAAAACAGGAGCATATCAATGTTATATTAGAGTCGACAAGCAAACTAACAATAAATTCGGAGTATATGCGGCGTCGGATGGCCGTTCCTTTGCTTCGTCGGCGTCTATGGTAACCCAACACTCAGATAAGACTGGCCTTGGTACCACAAAACACTGCTCGACTCACGATCGTATCATATTTAACCCTTATCTCTGTCTAATAAAGTTCAATTTAATAAACTTTATTTTACACATGACATAAAACGGATGTTATAATCTGCGGTCTGTCGAATCAAATAAACGAGCTTGTATTTTAATGAAAGAAAAGAATGAATGGTTCATCAGATACTAAAACAGCATAATAATTAAATCAAACAAAAACTTTCTTATGTTTTGGTTTTGAAATAACTTTCAATCTATTGCTATGTTTGCAGAAAATACATTTAAGTATATTTTATTTCAAGAATATAAGACCATGTGCTGAGCTTAATAATCTAGAAATAGCCTACGCCTGCAAGGTGATTAATCCTATTATTTCTATTTTATGAATATTTATAATAATGGTCCAAAAAAAGATAGCTGTTGCTATCGAAAAGTAAATTAATATCTTAACGAATCATTCAAAACTAACAAATTAAAGAACCTTTCAATCGAACTCTACTGTTTAACATCTTTGTGATATTATTTTAATATGAAATGCCGAAAACTGATAAAAAAAAACGGTTTTTGTTAATAAGAAGAATTTCTGCAAAAATGTCAAATTAAAAAAGGGTACTTCGACATCTCAATGCCAAAACGTCGTGCAACATAAATTGTAAATGAAAGCGATATGATCCGAAAAAATTATAAATTAGTTTAAATTAAATTACAGTATTCGAGAAATAACATAAAATCATTTGATAAATTCCATTGATGATAAATTTACAACTTGTTAATATGTTAGGGTTAGTTAAAGTATTAAATATGTCAGATAATTTATAGCTTTTAATTAGTTTAATCAATCGTAAATTTAAAAACGTTCTGAAATCTTTGAATCGATCGGCGAACTAAACGAAAACATTTAAACGAAGTTCCGGGTCATCGGAAGAGCAACCAGTTTGGAGATAAAAATATCTTCACATTACTAAAAGCTCCAGTAATTCCAAATAATATCTGTAGCTTACTACGTATTTTATACCTTTTACCCTACAATCTTACCTTAAGATACAATTTCAATTTTGCTAAAATTGTTAAAATATATAAATGTAAGTAATGAACAGAAACTAAAAAGAAGAGCTTTACTGGGAATAATTAGGATTTAGGACTAGTAGATGGCCAAAACGTACATATCCTGGAGCTGTTCTTCACTATAAAGTATCAAAGCCTTTATAAGCACCACTAATAACGGCGATAGCTTATTATCGTCTCGTAAACCTAAGTTTTTTTATATCATAGTCTGCGGGTTTCAAGATATATTACCATAATGAGAACTATAGAATCCAATGTTCTTGTTTTAAAAAAGGTTCTCGTAACAACCATGAGAGGGTATACTTAAATCGATGATGCCCATTAGATTGACGTATGTACGACAATATTTCGTGAGCTCAATGTAATCGCTAAACAATGAATTCATTCCGCATCGCGGTCGATAGATGGCGCGATACGTCCGACCAGTTTAATCAAAGCCATTGTACGATTACCGGACCGGCTGATAAACCGAAAAATAACGTCCATTAATGTTACATTGAGTGTGTGAGCCATTGCTTTTATACGATACGAGGAGATATGAACAAACAGGCTGACCTTTTTAAGTATGCCTTCTAAATAACATTGAGAAATTCGTAACCGTGTGATGGTGGTACCTGCGTACGGTAGATAAATTCTATACCTCTTGGATTTGGTTTGTGCCCCTTTTTCAATGTACTAATGAGTATCTGGGACCGCTGTAGTGCCACCACCGAGGCTAACATATTAACTACAAGTCTCCAATTGCGTTAGACAGAAAAGAAGTCATGGAAAACCAGGCCGATTTTAAAACCTGCAAAGAACCACAATATAACATACCTTAATTCGAACGGTCAACCTACTGTAAGATCCAAATTCAATTACAATCATTATGTATACTCAACACTTACTGTTGCATTTTCCGTTTATTATGTACGTTTTAATCAAACAATGTTTCAACTTCCATTTAGTTTTACTGTAAGGAAGTTGGCTTTAGAAAAAAAATTATAAATTAAATTTCGAAAATTATTATAACTAATAATTAAAAGTTCAAAGGTCCTGTAGAATAGTCTAGACATCTCATAAACGTAACATTTGTACAAAAGTGTTATCTGTCTCATGAAAATGAATAACTTTCTGTAATACTCAAATCACTCGCGCGTTCTCGTGTTTCTTATTTATTATTTACTTGTTCTACCGGAACTTTTGACGGGAAGTTAAATAAAAGCCAACTATATTTAACATTAATTAAATACGGAAATGTGTTTATATGTATTGTACACAAGGACAAGTTTAAAAGTAATTCTTTAGTAAACAATTTCAATAACAAAAAGCAGGAAAATTGTCGACATTTTTATAGAAGGCTATTGACCTTTTGTACAATTTATAAATGTTTGCACTTAGGCTACTTAATTTTTTATTGATATTTTTATTAAACTACTTTCAGAAGTATATAGTGTGTTGTTTAAACTTTCGTGAGACATCATAATTAATTAGTTAAGAAACGGCTTAACTCACGTTTGATCATCCGGTGACGGCACCGACTAGTTTCGAACCCATCGGGGGTCCATCTTCAGGGCGAGTGTTTAATCCGAAGACTTCGCGGTCGCGTCGCGTCTCGCACAGAAGATGGACCCCCGATGGGTTCGAAACTAGTCGGTGCCGTCACCGGATGATCAAACGTGAGTTAAGCCGTTTCTTAACTAATTAATTATATAGTGTGTGTGAAAAGAAAGGACTATATTTCAGGTAAGTGCATGACTGATTTAAAGATCAACGTACATTATCATCTTCAGCGCACATACGTCCCTACTAATGGCTCCGCCTACCCTAAGTTAGGGCTGAATAGGCCATAGTCAACTACGCTGGCCTAGTGCAGGATAGTTGACTTAACACATATTTTTGATTTTCTTCTCAGATACGTGACGATTGCATCACGATGTTTTCCTTCACTATAAGAACGTTTTACAGATATACATATGAAAATCGAAAATTGAAAATCACATTGGTACATGGTGGGATTCGAACCCAGGACTTGCAAATTACAATCAAGTGCTTAAACTCACAGCTACCGACGCTCATGTCATCTATAAAATCTATTAATTGCAAAAAATAAAAGTAAAACTTTAATAATATATACTTATGCTCTTAAGTTCTTAAGATTACATTCTTTGAACATATTTCTATTTAAAAAGTTCATATTATCTGTAAATAAATATAAAAAACGGAATATCAATGTATGTGGTCTTAGATAAAACTGAGTGGGGGTCCTCATGACGAGGTTAAATATTCTCTTATCGGTTTACCCTTCGGTTAATCCCTTCCGTAAACGGAACCAGCCCCATGGCGCGGCAGCCCAATGCAAATTTTGTCATTTAATTTTTTTTCCGGCCATCCTTGAAACGTGACTATATAATTTCGAGGTAGGAAGCGGACGTGACATGTTGCTTCACCTCTATCTGTTTATGCCAATATAAACAACTGGCGTGAACATGCAACTACGATATTTGACATTTCTTTTGATGTGCCCCGTACTTGATTTTTTATAACAATATATCATAGGAAAATAATTATAGTTTCAAAGTTTCATGTAAAGCACCTAAGTAATTTAACATTGTGTTAATTACTGTGTTTTTTATTGTTGATTTATAACTTTAACATTTGCACCTTCAAGGTCAATAGAACAGAAATATCGCTTGTTATTTTTAACCTCTATATTAATATTTAAATTGGTTTATTTATGTTAATGTCGTTCCGCCTTATCCATTTCCTGGTCCACCTATTGCCGTATCCCTTCATAATTCTTAATAATTTCGTGGCAAGGTACGGTACATCTTATGTGTTATCTTATCGCTATGTTAGCTTAACAAATATTAGATAACCGACGCCCTTATCATACATCCAGCAGCAATTATTATTATCACCGAACAAATATCAAGTATTTACTTTCTTCATGATATGTGTCGGCCACGATACAAATCAAGGTACTTGCAAGTTCGACGTACTCAAAATTATTATTAGGTTAATGTGTGTTTAATATAAATATGATCACTGAATCTATAATATTAACATTTAAAACGAGCTATTTATTTTATACCTGGTGTCCATTCTAAAACGCGTTATTCTCGATTCACGGCGGTAGTTAGAGCTTCAGTTGTTCATGCGATTTCATATAAAGTTTCAAATAAAAGTAGCCATGTGTAAAACCGGTTCAAAAGTTCAGCTCACATAAACTTGAACCGTTGAACTGCGGTTCAACAGTTAAATTGTCACCTCACAGCTCATCGCGATGTACTATAACTATGTGAGTTGATGAGCCACCAGCTACCTGGTGATACGGAAATCATAACTCTATACAGGTAAAATTTGATCTGAGCAGCGAGCCGGTTTACTGATCTGCTTCACACATGTGATCCGTGAGCTGATCTGCAGGTCATACATTTTAGTTGAATTACCCATGTCTAACGAAAAGCTAAAATTACGTCGTACTCATTAACAATTTTAATATGGACTATCAAAAATATTGAAGTAACAAGAAATAAACGTAGAAACAAATCGAATGTCATTAACCGATATTATCTAGATTATTCGTACAATACACTACGACATACAGTCTATCTATAATGTGTATGGTATAAAGGAGTGACCGCTGCCGGGTGACGCTAGTACAATGTTAACTGCCTAGTGTGCACTCGCATACACAATTGATTAACTGAGAACAAAAACCATAACCCGCTGTATTTCCGCGGACATTCGCACACACAAGTCTTGTCTGATGAATGTAGTCATAAAACCGCAATGATGTGTCACGTATAAGGGCCAAAGTAACAAATTGATGATTTTTACTTTTTTGTATTAAAAGCTACCTCTTATTTTAAATGTTGTGTAAATGTTATGTTTTTTTTGCAGAAGTAAAAGGGCCTATGCAGCCTATTTTGATATATGGATGAAACTTTGAGGGCCTTTCCTGAGAAGTTGTCAATTTGCACATTTCCCTTATTCGTAGGACCCATCGAAATAGATATTGTCATCCCTTTCATTCTCTTTAACAAAACAGAGACAACAGTATGTATTAATACAAGTTTCTGCAATCGAAACCCTTATTAGAAGTTGTAACTTAAGGTGCAACCGCTTGTAGTGTTTATTTCAAATTGCTTTTAAATGCTAGATCACCTCTTAATAACTTCCGTAAAGTTTATATTAAAACTAGTTATATCAATTGCGATTAATTAAATGATAATAAAATAATAATCAAAGTTAATAAACGACAAAAAATGAAACATTTTAATTAACATTAATGTACCTTTATTTTAGCATACTAGGCCTTAACTCTTCCGTCTCAAATTCCTGCAAGTTAAGATTGTTATAGAGCATATTCCACGTGTAAACTAGATTGTTTTTTTTTCTTGAAGAACTAGCTTTATTCTCCTTCAATAGTAATGATAAGCGGAGTTTATATTATCCGAGGCCGCTGCTTAATTGGAAGTTATTCTATATAAGAGACTTTAGACTACGTTGCAAGACATCGTGTGTAAATAGCAAATCATTACCATTCTACACGACGATACTTAAAAATAATGAAATGAAGAACTTCTGTCGGCAACAGTACTAGTGCAATACGGTTGGCCGTAATCGAAACAAAGGCTCATAAAGATACGTAGGCTTTACGTAACTACACACGCCCGCGAAGCCTTACGTGAGAACTTTGCACTTATTTTTACACGATAACGCAGCCGTTCACAGCCCACCTCTCCTCTACTTATCAACAGCATAAACGTAGAATTCCACGGCAGTGGCACTTATTTTGATACATACTATAGGCTCTATTTTGTCAAAAGGAATAAGAGGGATAACAATATGTACTAATACAATTATCACGATAGTGGAATACAACGGAATAAGAAACAATTCCAGCAATACTGACACAATTCATAGTTAATTCAAATGCAAATTAATCGTGCGCTAGATATGTGACTTTACAAAAAAGTAGACTTGCGTATTCATTACGTAGAATTCTATTGCAGTGATGTGTAGTCACATTTTGTAGTTTTTTGTCAAAAAGAATAAGGAAGGTGAATGCAATGATAATGCGTATAAAAATGTTGCGGGTGTTGAATTCTACGGATGGACATGTCTTAAGACAATTTACTTACATGATTGCTTTGAATAGATTTTGAGTATTGTATTCATAATATATTCATGAAATTCGATCTAACACCGGTTTGTAATAAGTAGGCGTATCAAATAACGTCGGTTAGTGATAAAAAATGTGTCCGGGTTTAGTTTCGTTTAAGTTGTCGATTCGACTGAACCCGATAGGACAGGATTGAAAAGAAAAGATAAACAACTATGATGGATCTCCTAATCTCTCCTCCCTCCAATGATTTGCTAAGTACAGCTGAGTTCCCAGTGTACTAAGCACACGTTTTATTAAGCCTTTCAGTCTTTTAGTAATATTCAGTAGTATTAATCGACATTTTATATAATAGACATTATAACTAGGGAGCTACGGTTTTGGTCGCCATAACAGATTTGTCGTTCCATTAATATCCAGATATATTTATAAAAATCTAACAACTGCTGTGTAACAATCAACGCAATAATCCAAGCTAGGTTGCGTATGTGCAGGCGCAATCATGTCCTAACTTCTTTTTTGTTTCATTTCAAAGATTGTAACATAAGATAGTAAAATTAGAGATGAACTTAATCTTATTATCTCACTAATATTATAAATGCGAATTTTTGGATGGATGGATGTTTGTTTGACGGTATCCCTGAACGGCTCAAAGGATCTTGATAACATTTGACACATATGTAGAACATAGTCTGGAAGAACACAAAGGGTATTTATTATGTGTTTTTTTTATTACGCGCAGACGGAGTCGCGAGCTAAGTTAGTAGAAAATAAGAACAAGTTTTACAGCTGTTTTCACAATAATTCTACCAAAAATAGTTGTAACGAATCTAGTATTTAATAATTTGTTTATGTGTGCAGCTTTCAGAAAAAAAGTTGCACAAAAAACAGGATACCTTATTGCATTTGCTCATAAATATCTTGAAGTTAATACGTCAAATTCTACGTGTATTTGCTGTACTTTGAAGTCCGTGATCACTGAGAATATCGGCCTCACGTTGGGCAGTTCATTACGAACCATTTAATCTATAAAATTATATTTATTACTCCAAAGATAACACAACGATTCAGAAACATCGAATGTTCTGATAACGGCTGATAACGCAACAACCGCATTGATTGATTCGGTACCGCTTCGAGCGCGTTTACTGATTCAAAAATTATTTAACACTTTCAATGCCAATAGGATTTTCATGTACTAAAGTGAAGTAAACATATTCGCACGGCGAATGGACACTGGGTGTGCACTATGAAGAGTTACTTTTGTGTATTGAGTTTTATTTTGTAATCATCACGTTTATAAGTACTGAAGAAGTTTTTTATTAGAACATAACAAAAAATTAAAATAAGTTGATTATGCTCTATACTTAAAAAATATTCTTGTAAAACTACGCTATATTATAAATCTTACGAATGCGAGAGAATAAATACCATAAACAAGCGCATGTTATTTTTATTAGTACCTATTTTGTTTTCAAAACTAAACTAGTCTTTAATCAGAGTGCAAATAAAAAGACATTAGTGAAAGACTACTTTATAATGTGGCGTGTAAATTTAAAACCTTAGAGATTTTAAATTACATACATTCTAATACATATTATAAATAGGAAAGATTTTGTTTGCATTAAATAGGTTCCAAAACTACTGAATCGGTAGCTACCCAACAGTGAAAAAAAAAAACGTTTTTTCCACTTTTGGGAAGCTACCATGTTCTCGGGTGAAATAGGCTATATTTTTTTACACACATTATTTCTTCGGCGCAGACGAAGTCGTCGGTAACTGCTACTATTAAATATACACGTATGTAGTTATTATCGAGCACCTTCGATCGGAGTTACATGTTTTCTTTTTTTGTAGAATCGCACATGGATGAACGTCAATCGGTAAACGTCCAATGAGTAATAAACGAGGTTAAATATATTATTCATCGTGTATCACCACCATTATTTAAATTTAAAATACCTTCTTGTAATTCAACGTCGCTCTGAAGTTACGAACGCGTCAATAACATCAAGTAACCGTCAGTTTACACTACCGAAACACCGATACAAAAATGTATAAATGTCTCGGTTTTTTAAGGGAGAATGAGAAGAATGACAATATGTTTTTGTTTAAGTTTTTGCAGCAGTGGAAATATACGGTAATAACGTCTTTTAAGAATAAAGCTTTATGTCCAAAATGTACTTATTGTAAGATATTTGATGCAAAAGTATTTTAAAAGATTTAAACTAACAGCGAAACAGTGAATTTAACTCTACTTCATAATAATCCTCGCTGTAGTATAAACTTTAACCAAACGTAAGTAAACAAAAATGTCAGACGTTCCGCAATGACGGATGGAAAGAAACTGCCTCGAGCAGCAGCGCACGCTTCCTTATAAAACCTTTTTTTTTGTGTGGCTACCCTCAACAGTCCTACACGGCTTCTCCTGACATGAGACCGTCCTCGAGCTCGTTCTTCCAGCATCTTCAACACTGGAATTCGTTTCGATACCAGCTCGTTGGCAGGCGCTGCACTGGCGCGCTGCTAGTAGGCAGGCGCGGCTGTGGCGCGCTGCTAGTAGGCAGGCGCGGCTGTGGCGCGCTGCTAGTAGGCAGGCGCGGCTGTGGCGCGCTGCTAGTAGGCAGGCGCGGCTGTGGCGCGCTGCTAGTAGGCAGGCGCGGCTGTGGCGCGCTGCTAGTAGGCAGGCGCGGCTGTGGCGCGCTGCTAGTAGGCAGGCGCGGCTGTGGCGCGCTGCTAGTAGGCAGGCGCGGCTGTGGCGCGCTGCTAGTAGGCAGGCGCGGCTGTGGCGCGCTGCTTGCAGACATGCACCGCTGAGGCGCGCTGATTGCAGACAGGCGCTCTGCTTGTAGACACGCGCAGCTGCGGCGCGGTGCGCAACACAGCTACATAGTAGGACGCAAGATCCGACTGAATCCGCATCTATGCCGTTAATGGTGTCCTGGATTAGTTGATCATATCTCTTTATGGTTTTGGCTTTGGGTATCCCGCAGTCTACGCAACGCAGAGCATCTCGACAATACATGGACAAAACAAACTGAATTAATAAAGGGCATCAATGACTATTACGACATAATGACATACGTCTGACTCAGGTAATGGCTTAACACGCTCAGCGCAACCGACTAGCCTTACAAGTTTACTTTAAAATAAAAAAAATCATGTTGGCATGTAACGTGTTAAATCTTGCCACGACTCTGCCTTACCTGACCCTCACTAATATTTTATTCAATTTCAGTCTTTAGTAAAGAACACATCTTTAAATTAATTGAAAAGTCTGATGTTGACTTATTTGGCATCAAAACTTGAAATATAAAAATATTGGTTCGATCTTACCGCAGTACAAATTGAATAGATCGTGTCCATAATCCTGTCTGCTGTGAAATACACAGACAGCGCGTGAGCCTCACTACTCACATATTCCCATGCAGAATAAACGGCTTGGTCCACGCTACCCTTGTTTCACGAACACTGGTACGACTTTGATATCGACTCAACTTGCTACGACTATAACAATTATCACGGTAACGATCTGACATTTTTCTCTTTGCATTTATTTTCACGAAAATACAAACACAGAGTGAGCAAAGTGGATAGAATCACGTGGATCCTATCCCACATCTGATGTAAGATATTTGATGCAAAAGTATTTTAAAAGAATTAAACTAACAGCGAAACTGTGAATTTAACTCTACTTCACAATAATCCTCGCTGTAGTATAAACTTTAACCGAACGTAAGTAAACAAAAATGTCAGACGTTCCGCAATGACGGATGGAAAGAGACTGCCTCGAGCAGCAGCGCACGCTTCCTTATAAAACCTTTTTTTTGTGTGGCTACCCTCAACAGTCCTAACATTATATTGATCTCTTTTCGGGTATATTCTTAGATTGAATCAACTTATCAAAGTATAATTATTACTTTACTCAAAATGAAATTGCTTCTTTTTTTTCTTGCTTTAACCAAATAAGATAGCAATTAAACTATCGCTATTCAAACATTTGCTTTTTCTTTAAAATTATTTTCGTCATTAAGTATTGCAACCTTTACAATTAATGTACAAGTTTAATTTAACTAATAAAAAATGTATATCGTTAAATGTATTTTAGATAGAGCGTTTAGACAAAAAAGTTTTTGTGGCTTTGACTATTTTTAATAGATTTAAATGTGATCGCTCTGTATACGTGAATTTAAGAATTCAGTAAACTAGATCGTAGTCAAACCGTATATAAAATTTAAAAAATAACTAAAGTAAGCACTAAAAACATCTTATCAAATGTATTTCTAAAACGAAGTAAAGCCATTACA
Source organism: Papilio machaon (assembly GCF_912999745.1). Taxonomy (NCBI): domain Eukaryota; kingdom Metazoa; phylum Arthropoda; class Insecta; order Lepidoptera; family Papilionidae; genus Papilio; species Papilio machaon. The sequence goes on along the minus strand of NC_059999.1, from coordinate 4,202,920 downwards.
AGCAACTGCGTAAAAGAATTTATAGTCTAACAACCCATTATCCCCCTGTCAATGTCTTGCTTGTTGTAATTTTCTAAGTAGGTTCTAGAAATCTTCAGATTTATCCTCGATACCAGCGTGTCTTACCATACCATATAAGTTTGGCACACTACGTGGCGTTGAGGAGGCGTACAGACTAAAAATAAAAGTTTATGGTCACAAGACCTGTTCGGTAGCGGGGTGACAGGGGGCCAGTCTGCGCTTACACATCGCTGACTCATCTTCTTGGTTATTCTGTGGTAGCCCTACGATTGGAATTTCCGGAAAGAGTAACGACATGGCAATAACCTAATAATTTATGTGCATCTTTTTATTATATCAACTATTGCATGTGTTCAAGTGTCATTCAAATGAATGCAGGTGTGTCGAATCTTCGGATCATTTCTTATCTACACAGTGACGTCACCAGTAAGTAATATTAGTTTCATTGGCGGTTAACTAAACTAAGCGACTTGCACATTACAGACGTCAATGTCTTCGCTAAGTGGATATGATTCATTAGCAACTGATTGAAGTCTAATGGAGGCGGTGAGTCGGTCACTTCAATGTTTTTATTTTCTGTGGTTTATAACATATGTTTACAAGTTGAGTTGAATTTGTTTCAATTATCGTTGGTTTCTGAGATTAAAACCTCTGCATAAAACATAGCGTCATCGCTGTAATTATATTTGACAAAACAGAGATAATAAGAGAATTAATAGGGGAATTGTGGTTTCAGAAACCCACGGTAAAAAAGTAAGTTCAAGTTTTACTCTACTCTTTACCTTTTTAACTTCATTTAGGCACGAATAATGTATAGATGAATTGCATTAAGATTATTTTTTATATCTTTAGGTGGCAAACGATCGTGCCGCCACTTAAATTCTGCTAAGTTGTAAAGCGACCCCAGCCCATAGACATCCGATATTACAGTTGCGTTCCTTAATTTTAAACGACCGAGAAGGGGGACGCACAGAAAGAAGATTTCCCTCTCCTATGCGTCGCCTACTACGTCAAATATACTTCCCCTTCCTATCCTCTCCTTATCAAAAAAGGGTAAGAAGGGAGAGGAGACTAAATTGGGCCTCCATCACGCACACTCATCAGACGAGACGCGGAATTACTTCCACTTGACGTCTGTCTTCTGTGCGGTCGTGTTATTGCACCGGTGGAGTCGGCCCATTCGTGCAACGCATGTTGTTGTTGCTGGCGTCACTACTGTTATGGATATACGTATGCAGGGAATTAATTCAGATATGACGGTTAATAAAGATGTATGGGAGAGTAAACAAACTGTGCCGATTCTCCGTAGGGTATTGTGTTGCTAGTTAAGGGTAACGCGTTCAATGGTGGTTATTATTAGTTGTGCCGGTTATCGACAGTAACCCACATCAGCGTTATCTGATACCGCACTCCACTGAAAGCGAAGCACACTCTACAATTACACAAATACGCGCCTAATTGCGCCGACTTGTGTTGCGAGCGGCAAAATTATTCAGTTTACGTTTAAACAGTCGATGTTTTATATTATTCTACTTTACGCAGCAGACATGACATGATATGATGTAGAGTTGGAAATTTAAGTTTTTAATTTTTATACAATTTAAACATATTTGACAATGTTAAATATAGCCTACTCTTCATCAAGAATAATGTAGCTTTCTAATGGTGAAAGAATATTTGAAATCGATGCAGTAGTTATATTACTTTATTCGCTAAAAACATACAAAATATTTCCTCTTTAAAATTGTAGACAATTCATTCATATAATTTAATACAATACTAGCTGAAACAAATCAAAAATAAAAGTCTATTAAGATAAAGTGACTTTTTTATTCACAAGGATTCGCACTCGTAGAGAAAAAAACTCGTTCATAAAAAGAATATTGAAAGCTTCGTATCGGATGAGACGGCTCGGCTCGTTTTAGCATCTGCAATATACCTACTAGGATATATCGTATTCACATTCTTGTGTAGCTTGTCTGGTGTGAATATGACTCTTTTAAGCTTGATTTTCACTGCTTAAAAACGTCAAATTAAATCGAAACATTACCTAGTTACTCAGGACCGTTAGCCTACACTTTTCACAACTTAGATTTAAAAAAATCAACAAGATAATGTCTTTTAAAAAGCTTACATTATTCGATTTAATTTGGGTTTCTCAGACCAAGATCTCCGTTTAAATCATAATATTATTATCTCTGTTTTGTCAAAGATAATGACAGGGATGAAAATCAGGGATAGGAAGAAACAATCTTATATTAGACCATAGGATACTATAATATTATTATGTATGACTTGTTAAGTTCGGTACAACAAATATTACACAAAATATTGTTATGAAACTCTTTATTCAATCTCGACAAAATATGCTCTTTAAACTAATCCTTATAAAATTTATATCCTCGAACCTTAACGTATGAGAGTTTAATGATTAAGTTTGCCATATGCGTCCCTGTTATGTTGTGGCGTGTGGTTTCAGACATTACACCCGTACTCGGCTTATCGTTAATTTATAGCCTTAGCATTAAATCATGTAACCATTTACTTCCTATACCACAAACGATAATGTTTATGTTTATGTGTTCAGTATAAGAAGTCATAACTGATTTAAAATAACATTATACTAAGCTATATAATTACATATCAGTAGAGATTAGTTTGAGAAAAAATTCGTTACCATTTGAGACTGTGAAAGGACAAAGTCGTTATCGGTCGTGAAATCCACATGGATGTCAAATTCCCTTCAATCACAGTACTGCTATTTATCATCTTTGTTATTAAGTAATAGAATTAGATTTTTGAGCAATCATAAAATACTAATGTTACCAGTAATTATGTCCGTATGTAGGACATTCCCTACAACTTTATGGTTATGTGATAACTCCTGTGAGGTTGTTTAAAGTGAGCAAACATGTCGCGACATCAGGGCCTCGGTATGCAGCAAGCAAACACCGCACCGTACCACCTGTGTCACTTCATCACCAACGTATTTGAAGAAAGCCTTTTATATTACATGCGGACTCCATCTTGTTCAATAAATAATGTTGATTCTTTGGTCACCAAGGAAGAAATGGGACTTGATACTGTTCACTCGTATATATAAAGTGAAGATGTTTTGTACAAAACTTGTACTTTAGTGTACTGCTAAGATATAAGAGTCTTTATAGTTCAATTGTTCTATAGTAATTTGATTTAAATAATTGTGCTTATACAATCAATGCGAAATTAGTAATCATGTAATAATAAAGTAAATAAGTAAATCATTTTTTTATGTGTATTTTGCAGTGAAGCAATGTTGCTGTGGAGACAATTTTATTGCACATATCAAGTAAAATTGTGGTCAAAGGTAAGTGACTAATAATATTATATATTCATGTTATATGAAACTTTGTTTACATTTTCCTTAAATACGGTAGTTGTGTGCACCGGAACGAGGGCACAATTTGTTGACTCAAGTGTCGCGTACTGTTATTTACTTTGACGGCTCTTTACATTCAAACTCATTTATCGATTGTATTTGAATTACGAACAACTAGCTTTTACAATCGCCTTCGCTTGTGCTGAAGTCCCTATTGCACTTGTCAGAATAAAAAAGAAGAATTGCATGTACTTGTACTAAATTAACTTAAATTATCTTACATTCTAGTTATCAGTTTTGTAAAACACTGTGAAAAGAAAAACTATTTCATTAGATTTAATTTACAAAGAAAAAAAAAACATAGCGACAATTTAGAAGATAAAGAGCCGTATTATAGCTTGAAAATAGGTCGAAACGTAGGCGAATAATGTTGGCTAGACGATTTTAAAAGCGTTAAGATTACGTGGAGCGATGTTTACAAACATTCGTTTCGGTTCAATCGCATACCGAAGCGTAATAAAACCGGGCGTATAGTGAATAACTCTAATATCGCATGGAAAACCTCGCGGTTATTGTAGGTGGGTTTTATTGTCGCAGTTTCTATTGTGTTGTGGAGTGCGATTAACTTTGTTTATAGCTAAATGAGCGATACAATGGTCATCGACCCGGTCCTGAAATAGACTTCGTCATGCGTACAGATTGCGATGTGATAGTCGGCTAATTGCGAGATCCTTTTGTTGGATAAGTCGATTTCATTAGCGGTAATTATGCTTCGAAATGAGTTATCTATGTTGGCAACGGCCCCTTACATTTATCTCCTTCCTTCTATATAGTACTCAGAGAATCTAAACTCGGTACAATGATCGTCTCTATTGTGGACGAGGTAAATCTTTCTAGGTTTGGTTATGTATGCCATCAGACAAATAAAAGAGAAAATTTATATAGTAAATAAGATTGTCATTTCTTAACCTTACTTCGATCAATCCAATTACAATCTATGTTTGGAAAAGGGGAGGGAACAAAGAAATAAGTTTTGGAATCTTTTCAGATGCACACAAAAGCGAATAATCTAGAAAATTTCAAGTTACAAAATGATCATTTTATAAATTGCAAAACAGTCGGTGTGCGAGTCGTTCTTATTCATAAGTTTTACGAAATCGAGGCTATCTCTGGCCAGCCTTCATCCGCGATTATTAAACCGATACGTATATCCTACGACGTATCGGAAACAATGACCGATTATCTCTTTTAAGGCATATTATTAGATTTGTTAAAATTACGAAAAATATCACTGATACAATCTAAAGAATTTGAGTAACAGTATGTGTTTGTTGAGTCTCTATTTCTGAAAACAACTGTACAAAAACAAATTTTGTACACATGTACAAGAGAGATAGTAATATTGTTGTGCAAGTGATTTTACGTTGGAGACTCGTCGTAGGACGGAAATTATTGTAGATGGAAATTACTACTAAGTTTACTCCAAAACAAAGCCACGATATTATCGAGATTGTAATATTCACTAATATAATTATTTTATTAATTGGCTGGATTGTGGTCAAATCATGTACATTATTATTAATATTATTTTTGCGGTTTATTTAATATTATTTATTTTTGTTACATAATACATTCTGAAATTGAATACCTACTAAAGAACGCTTTGAAGTACTCGTTTCAAAGGAGACATTGTGGCGTCGGGCAATAAGTACTTATAATGATATCATTGTATATGTTCTCGTTTACTGAGCTTGTATGTAGTAATTACAGCTAGTAGTAGTACATAAAGATTGTAATTAAATAGGTTTTAAGTGGCACTTAATAATAGTGAGTGACTTTTCTAATACAGTTCAAGATATACGTAGATATTTTTATAACAATCAGGTATCAGACTATGATGAAAATCGCCTTGAAAGATTGAGAAATTTAATTTAAGAATTTTAAATAAACCCACATGAAACCCATACATGGGTTCGTAAAAATTAAAAAAAAATCTACCCTCATTATTTGATTTATATAAACCAAGTTACACATTATTTTTAGAAGCTAAAAAATGGCAACTTTCTAAGACAAAAATAGTTTCAGGCTTATGGGTTAAGTTTCTCACTTTTATGTGTTAATATTAGAAAATAGTTTTTTTATATTACACCTGCCTTCATATGCATGTGTAATTTGACACCCCTTCATTGTAGTGAAATTTTACACTGTAAGTAAATGCATTTTAAGCGCATTACACTTCACATAAAGTTCGAAGAATGAACATATTTTATCGATACTTGTTTCATAAATTATTACACAAACTCAAGGACTTTGATTAGGCGGGAATATAACGTTACTTCTTTTATAATTTCATTTATAATCCGACATTTAACACAATTGAACGTTGGTCGTTGTTTTCAGAAAGTGCAAGCTTTTACGCTTAAACTACGAATACCATACACAGATGCGTCCATCAATAATGTGCGCAGATAAAATCTAAAATAAGTAACGAAATCCCGACACGTAAATCCAACGGACATCGTTTAACGTGTCGGGTTAATGGCGGTAATATTTTAAAACTTTATAACTAGAATATCTTGTGTGCGCTGCTAAAATTTATCCCTCTTGAACTTCCTGTTGTTAGCAACACGTTGATAATAATGTTTCAACTTTAAGTTCTTTATTTAACAATAACCGTGTGTTTATATTTTTTTTAATCATTTTAAAATATGATGTCGTCCTGCTCATTCCCTTTAGAAAAACTGAAATTACTAATATGTTTTGTACGTTGTTTTTTCAGCATTATGGTAACGCACAGTTAGAGTAACCATTGAACTGTAAACAAATTTGATGGTTGATTAAAGAACTGTTTACCTTGACCACTTATTTGCATGATTGTACTATGTATTTATTATAAAAAAACTAACTAATTTTCAAATTCAAAAAATCACAGCATTGTAGGCATCTATCTACTCCATTACAGTTCAAGCTTGATTATATTTGTTTATGCGTAAGTCATTTGCGATGGCGGGAGTGTGACCGATAGCGGGGTCATTGGCCTCTTTTATCAGGCGAGCAATGCGTATGCACCGATCTCGTTTTCACGCATTTCAGTATAAGGTGAGGGTTTAATTATTGTACGAACACTTGTTACGAGTACGTGACAGAAATAGCGTGTGCTATTTACTTATCTGTGTAGTTGGGTAGCTGTCGTGTCATTGTTCATAATACTCATCTTTTGCGCACAATTTATTCTTATTTGCATGCGAGTCAGCACGACTCCCCCACGATTTTCAATGCACTACTGTTTAATCTCTACTCTTTGAGATTTCAAAAATTCAATGTCATAAACTTTTGCCGCGGATTCTAACATTCCACAAAACTTCTATTATTATACTTAATATTGTAGAGGAAAGATTTGATTGTTTATTTGTTTCCATTGAATAGGCTCCGAAACTACACAATCGATTTGAAATAATCTTTTACTGTTTTGAATTAACACTATTCCCAGATGACATAGACTATATTTATTAGTAGCATAATTCTTAAGGCCACTGATGATGGATGAATATCAAGTTAAAGCCACAGGCCGCCTTATAATTTAATTCATTTTCTTTAAATTATGGAAGTAACTCTAAACAAACTTTTCGAAGTGGCCAGCTCAATGTTTGGATGAAAAGTAAATTTCACTATTGATGTTTTTTTATCTATGTTTAAAAAACGATCTAATGTACATACTAAGATAGCTATAGATATTAGCAACGTCCTTGTATTGGATGGATCTCTCCATACATCGTTTACTTCGTACATTTTAAAATTAAACAACTAATGTAAACTGCAAACAGTCGCGTATGTATGAACACAGCGTCGCTAACGAAGAGCCCAGTGTCGTTAACCCGACCAACGTATTTGTCACTTACCGTGAATTTCCACTGCTAATAGTTGTATAAAACATAATTTCATCTCACTTATTCCCTTCAATTAAAAAGAGACAAGCATATGTAATGTACAGATGCTTTACCAGTGGAAACTGACGGTTATTACTTTTATCATTACATACCAGATAAATAGATAAATAGATAGATTTTATATTCAGAATAATCTAAAAACAAAAAGAATGTCTTAATTTTCATTAAATATTGCGTCATGGAAGTATTTACATATATACAACGTACACATTTTTTTATCTCGTGAGAAAAAATTACATTAGTGGATATGTGGGAGGGAAATCTTTGTACCAAAGCACATATTATAACGATTTATATACTAACTTTAATATGAAAAATCTAAAAATGAAATTAAAATTGATAGATGTATCAATTTATGTTTGTAAATAGGACAGAATTATATGCAAGAGTGATCGAGAAATTTTGACGAATTTTTAAAATAGTTTTATTCGGTACTTGTAGTCTTATAGTCTATTAATGTAGACTACGAAACGTTTACCCTTATTATAAGCATAAGCAATTATTTCTTAAAATAAAACGTTTTGCAAGAGATTAATTTTACAGGCGCATGTAAATCGCATGTGTCCTGTGTCTTTAGTGTGACTTGAAGTGTAATTATTAACCATACAAATATGGTTTTCAATATATCGTACATAAAGTTATTTATTAATGTACGTGAATACCTTAAATTTTTAACAAAATATTTAATACATTTTAGTAAAAAACCTTTCAAACAGTAACACGTAGTTGAAAATTTATGGGTTTGAAAATTTATTTTCATTTTTTTTACATAACTTTTTCGGAGTGTTACTTAGCGTCACTCCGCGTGTTTTTGCATATGTTCTTAATGTTGTCAATGAACTGAGTTTTAAATAAATACTTAATTATTGACAAGCAACCTTGAAGGTTGTTGAACTTTGTTCATTTTCTTCGCAATAATTAAAAAAGTGGGCGTGATCACCTGGTCACGAATATTTTTTTACAATTAGTTTAAAATTAAAAATAGAATAATTGAGTATTCGTGAAAAAGGTGAAAATCGTGATTATCATATTGAATTAAAACGTATTGATTTTTACTGCAAATGTTCAATTAATTTCTATCATAATTTACGGATAAAAATACTACCGCTATAAGTAAAAGTAATATTTATTTGAAAAGATAGTAGTAGTGTAGAGAAGAGTAGATGTCCCTTTAATGGATTATCTCTTTTGTGGCTTTTTAAACCAGGAAACAGAAAAAATAACATAAAATTAATAAATTCATGAAAATTACAATTTTCACTTAATTTTCTGAGTTGAGCACCTTCGTCAAGTTCAGTAATTTAACCGATGAAAATCAGTGGATTACAAAATTTCGTCACATCGGTAGTAAGAACAGGGCGTCATTATGCATAAGTTGTATATCTGGAGTGGTCGACTGACTGTTTGATCAAGTGTTAGCTTATCAACACAGAGCTAGCAGTGTTCGTATCAACGGGCCCTTGTGACCCCCCTGACAACCCCACCGGATGTGGCTCGTATTCAAATTATACAAGGCGCGAATCACGATCAATGCTTTAATTTATAATACCGCAAAGACCTTTTATATCATTTACCAAGCTGAAAGCACGAACAGGAAAGCCTCACTAGGCTTTCCTATTCGGTTATAAAGTTTCACTATATTGATATGCAATAAAACATTATATTAATATACATATACATGTGTTAGTTCATCAATACATAGTATAAAACAAAGTCGCTTTCGCTGTATGTCCGTATGTATGCTTAGATCTTTAAAACTACGCAACGGATTTTGACGCGGTTTTTTTTAATAGATAGAGTGATTCTTAAGGAAGGTTTGTATGTATAATAAATGCATAATATAGTAGAGAAACACTGATAAATTTAAAGTTTTCTAATGTGAACGCTGTGAACGTTGTGTATAAGGACATTCTGTAGTAGGTATATTTTGCATTGCACCCGTGCGAAGCCGGGGCGGGTCGCTAGTATTAGATATAAGTTTTTGGTTGTTATAGGTTGTACCTACTTGTTAATTTTGCACGAGACAGTCGCAAGTAGTGGAATATAATGGAATATAATATAATTTTCAGAATTTTGACATAAAGAATAGGTTTCAATTTCATTATTTTTTAAATTAAAGAAATAAATATTCAAATATGAATGTCTTAGGATTATCAAGAAATATTTATTTTATTGCTCGCCCATGATAAAAGTGGAAAAGAACGCCATCTAGCAGAATATAATTAAACCAGTTGCGAGAATTTTTATAGGGATACACCCTTGCGATAAACCATTTAAAATTACTTATTTTTATAAGATTTCGTTTTGCAAAATATTTGATGACATAGGCTATTAAGAATCTTTAAAACATCTATTTTCGGACAATTCTACTAGTATTAAAAGAAATTAATAATCACCTACAACCGATCTAGCAAATAACTGTACCTTCTAAACCTTATCTATTCTGTTTCTATTTAAAATGACGTTTTTCTTTCCCGCCACTCGGCCGCATACATAATATTATAATCTTTTGGTTGGATTGGATCGTTTTTATTTTATAAAATATGTATTCCTCATTCTAATTTATATATTATGAAACAGTTAAAACGTAGCGTTATCGATACGAAAGTTATTAAAGCCGTCGAGTTAACGACGACCGCCAGATCTAAATAATTTTATCATTTGAAGGTCAGGACTCCATTTTCATTTTAATCAGTTCAGTCGGCTTGGCCTCACACCCACCTGATAGCTGCCTGATGTTCAGTTCTCTTATAAAAAATATATAATTATGGCTTCGACAATGTTAAAAGTATTTAGAAACGAAGTAAGTTTTAGTGATTATTGTGCGACATTAATATAAGTTTGATTTAGTGTACTTGCCAATGTCTAGTTAATAAATTCGAGCTGTTTTACCTAAACCGGTTTTAATATACTTAGGAAACAGTTTCTTGCAACAAACAACCGATGATTTGATATATCATTCAAGTAGTTTGTTATTGAAACCGTTTACATTATTCATAGTGGACCGGTGGATTTTTGATGCGTAGTTGAATATTTCCTTCATCTAGTTTCGTCATTTCTCATCAATAATTCACATGCTATTTGCAATGATCCTTCACTCACATTTGATACACTAGTGTAGCAATGTTTTCACATTTTCCTCCTCTCCTTAATTTTTAAGTACATAAGTACATGATTTATAAAATGTTATATGTTATACATAAATTCACAAAGGTATTTCTGTAAAATGTCTCCTTAACATGTTGAATATCTAGTTAATTGTGTAAATAGCTCATTATTAATTAAAAATATATTTTCAGTCTCGCTTAATCTTCAATAGAAGTTACAGCAGCTCTGCACCCAGCACAAAATTATACATTGATGGACAGTTTGTTGAATCCAAGACTAACAATTGGATTGAACTAACAAACCCCGCAACTAATGAAGTTATAGGCAGGTAAGACTTGAACAGTACAAAGAAAGTTATGTTTTTTTGACACCATATTCATGATTTAAAAATTGGCAGAAAATTTTATATACCATAGCCTATATTAGTGATATTTCACTCACAGAAAAATTGCACAGCTAAACTGTGCAATCTTACAAATAAATTCTTGTTCTTTTAGGGTGTTGTCAAAGTTATGATGAAAAAAACAGTTGCTTATCTCCTGTTATAATTATTTTACTATAATATTTCAATATATAGGTACTACACATTCAAACTAATTCATGATCACCTCATTGTTCCCCTGTATGTACCCGATAATTTTGTTTAAAAAGAATTGCTTTATATGTTGTGTACCACAAGCAAACCTCACTGTACCTCTAACATACATAGATAATGAAATTCTTGAATATCTTATTTGTAATATCTTATTTGTAAGTAATAATCTTTAATTGTTAAGAAGAAACTGTTGTTTAGATTTTGCCTTGAAAATTGTGTTATCTCTCAATTTAAATGACTGTTATCAGTACTTATCTTTTTATTGTAACTACTATAAACATCTAATGACAATTTACGTATTTTAGCAAACATGTGCCTCCAAATGAATTTAATGAATAAATTACATTAACAAATCTCTCAATATAGTTTAGTTCAGGGATCCCCAAACTATTTTAGACAAGTGACCACTTTTCCAAAATTAACCATTATCTCAGACCCCCGTGGCCAAATTACCTACTTTTAAGATTAATTATTATTATTAATTTCCATTCTCACTTAGGTCAATAGAAGAAGACAGAGTGAGAATTAGCAATGTTTTAAGTTTAATATTTTTATTAAAATTATTATTATGCTATAAGAATTGTTTTAAGAACTTAACTTTGGTATGTACAAAATAAATAATTGAACTGTACTAATAATCGCCCATTTGTCGAAATTCGAACATAATTCGAAATCAAAGAATTTTTTATACCTTTATGTACTTTTCAACAATGCATTTAACTGTTCCAAATTTCTTCATTCATTATCAATTTCCAACATATAAGTTGATTATGTTAAAAAATTGGTTTTGTTATTTCCAGAGTCCCAGAAACAACTAAGGAAGAATTAAATACAGCGCTAGAGGCGGCCAAGAAAGCATACAAAACATGGAGCCAGAGCACTGTCATGACACGCCAGCAACTTATGTTCAAGTTAGTTGGACATTCTTAATTATATATTTATTAGATGTTCTTATGGTAAAATATTGTGATATGATCTGCTTATATCTGTAGAAATTCAAAGTTGTGTGCATTTAAAAAAATCTGCACTAGCCATGGATCAATATGGACTAGTCACCCCTAGAGAAGGCTTTAGCCTCTCAGTAAGGACATACACGAGCTGACAAAAGATGGCTGATTAATAATTGATTTTTATAGGTTTGCAAGATTACTCCGAGAGAATCAAAGCAAATTAGCAGCAAAGATCACAGAAGAGCAAGGCAAGACGACAGCTGACGCTGAAGGAGATGTTCTCAGGGGCATTCGTAAGTAATATGTTAAATTATATCTGAAAAGAGTTACATCTCACAAGCGGTTCTATAACATGTAACTTTTTTCATCGCATGATTTGAAATTAACTAGAATATTAATGTTTTTGGCAGTGTACATCTTTTATATGGCAAATACAGTTTTTTTGTAAAATGTACCAGTCACTATTTAACTATTTAAATTTAAAAGTCCAAAGTAACTATAATTGAAAAATTGTCATTATATATGTGCATCCATTATGTATTTGTACATTGTATTTGAATTGAAAATTACTGTGTTTTCTTGTCAATATATGATATAATACTTATCAAGTATTTTCTTGCAAAACAGTGATTACAAAAATATTGATATAACTATCAAAAATAGGTTTGATAACAATAAGTGAATTTTTTGTAAGTCATTCATATTGAAGTAGTATTATTATGTATTAAACTTCAATAACTTTATGATTTTGGCTTACATTTTGTATTTTAAAGGAATCACAAATTATATGTGTGTTTAGTTTTGCCAATGTAATTTAAAAATACATTTAGATATGACGGCTGATAGAGATGTATGGAGGAGTACATACTGTGCTGACCCTCCATAGAGATAAGGGCAGGTTGATGATGATTTTTAATAAGGAAATTAAATTAAAACAAACAATTTTTTTTTAGTTTAATAAATGTGTGTACCCCGAATACGTAAAAGTATAAAAGTTTCGATTTTCTAATCTATATCTATATATATATAAAAGAAAGTTGTGTTAGTTACACCATTTATAACTCAAGAACGGCTGAATCGATTTGACTGAAAATTGGTGGGCAGGTAGCTTAGAACCAGGAAAAGGACATAGGATAATTTTTATCCCGTTTTCTATTTTTTTATTCCGCGCGGACGGAGTCGCGGGTAAAAGCTAGTCTATCTATATATATAAAAGAAAGTTGTGTTAGTTACACCATTTATAACACAAGAACGGCTGAATCGATTTGACTGAAAATTGGTGGGCAGGTAGCTTAGAACCAGGAATAGGACATAGGATAATTTTTACCCCTTTTTTTTTTTCTATTTTTTATTCCGCGCGGACGGAGTCGCGGGTAAAAGCTAGTAGATATATAATGTGAAGTGAATAACATACTTAAAGTGTAAGTGAACTGGACACTGTTCACATATACTTTATGTATCTTTTAATCCTATTAACATAATTAGAATACATTATGTAAATAATAAGAATGACATTTCTATTTTAATGCATAAATACACATATTACTCGTACATAGTAAAATTATTTTGTGCGACTATTCTGTCTTTGGTATATTTAATTGAATCTTTTCTTGAAAGGTTGAAAGACATTGATCTATAGGATGTTCAATCTGCCCAATGGGACAAAAAATTCCCATTGGGTTGATGAAGTCTATGTTTGGGTGTATTTTCCCATTGTGGTACTTGATCGCCTTGATTGAGGCCTATTGTCCCAACGGGAAATATAGATTGTATCTCTATTACCATGTATTTCCAGTCATAATGCCGTATTTCCATCCCACTTTTTCTTATGACATATCATAGATAATATGTTGTTGTGTTTCGGCAATGGAAACATTTGTTAATATCGGTTAATTTGTTGCAGAATTGGTAGAGCATTGTTGCAGCATCACATCGCTGCAGCTTGGAGACTGCATACAGAACATAGCAAAAGACATGGACACGCACAGCTACAAAGTTCCACTCGGAGTTGTTGGCGGTGAGTACCTAAAATAAAATTTCAACTTTAATTACTGTTAAATATTAACTGAAAAAAAAAAATTATTGATTAAATTGTGTTAGGCGTTGCTGCATTCAACTTCCCGGTGATGATCCCCCTGTGGATGTTCCCTCCGGCGCTGGTGACAGGCAACACCTGCCTGGTGAAGCCCTCCGAGCAGGACCCCGGTGCCACCCTCATGATGATGGAGCTGCTGCAGGAGGCCGGCGCTCCCCCCGGTGTTGTAAATGTATGTTGGTCTATACAAAATACAGTAGTGAAATTACATTTATATAAATACTAGCTGTTGCCCGCGACTCCGTCCGCACGGAATTAAAAAACATAATAAATACCCTATGTTTTCTTCCAGACTATGATATACATCTGTGACAAATTTCATCGAGATCCGTTGAGCCTTTCTGAAGATACCTACAAACAAACAACCATCCATCCATCCAAACATTGGCATTTATAATATTAGTATGATTAATAAATTCCTCATTTAAAATTATATTGAAGTAACTTAGTTTATGTATACATTTTTTTTTCAAGGGATAATTATAGAATTTTCAATGGCGTGAACAAAATTCATGTAATGTCTGACAATGGTTAATCATATTAAATTAATAATACAAAGAATTACACATATAAAACTATGTAGTTTGAAAATAAATAAAATAAAAATATATAAAATTGTAGCGGCGTGTGTGTAGCTACATATGGTTTGGAAAAAACTAAAAGTTTTGAAGCGTTTGAGGATTTGGAACTTTGAAATAAAACCAACGTATAGTCTTCCGTATTTGAAATGTATTCTGGTTTTTGATACAATGATCTAGGATAGCGGGGTGGGGATAATTAGCCAATAGGCGACACGTACGTATATTGGTTTGGCACTTTGATTGGATATGCACGATGTCACGGGAACTAGCACTTAAGTCCTAAACAAAAATAAAATTTATAGGTGATCCATGGCACCCATGATCCGGTGAACTTCATCTGTGACCATCCTGACATCAAGGCTGTATCCTTTGTGGGTGGAGACGGAGCTGGCAAACACATCTACACCAGGGCTTCTGCAGCCGGTAACTCATTTTAATAATTATATAATTTATGTAATTTGAGGTAAATAGAATTTGATACAGCAACTTACAGATTTTAACTAATGGGAGATTACCTAAATATAAAATCTGGCCCAAATTTAGGTAAAATTAATCTTAATATGATCAGATTTTTATCAAATAAAATAAAATCTCATTGCTTTTCTTATTATTGTACATTGGTACAATTAGAATCATCATCAGATTGAAGTCCACTGCTGAATGTAGGCCCTGATTGTTTACCCCAAAGACCCCACTCCGTAGACCTCTCACTACTTGGACCAGGTCATTGGTTCATCTTCATAGACTTTGAGCACATTTAATTTATAACTACACTAAATACAAACACTAAATCTATATATATTAATAAAATTGTAATCTCTGTGTGTAATTTTTTTAAATTATTGTCTGTCTGTCAGCAAGTCTTTGTTCCGAGTAATCTTTAAACCTTCCGGCATGATTTTAACAAGATAGTTGATGCATCCGGACATATTGTAGGTTATTATAAGAAGTCTACGGCTGGTGTGTATTAAAATATATCTATGTTTCAGGTAAACGTGTGCAGAGTAACATGGGCGCTAAGAATCATGGTGTGATCTTGCCCGATGCCAACAAGGAGCATACACTGAACCAGCTCACCGGTGCAGCATTTGGTGCAGCCGGACAGCGCTGTATGGCACTCAGCACTGCTGTCTTTGTTGGTATGTATATCTGCCTTCAGTGAAGCTCAAAAACTACATTTAAAGTCTATAATAAGTAGTAATAATGTTTCCATTATTTTTTTTATCAAAATGTGGCAAATGAGCAAACGGCTACCCGAATTCGCCGAAATATCGAGGCGGATTCGCCGAAATATCGAGGCGGCATCCGCAAATGCAGATGCGTTGCCAACTTTAATCAATGGAGATGGGAACGCACAGAAAGAGGACATTTCCCCTTCCAATGTGTTCCTTCTTCCCCCAAATCCACTTCCCCTTCCCATCTTTTCGTAACTAAAATTACAGCCTCCGGGACCACACCTCATCAGACGAAACGCGGAATAGCTTCAACTTGACGCCTGTCTTCTGTGTGGTCGTGGTATTGTACCGGTGGAACCCAGCCCATTCGTGCACCCAACAAATGTTGTGGGATCTACCACTGTTAAATTAAATTTATAAGTTAAATTTATGGTTGTATCACATGTATATGAACATTATCTTTTTGTCTGTATACTTCTATAGACTAATATTGTTGTTATACAAGTATTACGACATTGGAGACTCAACGACGACTTAACTTTGAGAATTTCCAGAATCTTTTTATTATAATAAACTAGATATATTGTACGATTAAATATGTTTTTTAGTTTAAATAATTCCCGTATGATTTTAGAGTTTTGTTGATTCAAAGATTGTCAATTTAATAATGTTTTTATTTTAATTTAGGTGAAGCTAAAGAATGGATACCCGACTTGGTGAACCGCGCACAAGCACTAAAGGTGAACGCGGGCCATGTGCCCGGCACTGACGTTGGTCCTGTCATCTCCATTAAGGCTAAAGAACGAATCATTCGACTCGTTGATTCAGGTATGAAAAAAAAACATTAAAAACTATATATGTAATTATTTTCATTTAACTAGATTATGACTCAGGAAAAAAATCAGAATCGAATGATAGTTACAATACTTTTCGAGGGTATCCAGTTTTAAAAAGTACTCTTAACATTAAACAATCTTAAAAGGGGTATAAATTTTCAAGTATGCTTATCGCAAAATTGAAAACAAGGCAAATTAGTAACATAATTAATACAAATTATTTTTACAGGAGTCAAAGATGGCGCCAAACTGGTACTCGATGGTCGAGGTATTAAAGTATCGGGCTTCGAAAAGGGCAACTTTGTCGGACCAACCATTCTTACTGACGTCAAACCTAACATGGAATGCTATAAAGAAGAGATATTTGGTCCAGTTTTAATCTGTCTGTTTGTAGATACTTTAGATGATGCCATACAAATGATTAATTCTAATCCTTACGGTAATGGTACAGCTATATTTACAACCAATGGTGCAGCTGCTAGGAAATTCTCCGCTGAAATTGATGTGGGACAAGTTGGAGTGAATGTACCAATTCCTGTACCACTATCTATGTTCTCCTTTACCGGTACTAGAGGCAGTTTCCTTGGTACGAACCACTTCTGTGGTAAACAAGGTATAGATTTCTATACGGAATTGAAGACTGTGGTTTCCTTCTGGAGACAAAGTGATGTGTCTCATACTAAAGCAGCCGTTTCTATGCCAACACAACAGTAAAGAAAGGTTGCATTGAAAGTATATAAAAATGTATTTTCTGAGTCTTATTTTAAATATTATAAAGAGGGTTTAATTTGCTGATAAAATAATTCTAAGCGTAAATGTCTGAAGCATTTATTTTTAAATTGAAAACGTTAACATTCTAATGTCTTCCATTGTGTGATTCATGTTTTGTATCTTTTATTGTTATTTGTATTTCAAAGTGTCATATTTTAATAAATATATATTTTATTTTTTACTATATTCTTTCATTTAATAAACTATAACAAATATTTTTATCTAGCATTGCCTAAGATGTCGTTTTGCATGATATTAAAAATAGAAGTTGAGTTTGAACTTTGAATAGAGAGGGATGAGATTTTGAAATGCTGAAGTGGAAGAAATAGACGAAAAAACACGGAGAAATAGTTTTATAAGACAGATATTAATAATTATTCCTTTCACCACCAATTCAAATTAGTTGATTTTGCTATAAAAAGTGATAAAACTTAGGGTTCTTGACACGATTTTCCTCTATTTTTTCGTATTATAAAACTACTACAGCGGCGTTAGTGATCACTGAATATCCAGTAAACTGGTGCTCGTCCTATCCCTAATCATAAATAAAAAAACAGCGGTAATCTCTAATACGCCTAATGTATACCATAAATAATAAAAATACGTAATAATAATAAGTTACTGCATGTATTCTTATTTTGTAATTATTTTTATTTCAAAACAATAAAATAAAAGTGAGCAAGCGTTTGGCTGAAAGTTTTCTAACCTTTCTGTCTTGTCTAATAGTTGTCACTGTCATTTGTTTGGTAAACAATAACAAAATACCTTTGTAACCAGTTTGGCGAATAAAAATAAATAATGGCGCAGTCTATCAATGAATTTCGCGGTGATTCGTCACACCAATTTGTATACATGAAAGGAAACAATTTAACAATGTTTTATAAACAAACAGTTGTTTGCAGCCTATGTAGATACATTCTATGATCAAATTCCATGACATCATAAACAACTCTAATGTGAACTTCCTGAGTCTCCTATTACTTCGCGGGGGACATCCATGAAGTAAACACGTCTCGCGATGCATAGCTTTAAATTACTGGCGATATTTTCGTTAATATTGACTGAGTGCAATAGTTTGACACCTCAGTGCAGAAATGAAAGAGGAGAACCAGTTGATTGGTAAGTCATTTTTACTAATTTAATAAATATTTCATACACTTTTATTTATGTAAACAAAGAAGAAATCCTACAATATATGACTCACTTCAGTTATCAGCACATTAATTTATAACAAAGCTATTATTTAACTATATGATCTGAAATATTAGTTTCATATTTCAATCTCTAAAATTATCTAAAAGATATAGGTAAAAAAAATAACAATAAATACACTAGAATATTTCTTTAAAAGAAGTATCAATAATGCTTTGAATACACCATAATTTTGAAAATACCATCTTATACATTAAAGATATTAATATTAAATTTATACTTAATCAAATATGACACATATCAAGCAAAGTAATTGTTATTGCAAAATGTGTTTAGTAAGTTGTAATTTAGTTATTTGTGGAGCATTATAAATCATTTTATGTTGTTACTATAGGTTTTATGTGTATAAGTTGCCTCGGGAGAAGAATCACTTGAACCCGTTAGTGCGGAGAGGGGTAGCATATATGTACTTAACCCCATCTAAATTAAGAGGAGGATGGATTATGTCAGATCTAGCCATAAGCGACTCCCGGTCTATGGTTGGGAAGACTTTAATGCCTTTGTACCAAGTAAGACTAGTTTTAATAATGTATTTTTAAAGCTAACATTCAGAGTCATTTATCTTAAGACAGTTTAAGTAATAAACTGTCCCTTAGTGCACTAAGGAATGCCCTTAGTGAACATTACATGACTGCAAGTTACAATAGTAATTCAAATTTACAGTAATAATTTTTAGATTCAAGCATTGACTATCACGAAATTTCCTGTTTTTCCCACTGATTATTTTTATGTAAAATACATCTTTTATAAATCACTGATAACTACTATTAACTTTATAATTTGAAACTATATGTTTTAATATAAAATAGATTTGTCAGTTCCTTTTTCATATATAAAATAAACCTTTTTTTCATTTAAGTCAAAACATTTCAAATTTATTTTGTAAACTTGAAAGCGAATTGAGAGTTTCACAAAGTCCCGTGCTTGTGCTGTTAAGCCCAATTTTTATTTTCCATACATTTCAGGATAGGAATATAATATCTTTGGTGTATAATGACCAGCCTCCAGCCACGGAGCACCAGCCAGATATTCTACAGTCTGTTGCTGAGATGTATTCGAAAAGTAAAAGAGGTATGTATACTATTTAACACATTAAATACCATCAATTCATTTTCATATAAATAAACAATGTTTTAATTTGTAAAAATTGTAGTAGCATGCAATGTGTTAAAGTTTATTATTAGTTTGATTAACATGATAGGTGAAGTTATTATAATGCTGAACCAAAAAGAACGAAAAAATTGCATTTGGTGCAAAAAACCTCTACTGTAGGATACATGTTTAATCTTTAGCGCTATGAGTTAAAATCTTCCTAAAAATATAAATGCGAATGTTTGGATGGATGTATGGATGTTTGTTTGAAGGCATCTCCAGAACGGCTCAACGGATCCCAATGAAATTTGGCATAGATGTTGATCATAGTCTAGAAGAACACATAATATACACATAGCTACTTATTATGTTTTTTAATTCCACACGGACAGAGTCGCAGGCGACAACTAGTATACTTATAAAAATCAAATTATATCTTTCAAAGGTCAAATGAATCAAGCTGGTGTTAAGAAGTTCAAGAAATTCAAACTCGGCGATAAATACTACGATGATTATGATTTAGCTGAAATGTGTAAAATGCACTCAAAGTTCATGAAGTCACGTGTGGAAAGTGGACACACTAAGGGGGTGATATTAGGGGATAAGTTTACGGCTCTCTGGTTGGTCCATTCTGTGCCAAGGTTTCCGCCATTACCTGACAGTAAGTCATTTTATGTACCTACAATATGTCTGTCTATATTTGCCTTTTGCTAGTATACTTTTTGGTTGAATAAAAAAAAGTTGTATCAATTAAACTTGGCACAATCAAATTTATTCTAATTTCTAGCAGTAGAAAGTAATTAAAAGTTTTTAAAATATAAAAATATAAGTGATATATATATCTTCAAGTATAAGAGTACATACTGTGTCTAACTTCCTTACTTATAGAATAGGATAGGTTAATGTTAAAAATTAATCAAAATTATCATTTACAAATAAAAAAATAATTTTGAAAGAAAAATTATTATTAAAAAAAAAAATCTGTATTTAAAAATGATCAAATTTCAGAACTCGATAGACAGATTTTTCTCTTTTTAAAGTTATATTGTTTTCTTTCAGTTCATGGTCTCAATGTTTCTTCATATAATTATCCGACAACGGGGACAAAGTATGGACAATCATTTCTATGTGTTTCTGTTCAAACTTCAACATTAAATCAAATTGCAACCCAACTAAAATACAATGAACCCTTGATCGTGTATTACCATATGCCACCGGACTTCGATAGTGAACTTCCTAATTTAGTTGATGTTGTTCATAATAAAACTATAGACGCATCACCTTGGTAAGGAAAGCAAAGATTGTGTATATTATGTATATTCAAAACATTATTAAATAATTGATTCTTTGGATATCTGTTTTGAAATATAACTGAATTTATATTAATATTGAATGTTTGTTATATTTCTCTACCCCATGTTACGGTTTCCCTTTTATTATTTGTTTTTTTGAAATGTTATGGAAATAGACATATCTGTTTCAAGATATTTTTAATGACTGCTAAAAATATTAAACTATCAAGCATCGATAGCAAGAATATATGAGAATTTGAGCAGAATATTTTTTTTCTAATATAAATAAAAAATCTAAAAATAAATTAAAAACATAGACATTTACAACAAACATTTTTCAATTAATATTTGAGATAATTAATTGAAAAATAATATTTCCTGTTATTAACCGTACCCTGTCGATCCTTATCCCCTTATTACCCTTTCCTGAGGATTGCATTTACATTCTAACCTTCCAGGTACCATATAGAAAGTTTCGAAACTTTAGTGGGTCGTAAATTCTTGTCGTTTGCGAAGAGCGCGATGTTCAACGACGACCTGTACAGTGGGCTGGTGGCGGAGGTGCTGCAGTCTGACCTGCTCGTCGAGTCCTGGACCAACGGACCTGGAACCTTGGACTCTGAGTGCACGAGGAACTTTCAGTAAGTACTCTAAAAAGTAGATAAAAAAAAATGTGTGAAGACAAATAAAGTTCTGGGCCAGCGTGCTTAAATAAAGACCAATTTAGGTCCCATTTTTGATTTGTGGTTATTTAACGTTTCCGAATGAAACATATAATACAAAAAATTATGAAGCAGTCAAACTTTCAGGAGTTGTGATGTAAAGCAGAACATTTGCAGATACAACTGTTTACGTGGGACTATTTGTTTTGTGTATATTGTGTAGGGTGCGTAATATCGAGCGATTGAAGTTTCCGATCGCGAAGATGTCGTTCACGTCGCACAACGACCACTCCAAGTGGGCGGTGGCGGTCGCGCACAAGATGCACAACAGCCAGGACACCAAGGTCGCCGACTACTGGGTCTGCGTCGGCGACATCAACAGAGCGGTATGTCTCATCTCATTGTCAACTTTCAGGTTCACTACCTCCTCCTTTTCAGGTTGACTATCTCCTCCTACACTTATATTCCTATGACTACTTTTATAGAAAAAGGTAATGAACAATTATGGTACCTTTGATATTTCGATGGGTCCAATTTATAAATGCCAAAGTAACAAATTGATTATTTTTACTTTGTTATGTAAAAAGCTACCTCTTAGTTTAGTTAACAACATACACTAAACGTAATACACATTAATAGATGTAAAATTGTTTGCTGAAGTAAAAGGGCCTATGCGGCTTATTTTCCTATAAGGTTGAGACATTGAGAGCCTCTCCTGAAAAATTTTCAATTTACACATTGACAATTTATAAATTAATCCTATCGACATCTACTGGAAATATAGCTAGTAATGGATATATGTCCATTTTATAAACAGAGGTGAAAAAATAGGTGCAAAATCAAAACCTCTTCATATTAGAAAAAACTATAATAAAAAAAAAAATGTAGACAGAGAATTATATTTTAGTAAAGAAATCTTTGTGTAAACTTGTCACTTCAAATGTGCGTATATCAGAGTACGCGGACTATTATAGTGATGTGGTTACAGTTGCCCCAGGAGTCGCGGGGCGGGGGCACAGTTTGCACGTCGGGGCCAATTTTGTGGGGCAACTTCGCGCACCTCATCGAGTCCGTGCAGACGTGCAACTAACAACTAGTGCGGATAAACTAAGGACTAATCGTACCAACCTCTCTCTAAGTCTCAGTGTAAATATCTATTGTGCCACTCTATTAAGGCGAGGGTTTTCTATTTTGTACCTATTTTATATGTCCATTACTTTATATAACCTTTTAATTTTACCCTTTTGGGTTGCATATCGTTTGTTGAAATAAAAAAACTCGCCTTAAAAGTTTAATATTCTAGTATTAGTACAATACATTACGATATAGTTAGCACGGATAAGTGCCATTGTGTATTTTCTTATTAAATGTATTTCTTAATTATAACTAGCCTTTTCCTTGTATTTGTATAATTTGTAAACTGTTTTATGTATATAACGTTTTTTTTTATTTATTATTTTATGTAATATAAGGAATGTTTTGAAAGAGCGATGTATTTTTTAACAGTTGTTTTCAGATGTCTCTCATACAAAATACAATTTAAGATTTGAAGATTTTGTTTTTATTTCAGTTAAGTGTCGCTCGTTGTTTTTGTTCTGACAAAGTGTTGTTCGTGTATAAATTAACACGTTCACAATGTGTTTCCATTGCTGAAACATCTGAACAGAACATTGTTATCTCTATAAATAAAAAAAATTACAGGAACGACAATATGTTTTACGCAGGTGTTTCGTCATACTCACTCTGTGTTTTATGTAAGCATAAATTTATGAGATTTTATGTAACATCGTAAAAAAAACCATATAAATAACCAGTGGTCATGTCGCCGTTGACTTCAGTAGTTGCTTACTTTGCTTATTGTCAACAATGTATTTTATTTTTTTAACGTTTATCACCATCGTAAATGGACATTCCGTACCTTTGGATCGTGTTAGAGGTTGGAATTATTTGAATCTTCACTGCAGAGATAACGAAAATAGACCTGTTGGATGGTAATAATTGTTGCATTTTTTGGCTACGTTATTGACAGCTTTTTTACTTTTTATATTCGAAGGTAGCATGGCCCGATGTTGAGTGATCGTAACTTAGTATACAAAATATTTAAAAACAATTAAATTGGAGTGTCTGAATGAAAAGTCCGCGTTTGTTCCGGGTAATCTCCGAATCGGCTGGATCAATTCTGACGGGACTTTTACTGAAGGGTGGCTCAAGTATACAGGAGTAACTTAGGCTATTACCAACTTCGCTGACGAAGTCGTGGGCGACAGCTTATAAATAAAGTGTTGGCATTGAATGTGTTAAAGACTGCCCTTCTAAAGAAAAGGAGGGCAGAGCTTAAGGTTTTTAGTTATTAATTAAAGTATATTTAATAGTAACTCCTTATTTAACACTTTCTGTGGCATCGATTCGCCTTATGAGGTTACTATTAAAGTGTTTGTAACAAAGTACTCAAAATCCGAGTGGTATTAAACGTGTTAAGATTGTGTAGAATGTTTTGTACACAGGTGGTACATTTACAAGCCTCCTAGTGACATTGCGCCATACTTAGAATTAGGACGTAACTTTACTTATATCACTTCAAGAAACGCTGGCAGATGGCAACCTTCTAGCAAATACATTACTGCCAATTCTATGTTGCAGCACACGTTGTCTCCTATTTATAGGGTAAGGATAATTTTTTATACTTTAATTGTGGCCCACACCGAGAAATTTTAGTTTAATTTTTATTAAAAACTGCAAATAATAAGCTAGCAGTTGATTTAATTGCTTTAATTCATCGATCATAGACTATTAAAAAAAAGATGATTATGTAAAGGAAACGAGAAAAGTTTTCAACAGACAAAAGACGAGTAATTATATCCTATGAGGTGACGTTGGTTTCAGCCGACGTACACAGATTACCTAGCGGTGGCAGTTTACGAGCCGCGCTCGACATCGGAGGCCCGCGGCGTGCTGTTGGCTGACGAGGTCGGCGGTGTTTGGATAGGGCATACCGTACCCGGCTTGATCCACATGCGCGGTTAGATATACATCATAACACCTTGATACCACTACTCATAATGAACAATTACTGACTGGCTGTACCTTATAACTCTCCAGGGAAGAATAAAACTAGAATAATACCTCACTCATCAAAATCAGTCCAGCAGGTTTGACTACAGAAAGTGTGACTATAGAACAGACAAGTCAGTAACAAGAGTATTCTTAGGCTGGTGTGATAAATTAAGCTTACTACTAACTTACAAACTTTAAAAACATAGTACATACAGCATTTCATAATGCATCTGTACAGATGATCGTCCGACGTTCCCGGACAGTGAGAGAGCAAATGGACATCTATTAATGTGTCTGTCTATCGATCTATTAGCTATAAATGAGATCGCATCAGCATTACAAGTCGCTGCACCCATGTTCAGTTATGTCAAAGTACCAAAAAGAATGCGAGAATTATTGCCCTCATGGGATTTTCGGCATGATACGAACTCAAAAAAGTAAGTAATTTAAGTTTTATGTTGCTTATTATGGAAAAGAACTATCAAAAAAGTTATAGCGGGTTTTCTACTTATGAAACGTCCCGTAATTTGATAAAAACGTTATTATGCCATAATTAAACCGTAAATACGATACTAAAATAATATTATTTTGTAGAAAACAAACGAAAAAAGTTAATTTTTTGACAAATTCTGAACATTTGACCGTGGAAATGTTAGCGCGACCTCCTGCTAATGAAGGTTCTTTGTACGAGGAGTTTGCAGCCTCCAAGGAGCTAGTGTTGGACGTGTATAGTCCTACGGATGGAGAATATCTCTCTTCTGTGTGCGCAAAAAACTTTAGGTTAGTATACATCAGCTGGCAGCTAATAGGTAATATTGAATAACACAGTTACTTAACTTTAATTGCAGCGTACGTAACATAGAGACAATATCATTAAAGCTGAAGGAATCAGTTCAGTACGTGAGCAATCTGAGTGACCGCACGCGGTTCGCGGTCAGCACCGCCGCCTCCTGGCAGAAGATGAAGTCATTACCGCCGCAGTACTGGACCTGTGTCAGTAATCTAGATAAAGAGGATACGACAGGAAAGGGTGGACTTATTACCTGCGTCGATGATTATTCCATCTGGTTGACGTTTGATAATTTTAAAGTTAAAGAACCAGAATGTTAATAGAAGTGTCAACTATTAGTACCCTTAAGTTGGCACGTAAGGCACAAGAGTTCATTCCTTCCTCACGTGCCAAGTTAAATTCTATTATTCTATTCCTAGTATTTAAAAAAATAATTTAACATTTGCCAGTTGTAAAAAGTTTCAAAAAAGATAAAAAAATTATTGTATAAAGTTTCTTTACCATAAAATAAAATTATATACAAAACATCGTTTTAAATATTGTTGCTTTTAAATCTCTCAAAATTTGAAGAATAGCAGTTATTGAAAATAAATAAATTGTGTAAAGGAAAAAAACAACCATTTTAAAAGATACATTTTAATGTACAACACAAAAATTATTTACATATCATTGTGACATCTTTAATATAAACCCACATTCAGCGAACCTCCCACTTTCCACTAAGTCTACTTAAGTCATGATTCCTTCGGGTCTCTAGTTAAAATCGAGTTAAAACCCATTTATCATAAAATTAGCACAGAGTGCCTCTATTTGCTATCATCTACAAAAAACAGCAAATATGGTCTCGTTGTTAAATGACAAAATGTCCATCATTCTTAAAAAATGATCGTATAGAAAGGTACTATCAAATTTGTTAAATTCTTATTAAAGCAATTTCTATCGTATAAATACTTTTTTAACGTTTAAATTAGTAATTTGTTAGTACCTTTTGTTATTTGGCACAATACCTCCACTGCCCTGTGCCCTCGTCTAACAAGGTATCAGTGGGTCGAAAATAATATAGAAAAAAAAAATGAAGCATTAAAATGAGCATGGATTATATAAAACAAAAATAAAAATGAGTATATATGAATTCAGGTTTGCCTAAAAAATCTGCTTTTATGCAACGCCTGGATTTAAATATTAGCAATATATGTAAATATATATTTCTTTGGAAACTGTATCAAGTTCATTTAATTTGTAATACTAATTATGGTTACTTCATATTAACTTATTGTCCGATAAAATAGTGTTTGGATTATATAATTTAGTGCGTATTGTGTGATTGAATATGTGTTAAAATTAGGTAAATACGTTTTTGTTTACAAGAAAAACTGTTCCGTCAAAAAAAGAGTAAAACGGGCGCAGCTCCGATTTTTTTTATTTCCAATGTTTTCTTCATTACTTTTATATAACAACAAAATATTAACAAGTTAGCTTTTTCTGGGAATCTTAACTCATCTTTCATCATCATCATTATCAAGATCAGCCTTTGTCTGCTGGACTGGTGTTCAATACAGACTCATGTTTGATTTGTTAAATTTATAGTTCAACAAATTAGTTAAAGGTAACTTTGACTTAAATTGAAGACTATTTAAATTCATAGTCGGATAGCTACATAAAAAATCCGTAATTTCGTTATAATTACTGAGTATTCAAAATCGATGAAAACTAAAGTTATTTTATATGTGCTTCAATCCTTCAATTCAAACATTTAACATCAGTAAACTTTTAGAATCAAACAATCATGATTCAATGCAGTTTTAAAAACTTCTTTGAAGCGAATTCGTAAACAAAGCCACGCCCTATTAATTAGTTCAGTGTCCGACCCTCAAGGAAGGCATCCTTGTGAACCAGGAGTCGTGTTTGACTTTCAAGTAGTAGGAGTCTTTTGGTGCGGGCGTAGTGAGTGCGTCCTCCAGCAGCCTGAGCGCGGCGGCCGGCAGCACCTTGGCGCTGTACTCCGCCGCCTCGCCCGGCATCGTCACCGCACAGCTCGCGCTCGCACCGCTTATGTCGGAGCTCGGACTTTCTGGTCGGCTACAATTGAACCATAATACGATCTCAGTGAACATTTAATTCATATAAAAAAGGCTTAATGAAGGAAACGCCAACTGATGTGACGTGTTTCATCTATCAAATGCAACAACCAACCCAAAACGCTTAGTAGATGCGCATCGCAACTTTTATGATAGTTTGCTAACCTTGCCGGCTGGCTGGGCGCGCTGAGCTGCGCGGGCGGCGCGTACACGTCGAGTGCGGAGAGGTCCGGCGCGTGCAGCAGCACCACGCGCACGCCGCGCGGCCGCAGCGCACCCCGCAGAGCGCGCGCCGCACCCCACGTGCCCCAGCGCGCCGCCGCGCACACCGCGCCCGCCTCGCACGCCTCCAGCACGCCCTGCGTCTGCCCCACCCCTGCACCCGCCCCCTGTGACACGTTCTCACACGCCGTGTCCGATGTCAAACCTACAATTAACAAAATTACGTGTTGAAGTTAAAAATATACACAAACAAAGCAGAACCAATACAGAGTATGTTAGAGTACTTTTATAATACAATGACAATTTTTTACATTATACTCGTATTACTCCATTGCATATATTGGTAACATTTTGGTAGAAACTTCCATTGATGCGAATAGAACATACTCGATTGGAAGGTCTTCCTCGGTTACACGCATTTGTAGTGGATTAAGTCCGTTTGAAATTATTATGTACTTAGTATGCGGCGAGTGTCAGTAGCTCCATATTCTAAATCTAAATATGTACATATAAATAGACAAACCGATGTAAAAGAGTCTTCCCGCGTGCGGATGGTCGGCGGCGGCGGCGGCGAGCAAAGGCGCGAAGGAGCGCGCGACGCGCAGCGCGCCCAGCACATTACCGCGCAGCGCCGCCTCCCAGCGCGCCGCGCCGCGTCCGCCACACCCCGCCGTGTTGATCACCGCCCACACGCCTGCACAACAACAACATAACACTACCGTAACACAAAGAATGGCCTTAATACGCTGACACCTACCCATGTTGAACAACGGACCCGCAATACCATCCTAAACGTATGTAATCTCAATAGGGGCAGAGGCATGAGTAGCAGCAACTGGTATATACCGCGACGACCTCAGAGAATTGAGTTCTTTTAATCTTATTTCTTACTAATGTTATAAATGCGAAATTTTAACGAAGAAAGAAAGATGGATGGATGTTTGTTTGAAGGCGTAACGGTTCAACGGATCTTGATGAAATTTGGCACAGATGTGGATTATAGTCTGGAAGAACACATAGGCTACTCATTAAGTTTTTTTTTAAATTCCGCCCGGACGGAGTCGCGGGCTATAGTTAGTCTTCGATATGTGACTAAGTTTTAATTTAGTCGCCATCTATGGTCAATGTGATTATTTATAAGGTGTTAGGATAAGTACAAGTTAGCACAATAGATGGCGTTATGTTCAACAACTTTAACATTTACAACTTTAGTGACTAATGGTTTTAAAAGAAAAAAATAATTACATTAAAAAATGTACAAATAATAGACTAAAATCAAATAATCCTCAAAATTTCAATTCAAAACTAGGAATGAGCTGGTATTTTGTTCAGTATATTGTTGAGCACTGCTGGTGTAGTGGTATCATGCAAGATTCCCATTCTTGCGACCCGGGTTCGATTCCCGGGCAGTGCATTCCTTTTTGATGCTGGTTGTAAGAAACTAGGCTTTCGGCGAGTTATCAAGAAATTTGAAGTCATTGATGAAAGATTTTAAACACTGAACGAGTTTTTATTTATTTGTTAAATAATAGTGATACATACAAACGTATAAAACTTTGTCCCCTAAAACCATGTAGAATTTATTTAACTACGGGATCTAGTGTACTGTTCTGTTCACATACCATGTTCCCCAGCTGGTAGATGCTGCGCGATGGCCCTCGCAGACTCTTCAAGTAGGTCCTCGCGAGCTACATCCAGTTCGAGGGTGGCGAGGCGGGGAGGTTGCTCGTCCTCGGGTGTGGCAGCTACGTGTGCCTGCAGCCAGGACTCAGCCAAGCGCGCGCCCAGCCCGCCGCTACGGCAGCCAGCGATCACACGCCACCCTCGATCGCTTAGATATGTTGCTATCTGGAACATAAGGATGTTTTTTATTAAATAAGTACTCACCTTTACGTAGTAAAAGATATAGTAACGTCTTCAACAAAGTCATGAAAATTCAGCAGATTTAAACGAAACTGTGAAAGATTTTCGTTCTAAAATTAAGTTTCTGTATTAGATTAGGTACAAAATTTATTTTACGTATGAATTATTTTTGTTATTATCGCTTGATGAATTAAACAATTTTGTATGCAAATAACAAGGTCGTCTCCTACATTATTCAAATAATTATCACTATTCTATTGTTTCAAAATCGCATACCTATAAAATATTAAATATAATATTTACTGCTTTAGTTTAGACTTATTCAACATTAAGAAATTTATATAAATTTTATAGGATTTGTTATTTATTCATCAATCGATAACCCATATAAAGTTATATGCAAACAAAGTAAAATAATCAACGAGCAATATACATATAATACATATATAAATACAATACGAACGTTGTTCACACAAAATTATACAATGACACTTGGTAAGTTGCGTGCAAAGCTAAGGGCTTTGCGTTTGACAGTTAATCAACTTTCAACCCACGGGCATTAGATTTGCAACAGACATGACCTAAGAAATATGCCTTGCATTGTGCTTCTTATCTTTTAATACAATATTGCGACAGACAACACAAAGGCGTTCGCTGATTTTAGTCGAAGAGCATTGGAGTGTGTGTCTACCTATGCGATAATCTATCGTTTAAGTCCTTGTTTAACTCTATTGAACATAACTTATATTGAAATATAAACAACCAATAAGTAACTCTGCTCATTATGGAGTATCTAAGTCACTTTTTCTACTAGTGCCACTAGCTGCGTGACCTGACCTGGCTACAAGTAACTTTCTTTTCTATACCACCATTCCTCTGTGTACCATTTATACTGTTGCGTTATCAATTAATGCGAGATGTGTTCGGGATTCTGGACAAACCTAGAAATACGATTACGAGCTCTTTGTATATCATAGAATAAGTCACTTCACCAAATATCCTTTGAGCTAAGCATACTAGAAATAATTTATATAAGACAGAAGACACAGTACCTGCAAGCCTAGAGCAGTATCGACGGAGGTGACGAGTACGGTCTTTGCACCATCTGTCGGCAGCACCTCTGCAACGCGTACTTTGCGCAGTAGGTACAACAGCAGCGCGCCTACGATGCAGCACAGCGCCGCTAACTGCAGCCCCAGGGATAACCACGTCAGAGGGTCCATGTTTCACTGCGCGAACATTTTGTCTCTGCAATACAATCGTCAAAGATAAGCAAAGATCGTGCTTGCAAAATAACATGAGATATATCCTCGAAATTATTATTTTAACACCTTAATTGATTCTGAAGTCATTGCGAACGTTATTCAAAATAAAAATATCACAAAGTAAGCTCTAGGGCCGTCAGAGGTATAAGTAATGTTTATGAGGCAATTTTTGCTTAAAAGTACACCCATTGTCTTATCTTGACCGATTTTTAAAAAAGTTGGCATTTTGTTCTTAAACTATTAGTCGCCCGGGTTTTCTTCAGCGCAGAATTAAAAAGAAGGAAAAAAGCAGCGCGTGCATCACATCTTTGTGTCAAAGCCCCATCAAAATCGGTACAGCCGTTCCGTAGATTACCCGAAACAAACGCGGTCTTGCGGACAGACATACAGAAAGACAAACATTTTTTAAATTGGTTTTTCATTATGAGCAACACAAATACATCGCGTGTACGCAGTATGATTTTTTTTTCTTGATATTGCAAACATATACTCCAATTTTATTAATATGTATAGATTGGATTTGATTTTCAAACCTTGGATTTTCTTGGATAGTATGTTTCCGAAAAAAAGTGTATGATGACTATGTTATGTCAATTAAGTCAATAATATGGGAGTTATATCTGCGTGTCTTTAGTAGCATGTCCACTACGGATGCGGTTCAATATGAAACAGTTCAATAGCGGCAGTCTTGTTA
This sequence comes from Papilio machaon, assembly GCF_912999745.1. Taxonomy (NCBI): domain Eukaryota; kingdom Metazoa; phylum Arthropoda; class Insecta; order Lepidoptera; family Papilionidae; genus Papilio; species Papilio machaon. Next base: position 4,171,259 of record NC_059999.1, on the reverse strand, counting down.
TTGTTTGAACATTGGTTCCGGCGATCTATCCCACACTGTGAAACGCTTGTAAGCCATATGGACATATACAGAGTTGGACTAGGATTATAACATACGAATAAATTTTGTGAGAAAAAACCAACACGACTTAGACGTCTTTTCCATTAAATATATATATTGCTTGGTTAAAAAAAATACTTACTCTCCAAGATTAAATTGTTTAGTAATCCTAAAAGCCGGTAATACAAATGCAGTTTTTCAGTTCAGTTTTTTTATTTATTAAATTTGTGATACTAAAAATGCTTATGTTTCCCACGTTTCATTTAAATCTCCACATTCAATTTTTTTTTCTTCATCTTCAAATACTTCTTGCCTTCCTGTATTTATTTATAATACTTAGTACATCCCTGTTTAAGATTTACCCATACAATTCTCAAGGGGCTTGAAACGTCTCTGTGAACGTTTAAACAGCTATTATTCTTTATTCGAACATTCTCGTGTAAATTGTTGTACAGAAATATTTCTCAGGTCTTTTGACGTTTTCAATTCAAGCAAATAAAGTTGTCATTACGAGAAATAAATGAAAACGGATAATATCAAAATAAGCTAACTTTTTACTTTATATAAGTCAGTTATAAAAGTGAAATCTGTTTTGGTTTTTAGACAATAATTTCTTCAAGGTTTTTACATAGCAATTGAAATACGTAATTTGTTACAATTACAATATTGTGCCATATTAAAAATAAACCAGCGACTACAGGTAAAATATCTATATAGTATCTTGTCTATTAATACTTAACCTTCAAGAACCATAAATGGGTAAGGGATCATATGCACATAATGCATTTAGGAATACAAGGAACAAAAGACGGGTATATTCCGGGAATCCCCGTGGGTCGTTATTGTCAGTGTTAGGGTTGCTAACAATTAATAAATGTAAACTCGAACACTAGCGTGGAAAGAAAAGAACGTCGACCCTTGATCCTTAGCGGATAACAATAAATGTCATATTGAATGACATGTTTGACCCTAAAACATCGTCGTAAATCCCTTAACCAAAAGATTCGAGTTGAACCCAATAAGGTGGCAACCCACTAGGTGTGACACACCCACCGACTACAGTACATCGGTACCTTCGTGTATTGATTGTTGAGAAATGTCGCATTGATTTTTCCCATAACATAACCTTGGCTTTTGTTAACAAGGGTCATCGTTTGCATAAGAATTGGAATAATATTTCATAAGTACTGACTTCAAAGAATTTTGTTTTCCTTACGTTAAGGAACCACTAAAGTCTGTATTTGCGTGGTGTTTATAGTTTTCGTATCGTGGGTTTTCACTGACGAGGCATACGTAAAAAACATTTTTTTATATTTTATGTTTTTCCAACGGAAAGCAGAGGCATAACAAACGAAAATATTTTTTGTTATAAGTTTTTCTGTAGTGGAAATTCACATTAAATTGAAATTTTGAGTTACTATTAAATGTTGAAAAGAATTTTGGAGTTAAAAAATTATATAGTATCAAATATCAACCAATACAGTACAAATTATTAACTTGTAGGTAAATTACGGGTTACTTTATCTTATCTACATATCCTATTATTTTTAAAGAATTTATATATGAACTATGTTTTCATATTACTCGTATAAGATTCGTATTTGACATAGTAATAAACTATTCTTGGCGAATTCGACTCATTCATTTTATGTTTTGGCAATGGCTGAGAAAGTGAAAACAAACGCAATCAAAGATAGAATAACTTGATTTCTGTCTTTTTCGGACCTAGTTAGATTTAAAAATAACTTGTAACTTAATAGAGGAAAATGTTATAATCTCCTATAGATGTGGTTCTGGATATTTTCTAGTTATTATAAAATAATATGATATTCTATTTTAACTTAAAGTAAAATGCAACCAATGTTAAATTACAAGTTCTTCATCTAAGTAAGTCTAAATGGTAAATACACGCAACTAACTCTAACTGTAATTTTTTTACTTATTCTATACCTAGCTTTGTTATCTTACATCTTAATGACCCCACCGTAGGTTTTCATTGCCGGTAGTAGAAACCTAAGTTTAAACATTAGCGCGAGCATATTTTAAATACACGATATAAATAATATATAAAAGAGACAGTACATTTTATTAAGATATCATGCTTCAAGTTTTATTGATACTGTCAATGTTATTGGTTTCGTTTCCACTACAAAAGATTTACGTATTCAATAAAACCGCAGCAATTTTACAATCGCTTACGATTGGTACGTGATTTCTCTGATATAATTATATTGATATTATTATAAGGTAAAAGTCGCTTTTGTGTTGTGATTTGTTTGTAATAAATGGAGTTTCCCTTCCGGATCAAACAAACTTTTACAATAAAAGAAAAGCTGTAATGCAGTTATCACTTCATAGAAAAAATAACGCGGTAAATCTCAAGAAAGAATGCAAGAATGAGAAATGAAAACATTTGCTTTGGTATAATAATAAAAAGTTCATCTGTTTGTATTCTGTCACTTGCGACCGGGTCCGGACGATAACTAAAGTGGATTCCGGACGGGAAAAGAACTGTTGTTTTCAAAATTCCGATTGTGCAATGTCTAACCAACATGTTTCGTAACGTTACCACTATTGCAGATGTCCATGGGCGTCGATGAACACCTTGGTGTTCCCGCTGCTCGTTTGCCCACTTCTCTTACAAAAAAAAAAAAATTGTTGTTAAAATATCAATCAATATGAAATGTAAAATAAATTATTTACACAAATAAAATAGACGTATGATTTCGTTTGAACCTTTTTTTCTTTTAAAACGGATTCTGGCACGCAATATTATTTCTCGGAACGCTTCCCCGACAGCTGTTCTGGATTTATTTCCTTTTATTTGATATCGACTCGGAAGATGTTTGGTATTTATTTTATTCATATCAGGCGTCATAACAAAAATAAATATAAATATGTACATTGATATTATAAGAAGGGAAGAGGATTATTTTATTCATATTTTCTGCCTTTATCTCATGCTAATAGGTATGCATTACATGACATATAAGTATGTATTTTTCTATGACTTAATTAATGCGTTCAGTTTATTGTTATGTTTGACTATGACAATGTTCGCGCCATGTTTTCTTATTTCTTAAATAAAATATAAAATTTACTAGTTTACGTATAACGTCACCTATGTTAATAATAATAATAATAATAATAATAATAATTTATTTATTTCAGATAAACATCCATTAATTGTTAGTACAGTGTTTTACTTAAAAACTATGTTAGTAATAACTTATATCTAAAACAATAACTTGTACATACAATATATTTTATATCAGCACATGGGCATTAACCCAGTGCTTCCACAATGGGCTATCCACGCGACTCGCAAACACCTCCAGGATAGTGTTACGGCTGCCGCGCACCCGCTCCATCAGGGAGGCAATATGCTTGCGCCGAATCGCGGCGAAACCATCAACCCGCGCCTCTGCAAACATCCCCGACGCACTGCAGTGGCGCGGCAGCCCCAACAGTGCCCTGAAGGCGTTGTTATATTGTACGCGTAGGGCGTTGTACGCGCGTTGGGTAAAATTGAACCACAAGCTGCATGTATAAAACGACTGGCAATACGCTCTGAATAAGGTTAATTTTACATCCCTAGAGCACGCAGCAAACCTCCTAATCAGCATGTTGCTCCTAACGGACAGCGCCCTACGTTCCCTCTCCATGTCGTTTTCATCTGTTTGGGTCGCTGTTAGCCAGTGACCTAAATACTTATATTTTGAGACCATTTTAATAGAAACTCCGTTTAGGGTAACCGGCGGAACATTTGAGTAATATTTGTTACCAGCGTGAAAAACTAACAGTTCAGTTTTGGTCACATTGTATTTAAGACCATGATCTATTGCAAAGTTCTCGCATATATGGAGAAGTTTTCGGAGCGCGCCGATCGATGGGGCCAGTAGCACCATGTCGTCCGCATAATTTATATTATTCATAAAGATCCCATCGACCGAGCACCCGACCTTCGCACCGCTGAGCGCACCGATCAGCCGATCAACATACAGACTGAAGAGCTTCGGTGACGTCAGCCCTCCCTGTCTCACCCCGCACTCCAACCCGTATGGTTTCGATAAAGCGCCCGCCCATCGCACCACGTTGCTCTGGTGATTGTACCAATATTTAAACAACTCGATTAACTCTCCTGGCATCGTGGTTGCCTCGTATAGCTTCTTCCACAAAACCCTATAAGACACCAAGTCGAATGCCTTCGACAGGTCGAGGAAACACGCGTATACTGGAGTCTTTCTATCAGTATAATATCTTACAGTATGCTTGACACAAAGAATTGCCGTTTCCGTAGATAGGCCCGCTCTAAATCCGAACTGAGCATCGTTGAGGGAGCTAGTTTGCCGAGTTGTTTGTCAAGCAAACTGTCAAGTACTTTCGACACTACGGTGGCCAATGAAATGGGCCTATAATTATTTGCATCAGAAGCATCACCTGATCTGTCTTTTACTATTGGCACTACAATTGTCCTCATCAATTCATCAGGCAGGTATGAGTGCCCAATACAAAAATTGATAAACATAGAAAGTACCCTGGGTAGATGAATGCCGGCATTCTGGAGATGTTCTATACTCAGCGAGTCATGTCCAGGAGACTTTCCGCGTTTCATCCCTCTAATAACTTCAGCTACCTCTTTTGCTGTAAATCTAATGTGATAGTGGTCAGTTGTTTGTGCCACTGTCTTGTCGTCGACTGAACTTAATGGAGATTTAACAAAAAATCTATTTTTAAAGAGGTTGGCGATCGAGGCGGGCTCACTAACTCCGTCAACACTCACGGGGAGGCTCGACTTGACATTTAAAGCATTGGTTTTTCTCCAAAAGTTGGAAAAATCTTTTTTATCATGACATGAAGCTATACTATCCATTCTTATCTGCTGTTGATTGTTTTGGCACCATTTAAGTTTGTTTTTAAAACATTTCTTGGTACTTTGCATATTGTCATAAACTAAACCCACTTTTGGCTTACCATACCAAACCCACACCTTAAAGCCCAGCCGAGCCTCCTCGTAAGCCTTCCTTACGTGTTTATTCCAGCCGGACAGATTTCTTTTTCTACTCTGGTTAGTTGTACTTTTATAGCTATGGCATGCCGCATCCTTCAAAACTTGTGTTATTTGGTTATACATTTGATCTAAAACACGTCTATGGTCTAAATTATTACAAATCTTATCACTACAAAATCTATAGTCGCGTGGAAAGTCAATTGTCTTCAGTCTATTATTACAAAATTCTTTATATAATTCTATCTGATTAATGTCTCTATTCAAATTTAATATAACCTCAGTACTAGTAGGATTCTTCTAACAGGATAATATTGTTTTTTAGCGAATGTATTTGTACAATTTTAATCGCCATAATTAACTGAAGTGTTAAATGGAAAAAGTCATTTTAGGTTATTATTTTTTAATTACCACCAACTACTCGTAGAACATAAAAATCACTTGCAGACAATCTACATATAACTTCACAACAATAGTAATGGCTGCAAAAAGTATAGATCATTAACTCAGATCATTATCACAATGTTGACTATTGTCTGTACGTGTGGATGTACAAAAACGTGGGAGATCATTTTATAATACAGATAACAAGAGGAAGATCACGGCCTTACACGTGATTCATATTGATGATAAAGTGGGCGATTAGGCGATTAGGCGATTACAGATTAGGTAGGTTTTTTATAAATGTGAAGGACGTTAACTTTAAGTACTGGTTAGATTATTATTAATAGGATCTTCACAATTAAAAATACTTTTTGTTAAAATTTTACCGTTTGTCTGTGATGTAATGTGATTATTGCAAGTTATATTTATATAGACAGTAAGTTTTAATTTTACACGCAATATTTTGACTTCCTAATAAATAAAATAAAAAATCGTATAAACAATCATTTTTCTCATTATCCTTCGTTCTTCTTTGTTAAAATATATCATATGAATTGTTTTTATTTTAAGTTGTATTCTGTACACAACTGTGATAACTCAAAATTTGATTAATTTAATCGTTACTGTTAAAATGAAATTAATAAAACCAGTATCTTTATATTGATTTAAGTTTTAATAAGTACATCGTTAATGTTGAACACATGTCTGTGGAGATTTCATCACAATCTGTAAGCAACAGGTGTGGCCCATTAACTTTTTCTACCGGTTGGTATTCAATACACGCGCCGTTCGACTCGTTTACCTTTTCAACGTACCTGTGAAGTTAGTTTTCGGATAAACTTGAATGCTAAAATATCTAAAAATACGTTACGCTGTTAGTATAATAAAACATTTAAAAAAACTGAACTACAATGTGTGATTTGAGTACTGTGAGCCTTACACGAAATATTTGTGAAAAATGCAGTCAAAATACGTATGAGATTTTGGTATACTTTACGCCCGATAGGGACACAGATTTTGTCGATGACGATACGATGGCGATTGTCACAAATATTTGTGCTAGGCCTACTGTATAGATATAACTTTAACACATGCGTCATGCGCATACAAGTTATAACATTTTAGCGCTCACAAGGAGGTCAACACGATAAACTGCTGGTTATTCAAGCGTAATATTGTACAGTTTACGTCGTGCACATTTTGTTACGATACAAGTTAAAAAAGATTGTATCTATCAACGCGCAGAAATGTAAAAATGTAATATACATAAAATGAAATTTTTACTGGCCATAATTTCCATGGCTTCTACGTAAATAATAATATCCAACAATATTACCATTGGTACAGTGTTTAATTTTTTTAATCAACTGAATTAAAGCTTTGTTTGTTAAATTTGAAATGTTTATCATATTCATATGTTAATTTAGGAGGCGGTAGCGTAATTTATCCTCTAAACTAAACCTTTGTCCGGTAAAATTAGCTTTTCAAACATACGATACCATTATTTACGTAGGAACCATGGATTTTCAAATAGAAAACAAATTAATTATCATCAGTTCAATGTTCTAATTACTATTAGTGACACTTTCCCTTAAGCTTGGATGACTACAATATACGAGTTGTTACAATATACGAGTAAACTTCCACATTATTCTGCCTCAAAGCGCCATCTTCCGGTCGTCATCTTAATCTATCAGAGTTTGATTTATTAGCATGTTTGCTAGCGAAGCCTTGACATCATCGTTTTGGATATGGTAAGGGCTTCGTCACCTATGTAAAGTATAAGATAAGGTCGGAAGCGGATAACTACCGCAGACGAGTGCGGATTAGTTAACTACACATATCTTTCTAGACCTACCTCTGCCGATGTTATATGTGTCAATTTCTCCTGTTCGTTCTGAATATTACTTCGTCTGTTTGGTCTTCTGTCTTTACTATACAAGTAAAACTGCAAACTAACGCGAGTATTACGAGATCTATCCTGTGATATCGATGTTTATTTTGATCGAGACGAGGTCGTCGACCGCGGCGCGTGTCGTATATCTCAAGCATTCACTTGTAATAATATTCCACGACTTATTTCATGTACGAATTCCTATCATTTTACTCGCGCTTGCTTACAAAGAAGTGCTAGAAGTTTAAAATGTTAAGTTTAGATAACTTAAACTAGAAAATACGACCACTTCAAGTACCAATTTGACTTATTAGTACAATGCAAAGATTTACACCGTCTCATTTAATGGATCTTATACCATTCCATATTTGAAAGAAAAACTTAAATAACTATAATACAGTTTACATATTATGTTTTTGGGCAGTTGTTTTAGCAGGAGAAACTCACTGTAATATTTTACATTTATATATCCACACTAATTACATAATTGTTTTGACTTTTATGTTTTCCAAACCAACTGATTACATCAATACGACTATAAGAAATGGAAATTATGTAGGAATATTTAATTTCTAACATGCTGCGAGCAAATCAGTTACAAAACACGTTGTGTGAAAGTTGATACTGACCGGCGAGCTATGAGACACTGAATTGCCACCATTCTTAGAAATGACACACTCCCAGTGACAGTGTTAGCATTGCAACCATAAAATGCAACAAAAGGAAGTTAAGGTGTTAAAATTAGCACTGCAGTTTCAAGCAATCCCGTCTTTATGTTCTACCAAAGTGTACTGTTTGTTAATTCAACGTTTCTTTTGTAATATTATATTCTTTTGCAGAATATAATATTTTACAAAAGATTTTTATTCCCATCATCATTTGTTTCATCGTGCTCGGATATAAATTATTCCCGTAATTATTAAAAGACAGATTAAATTGAAGCCCGACTTTCTTTTATTAATGTTTTTCATTTTTAGTCCATTCGTTTTAACAGAAGGGCGTAAATCAAGTACACATTGGATAAACAATTCAAATCAATGTCATAATTCAATGGGATAATAATTTAAGATTACGTTTGGTAATATTTTATAAATTCCTACAGCGAAATATGTCGCACAGATAAATTAATGATCGAATATATTTGCAATGGATCAATTCCGTACCTTTATTCGAAAGATATTGAAAGCAATTGATTTATTGATTTTATTTGTGTCATACGTTTAAATGGAGTGAGAGAATTATGTAGCTAAATCTTCATAATAAATTATTTGCATTTAGAATGTTGATGTTGCAAGTACTTCAGTGTAGAGTTCCCAAAAAAAGATATTTACAATCTTTAACTAATATAGAAAAAGGCTAAAACACTCACGTACATTTTTCCGGTGTCGGCACCAACCATCGGGCCCACTCACCCTGATAAAGGGCCCCCGAAGTGCTCGAAGCTAGTCGGTGCCGACATCGGACAAATGTAGGTACGTGATGTGAGCCGTTTTATATATTAGTTAATGATAATATCTTACGAAAGTTTGAATAACTTAATTTATAGTGTTATTAAAAAGAACTGAACAGATCTTGAAGGAAAAAATTATCAATTTTGCTATTTTATTATATTCTGTAAGCTTTAAACCTAGTTAATTATTTTTGTCGCTCTATTTTAGGAAAGTGTCCCAAACATCGGTGACTAATGTATTAAACGGTTACTTGGAGTATGGAATAGCAGCATATCCAATCGTTGTTAGAGGCGTGTGTAATTATTGCAGACGTCGGCCGAGCGTTGCGGACCGTTTCCTTTGAGACAAATTACCGTTGCCCAAGATTAATGCTGCCAATTCTATGCCTATAGTGCAAGTCAAGAACGACTGGTTACAATGATATCATCAACAGTGCTATAGTCCCAAGAAGTATTAACAATATAGACCGGTGCAATATAACGACCAAACAGAAGCCACGCGCCATGTATTTTTGATTTTCGTCTGAAAGCACATGTTGCCTGAGGCCAAAATCTAGTTGTAAGAAATGAATGGGAAGTGAGATGGACTCGATAGAGGAAATCATTAATAATGAATTAATAATCTCATGTTAAAATTAGGAACTGTTACGTGCACGTACAAATTGCAGTTACTTTTACTTCGGACGTTTCTGTTGCGACAAGTTGTGCATTTCCTGTAACAACAAAACTCACTTATTCAGTAACGAGTAGCGTAACAGTAGTTAAACAATATCCGTTCATTAATTCAAATAGGTCGTTTCGTTCTTTGCTGTTATTGTTTGAAAGTTTATAGAATTACTCCGCGCGATCGATAGGATCAACATGTAAGAAAAATTAGAAATATTTTTTTATTTTTTAAGGCAATTTCGGAACTATACCTCTTGTAACTTAGGGCAAACTCGACAGACACTTGTCAGTTATTAATATGCAGTGTGCGGTTCCCGGTGCGCATTTGCGACGCGACGGCGGCTATCGCGCGTGTATCGAAATCTTTTCAACCGTGCGACATTTCGCAGTAATTGCGTATTAAATTTCTACCTTCCCATAACTTTAAATTTCGCAACTTTGTAGTGAGATTGTTAGATATATGAAAAACGTATACATCTACGTAATTTTTAACTTATCTGAAGCAGGTAACTTAAATTGCGTAGATAACAGGGACCTATAAGCCGTTGAAATTGCCCTTTTGAAATATTGTTCTTTTGCTATTATCATTATATAAAAATTAGTCGTAGTGAAAACCTTTGCAAAGATTTTATTTTAAATCGAGTAAGTTGATTGATTTGAGCTATTAAATAAATGTGTGTTAAAAGTTACTCAGCTTTCTAAGGAATTTAAAAAAAATCGATTCTTTAACCATATTCAAAGAACTGAACTGTAATCTGCCATAATGTTCCGGGAATTATGGTCACAGGTGGGCACAGTTAATCGAAAAGTTAACTTCGTTAATCGTTAATTCGTTAAATAAAAATTTAACTTCGTTAATCGTTAAAGCGTTAAATTCTGGAAAATTTAACGCAAGTTAAAGTTAATCGTTAACAGTTAACCATACCAAAATTATACATACTACTTTCACACTTATGGTGGCGACACTTGTTTAAAATATTAATTTGATTATTTTAACTATGAAAATTAATTTTTATTAATATAAAATGAATTTTTATTAATATGAAAATTATTTTTTATTAATATAAAAATTAATCTTAATTCTATAAAACATTAGTATTGGAGACAAGTATGAATGCATTATAGTATATTTTATTACGAGTGCGGAAAGCCTGTCATTGCAAAGTGTTCCGACAAATGTCTACCCAAACCGAGGCGCAGCCGAAGGTGAGGGTTGACAGTTGGCACAAGTTGTAATGACAGTTCCGCTCATGTACTAAACAACTATTTTTAATACAGTTGCGAAAAAATGAAGCAATTTAATATAATAATAAAAACACAATAAACTCAACTAACTAAAATGTTTGGAAATTGGCGCCAACCGTAAAAGAAGAACAGAGATTTTTTTGTTTTCTTCACCCATTCTGGGTATGCAAAGCGAACTATGCCCAAACAGCGAAGTCTTCGGTAGATTATTTTTATTGATATGAAATGAAAATGAAATTTAATGAGATGAAATAAAATGAAACCAACCTAATTCATTGAATCAAATCATTAAATCTGATATTGTAATAAATTAGGAGCTTCTTTTTAGAAATATTTGCATGAATCATAAAAACTTCGTGGTTGGTTTTTTCTTTTTAATAGACATTATTTTGACAGTTGGGAAAGAGAACGCACGAGTTTGGAAAAGCTAAAGAAAAAGCACGAGTAAAAAAGTGTTTTTAATACAGTTGCTCAAAAAGTGGCGTATTGCAGGGACGAAGAGCATTCGGAATGTGGGCTATTACATACTCGTGCTTTTATAGACTCGTTATGAAATATACTATTTCGAACCTTCTTTTGATTTTGTCCTGTTGGTCACGTCTTTCCCGGACGCTCTGATGCATCACACTTGCACGCAATCTTCACATATATCAGTTATCAACTCGTTCGTTCACCATTCGAGTCGCTGACAGTCGCCCAACGTAGTTGAACTTACGAGCGTGGCGTGGCGCGTAATTTAAACAAAATGACAGCACGTCTCCAAGTTTCCTATTTAACGATTAACGGACTTTTATTAACGGAAGTTGAGTTTAACGGAAGTTAACAAAAGCGTTAACACTTTTTGAAGTTAACTTAAAAGTTAATCCGTTAAGCAAAATGTTAACTTCGTTAATTAACGATTAACGGATTAACGAGTTAATGCCCAGCTCTGATTATGGTATACTTAAATTTTAACAACGTCTAAAATCCACAAATTAATTTGTGTATAATACACAAATAATATAAGGAATGTACGCTTTTGTCCTATATTCAACACGTTACGAAATAGAAGCTTTTAACATCAGACATATAATAACTTGGATGTTATTTCTATGCAAATACAACATATGTCACTGACGGCTATAATTTACAACATTTTCATCTGTTGTTATTCAACCGTTTTAACATTTTAGTATATTTCACAATGTACGTATCTCAGTTTTTGTGTTTCGAGAGCAGATGGTAAAGGTTTATGCAATAAGATAACTTTGGAAAATAAACAATTCGAACAACAAATTATGAATTTTAAATTCGTGCAATTATTTTAATGATAGATTTGGACTTTGCTTTATTCCAGCTGTTGATTCACTTTTGGAAAAAATATATCTAAGGAATAATAATCATCTTACAATGTATTTAAAATACACTCAAATATGAGTGTATTTACTTAAGTACTGTACTACTGAGTACTTAATAAAGAAGTACAACGTTTTACAAATACTTTCTGTTTTAATCCGGATCTGGATCGGATGCAATTTTCTTTGAAACCAAGTTTATATAAGGCTGTTGATGTTGTTTACAATAGAGTTTGTTGCGCGCCCCCTGTCGGCCAAACGGCAACACAAACAGTTCGGGGAACTTTAAATTGCAGTTCACTCATGGTTGTGTAAAGTTAAGACCTTAACTGTTCTTGTTGTCACTAAGAAGAATTACTACTACAAGTTATTCAACGATAAGTAAAATATTATGTTTTGAAACTATTTATTCAGTTAAAAGTGTACAATTTACATATTATAGGACTCTTTAATAACTTAATAACCGTTGTTTCAACTGCTAAAACAACCAAACTAAAACATATTGTTACCTCAGATTTTTCAAGGGGAATGAAAGAGACAACAGTTCGTTTTGTAAAAATGAGGAGAACTAAGAAATGAACAGGATTTTGGCGACATTTTCAAATAATATCTTAAATAGTTGATTTGACTATGTTACCTAATGTCGACGGCTAAAAATGCGCTTGCACTGGGCGTATCATTTAAATAACATTACATGAACGTCTTCGTATTCTATTAGAAATTTAAATAAAAACTTACAAGTCCGTCTGTAACGAGGCTTTCAAACTATCTCTTATTACGTAAGACATGTAGTTAGTTATTAGTAGGTTCACTTGGTTACTATCTTTTAACATTGATAATACATTCTTTTTTTAGCCGACTTCAAAAAGAAGGAGGTTATATTCGACTGTTTGTTCAATTCGAGGTTCGATTCACCGTTTGTTCAATTTTAACATTACATTGTGCTTTAATAGTAAAATCACACAGTATCATTAAAATTATTGATCTACGGTATATATGTGTATTTAATTGTTGAATTAGGATATCGTTGTTACTAGTTTTACTTTTAAAGTAACTTTCACTAGAAGTTTAAAATTCAAACGTAGTGTTTAAAAACAGTGTTAATTGCTACGTTAGTTAATTATACATTGTGGCTTATCTTCTTCAAATATTTTTAAGTGTCATGCAACACCCGAACATTTTATCTTTGTTCGTGTTAAATGGTCATAACTACCAGTTAATTGCGCCTCTTTCTAAACTGCCGCTCACTCTTCTGTTAGAAAACGCATAATTGTATTTGTTTAATAAAAATACACGTAACGGTTATAAAAGCAAGAGCTTATTTGTATTTTATAAAAGTTATTATAATAAAAAGAAATAATAAAATAAATTAATTTCTATTTTAATTAAGTATGGTAATATAACTATTTCTCTCTGCAATCAATATATCAAATATAATCATTAAACAGTCATATTAAAACAATAGTCCATTAGTCGAATGTGTTTCATAATCTATTGTATATTTTGACAAATAGATGATGAAAGTTGCAACGGTGAAAGTCGCGAAAGTAAGGACTACACTTCTAATGGTCACACGAATATGTCATCTATTAGTATTGGAATATGTGTCTGTATTTCTTGACAGGTTATATTGAAGACTGCTTTTAGAATTATACCACAAGTCACCTATTAAATAACAGTATGAAATTTAACGTAAGGACATCTTTTATTTTAAATAGTTGATATCAATGGAGTCTAAGATGAAACATAATGGAACTAAAATTAAAATTACGCACATAGATAGTGTTTAGACGAAATAAACCCTATAAAATGTTCCAAGAAATTCACTTTAAACTCAAGAATTCTCTAAATTGAAGTACATTATTGAGAGTCCTAGATCTTACATAACTTTTGTACAAAATAACTACCAGTGAATATATTTTGTAAATAATTCATCTTTTTCATACAAAGAATCGTATGTGTTAGACAGACTTCGTTAATTTATACATTAGTTGGTGTTTATGTTAATAATTATACATGTGTCATGGTATCTTAGTCATGGGAGAGACATCATTTAATGTACACTTTTTGTAACGTTTGTAATTACGATACCATTGTTTTGACAACGTGTAAAAATGCAACATGTTTTATATCATGAAAACTGCTGTTTCAACATCTACAATGCGAATGGTATACAAACCCGCAAACGGAAGTTTATCATAAAATATGGCTATGCGAATTTATCACAATGTAAAACATGTTTTCATACTTATACTTATTTTGGCAATGAAAAAACACAGTAAAGTTGATTAGAATTTGGCACTTTTTCTCTGTCATCTAAGAAACTCAAACTGTAATTAGTTACGGGTTAAAAATCATTTATAATTTAAAGTCGATTGAAATAACTAAATAATGATTAGTTCTGCGTCCTCTAGGGTTCGTAAAGAACATTGACCTTGAGGTGATCGTCCTCGGCAATGGGTGTGGCAAAGAATGGAAGGAAACCAGTCTTAATGAGCAACATAATTCACTTATTATCAGTACAAATACCCATTGTATGTTAAGAGGCCCGAATTTTGTATCAAGTTGGGTTCGAGTGAGTCAGTGTTGCACCGTGAGTTGCCACTGACGAAACATTGTACAAAAAGCATGACAATACATTACAGGGATGATTATTATGTTTCCGCAGATATAACTGACGTTATTATATGTAAGCAACGATTTATATATAAAATATAATGTAAAAGTATGTAATAAATACATTTTATTTAGAATAAAATATAAAACATGTTTATATTATCATCAGTCGTGTTACTTTAAAATAAACTATAGTTATTCTTACATTGTTTTGTTTATAGAAACAATATAAATCGTTAGTATTCTTGTTTAGAAAACAATTCACGGTGTATTGACCCACCACCACCACGCTTTCATACGCTCAAACACCGTGTAATCATAGTTTACCTTATGGAAACATGATACATCACAACGAAGAAACATTCGCATAAGGGTCAGTTCAGACAAAATTAAAATATTCGCTAATTTATGTCTTGTTTATTTCAGTATTGAATCATTATCATATCATCATCATGAGCTCACTATACGTCCCCACTGAGGGGCTCGGAACCTACCCCAAGTTAGGGGTGACTAGACTAGTCAACCACGCTGGCCCAGTTCGGGTTGGTTGACTTCATACATATCTTTGAATTTTTTCTCAGATGTGTGCAGGTTGCATCACGATGTTTTCTTTCAGTGTAAGAACGTCAGATAAAATGTACATATGTAAATCGAGAATCGAAAAACCAATTCATAGCGGGATACGAACCCAGGATTTGCTGATTGCAAGTCAAGTGCTTAACACCTGATCGTCGAAACAGACTGCTACATTTAGTATTGTTTCTTGGTCACTAGGCTTCCTTTATACTGTATATAAATCTTATAGTGCTAAACACTTGACAATGAACAAGAGCTGAGTGTCCAACCAATGAATCTGCGTGACAGTTTAACATAATTCAATTTGTATTTAATTCAATGTGGAAAAAAGTTATACAAGACACCGTCTGTTCGATCTCGCCTGCCTTCAGCCACTCCCATACATTCCAACGTCTGACATACATTACAACTCGGTGTAAATGTAACTAACCCATACATATACATAAAGAATAATGATTTGTTATTTACAAGTGTTACTGAGCAATTTGATATGCGGTAGTTGTAACTAATATATAGATGTAGAACTATTAACTTCTATCTTCCTTTGTTTCAACAGATTTCTTATCGATAATTTAATTAGCGATAACTTATTATATAAATAAAATTAAATCTTTTAAGTGATTTTATTCAACAACTAAAAGACCGGCAGCAACAACTTATAGACATTTTTAACAGTTAATTTACAAGTTTTGTAATTTTACTAACAATTTAAATGCGAAAGTTTAGACGGATAGATGAATGTTTGTTAAGATGTATCTCGGGAACGGCTCAACGGATCTTGATGTAATTTGGCACAGATGTAGAACATAATCTAGAAGAACACATAGGCTACTTATTATCTTTTTTTAATTCCGCGCGGACGTAGTCGCGGGCGACACCTTGTTTATTTGTAAATTAGGTAGGTAAGGTCTCTTAACTTCGTGCGAGTCGTTGCGCAGAACACAAAGGTGTCGAAGGATGCAGGGGGAGAGAACTACGCAGCGCGGCTATGACCTTGGGCCGCAAAGTATTTTAAAAGACCAATATGATATGAGTAATTATAATTTCTCTTATGGCTTGCCATTTTGATAAAAAGTGACAACTCTACCACATGTATCTTATATAACAATATTTGTATAAAAAACAAGTTTAAAAGTAATCAAACTAGTACATTACATAAATGCCACTTGATTAAACTTACATAGTTCAAATCCGTTAAGTGATTAAATTTGCGAAAATGGAATTTATATTGAGGATACCTTTTTAAGGTGATAATAATAATTAAAAAATAGCAATGGCATAAATTTGATCTAAAAGTTGTTTAACACCTAAGTTATAGAATTTAGAGAAAAATAAATTTAAAAATATTTAAAAAAAAAAACTTTTGAGGAGTTAAGTAAATCGTATTGGCTACGGTCACGTCACTAAAGTCAACACGGCTGCCGTGTTCGTGCTTAGCTTCACAATATTTAGAAAGTTCAATTTTTGTCACCGTGAAAGTGCTGTCCGCGTTGTATTTGACCGTACGATAAGCGAACACAAATTTTTATAAAACACATTTAAAGTTTGCTCAACGATACTAACTAGGTAGAGAAATAAGAGTACCTATAATAAAGAAAAAAAATCTGTTGAAACATCAATATCCTGTCTGATAACATTTTTTTGAACAGGGTAAGGAGCAGTCCGTTTATCTTTTCAATATTATCTTATATAAAATTCCAAATTAAAGAACGTTTGTTTTTATTCATTTTTTTAATTTACTGCTTAGGTAGATTTCACTTATGTTTTTAGCATTTAATTTAGGAAATCGAGGTGAAATCGAAACTAAATTACGTCTGTAAATACTTTAATGGTGCATGTTTACCGGTCGGGCCGTTAGCTGCCATTTTAGGTGAGAGAGGAATAACCGCTTAGAGTATAACAAAAACCTTAACTGCCTATATGTGGGACCGACTTAGATTTATAACTAAAATGTACCTGTCATAATAACTAACGGCAATTTTTATTATTAACTGTGCCGTTATATTTTCGCGAAGCTCTATAATTGCGTTCCATTTGAATCCCATTATTGTCCAACAAACTAATACGGCCTGGTGAAACAGGCGCTATCGCAGTTTAAAAATATAAAATTTATAAGTAAGAAAACCTAATTAGGCTTAGAAAATAATGTAAAAATCTACCGAAGAATCTATATTACATTGTGTGAAAAAGGATTTGCGTGAGGAGGGAATTCAGATACGATGACAAAGAAAGATGTAGTATGAAAGAGTACAGCTTACTGTGTCTTCAATCCTTAGGAAATATGGCAGGAAGAAGAACGCTGATGTAAAGCTGTCACAGCTTTTGTAATCTGAATTTATAAACACCATAATCGCTTTTATAATATCGTGGGAGTGTGTCTTGTAATTACGTACAGAGACAAGGTCGGTTGCTATGTCGTGTGTTGTGAGTTGCCACACAGAACACCCTTCGCATTATAATTTCGGTGTCTCGCAATAATTATGATTGCACCTTGATTTATTCAACATGCAATGCCGTTTGTGTACGCTTTATATTATTCATAGCATAACGTAGTAATTTTAGCCATAAATAGTTGTCGAACTTTAAAATAAACATGCTTGTTTACTTTTAACTGTATTCTTTTTGGTAGGTTTTTGTATTTTCCATTTTTATAATAATTCATATTCAAGCCATAACTACTGTGCCATCTATCTATGTTTCTAAAAAAAGTTGAAATTCATCTAATGTATCTAAAAAATGTTGCAATTAACTAAATACGGGTTTCGAATGTAAACGTGGTTATTAGTCCGATTAGAACTAACGGTTTGCGGCCGATAAGTGATTAAATCTTAATTAATGAAACAGTATCGTATTTATCGTAAAGAGTAAAATAATTTATGTTAAATACATGTATTATAAATACATATTGAAAAATGTAAGTTTTATTCTGAATTGTACAATTCTTTATTTTATTTTTTTTCTGTTAAATTAATGAACGTTATTAAAAAAAAGACAACTATCAGATAATCATCAACTAAAAAAAGATAAAACTAATTCTCTAAAATTATACGTTAAAAACGCAAGTAATATAATCCACAACAATTGCCTTATAAACACCAATTTTAATATTACATTACCAATAAGAGATATAAGGGTAATAAAAAATTATATTCATTTCATTTAATAATAATTCGCAATTCCCCTACAGTATGTTGTATAGACCCTTTTTCCCGGAGGATCCATAACAATTTATTGGATTGCGTTAACAACCGCAAAGGGTCGGCGATTAGGTGAATATCTCGCTAGGATGATCAAAACGACAATATTGCCCAAACAAATTGACAAATTGATGGAATAAATTGTACCGCTGTTTTGTAAATGGAGATGCTTTTAAGGTATGTTATATTTAACTGCAATTTTAACACATAATTGAACTCTTCTAAGTGATATTTAGAGTTAAAATTTCATTAAAAAACTACGAACTATTATTACCTTTGACTACTGTGGGTTTTGAAAGACACACATAGTTTGTAAGTAACATTTAATTAATAAGCAACCTTGTGTTAGTAAAATATTTACATTGGCCTTAAGTAAACAAAGCAATAGGTACGATTGCTCAACTAAATTCCATTAAATGGGTAAAACGAAGCATCAGTAATGTAATTGGATGCATCGTGACGTACTGTAAAATGTCAGGACAACTATAATGTTAAGGTGTCATTTGTCAAAACGCATGTACAATAATAGTGATTTTATTAAAAACGATGTAATTGAAACGATGTAGAGTTATTAGTGCACCGTTGTAATAAGCTGATGTAAGTTCTAAGTATGTTAGTCTATTTCTGATTCAATTTAACAAGTATAAAAATTATAACGAATTCCTTTATACAAAGATTTTTGTCAATTACTTATAGTAGCTTATATTTCGATGTTATATCGTAACGTACAGTTAATGGTAGTTAATGTGTTACTTCTAAGTTAACACTTTAAATGATCGTTATGTTATTTTTAGTAAGTATTGCATTACCCAATCCACATGTAACGTTGTTTGCACAATAATTTGTATCGGTGCATGAGCATCGCGCATCCATCCTCATTAGTTCATATTTCGCAACACGCTCTGTGCCTCAAACCAAACTAAGGGTAATAAATCATTTAAATAATTGCAGTGTGAAACTAAAACCTGTTGAGTATCGTTATTGTTTTGTTTATTACCTTTAAATCGTTTTTATTAAACAAAGAATCCTTCATTTGAACGGTTATGCATATAGACATTAGTTAAAAATATTATAATTAAATATTGAAATATATAATTTTCATTTCTGATAGGCAGATTAAGCTTTATTGATGAAAAAATCTAACAAAAATAGTTTCAAAATGTGGCTATTTCTTAAAACATATCCCTTATTTTGAAACATTGAGTAGACTAATTAATATGGATATTTAGTATTGACAAATTAAGTTACATAACAAATATGTGATAATTTTTTAGATGATATTGATTGATAGATTAATTTTTCGGATATTTTCATGCGTTCCACTTTAATTTTTTGTATGAAACTTAGATCAACAATAGCAACAATTGTTATAGTTGATCGAAGTTATGATATGAACTCGCTTTGCGCTGGAATTGAGCCTGATAACTAATACAGTCGAACCTGGATAAGCGTGAAACCTCTGTAAGCGAGTCATTATCCACTCCCGATGGACGACCCCTAAAAGCGAGAAATTCAGATTAGAGAGACAACTTTATATGCGAGAAAATATATCGGTCCCTTGGACTATCCCATGTCCAGGTTCAATTGCCCAGTTGGCTATTTAACATTGTACTTATATTGCTTATTAATTTACGTTCGTATTACAAATGCATAAAATGTAAATTAGACTGTTTGGAAACTCGCTGGCGGCAAGGTTTCGACCACACTCAGTTATGTGGGTCAGCATTTACTTACAGACGCACTTTGTTTACAAACAAAATGTGTATTACTATTTCCATTGTTCAATGAAAATTAGACATATTTAGTAACTATACTTTTAGATAAAATAAATTTACAATAAATAAAGTCATGGGAAACTAATTTAAAAAAGAAATATGATATGGTTTTTGTCACATTTTCAGTACAATCGGGTATGATGTATTATATGTATATGCATAATTTATTTAAATGTAAAGCTTCTAAATAATTTCATTTTGTAAAACAACATTTGCAAAATAAAATCATTAGACGTACTGTGATTGTAAACCATTAATGATTATGTACAAAAATGTAACAGCTTGACGTGTCGTCTTATACAATGGAGAAATACAAAATAATTTATATTTACGATAGACACATGACACTGGTCGCATTCCATTGGTGGACATTTCAAGGTTACCTTGATTGAAGTTTAAAGTCAACACCTTTGCATATTTATTTCACGACTCGCCGACCCCGCGACTATGACTGTGTATAAAAACTGAGTAACCCATATTATATCCGAGGCTATAAACTATTTCTGTTCCAATTTTTATCCAAATCAGTTAAAAAATGTTTGAACATCGGATATGCAAACAAAAATAATTGTTTAAACTTTTGTAAGACGATGTTATAATAAACAAAACAAAAAACTCTCTCATCGAGAGACGGGCCGCGACCGCGAAATAATAACGGTCCCACACAACCTGAAGTATCCCAACTAGCTCGAAACTGATCGGTGCCGACACCGGATATATTCGTGAGTGTTACTTACCTGTTTCGGGATCTCGTGATCGGTAGCGAAACACATAATAAATTCGGCATTACGCTATATCTTAACACATCTTCGTTTCGTAATAGTTGCACAGTAACGCTGTTCATTGAAATTTATGGACCGTATCCGTACGTAATTCTAACTTTGAATCGCGATTTTCAACGAAAAGAGGCGCAAGCTTAATTTATAATACGAAAATACTTTGTAACATGATCAAATTTTTATAAAGCCAAATGTTATGTTCTGAATTTAAGGTCCTATAAATCTTTTTAATGTCATCCGGGATGCAATAAACTATTGAAAGCTTTGACGTCGGCGTATTATATTAATTATATCTTATACGTAGCGTAAGGTGGCAACGTTGAAAGCTTAAAAACGTACGATCAAGTAATCTTATTGTATTGTTAACTCTATGAAAAATTACATAAACCTTATGTATATAGATTATACATATAGATGACGATTTCATATATTTATTTCGAATGATAAATAATCAAAAAAATTACATAATATCATCATATTGCATGTCACGATATACTCTCTATTTTTATAATGTTTTCATGTTCGAAACATAAAATGCTAAATTGATTAAGTAATAAATTTGCATATTCAAATAAAAGAATTATAAAAAGAAATATTGTATTCATCTAAGATCTTATCACACGTAGACATGAGTTTATATTCAAGAACAAGACTTACAAGATAGTAAATACATATTCACATTCTGAATTAACTATATTTTTTAAATTTCATTTTAACTCATGGAAATGATGATGATTATTGTAGACACTTGGAAAATAAATGCGTTTTGTAAAGATTTTTCGTGATGAAAACCCACAAAACTTTTTATAGCAAAAGATATAGGCCAATGCACATGACTAATATAATTAGCAACAGAAGTGTATATAATATGCATTCTGAAATTATTATTAAATAATTATAACAGGCTTGTTGACCAATGTTTGAAAACTATTTATCATTCTTTTGTTAACTTAGCAAGTAGTCGATCACCTATTGTTTTCCATATTTGTCTACTTACGTAAACCTACCTATTTCAACATTTCAATACAAATAATTATTTTTTTAAATAAAAATACACAAAAGATATAAATGATCATCATCTCGAACAATTGAAACAGCGTAAAAAAGGTATACGAAATACAAAAATTCAGTTTCTTTCATACCTTCCGACGGTTTTCATGCAAAATTCGAGATTAAGGAAATCATCCACTCAATAAAAATCCCAAAAAATATGGCGCACAAAAAATAACGATACCTGTGACCTTCAGAGCGTGACGAGTCAAGGTCACAGCGACAGAGTGACGACAACGTGGATACCATAACATACCGGTCACATTATTAAACATGTGTATTAACATTATTAAACATTCAACCCAAAATACCAAAATACTAGGCCAAAACCGGCTTTCCTTATTGCCTAATGTACCAAACAAGAAATCAGTTAATTTCATTTAACGCTTAATTTCAAACGCGAAAATGCTTAGCCTTTTTTCATGACAAAGTGCACAAAAAGAACAAAAAACAATCAAACAATATGTAATATGCCAGTTGCATATAAAAAGCAATAAGATTTTTGTATCATTTGCATTTTACAGGTCGTATTAGGTCACCTCTGTGTTAATGTTGTTCATATTTATTCTGGGATCGTGCGACTTAACTGCAAAGCTATTTAAATCGATGACTCAATACATTAATTTATTCATTATTTTAACACTCGTAGGTTGGTAAAGCGCATCTTTAACGTCTGAAAGAATAAGTTAATTAAAAGCCGCCTAAACAGTATTTTAGTTTTTCATATTCAACAAGCGATTCATCAAAACAATATTAACTTGAATTTAATAACATACTATGTTTTTCATTAGCACACATCACTATATTTAGTTATGATCATTGTTTTAAAGTACAGTAACACAAGTACGATTTAAAGCAAATAAGTCTATCAAGTGTCTACGGAAATGTATCCATACTCTACGTTTAGACAAGTTGTTTACTATTCAACGTGCTGCAACGCTGTTGCGCGTAAAATGCTGCATGTACCCGCTCTATATTCATTGCGGTCACGTATTGCCGTTCCCCGCTAAATGTAGGGTTGCCACTCACATAGACTGGAACTGGCGACAAAAAAGTAAAAGTAATGGACACGACAAGGGTTGATACTAGTCTTGGTCTAATAGACTTGTTTTATACCATCCAGACCGGAAGAAATTGATGTCAGTGTGTTGTTTGCGAGTCTAAGTCGAAAGGTTTGCAACCCTAGATAGTTGGTAGTATGTTTCATTCTTAAAATCGTGTCTTTATTTACAAACCACTATCAGGAATTGTCTAGTCAAGTACACTCTTGATTGTACTTGCTTCTAGTTTTAAAGCATACTTATTGTATTTAATTTTGTGAAGCATCACTAATCTTACTAATCTTTACTATATATGCAAAAGTTTAGATGGATTAATGGATGGATGTTTGTTTGAAGGTATCTCCAGAACGGCTCAACAGATCTTGATGAAATTTGGCACAAGTGTAGAACATCGTCTGGAAGAATACATAGGTTACTTACAATTTCTTAATTCCGCGCGGACGGAATCGCGGGCGACAGCTAGTTTAGTATAAATAAAATCATGCGAAATTCTGAATCAATCAGTCAGTAATTACTTTTGCACTTCACCTTGGTCGTTATGTCTGCTATCCATTACTTTATAAATTGAAATGAATGTGTTAAACGATTGACAATTACAATTAAGCTTTACATTGCTTACAAACAATTATCATGCTTATGTTAATTGTTATATAGCTTTTTATTGCGTGCCTTACAAGTCTGGTGTACGTAAAGTTAGCAGCTAATCAAAATTCGTATCAAAATAAACCTTTTAGCCAATCCGTTAAAGTTTAAAATAGAATGCATAGATCCATTACTACAGTTACGAGTTTGTGAGCATAAAATAATGAGTTTTCAAACGACGTTTTTCAAGTGGATTTCCTTTCTTGTTTCCGTATCTGTAAATGGTTTTAGATAATTTATATCACTTCTTCCTGTCATTTCTATTTCCATGTCACCACTTCGCTATTTAATCATACAAAAGTTTGAATTTAGAACTATAAAATAATCTTTGCTATTCAGAGGTTAAAGCCCTTAAACTTCTTGAGTGCGTGCTCCAATAGATGTTAACTAACTTTTGCATTGCATTTCATGTTATGGATAAACCTAGGATTTAAATAAAAAAAATAGTTATAAAAAGGTTCCGCTAAAATGCCGGAAGAATCATGTTACTTTGAAATAATTCACAATACGTCTCAAGACAGGCTTGCGTCTCTCTGTGACTTGTTTCAACAGTGGAAACGTACAAATCTAAATCTATCAGTCATTTCTCTGGCAATTGGTTAGTTCTTCCGTGAGTGTACACTAATAATGAAACGCCCTCTTTACCTCGATAGCTCCCGAGAGGATATTGACATCAGCACTTGCGATCGCCTTCGCCACCGCTCAGTTGTCACGTAATAAGATTCTATTGTGTACACGATCGCTTTTTACCGCAGTGGTTTTACAATATTGAATACGATATTCATAATAAAATTGAAGTTACCATATTTGAGATGAACTTTCCTATGTTTAAAGATGCCCAAACAGTAACTGATATTCCGCCAGTACTTGACATAGTGCAAAAAAATCCCATCAAAGCAATCTGGTTATTCATTTAGTATATTAAAAAAATGCCTTCAGAAACAAATATGCTTTGGTTTGACAAATAGAATATCCTATAAGTCCTTGTAGTTTGGTCACCCTATTATAATAGCATCACGTCCAGAAATCGTCGTATTCTGTGACGCGCAGAAAATGCCAACTTTTCCGCTTTCTCGTTCACTAACAACAGTGTATCTCGGAAACGTTTTGCCGGTTCATTGTTCGTATTTCGTAGTCTTGTTATTTTATTTACAATTGGTTAAATAAAATATTACACAATATTATGTTTACAACGAACCGTCTGAAGTATTATGGTTTAAAATTTGTTATATTACTTTGTGTTTTGTTAAATATTAAATTTAAACTTAGAACGTCCTTCAAGCCTTTACGAAAACAAAATTACTTCGTAAATTTAAAGCTGGTATATAATGTATGTAATCGGATAATAACTATGCATATAAGATTTTTAAATCTAACAGACAGTGAGAAATAGATTTCAAAAATAGCTTAACCAATAATGATTTCAATGAGTTTTTTTAAACTTTTGAGTAATTTATTTGCAGTTACAATGGCTACAACTAATTAAAATGGTTCAGTTTTTTTATAGTTATTGATAATTTTCATTTAAATAATATCTATTTATATCTATCAAACTATTCCGTTAAATTATAATTGTAAAAAAAAACCTAAACGAACGTCAACAGATATGCTGATTTAGGAGCTTTTTTAGTCCGCTTTCTAAACACCAAATTTGCCACGGCAGTGCGCTATAAACAAAAGACCTGGCCTTGATATTGTTTTTATTATCGCTGAAGTCATCTCTTTGAGTCGCAGATTCGCACGGCTTAGTGTCTTCAGTTCATTCACACGTGGGCCTGATCTTGAACTTTAACCTGCGGATGACATAATTGAAATCTTTTGTATCATAAAAGAGGAAATTACAAGACCTAATCTTTTTATCATTAAATTAATATTATGCCGTTTGTCTATAAACTCTTTTTTTTCCACGATGTACTTGAGTTAGTCGTGTGAGTAGATGACGGCTGACGATAAATTCCGGACGTCTGTCGCGTGACCTGTCTAATACTTGTATTTTTCCAATTAAAAGGTATATCGAGTAATATTTAGGAAAATTGAAACACATATAAACATAAACTGAAATCATAATATGTGACGTTAGTGTTTATGTAAATATTTTGGTAGAGCTTAGATGTAATGCTGCTAAGTATAATTGTGTTAAGTCTCAAGAGACGTTATGTTTATTCGTACAAGCCCAGTATTTGTGACAACTTGCACGGTTACAAAGTGCTTACGTTAATTAACTCCGAGGTGAGTAATGAAGTGGAAGGCAGCAAGGAGCCGACGCTTAATTTAGCGAGACATTTTAACTTAAACGCTGGATGTTCTTAACGATATCACGCTCTCTTGAAAAGTTTATAAAAGAACCAGAAAAATGTGTTAGGTAATTTTATACGGTTAAAATACATTTCTTGAAAGAATTTTTGCAAATATTCGGATGTAAAAATCATAACTTACAATTTTGGTTTAGCACAATCTTCAATGAATTTGGATTAACTTGATAGTACGTTTTTTATTACTGGCAATTTGAAAAAAAAAAAGAATTTTACGTTCCAATTGTTTATCGTATGTTGCTTTGACTTAGTAATCATAACAATTACGAACATACGATTGTATAAGTAGGAAAATAGACATATAACAAGGTCCAATAGCAGTCTTTTCACCATAATGTTAGCATAAACATCGTGAATGCGGTACAGTAGAGCCGGTTCATGACACAGACACTGGTTATGGTGGATTAGGGTCAGAAGTGTCTTGCGTCCGTTTCCTTTAGTGTCAAGCGATACCAAGGTTTAAATAGAACCATTGTTTATAAGAAAACTTGGATATATGTACAGTTTCTTTAACCAAACTGCTATCGAAAATATGCCTTATTTCAATTTAGAGAAAAAAATTAACTATTATTCATAAAGTAGTTTTTATGAGCAGCAAAATAGACAGGTCTTCCTTTTACGTTTCAACTGTCTACAATGGACCTTGATTGAAATTATTTTTATTACAGATGTAATGAACAATGCCTTTAAATGCAACAAAGCGTATTGACTGTAAAGAATAAAATAACACTATAAAATTAAAGTCTAACTAACTATAAACCAAAAAAAATTCTCTACCTACAAATGTAGATTATGTTTTTAAATGATAAAGGGTAAATTATGCCCCAAAGGACAAACTTGCCAAGCCGTAAAGCTTGTTAGAACACCTTATTTTCATGCAAATAACATCGTTGCAGGATTAGCACGCTGTTTTATAATACTCTACAATGTTACGTCGCTTGCAAAAAATTTTAACTGTAGCATGTCGTTTTATTAAAAACTTGATATGTTTACAGCTTTAACGTTGTGTGTATGATTGTTGTGTGTGTTAACTGTAAATGTGATAGTATTTTTGTGTGTTCACACTGCTGAAACATTTACATAACACGTTGTGATCCCTTTAAAATCTGACATCACAGCTCATGTAAACTTTTTGTTGTGATACGGTTAGTTAGCCATTAAAATAATAAATAAAAGATGCCGTACTATTGCCTACATTCTATCTACCTCTTGTCGGGCTTTAGGCATGCGCATGTACATGTAACAAACAAAATTAAGTCTGTATTTACGTAAGACGTGGTAATTCTGTGTGTTAACTCTGTTGAGGATTGTAGCGGACTTACGAAACTCCCGATCATCGTTGTTGTGTGCGTGTGCACATTGCCCTGGTTCCGTTTTTACTGCAAATATTTTGAACGTTAGATGCTAAAAAAAAGGTTTGTTTGAACTGATTTTTTAAAATTTAGGAATACTTAAAATATTTATGTTTGAATGTTGAAAAATAAAGCTTTTGATACTCGAGAAAGTATACAATGCCTTAATATTGAATTATTTTTACGCGACGGATTGTAAATGTACGTATCCACCGTCGAAACACCCAAACAAACACCTACATTATCTAAGTTTAGTACGTGTATTAACCTTCTAAAGTCGTCATACCGTTAATGTTAAAGATATGTTATTGACAGCTTTTAGTTGGGGTGTCAAAAATTTGTTAACACATTCGTGCTATTATGCTGGACTCTATTTTTAGTTATTATAAACCATACTGAGCGTGATCATGTTATACGGTATACAAGAAATAATAAATTATCTATTACGTATCTTAATTTCGTTGTGTAGTTTCGACTAATTATGTAAATTAAAAAAAAAAAAACAATTCCATCCTATAGCGAGCGTTCATGTATCGAAATGAATAGTAGTTTGTACGTTATTTCAGACAAAATAGAACAAATAAAATTAATCTATGTTCTTAGATTCATTTCGATCCGTTCAAGAATTACGAAATAAACATCCATCTATTCATACTATCGCATTTATAATCATAACACGGAGGTTTCGCAAAATAATACGACTACTGGTAACATTCACAGTTTTTTAAGCTTCTTAATTTACACTATCATTTGGCCGCGACTTCATCCGCGCAGATTAAAAAAAATAGTAATAACTATATCCTGTCACCTGGGGATATTGTAGCTTCCCAACAGTGAAAGAATTTTTCAAAACGGTTCAGTAGTTTCGGAGCCTATTCAATACAAACAATCAAATCTTTTCTCTTTATAAGATTAATATAGACAACAAATAGGTATGGAGCACTCAGTTTATCCATAATGGCGTTCCCCCATGTTATCATAAAAATATCTCTCAAGAAAATGGCTTTGTAATGCTATGGTTATTTGACATAGAAGTCTTTTATGACTCGGTTGGTTGAGAATAAGCTTGTAAATGTCGTCAAATGATTCCACTTGACTTTATAGCGTTTGTGCGGATATAATAATATATTTGTCAAGTTTTGAATTACCGTTCTTAGCTCAGGTTGCAAATTGTATACGCATTTGTTTCTGATAATATTTTCCAATATTTTGTCTGGTAAGGTTACGAAATACAGAGATTTAACATTGACTTTTATCGATTTTTGTGATGTTGTGTATTACAATAGTCAATTTTATTGTCATATCTCACGTGATAAATGCAAAATTTACTATTTGAAACACGAAACAATAAAATATTCTTTATTTAACATTGGTGGGATATGAACAGATTATACTGCATTGATTGATAATTTAAATTAAAAAACTTATATTAAGAAAATTTTTATGTTTGTTAATGTATCATTGAATTAATCAAATAAACTGCAGATGCAAAATATTGACTATAATACAATTTTTTTAATTCATTTACGAATAGTAAGATATAATAATGTATATTAAATCAATCATTATCGTATACTAAACGTAACATAGTATAGTATGTAATTGGTCTGATAAATCAGGTACAGTCCGCTGGCGCGTACGTTCCGCATAACTTAATTGGAAACCACTTTCTGCAGTAGTATCGGCCGTTCGTCAGCTTCATAACATATAGAAAGTATAAGCCGTGCTTTGCTTTAATTAATAACATTTGTTCTCGTATTTAAATATTTTTATTCATAAATGTTATAATTTTATATAATTATATACATGCGTATGTGCCTCTTACTTTTTAATTATTGTTAGAAAGGTTTCGTGTGTTTTCGGCTTCTTCTTCAGCGTTTTTAAACATTCTAAATTTATAATTAAATTAATGCTAGTGAGACTGTTTGTTAAAAAATTATCTAATTGATGTTGTCAACAGTTTCCTTTGAGCGTGAAATTAAAGGAGTGTATAAACGGAATGTTAATTATTAAAAGCATAACAATCAAAACTACGCCGATAACGTAACTTCATTATATAAAATTACGGAATATCAGAAGTATGTTAATCGAGAAATCAATGAGTACATCGATTTAAATTTACGCATCCAAATACATTATGTGATTTCAGCAAAGTCAATTCTGTTTTTAAATTATTTTTAACGTGAGTTTCCACCGCTGACAACGACGTTTTTGTATTAATGTAGGTACCGCCAGTGGAAATATACGGTTACCTATCTTATAACTCACACACGTGCTGTATTAGGTACTCATGTGTGTGTTAACATACATTTGTTTTTAATTTTGTTTCGATTTTTATCTTATATCATTTTAGAAGAAACGAATTTTTAGACTTTCGCTTTACTTTGGCTTTGCTTTTTTTCCCAATGTAAATATTTTTAATTTTACCAACACTATAGAAACAAAAAGAAAAAAAGACGACTTACTTACCGCGTATCTTTTTTTGATTCTTTTAAAATAATTACTTTAAGATTAAAATACGATAATAACGTTGTAACTGTTGCGACTTGAGGAGCGAAAACCAACTTACTTTGTTGTGGATTTGTGATTTAAATAATTTAATTTATGATTTAAATAGAGATCATCAAAATGAAATAATAACTATAATATGACTTGGATGCCATCAGTAACATGTTGAAATTGTCACTTGTGTATACACTTTATTAGAGAAAATTAAATTCTATCTTAATATTTTCATAGGATCTAATGCGCTCATATTAAAACAGAAAACTGCGTTATTATTTTAGTCCGTGTCATTGACCTGCTTCATCCGGGGTGTCATCGTTATGCGAAGAGATTTAATTACATTTTTACATATCCGGCGATTCTTTAAAATAGATAATCCGTGGAACCCGCTCGGAATTAGACAATTTTTTTTTAATTTCTATTGCATCGGAGAATTTTCTATTCATTATTTTTTACATTTATCGTTTGTCAATTGTAAGTTTTTTTGGTTTTTAGATTTTACTCCTATTTTTTTTAGTTTCGAAAAATAAAAAAGGTGCTTTCCGTCATTATTGCTTTTAGATTTTCAAAAGGATTTTGTTTGTTTTACGTTATCTCTATAACAAACAAGTACAGAATCTGGCGAGTTTTGTAATATTATACTTCAGTAAAAAAACTCGGCTAAAATATACATTATTGACGGTCGAGTTGGCGATTGTAGCTTTTATGGCGAACACAATTATATCTAAGGACTTACTATCCAAAGTTTAAAGTTGCGGAGAGAGGAGTTTTTATTAAATAAAATCGTACTTAGGTTAGTTATTTTCACTACTTTTGATCTTTGACTTTGACAGTTTATTTTATAAGTGGTCAAAGGTCTTTATTTTATACAGCCGTAAGTTATGTATGCTACCAAAATAAATTTAAAAAAATACTCTATTTAATTCGATTAAAGTTTTTTAAACCAAACGTATTATTTATTTTAATTTTTATTGCGAAATGTATCTTAAATTGATTAAAAATAATAAAAATCTGACATTTATATTGTTTAATTATTTCATAATTTTGAAGACACGGAACGCAAAACTACGAAGTAGCAAAGAGTATGTAACCATTTCATAGTATACTAGCGAAATGTTTACATACTCTTTGGCATTATCTGTTATGGTTATTCAGTTGAGATTTAAACATACTTTTATGTTATGTCTGTTACTGTTATGGCGTCTCCGAATCCTCGAGATTTAGAATCAGGTGAAGCTGAGGTCATGATACCCGGAACATCTTCTGGGTCAGCAGTACGAAGAATAAATCCGTACTCGGAGGAATTGTTGTAAGTCACATTAACGGTAGTAAAATCTTTGTAAATTTGTATTGTAAGGTTGGATATGAGTCACAGAACCGAATCAGTCAACCCCGACACCACGTGGTACTTTCTGCCCTACCCCTAGAGTGTATATGAGAAGCCGGAGGCGCGGAGGGGGAGCAGCCCCCGCCCGCTGTAGCAAGGCGCGGGGGCCTGTGCGAGCCGTAGCGGCTGAGGCTGGTCGCCGAAGGCGACCAAAAAGCCTCAGCTGCGGAGGCGAGTATAGGCACCCGCGCCTTGTTACGCTAGGGCGGAGGGGCTGCTCATCCCATAGCGCCGGAGACGTTGCAAATTTCTTTTGTTAGGGAACCATATTCTGCCCATTTCATATGATTGTTTTAAAAATTAAAATAAATTTGTCTTTTTTTTTAATTTATTTTAGTAAATAATAAATAAATTACAAACAAATGTCAGTTTTTTATTATTTTTAATCAATTTAAGATAATATTGCGCAATAAAAATTGAAATAAATATGTCTTTTTTTTTATTTATTTTAGTAAATAATAAATAAATTACAAACAAATGTCAGATTTTTATTATTTTTAATCAATTTAAGATAATATTTCGCAATAAGAATTAAAATAAATATGTCTTTTTTTTATTTATTTTAGTAGCATACATGACTTATGGCTGTGGCTGTATAAAATAAAAACCTTTGACCACTTATAAAATAAAACTGTCAAAGTCAAAGATCAAAAGTAGTGAAAATAACTAACCTAAGTACGATTTTATTTAATAAAAACTCCTCTCTCCGCAACTTTAAACTTTGGATAGTAAGTCCTTAGATATAATTGTGTTCGCCATAAAAGCTACAATCGCCAATTCGACCGTCAATAATGTATATTTCAACCAAAAACTCACCTAAAACCAGTTTAAAATCCATATAAATAAAGATTATAATACAACAGACTACAAGCTGCGATTTGCTTAGCAGAATAAAATTCTATATATAATTTTCCAGTTAAATTTCCACACTTGCACACACAAACCACATGTAGGCCGATCAGAAACTGCCGCCGCAAGAAATCATTCTGTTAACATCTTTAATGTCCATGCAAATCCACACAGGGAATGCGAGTGAAAATGCTCCGATATGTATTTACATAAATCTTCACGATATGAAGAGAAGTATCGATATCGAATAGTCAATGAAGATCGGAACATCACTAATTTGTTATTCAATCGGAAAAATAAACGATTTCTCGGACAATGAAAACGTTTCTGTTTATGAAAAATGAATTGGTAAAAGAATTATTCAATATTGAAATAAACCATTAGCAACTGATACTAGCTCTCATACATAATGTAGGTATATTAAAAAACGCGGTGTTTATATGCGGACGTGATTGACTAACAAATAAATAGACAGACATTCGTATGTAAATTTTACGTATTTAACGGTATGCATGGTAAAGAGGTTTTTGTTCAATTTCGTACAGAAAGTTTCGATTGAATAAGAGCCTATCAATATTCATGTAGCGTTTCCTTTAAAACATAAGAAATGGTTTTAAACTTTTTAATTTATAAAAAAAATCGTAAAGTACCTATATACACTTAATATATTGTATAAATAAAATAAGTTTATTCATAAATCTCTATACAAAATCGTGTGTCTACTTACTTCAAAAACAATCCAAGTCTTTATGAAGTTTAATTCCAAATGTGCACACAAATCCAGAGCAATTTCAAATAAATATTCAATTAAAACACAATCACACTTCCTAATCAAAGTAAACAGAATAATTTAGATAAATGATTTTGAATCGCCACCGTTTTCGTGAAGACGGTGTGTAACGACGTAAGACACGTCCAAACTCTCGTGCGTCTACTTTCGAACTGAGGCAAGGCAAGGCAAGAAACGAGTCGAGATTGTCCGGTATGGGTATCGCGAAGCATCTTTTCGATACATCATATGCATTGCTTGGAATGCAGCGCTACAACCACCTCTGCTTTATTTTTTCCTCCACAAGAACTGGATTACTGGATAATAAGAACAGTCTGGAATATTTTATATCCACCATTATCTTGAAAGACTACGCTATTAAAAAGATGAAGGTTTTTCTGTTTGAAATTTAAATTTACTTAATTTTTAAGTAAACTGTACCTCTTTATAATTTAAAAAATAAATTGCAAACATAGAATAGAATCATAGTGTATTTAATGATATTAAACTGTCTTCAGATTAAAAATATATGTTAACTTTTGTCAATAAATCTGCGATCAAGTTTAAGATATACCTACGCCGTAACCTTATCTTAAAATTGTCTTGTTTCTTGAAGATTATAAAAACAATAATTGCTAAATGCCATCTAATAGTTAAGCTGCCTAACATCGGTCGAAACATTTGTTCAGTTGCCTTAAGTAAAAAAACTAATTCAACGAATGCTTCAAATAATAAAGCGTATTGCTTACGCACGATCTACAAAGTACTATAATTTGAACAAGACTCATTATGTAGACTTACACAATGTGTGTCGGTTAAACTTTGTAATAAAAGCGAACGTCGAAGCCTCGTATGTTTTGCCGTTTTCTTTTAAAAACAATCTTAATTTTGTCCACAGCTTAAGATTAAATAGAAGCCGTATTACAGTACTCAAAGTGTTACTTCCAAAAAAGAAAATGGGAAAGTTTTAAACAATTATCTTGTTTTCAGTTCTAAGGCGTGATAAAACAAACTATATTTGTATCAAAACAAAACTAAGTATAACTAAAAATAATTGAAATATAACAAGGAATGAAAAGTAGTGTAAAATTAATCCTTAAGTACCTACTTGTTACCTACTTTGTTCAAATACTAGTCGCTATTTCCATAGATGATCAAATTTATATGTTGTGCTTTAAAATAATAGACAATTGGTCAATGCTGGACTGTAACTATATTGGATTTGTCAGCGTTACTTTTTTAAAGAGTTGTTACCTTCCGTGTTTACATCACTACCGTATTAGAAAGTCACTTGATGCATTTACAAGTCGTTTCCTTAATTTTGCAAAGCGGGATTTTTTTATATTCGGTACAATATTATAATATATCAAAGTAAATATTAAGAAATAGTTTTCCCGTTAATTTCCACTTCTGAATTACTTGTAATAAAAGATTTTCCCATTAGTCTTTATCTTTATCGCTGTGAGCGTTTGTAAACATGATTCCGGAGTGAAAACTGACGGTTACCTACATCAAATGTAAAGAGTTTAAAAGAAGCTTCGTTTCTAGACAACGTACCTTCTGACATACATTATGAAGGCTATCAGACTAACTTCGTCTATAACATATTAACAAAGAAATATACATTAAGTTAGTTATTTTATGAATTCAATCAGTAGTATTTCATGCAAAACTGTTAATAACGATAACGTTATTCCAATACGAGGCCCGTTAGTTCGTGTCTTCGGCGTACACCATGCAAATCGGGTGTTGATAATATTTATAACATGAAGCACGAATCTTGTCTATTAGACCATTTGGAGCACCAAATGGTCTAATAGACAAGATTATGCGGAACATATTAACTGGATGCTATAATACAACTTTGTATCCAAATTAAAAATAATGGAAATGTCACATTTGAAATATGAACATACAAAATAAGTATCTAGATATAATTTGTTGTTTCGACTTGTAACAAAATACCATTTTAAGCTGGAGTAACTTCGTGTGGCATGTGATTGACGGCTCGTTTTAAAAAGTGTTTCACATTGAAACGTTAGTCAGCCATTTTCCCAAACAAACCCGTCATCGTTTTTTGTTAAAACCGCTAACAAAATGATAGAGTAAATTGTGAATATATGGCACATAGTTTGTGTGGAAAACGAAAACTAAAATGATTCCGACGTGTGTTACATTTTTTTTATTGAAAATAAACTCTTACTAATATTAAATATGCGAATGTTTAGATGGATGGATGGATGGTTGTTAGAAGGTATCTTCAGACCGGCTGTATGAATCTCGCTGAAATTTGGCGTAGATGTAGAACATAGCCTGGAAGAACAAATAGGAAGAACTTTTTATTCCGCGCGGATAGAGTCGAGGGCGATAGCTATTAATAATATGTTGCTTCAAGATCTCTCTCTCTTTTTCTATTGAATCTGCTGCCAAATTAAAAGCTTGAGTAAAGTGTTTGTAAATATAGCACTTACTTCTATAGAAGTAAATATCGTGTATAATACTCATTAAAACTCATATAAATCTACACTAATGGGACGCCCTAAATAGTGTCATTTTACACATTATTATTCGTCTTTATCAAAAACTTCTGAGTCATTTTTAAATTGGACTCTACAACGGTTCAACGAATGTCACTATGCGTAAACATAAAAACTTATTAATATATACTATGTCTTGATATTATCAGTCAATTAGTGGGGCATTATGACAGTTTTAATAGTGGTAGGACAAGCAATGAGACGTACGGAAAGAAGGAAATTGCTACCAACAAAAAAGGTCAAGTCAAACATTGTGTTTTTTTCGACCATCAGAAGAAAAGAGTTACATTTTTTCAGAGATGAGTCCAAATATAATGCCACTAACTTTTCGTACAAAGTGGGCACAATTGAAACTAACCTTTCTATTCTTTGACATATGTGAATACTTGTTTTCAAATATGTCAAGGAATAGATTGATTAGTATAATTCACATAAATCTTGTACTAGTAAACAAAAATAATTTTTCTTCGTTACTTCTGTCCGGTACATGTTTATGCCATTTATATTGTTTGGTATAACAATCTCCCTTTAGACAATAGCGTGATAGGCCTATTGTTTGTAAGTTTTAATAATAAAATTGACGTTCGTTCTGAGACTACATTACATCAACCGACGTAAAACAATCAAAGGAGTAGTTTATTTGTAGTGGACCTTTTTTAGTATTGGGTTTGTACAGTGGGTCTAGCACGAATATTTGTGACAATTGTCTTCGTATATTCATCGACAAAATTTGTACTAAAATTTAAAAAATCGGGCGTAAAGTACACAAAAAATCTCATACTAATTTTGACATAATTGACGATGATGATACGAATGCGTTTGTCGCAACTATTCGTACTATAACGTAGATGCCACGGCCCGGTCAGGCGAAGGAGAACACCGCGGGGTTTAGTGGGTAGTCCGGCCTTATAAGGCCGGGAGTCCCACACGAAACCGTCCACGGCGAAGTGCGTAAATGCATTCCCCGCGTCAACAAAAAAAAAAAAAACTATTCGTACTAGGCCCACAGTTTGCCGTGAAGTTTACTCTGTAGTACACTAGTATCAAAACAGACTTTTTTCCTTAAGGTTCTCTTTGCAAATAAAACATTCAAAAATATGTTTTAATAGAAGTCGAGGCAGTGGAATTTCACGATTAACACATTACTGCTAGCTTACATCATCTTAATCTTTCTCGAAGTTTATTATGACGCTTTAAGCGCTCTGCCGTGAAAACAAACTACATAAAGCCAATTTTGATGATATGAATACCAACCTGGTATGGATTTGGTTTGTTCCAGAAAACTATTTTACAGGTATTTAACAACCCGAAACCAAAAATAATGTGAAATAAAATGTTCGCTTACGAAATTATGAAAATAATCTTTTAAAATATGATTCGCTTTTATATATTTTTAATCGACGCATTCATATTAAATAAATGATTTTTAAATACATATTTAGCATCATTTTATATTTTAGGAAGAGACATTGCCACAACATGAGTACTCCAATTCTCTGTCGCGAATCGGGACAACTGCCAACTTCCATTCAATTTGCAATACGAATAAATTTCAATAAAACCGCAATTAAAATGCATTAATGTAATTTTTTTTATATTCTATAAAATATTTTTGAGAGACGCTAAATTTCATTAATGTTTCATTTTTAATATTTCAGTTTAAAAAATAGTTTCAAAGGAAACTTTTTATAAATTTTGTACAACTTATGTTAAAAAAGGTAAGAAGGCATTGAATGAGTACAATTTATATTATTAACTACGAAATCATAGCAATTTAATCTTAAGAATAGAATGTGGATACAACTTAAAAATTTTCAACTAATTAGTAAATATAAATAAACGTATTTCAACACGATTAGGTATTACTCAAATAAAAGACATTTCAACAATTTTTCACTTCAACAATAATATATTACTATACTTATCATTAATCATTTTTACTGTTGACTTGTGCGAGAGATATCTGATCCGAAACCATTAACTTGTTTTGTAAAGTTTCTTTTACTTAAATAATTTAAGTACTAAACATTGCTTTCATTATTTTAACGATGTAAAAAAAACAAGCAGATTATTGGATAATATCCGTGAAGTTAAGTAAAGATTTTTAAATGAACATTTGGATGTTTAATTTGTGTTTATTTTTGTGACACAAAAAATATCGTTACGACAATTAGAACCTCGGAATGAGTGTTTAAATTTTGAATATCGGTAGTTAACGATCAGCTTAGATCTTAATACAGTGTAGGATTTATTTATACATGTATTTGTTTATTGCCTATCA
The DNA here is from genome assembly GCF_912999745.1 of Papilio machaon. NCBI lineage: Eukaryota > Metazoa > Arthropoda > Insecta > Lepidoptera > Papilionidae > Papilio > Papilio machaon. Next base: position 4,133,551 of record NC_059999.1, on the reverse strand, counting down.
TTAGTGGTATGCATTGTTCTGTATTGTTCGTGCCGCATTGCTTACTTCATCGATGGTCCCAGTTAACAAAAATGTCCTTTATACACTCGTACTAACTAACAACAGAAACATTCCTTTCCAATTCAAATTATTAACCAATTTATTGATTATATTACGTCAATTAATTAGAATGCTTATGTATTTGTAAAGAGTGGGATAGTTATAAAGTCTTTTTATTGTTTTTTTTTTAATTGAAATAAAATGACTTACTTACCTATTTTATACAACGATCCAGCAACAACATATGACGAGAGTCGTCTTTCTTCTAATTTATACTATTTGGTCTCAGTAAATTGCATTAAATACGCTTAATCTTAAAATTATTCACTACCACAAATATTATTTAATAAATCACATACGCACCACAAACGGCACCAACAAAACTGTCGTATTACGTAACATAGATTAGGTATATATAGAAACTAGTTGTCGCACGCTACTCTGCCCGCACCGAATTTTTTTTTTATGAATAGCCTATGTCAGAGGTGTCAAACTCAATTTTGCAGAGGATATTAAATTAATTCGTAGGTGGGCCAGTCAGGGCCAGATTGAAAAAACATAACTGAATTATTATAACATTATATTTATTAAATTAGGAAAATTAAGTCTAAAAGCTCTAAAAAACATGATACTTCTTTCTGTGGCACATTGCAATCGCGGGCCTTATTGAAACGGCCCGTATCTTTGATATTACTGGCAAAGGCCAGTCTGGAAGAAGACGTAGGTGTTCTTCTAGACTAGATTCGTTGAGCCGTTTCGGAGATACCTTCAAACAAACATCCATCCATCCACCTATCCATCTAAACATTCGCACTTATAACATTAGTAATATTGAATATAAGAGTGGGCGTTTTTCAAGTTATTGCACATCTATTATTTTAAACTGTTTTAGAGAACAAACAGTGTAAAAATAATAAGTTAAAAATATAACGGTAGAGTTCCATAGATAGATTATAAATTGTAATCTTATTTTGGGGACCATTGAAAAAAAGTTAAAATACAAATAATTAAATAAATAATATATTAAGTAGTAAAATAAAGTAATTACTCAAAATGAAAAGATCGTCGACAGTTCGATAGTAACAATTTAATCTAACTTGCAAACTGCCTAAAACTACAATTGTTTTTTGAGCTTTGTTACTCATTTAAGATTTTAATGAGAGAAATACCGTGTTAATTAAATAAAACGTGAACAAAGCTCGCGCTAACAGAGAATCTGCACAAAAACGTATATAATATAAATGAGTAAATAACGCTTGTAACTGCTTTGAGAAACGTTTTTGTTATCTGTAAAACAGCGCACTCTAGTGTACGCAAGTGACATAACAACGAAGTAACAAAAATTTTCCTTTAATATTTCTTCAGAAACACTTTATTGAACTTAAAATGTACGTAAGAAATAAATTAAAATACATTTGACTTTTTCAAAAGATTCGATTTATTTTTATTTTGAAAAGAATTACTTTAAATATAAAAAAATACATAAAGCTTATTGTTGGTTTCACTTTAGTACATGATTTTACCGCTAGATGTAGCTTAGGACGCTCGTAGCGTGAGATTCAATATGGCGGCACCATTCGCCTCTGGAACAGGGCGGGGAGAACAGTTGTCGAATCGACTCTACCATATCTACTCGTATTTTATCGAAACCGTCGTGTTCGTGACTTGAACGCGGGTGATATTGGAAATTTATTGTGTGTTTCTGTGTTTATATATGTTGTTTGTGTTATCAATCGTGCGTTATGGTGTTTTTGTGTGAATAACGTGAAACTACTTTAGGGTAACAATGTCTAGTAGTTGACATGTTTATCTGTGTCGTGTGTGAAGATTTTCCCTTGGCGTGAGGAGGTGCGGTGCGCTAGTGTGCGCGCTGGCGCCCGTGTGCGTGCCGCGGCCGTAGTAAGCGGCGATCCAATGATGGATTGCATTTCCATGGATGTGTAGGTAAAGATCGCCACTCAATTTGTGCCTCTATTTAGCAAGTAATGGCCCAATGCCATACGCATACGCGTTCATAGGTTTCGGCCGCATTCCACCACTGCTTTGTTTTATACATAGCCAGTTCTTTAGACTGTAGCGCATGTATTTCAGTGTTAAGATGTATCCTTGAATCGATAAGGATAATGTAGTTTTAGAGTGCGAATTCTACAAGCTTTTTAGTATCTTTTGTGTTGTCTTATCGCTTTGATGATTTAAGGTCGTTCGGACCTTGTCACCGCTTTGATCTTACGAAATGTTTTCCTCTACTGTTCATTGTGTAACATGACATTGGAAATTGTTCAGTTTCTAATTTATTAGTTTAGTAAGCTTCTATTTCTATGTTCACTTCATGTACATAATCTAATAAGAAATTCTTATTAGTTTAATATGACTTGTTCGCTTTTATGTTTACTTGTGTGACTATAAGTATGTTTGATATTGGAAGCTTTCTATGAAAGTTATTCCATACGCACGCACAAAGTCTAGTTTGTACAATTGAATCTTAATTCATTACGTTCATGTGGAGTCGCGCGAGAATATGGTTCCCCTCGCTCTGTTCACTGCCTCTGGTTATCAGCTTACAAAATGACTGAAGCCGTCTCTCTCCTGCAGCCTGCTAATCCGTGTAACTCCGTCTCTTTTTGGCGCATATTGCGCGTTTTTCTTCTTTTGCCGCGTCATATGGCAGTGTTGAGGTACAAGCATAGTTGGCGAAGTGAAGTCGATTGGTTTTTACCAGCGCGTTTTAACAAAAACAATCGTGTTTAAAATTTGACCGTGGGCTGTAATTGATTCCGAGTCCTTTGTTTAAGAGTTTGATACATAGTATAGAGAGGGTATGTTAAGGGCATCTGCGCATCTCAACCGCGCAGTTAGAGGTTTGGAGCTCGTCCGCGGCGCACGTGGCCCGTCCTCTTACCTCCAATCGGGTACCTTGCAATTATCCTAATAAGTTAACGGTAAATCAGATCAGTCCATCATGTAACCGACTTTGGAGGCTGTTTAAAACGTAAGTTAATTTTATAATAATGCAAGAGACTAGGTTTTTATAAAGAATGACCGTCTCTTTTAAGTTCTTTTGTAAGTTGTGAAACACTGAAATATGTTATTGTACCTATTTAATAAGTCTCTAAAAGTAAGGTAGAATTATTGTATTTTGCATTAAATAAAACTCAATTAAAAATGATACAGCAAGTTCCAGGAATTAATTACGTCTCAATTTTATTTAAATACCGTGACTAAAAAGAACTCATTTGGAAGTTTATAACAACTGGAGATTCATTTCAATGCAGTACATTGACGTTCAAAAGGCGCAATAAAAAGAGTTTATTAATATTCATCGCATGAGGAAAAGAGATGGCGATAACCTTTTAGTCCATTAAATTGCTCTTTATAATTACATCTTTGACGTGGCATTGAGAAATGAACTAAAGATCTGTGATCTTAACTTTTTTTACAAATACCCGCTTAGCTGCGTTTCTGTGAATTCTGTGAATCTGGCTAGACTAAACGAGCTATGCTATTGAAAATTTTGATCTTATATGCATTTGGTAGAGTTTGTGTTTTATTTGCTTTACATCAAAATTACTACACAGTTAAATCTCGGGAAAAATTATCTTAATTTTTGTACAACCATTTAGATAATTTTGTAAGCTAAACAATGAGATAAATATGTTTATACCTTTTGATAATAGCAGAGATAAAAGTCCTTTTATTCAGATTTCATCGTAGATAGTAATTTAAATCAAATCCATTGTGTAAAAACTTGTGATATCAATTGGCACAATTGCTAACATTGGCAACGGAATATGCACCAGAAAAGATAAACGCGCAGTTAGTACGGACTGATATGTAGTTTCTGATCGTGGGATTTCACTGCTGACAAAGAAAAATTAGAGAAAATGGAAGCTGTCGATTTGATAAAGAAACTTAAAGTCTAAATGAAGACGTCCCACAAAAACTTATAAGAAACGTGAAGGTACATAAACTAACTTGATATTAGAATTATGTATTAACGACGATGTACGTAGATGTATGGATGTAAAAGAAGCGAGAAAGGTGTATCAGCCTAATTAAGATTCGTATTCGCTATTCACAATTATGATTTACATAATACATACTTATTTCATAGTAGACTAGTAGTTACCCGCGACTTCGCCGGTGCGGTATTGAAGAAAGTAGTAATTAATATAGCCTATGTCACCAAGGGCTATTGTAGCTCCCAACAGTCAGAGAATTTTTCAAACCGTTTCAGTAGTTTCGGAACCGATTCAATGCAAACAAACAATCAATTCTTTCTTCTTTATAATAATAGTATAGATGTCTGCTAGCAAGTTTGTCACCTCTTTTAATAAAATAAATATCAGTGCAAATATTAGCTTTAGTTTCTGAAATCAAAATCTCTGTAGAAAATATAATGTCATCTTTGTCATTATCTTTGACAAAACATATATTACAATAAGTTTTAAATGGACATTTTGGTTGCAGAAACCCACGGTTTGTCATTTAATATTACAGTCTACACATTTATAAATTATAAAGTAAGAGTTCATTGCACTTCTACGCTTTGATATTGTGAAGATAATTGTAATATGTTTGTAATTGATTGCAATAACCAAGTCTACTGATGTTATCCAGCTTTGTGGATTCGTATTACATTGTTAATGTTAGGATTACCGTGTAATTAACGCATATAGACCGTCTCGTTAACTCAGCGCCAGACAATGTCTAATTAATCAAACTATAAACCTAGATGTTTCCACTTCCTTAACAAAACATAGTATATCTATAAATAATTTTATTAATGATATTTTTATTGATAAATTTAGTGGCTTAGGTATGTCCTTATGACCACTATAGAAATGAAAATTTTATGCCTACCCATTCTTTCCTTTTAAGAAACGAAGAAGAAGAGAGAATTCAAAATTAGGCCTCTGGGACTCAAATATAGTTCTTTTTATTGTTTGCCGAATAAAAGAAAAAAAAAAAAGAAAAAGAAAAATAACGTTTCTTACTAAAAGTCAGCATGTTTACCAGTATTTTTAAAGTTTAAAGCGATAAAAATTCTAGGAAAGGATTATTGAGTGTAAGAAGTCGCAAACTCTTGGCGGCAATTAAGCTCGAAGGCACGGACGTATTAGAAAAAGTTGATTGCTCGCCAAATTTTTTTCCTAACGTTGAGAGGTATGAGTGTTTATTAGTTAGAATAGATTAATTGCTTAAACGTTATGAATATATGTTATTTAATAAAAAGAATGAAGAAATATTGAATTTTTCCTGTAAATTAACGTTCAAATTTAAATGCGAAATGTAAAAAAATAGCAACATAGAAGTCAATATCCTGCGAATGAACTCAAACAAAGCGATTCCTTATCGCTATTCAGATATCAAAATATATAGCGATGTTTTTGAAATGAAAAATATACATGGATGTGAGCCAAGTTCTGTACAGTTCTTTCAGTATGAGAGGATCGTACTCATATCAATATGGAGTTAAAGATGTCTTCTCCCCAATTGTGAAACAACTTCCGATCACTTGAAATAATAGTTTTTAGTACTATATTGTGCTATTATGTTTGGAGAAGAGCTTAATCTCAATTGTTAAATGATTTAATAAGTGTTTACTTAGTGAAATACGTATGTAAAGTTAGATTTATTTTTGTAACTATATGACAGTAAAAATGACAAACAAACGTTAATGATGTGACGAAAAGAATGAATTACTAAACTGTTTTAGTAAGGACCAATTTATCAAAAAAATTCTCATATCAGAAATAGATTTCTATCGAATTGGGTATTTTCGTTTATAATGAAGGGGGAGAAAATATTCAAAATGTCAATTCTTAGAAATTGAGGAAAATTGTTTTCTTAATGTTGTGAAAGCTTTTTTATTTATAATCGCCTTTATAAATTTCAATTTATTGTCCTGATATTACAAAAAAACTATCAAATAACGTTAATAAAGATTTTTTTGTAGAGAAAATAGTTGTACGATTTTCACTTGATCTTGCTTAGTTTTGCATGTCGCTGTAGTTTGCATCTGTGTATAAATCAATCCTTGTTCAGTGTAACGTATCAATTTGTCAGTTTGTATTACGTAGTATAACATCGAACGTACGCTGCTACTATCACATAATAGAATTTGCGTTGCGAATGGATTTGGTGTCTATCAGTGGTTACATTTGATTCACTGAAGTGACCCAAACAAGATTTTGTCTAGATATTTATAGGAAAAACATGGAACTGAATCTATATTCTTCGTTAATTATGTGTTGATTCTATCTTTGTCGAATTAATTAATTTAGTGTTCATTTGTTCAAAGCTCAGCGTTTTATTAGTAATGCATATTTTTAGTTTTACTAAAACAGTCACGGTATACTGCAAAACTATCGACAACATTCTGCTTTTGTGTGTGCATAAGTACTACGTAGAGATATGCTTTATCTAAATATATAATATTCTATATTTTTGTATTTTTCATAATTTTTTTAGGGTTTTTACGAAAAAGAATTTATAGCATCTCTATAATCATTCATCTGTTCTTTGTTTAACAAAGTGATTACATTTTAATGATAATAATTTATTCAGCATTAAGTGAAAAGCGTGGTGCGCCGTTTAATATGTAAATGTCATCACGATGGTAATCTCCATAAAATTAAATTTGGATTAGTAAAGTGAAAGTTACTTCTTGGTTGCCATGTCCTGGTTTTTAATGAGCTTTACAAAGTTATCTGGATTATTACTACTCAAATGAAATATTAAAAGAAAACTCTAGTAAATGTGCGTTTCTTGTATTTGTTTGCTTATTCAATAAATGTTTAAGGAGGTTTTGTGTACTAATGCTTACAATAAGAGTCCCTTACTGTTAATTTCTCTCTTTAATTCACTGTGGAAAGTCTACACTGTATTAACTTTGATAAATATTAAATAATTCATACTGTGACGGATAGAAAGTTTCCCTTTGCTGTAAGTTTTATTGACTACAGCTAAACTATGAAGTTATGTCTGTGATAAAATCTATACACATTTAATCGATCTATTTACATTATGTATATGCGTTGTTATATCGAAAACCCATTTTTTATTGTCTTTATCTGTCTGTCAGTATATCTGGCCCCAAATTTACTATTATGCGGGGTAATCTCCGAAACGGGTGTACCGATTTTTTACTGGAAGGGAGCTGATGCATGCGGGAGTAACTTAGGCAATATTTTTTGTTTTGCTCTGACGAAGTAATCGGTCGACTGCTAGCAAAAAAATCAAATTGACAGAAGCAGAAATGTTTAAAGAAATGAGTTGAGTTAATATTTACTATGTCATCTCATTTGAGGCTAATCCCAAATAAATGTAAACCGTAAGTTAGATTTAAACATGTTCCATTAAAACTCCGTATAATTTGTATGAAGCGTTGGCCCACCGTAATTGAGGCTCTTTGTTAATTAGTCCTCGGTTAAGTTGAGGTGTACTCGGGTGGGCTTTACTCTACGGATTTCTGTAATTCATATTAGCCATAAGTTAAATTCTATGGTACTGATTTGTGAAAATTGTCCGTAATTTCTTACATTTAAGTTTTTGTTTTAGATTTTTAGGCCTCCAACTTTTTCTTGAATTTTCAGAATACTGCCCCATGTTTAATAGCAATTTAACTTAATTGTGCTCTGTGTTTGAATAATAATGTACTTGTTATAATATACAAATCGAAGTCGAAGTAATGGTAGAATTAGACTAAGGCACTCTACACACGATACTCTTACTATATATATCGAAGTGTTTCTGTATGAACACATGTGTCTCTAGATTCATTCATTCAAATTCGTACAATTGTTAATAATACAGACATCAATGTAGCAATTTCTGTCCTAGTGTATTCGTACCTTTACATTATAGTTTCAAGATCTGCTGACACTAAGTATTATACTCAGTTAATACAGACCAAATGGCCTTGCATTTCTATTTCACGTGGTGTCTACAATGCCAAGAATGTTTGTAAAGTTTGAAGAGGAAGTTATAATTAGCTTAAATTAAACCTTCTATTAAATAGAATAGATGCTAATTTACTTTGTCTCTGGCACGACGCCCTGTTTAGCCTGTGTACAGCTTAATATTATTGTATAGCTCTTGTTAATTTAACTCCGTAATGAATATTAATGAAGGAATATTATGTCTTTGAAATGTCTTTATCGAATTCTATGATTACATTGAAATGTGTAATTAATTTGAGCAATATTTTTATTTAATCCTAAATGATGGAAGCGAAGAAATAAAGGTTAATTAATTCATAATCTCCATTCATTTTAATTAACATCATTATGTTAATGCAATTGTTTATACATTTAAAATTTGCGAAACAAACACTTTAAATATATATATTTTTTTAATTATTTAGTGCCATATTGAAGAGTAAATTCACAACATTTATGTCCTCAAACTCTTTGTGCTTTTGGCGTGAATACGCTACCCTTACAGACCCATTCTTAATATGTCACCAATATGAAATTAGTTGTACCCTAGGGCTTAACCCTAATAATATTATTACTTTACTTAAATATTTTATTCGACAATTTTTAAAAAAGGGAACCCAAGCGTGTTTCCTAACAAACCTCTTTTTTATTTAATTCCTTCCACACACATAACAGATCCGGAACGGAAAGTGTAAAGACTGATAAGATTATCTGAACCGGTGGACAAAATCAAACTAAACTTTGATGGCGCCACCCTGTCAATGTCAAAAAATATCACAAAATCCTCTTTGTAATGTAGCTGTCATTTCATTTTCTATTTAGGTTTTAGTTTAATATATATTCTAACAGAACCAACCGCTATAGGAGCACCTTTCACCGGTTCAGATATCCTTGTTTGACTTTAATTTATAAGATAGAAGAAACTACTTCAAAAAAAAATTGGACGATATGTCGATTAGAGACAAGGGATATCAAGTGATATTACGAATAAGAATCCACATAACATGAAGATGATGCATACATCTGTAATGTTAAAATAATGATTGTTCTCAAGAGCAGAGTCGTAAAGCGCCGAGGCGGAGACTAATCAGCGAAACTCGAACCGACTTCGTGTATTTAATACATCTCGAGTTTATATAGCTCTTGGCACGTGTTGCTTTTGTTCAGCTTTGATAAACGTCTTATTACGAAATTATTTGTTGAATAAAATATGTTTTTTATCTATTATTATAGCTATTTGAAATAACCGTGAGTTTCCACTGTCAAAACATGTAGTTTTCCTTTCTTCAAGATAATAAGATGGTTACTGTTTGGTTTTATACAAGTTCTTTAACAGCAATAAGTCACAATAACACGGTTTTTTATGTATTGTAATGATTGTATAATTCAAATTCATATTATAATTATATAATTGATCAATATTGAGATATTAATAGCTTAAATAATTAATCGTAAAGTGTAGAGATTAGTCTTGTATTGTATCTAATACTGCATAATCCATCCAGTAATATACAGACTATCGTCTCATAAGAAATTATTTTTTATTAATTAATGTTATTTATTGTTAAATATTAAAGCTTGTTCGCTTTACATTATCAGTAGTAAAGAAGTAATTACGGTTTGGTATTAACATGTTCAGTGCTATCACGAATTTTTCACTGGTGTATTTTGGACAGGGCACTGTGCACCGTACAAATGCGTTCTGAGGGTAATGTCATTAACAAAATATTATGTCGAAATTTGTCGTTATATATTAAGTCCGGCGCTGTAAAATTCCAATACATATTTTGTCGTTGATTTTACGAATATTTTTTTGCCAATTTTCGTGCTAGGACCTCTGACTCGTACGATGTTATTGTTATCTAACGTATCCGAGGATTTATTATTACTGCGTGCCCGCTGTAGTGTTTAGTTCACTGTAGTAAGATAATAATGGAGTGTCTGTCTCCTCTATTTGCGATACACTTTGTTTTTATGTCGTAAACTTTTAACGTCACTTTAAATTGTTAAACTTAAAGTTATTTATTATTATGTGATTTAAAATATCGTATATAGAATGAAAGACGGAATATGTGGTGCTATAAACCACCCACTAAATGATTTTAGAGGTCTCAGTGTGAACTTAATTAACACCTCATTAATTTTGGGCCAAATTTAGCGATAGCTTTACCGTTTACCACATTTAGAGCACACGCTTAGCGTAATGTAGACGACACATTAAATACGGTTATTCTGATTTTATACATATTATCTTTTTTCACGATTGTACTATTACAACTATAAAGGAAATGTTACTTATACCTAATAGAATTAGTGAACTGTGTAAGTTAACTTCAAGTTCCATTAGAAAGGAAAATGAATAAAGGAAAATAAATTCTTCATTACTACTAGTTTCTTTTAATATATAAACTTCCAACATAACTTATAGTCCATTGCAAATTGAACACATCGAAAGACAAGACTAACTCCCATTATGTTAATATACTGGAGTTTTGACTTTCCAACATCTCTGATATATGGCGCGGCAAAATCTAATTTGTCATGGCTTCACAAATCTTAATCCGGTTTTGTTTCTCTGATGTTTGGGCCTATGAATTATAAGATAGTCTGGTAGTTAATAAACTATTGTAAAGAACATTTTAAATAAGTGGAAATTAAAGATGTTACATTGATTTTTACTTTTTCATACAATATTGTTAGTAAAAGAAAGTTTACGAAAAGAAAAGTTTATATTTGTCAGACGATATCATTCATAATCAGCTCATTATACTTCCTCACTGAGAGGCTTGGAGCCTACCCTAAGTTAGGGGTGACTAGGCCATAATCATGTTTTCCGTCGCCGTAAGAACCCCAAGCCAACACAACGCTTTGGTACATGGCGGAATTCGAACTCAGGACCTGCAGATTACAAGTCAAGTGTTTAACCCCTAAGCCACCGACGCTCTTATACAAACAGACTATATACATATGCATAAGTATAACTGAATCTTAACAAAATTGTAGCTGTGTTTAGGACGAAATTTGTTTTGTGAATAAAGTGTAGCCGAGTTAAATATACGCTACGACAACTAATTAATTTTAATTGAGCGTTATATTTTATAAATTAATTAAGATTGACTTTAAAGCTTACCTACTGAGTCCATATTAATGACTTAACCTACAATATTAAAGGTTTGTTCATCAATAAAAATGAGGTTGTGTCACATAAGATATTAATTTTTCTACTACTTGAGTTATATTGTTTTATTTAAACTACGTCTCATTGAAGCATAATTGTTAATCTCTCTAAGTTAATTAATTCCAGCTTTGTGGATACGGGGTGTTGTTGATGGCTTCGTTAATTCACGGATATCCGGCACAGTCTGTTACTCGTACACTCAGGACGAAGCAAAACTCTCCCTAGTAGACCGTAATTACCCGCTGACCACTGAATTCCGCTCGGTTTCAATGTTATTTAACAAAATTTGCAAGTGTTAATTATTCAAGACAAAAGTGTTATTTAAATATATATTTTCTTCTTGTACTCTTATTTATCTTGTCATTGTCAACACAGATAGTGATCAAAATAAGAAATAAATCGTAATTCGTTTAATACGGAAGAAAAATTGTTGTTGAGATAAGTTTTATAGAAAAAACAAAGAGTAAATAAAATATACACTAACTGATGTCCATCCGTACGAAGCCGGGACAGGCCGTTAGTATTCAAAACAGCTAGCTAATGTAGTTGAGATGTAGGAATGTGTCAAAAATACAAAGAATGTCTTAAATATCACCCTAGTCACCCTAGAAGTATAAAATCATGCAAGTAAACATATGTTTCTGTTAAGGACATAAACAAATTTATTACTGTAATTATTTTCATAACACTTACATAAAAGTTATAAAATATTCGTAATAAATTTGAGGAAAACGAGCTTTTATTTCATGTAACGTTAAATAAAATGAACGTTATTTTGTTAGGAAAAACAAATATCGTTATTGTTACGTTGCATATTGTAAGATTTATTATTGGGCCGTGCTAGAACGCGTGTTTTCCCTTCTGACGTAGTCATACCTCGTGCTGGGACTTTACTATCTATTGCAATCATCTTGTTTTCTTGCTCCTGAAATGTTATAACTTGTTTTTTAGGTCAATGATATTTTATTATTAAATCATTATTTTTTTCCATTATTGAAAAAAAAATGTTACATCATTAGAGAGCCACACCACACCATAATATCATTGTTATAATTTTTTTTATAGAAAAATGTCCATCCGTACTAAGCCGGGTCAGGTAGCTAGAATTCAAAACCCCTACTTATAATATGGTTGAGATGTAGGAATGCTTTTTAGTGAATTAATGCACGTATATTTACAGCTTTATTCTAAGACGATTAAATTAAAACACAATATTATGAAAAATTTAATATTAATCTTAACTTTAAACTTTCAAAGCTTTCTCTTTGCAGTGAACTTTGTTCGTTGTATCTAGTCCGTGTAATGTAATAAGAAGTGGACGGGTAAAAGGGTTCCATTGGTCGTCTAATTCATCTCAATTTGTAACTTTGTAGCATTTGCGCAGTTTGTAAGTCGAGTGGTCGGTTAACAAGTTGAGCGTACTGTCGGGTGAATCGCTACGTCTTTTATAAAATGTTGCCGTAAAAATTCCGCTATCGAAACATCTATGTTTTTCTTTTTTTTTTTTAAAGAGTAAGGCAATATGTGTTATACCTATAAATGTTTAACCAGTGAAAATCTATAGTTGTTAATGAAATTACAGTATTGCCACAAAATCATATAACTTCGGCAATTATTGTCCGCTTTAAAATTTAAATATTCCTTTTGATATTTATATTGTTTTATTTAACGTGTTCTCTTTTTTACACGCTCGCTCTTCTTGTAGATTTATTAGGCAACTAACTTTTACCCGCGTCGACGTGGAATGAAAAAATCATAGTAGTCTATATCATGAGATCCGTGAAGTCTTTCTGGAGATACCTCCTATCCATCCATCCATCAATCTTAAATTCGCATTTGTAGTATTAGTAAGATAATGTATAGGTATAGGTAATAAATATTTTAAGTAATGCAAAAGCAGCTTTACCTGGCTTTAAAGGTTAATATTAAATAAAATACAACGGTATTATCTCTAGCTATAACTAAAAGTAATATTTATTTTAACGTTGTAAGTTATAAAAGATTGAGGGAATAAAAAAAACATACACTTTAAATTTAATTCTCTAAGTGTATAAGATCGTAACTTGGTATTAGTCTATCATAAAACGACAAGTCGAGGGCAAGATGTGGTTAAATGATAAGTCTTACTCATAACAATGCAATATCATCGTATACTCTGAATTTACCTTATATAATATAATACCTGCAATAGTAATTTTACAAATTCGAAGCGCCAACAGTCTACGACACGAACTAAGAAACATAATTTATCTAAAAAAAATTGTACACGTGTTTCGGCCGTGTAAAATTCACGATGGAACCCGCAATTACCCAACTTTTGTTCTAAACAGTTTTACGAACGTGATCTCAAAGTTTTTTAAAGTTAAAATCAAATTATGACTTATAAACCCTTTTTCAAGATAAGCTTGATATTTCTTAAAGTTAAGGAATATTCATACTATAATGAAGGAATGAATTATTTAAATTGAGCAATCTAAACCATTCTTGAACATGTAAAGCGTACGTTTAAGATGGAATTGAATTGGCCTTTTTGTATAACTGCATTTCCGTGGGGAGATAGCAATAAATTAATCTGGTCCGCTCCGGCACTTAGTTATCGCAAGATACTGCGAAGGGAAACGGGGTTTACACTTCGTCTTTGCAATTTGAAGGATCTAAAGATTTTACACTTAAAAGCTCTTAAATCGTTTACTTCATTTTAATTTGAGTTTAATTTTTGTCACATCGCAGCTGTTTGTTTATGAGTTTGAATTTTGATTCCATAAACTTTCTTCTAATGTTTTGAGATCAAGAAAGACGTTGTGTAGACCTTACTAATTTTATAAATGCGAATGTTTAGATGGATGAATGGATGGATGGATGGATGGATGGATGGATGTTTGAAGATATTTCCGGAACGGTCGAACGAATCTTGATGAAATTTGGTAGAGATGTAGAACATAGTCTGGAAGAACGCTACTTATTAAGATTTTTTTCTAATATAATATAATTCCGCGCGGACGGAGTCACGGGCGACAGCTAGTGTGATAATAAAAATAATAACAGTAAGTTTACAGTATTTAAAAGTAAACTAAATAACATTTCAATTCATTTAAAAAAAGTTAGAAACGATTCATTCGATTCGTGAAAAATAAGCAGCTTTATTTCCCGTTGACGTGTCGCTGACCTGGATAAAGCATAAAGAGGACACGAAAAAATAGATAGGCTTTACTGTGTCTTTTCGAGTACTCTTCAATGTTCTTTAGAATTCAGACCTCGAAATATCTTTTGTTTACAGAAACGAGAATCATTTTCTTGAAAATAATTTGTTCTCGTGAATATTAAAATGAAAACTAATTAGATTTATTCATTTTGTTAAGCCTAAAAAGAATTGAAATCGAAACTAAAATTATAATTTGAATTAAATAAGCTGGCTGCAATCATAAATGTTTTATAAATTTGACAATAAAAATAAACAAGTGAACGAAAGATTCAAAGCGATCCAGATAAAACATACTGTATTACCCCAAAATTATTGTTAGACACTGTTTAGTTAAACACGTATTTTAACACTTTGATTCGCCGCTAATTGATATCATGGACCTCGATGTGGTTATATGTTTTAATATAAATATGTGTCACCATTAATATTCGGTATAACTATTTCATTATTTTATTGATTAAGACCGTATTTGTCAAAAATTCGCGGCGGGCGTTAGAGTCATGGTTTAAAAGGGTTGACTGTATATGTTTAAGCTAAAATATATTTGAGACGCTGTCTAAGTTTTGTTAATGATAAGTCCGACTGATTCTATAGATTTTTTAATATCGTAATAATATCATAGTTTTTATTTAAGCTTAACAGACAGTTCATTGCAATATACCTACTATGAAAAACGTGTGAAACACATATTTGTAGTATATCACACTTCATAAAACATTATGCATAATTACTAAATAATTATTTCCAGCCCTCGAGTACGAGTAATATAGCAGAGGAATTATTGTACTATTAAAATTTAAATTTACAGCAGCTATCAAGTGCAAATATGTCCGATAATAAATAGTTTGCGGTCCAAGATGCTTATTACAGTTAATGTAATGAACTAACGTTTACTATGAAAAGGAATTGTTTCCTTTGTTAGAGCGAAGTTAATGTAGTCCTTCGACCGAACTTTACTCAAACATTACAATGAATTAACTTTGTTCCGAGCATGTTTAACTCGCAGTTATTTGACTAACAGAATTAAGTTTAAACTAACATTTGATTAGCTTATGGGAACATTATAACGCTTTAAAGTTAATGCGATTAGAAGATAATTTTTAGAGTTTTGTTGTAGAGATGGATTGGACTAGATGTTTTTAACGACAAATATTACGATAAATATTTACTATATTTATAAGAATTTATAAGACAAATTGAGAGTTTCAGAAATAAGAATTATATTGGAAAGATTTTGATAAGAACGTAAAATTTATTATTTGTTAAAAATAATACTGTGTACGTTAAAATCTTAGGTCCTTATAATAAGGAGCAATATTTTTATGTTGTACTTCATCCTCTATACTCTAGTTAATAGACCAATTTAATGTTGTTAATTGCTTTAAAGTTTATTCTAGTTAGGTACCGAAGATGTCCCGAGAATCTATAAAAGGTTTACCCTTTTAAAATTATAGCCCCATTAAAAACAATAGCCTGCATAATTTCTAATCGAAGGAAAACGCTGTCAGCTGTAAGAGAGTATAAATTTCTTCGAATTGATCCAATCTTCGTTAAACTAAGGAGAATTCTGATAGAATTTATGCTGATTTTAGACTAATATCACAATATTTTACTACGAAATTATATTTTCCTTCGGCAATTGGTTTTCGTATCTTCCATTAATTTATAAATTGAAATGTAAGAAATTTTGATGTAACGTAAATTAAAATTTTGTCGGGCGCCGATTTACAGGTTCTATTAAATGATCTCGTAATTTGTGTTGGTTTATTTGATTATTACTCTTGCGTGATATTAAACGTTCATTTAATGAAAACCTGTTCATAATTATATTACTTTATTGCGCGTTTTAATTTTTGTTGCAATATGAAAAATATTTTTGATCTTCTAAAAAAAAAACCACAAGTTTTGTTTTTTACATTTTGCATTTTATAAATGTAATGAAACAAATTTAACAAAAAGTGTTTTTTTTTTTTAACTATATATACACTGCCAACTTTAAAGAGACATGTTAAGTGCTACAAATATAATTAATTATGAAGTTTTATAAAGAAATTATGCCATGAATACCTTTACGTTTTAACTTGCACGTTAACTTAAAATCAAAATGCAAATCTTCCGCTCTCGCTCGGCATCGGCACACCGTAAGTCAATAATGTTGAGTACATGCAGCGGGTTAAAGGAATATTGTACATTTTGCAAAACACTATCGCAGTTTACTCGAAGTTTGCAGCTGCTATTATAACTGCATTTATAACTTAGGTAAAGGTTTTATATGAAAGTTACAGATTGTTTTTATTTAAATACTTTTTCATTATAGATAATGTTAATACATTACATAGGTATGAAATATGACTTTTTTCGATATGTGTTATAATATATACAGAAACTCCAATTTTATTAACTGTAGGTTGAACCACATCGGTGGTGATAAACGAAGCTAGTTTTTTGCATCGCTTATTAAGGCCTATAATTACATGACTGACGACCTCGCTCAGGGTCATCCAGTAGTCTCTCTAAGTCTAGATTTAGCTTGAAAATCTACGCTAAGGAACACACTTAGCACTCAATTAACACCCATAACTCTGGGTTATGGGTAAAAATAGTATGTTGATTGAAATATAGTGACTCATATCTCTATCAGATAACACAAAGGGATTACTCGTACTACAAGTTAATGAGTAAAGTGTGAGGTATTTCTAAGCATGATTGCATAATAATTGTAACTGTTATGATCCATCCATACCGATTATTCGTGATTGTAATATGACGGAGATACGAGATGTACAACTAACAGGTCTATTATCAACAAGATAAATTAGCCAAGCTCAAAGTAAAAGCAAATAATTGGAAACATTTCTGATACGATACCAACTTTACTTAGCTATTTTAAATTCAGAAAAGTTGAATTGTTTACGTGATCGGTCGCTAAAGGTCGTGTATAAATACCCTCTTGTTTGTGTAGACTTTTGCGTCGTCATATTATTGTGAACATCAATCATCAATATTCGATTTGTCGAGACTGTGTAGGTAGCGCAAATATACAAAGGTTATTTTTAAAATAATCCTGCTCGAAGGACCAATGAACCAGACTCCACCTATTTTCTAATTTGAACATTTTATTATCGCGTTTTCACTGCAGGCGAGTCATTTATACTTAACCAGTAGTGAAATAGGTACAATTGTCCATTCTTGCAAGTCTTTAAAGTATAAGAAATGCTCTGTGGTAAATGTACGAACGAGGTCAGGGTAGGTGAATTGTTTCCTTGACAATGTTACAGTTCTTAGGCTTAGGTTTCCGATTATGCTCACTAGTTGTATACGAACAATATTATGCTATTGCACATTGTAAGTTATCGTTAAATATAAATGTGAATGTTTGGATGGATAAATGGATGTATGTTCCCTATTAGGTATCTCAAGAACGGCTCAACAGATCTCGCTGAAATTTTGGCATAGATGTAGAATCTAGTCTGGAAGTTATAGGTTACTCTGTTTTTTCTTTAATTTCGCGTGGACGGCGTCGCGGGCAAAAGCTAGTATACCATAATTGTTATCATTATACAACTATTTGTCGTGAATTCAATAATATAGTAGGCCAGCAAATTGATTTAGCAAGTTGATATGCGGAATAATGGATTTCAAACTTAGAAAAATCACAATCTGTATAATAACACATTATACTCTGAGATGGAGAACTTTTTTTTAAACAAACGATAACATGGATGTTCGTGATAATTTTCATCATTAAATGTTGTTTTTCTTAAAGACATAAAAACGTAAAAATGTTTCGCTGTTTGGTTGATCCTATACCTACACAGTGATACTAAATGTGTTTTTTTTTTATAAACTAATGCAGGCGTTGCTTGGCGTTTCTTTTAGTCTAAAAACAGTTTTATAAAACAAGCAGCATTTTTAAGCCAAATTAATGATATAGGAATTATTACAATATTACAATAAAAAACTAAAATGTACAATGTTATTCAAATTGTGGTAATTAATAAATTCAAATTATAAAAGAGATATTTAACGTTAAAATTATAATGAATTTTTAGCTCCACCTTGTTGTATAATGCAGAGTTAACTGGCAAATTTAATGAACGCGTTTTATTTATAGTCTTAAAGCCTTTCGGCTTAAAATTTGCAAGTATCTTGTAAATTTATGAGGTTCTATTGAGAAAGTTAAGTTGTTGATTAAAGTTGCTTCGCTTGCTGGTTTACGGATTATTCCTTTTGATAGCGATCATCTATTTAATTTGATTAAATCATTGTTTTATAAAGTGTTTTTAGAAATAAGCGGTGTTTTAATTTTTAACATTTTGTTTTAAAAACGAGTGTTTGCATTTTTGTATCTTAAGTAAGATTAACAAATGGCACATATACATATTTCCTTATTTTTTTTTCCCTAAAATCTTTTCGTAAAACAATCTCTTAAAAATACCACAGTTAATCTCTTAGCATCTCGTTTCCTTTCACAAGCATTTATCGAAATAGTCGTCCCGGTCTTCGTTAAATGAGTGAATTTATCGGCACTTGATACGTGCGTCGAGTGAACCCGTCTTGATTCGTAATTCTCGCATTGATTGGTCGACGGACGAGTTTTATTTGTAGGTTAAATTGGGTGTTGGACAGCGTGACGCCAATGCCTTTGAGTTTGTGCATGTTTCTTCTCATATTATTAAGATTACAGACCTGTTCCGGTTTCGGACGAAAATAGTATTTTTAAAGAATATTTGAAATTTGTCTATTAAATTTTGAGTGTATTCTTGAAAAAAATACGCATAAAAATCCTGGACAAAAATGAAAATAACGTCAAAAAACATAGTGGAGATTTAAACTAATTTTTACTTCATGCATTTCTCTTACTAAAGTTTAATACATTACATTGAGCTTTTGCTTATTCTTCAAAATAACCCACATTTTAATCTGAAATAAATTACAGAATTATGTATTGCTTAAAAGCTATCGACTTTATCTAACTGCTTCTGAGAAATAAAACATTTAGTGCAGTGTAAATTCACTCTGTTTTATCTACAGGACTGTACACGATATGTCACATTAAATAACACTGACAACAACTGTACCGCTTAATTGCCAGTTAACGTTGTCAAATGAAATTAATAGTTTGTATACTCTGTGTTAAAATGTCATTAATCTGTCGCACTCACTAGTACGGTTCCGATTATTTCATTTATATTATCGTTTAAAACATCGATAGGAGTTTGTTAATAACTTAATATATTGTAATTATTTAATTATCAGAGCAATATATTTATTAAATTAACAGCAGAGTAATAATCAAATTATGTTGTTGCTCTGTTTAATTATTTTTTGCGAATGGAAATTTATGAAAATAACTGACCCGGCAAATGTTGTTTTGCTATATAAATAATTTCTAAGGAATTTCTTATTTAAATTTTGTTCAAAAAATTATGTTGAGGGTAGTCAACTCTTATCACTTAAGCTTAAGAAAGATAGAGTAGCTTTTTCTCAGACCTACTGAATATGCATATAAAATGTCATAAAAATCGGTGAAGCTGTTTCGGAATAGTATGGTAACTAATATTGCAACACGAGAATTTTATAAATAAGATGCAGTTAAATTTGTAAATTCCTATGAATATTTTTCTCTCTGAGTTTTATTTACTTTTTGGTCGAAAAACACATAATGTGTAAAATTCTTAAATCGAGGCACATTCAGGACCATCAATAAGATTTTCTGAAATTCTGAATAGAAAATCTCCATAAACACTGTTTTTTTTGTAAATTCCAACTATAAACATTTTCATACACACAGACAAACAGTAACGGCTCTCTAGTGGAAACTATTATACTATTAAGTACGCAAATATGTTAACTTTCGACGGATGGATAGTTTGGAAACTTGTTGAATTTAACTTTGTTAAACAGCTGTCGGTATATTGAAGCTTTGCGCAGTCGTTTAATTCCCTAGTCAGGCATAAACTCTACCTAATATAAGAATAATCGGATAATGGAAGGACTTAAGTTTCCGAAATGTTGTTGAACAAAATTTGCTAAGACTGAGTAACATTATAGGTAACAAAAGGTTTTTAATAAGTACTTGTTTTTCGGGGCTATTATTCTAAATAATATCTCGTGTTATTTTTGTACTTGATGGCATAAATGTAAAGTTAAACTTTCCCTATTGAATTTAGATCAAATTCCTATAAAAGGTTTTGAATATTTCAACAGCTACAAAAATATTGAGTACTAAATGAAAATCAAATGTAACGAAACATTTTTCCATAGCGACAAAATTGGAGAGTCAAATGGATCGAAAAATAATTCCGACACGGGATTTGATTCGCAGCGAGTTGTCGTAATCTTCTGAAAATTCTCTCGTTTCCTGCTTTAGTCCCTATTTTATGCGAGCTCGTATTCAAAGCGAACTTTTCTATTTATTTGGTTGTTATTTGATACCGTTTCATGTCACTTGTTATCGTATTTTCCATGATTAAACGTGTTTCCTTTATGTAAAAATCGTTTAGTAGTTGAGTTTTGTTATTATTAAGCTTCACAATATGCGCCATTTTAAGTTATATAATTTCAGGTTTAAATTCAGTCTTTGAAAAACAAGTTATCAATTAGTAATCACTCTTACGATAGCAATCGGAGAAAGAGGTTTTATTTGATTAGGTAAAGTAAAATTCGTTTATATTAATTGTATAAATGTCACGATAGTCCCGGTATGTGTTCAAACATATTGCCTTCAGCGGCGCGTATATCGCTATGAGGAAATCTGTGTCGCTCTATTTTCTATCATAACGTTCATGTTCAGTTCTGCGAATCCATATTTACGTTTGATGACATTTCACGTTCAATAAACGATGATATAGAAATATTTATCGATTGTGTGTTACATAACAATAAATAAATTACAGTTAAAGAATCTTTTTTTAAATAAATTTACGTAGTGATTTCGTTTTGATTCTACTATGTTTTCTTTGTGCATTAAATGTTCGTTATGTCGTTCGCTTTTTAGTTATATTTATTGAACTAAAGTTGTAAGTAATACGTTACTTGCACAATTATAGCAAAAATATTTAATCCTGTTTATTATCAAAGTAAGAAGACCCACAAGAAGGATCCGAGTTTTAACATGGACCGAATCACTTGTTGTTTTGCCACAATCTTAAATGATTTTTTTACGCATTAACGTTTGTTATACGCCTCCTGGTAGGGCTGTCAACTGTTAACGAAGGTGAAGAGTACTGACGGCGAAAAAAACGGCTATTAACAGATTACTTGTTTACCTCTGACTCTTTGGCAGACCATACAAAAACAAACAATTATCTTTGGGTTCCACTTGGGTTCGAAAAAAACGTTAACCAAGGCATTATAATTCCGAAACAAATATATTATTGTCAAATAAGCCCGAATACGGATCATGTAAACTCAAACAATTCGGGCCATAAAAGGTGACAGCCCTATTCTTGAGCCTGATTGCGTCAAGGGCGACCGCAGCGGGATATTTTTAGTATCGGCGTCGCGCACGTGGCAACAATTGACATGTCTGATACACAACGCCCACGATACACCCGCTTACATGTTAATTTACACCGATCCCTACAGACGATCTCGTCTTGTAATGTCGATAATAAATTAATTGACACGTTTTTATATTTTAACATCAAATGGGAAATGCTGTTTTAAATACCCTTGAAAACGCTTCAATTAAATGAAAACTACCTCTTATGTTTTAGATATTGAGTTCAAAACTAGCACGATTATTTGTGACAATCTGAATCATCATTGACAAAATTTGTGTTAAAGTTTGTGCAGCGCCCGCCCTCGGGCGTAAAGTACACCAGAAATATCATACTAATTTTGACATAATTGAAGATGTCAATATGAAAGCGATTGTCACAAATATTCGTGCTAGGCCGACTAATCTCTCAGGGGAATACGGCAACATTGCGTGGTCCCAGTTTGCCGAATCGTTGTGAAAAAAAAGTATTTTTCTAGAGTAGTGCATAAGCTGAGTGTAGACGGTCCTGGTGTCCATTGGAGATCCCTGGATCCTCGCAGTTGCACTTCGGGTTGGCCACTGAGAGAGTTTTAGTGAGTAGGAATCTCACATAAGTCTGTCTTTCACCCAAAAGCCAGGATATCTTACGAAGACTTAAGCCCCGAAGCCAAAAAAGGCCCTTGTAGATTTTTAACTTCTAAAGTTTATATAAGAGTTTTACAGAATCTAGTTAAAAACTTTCTCAATTCGAATATCGTTCTAAATATTGCAACTCGAACCGACCCGCTAACGATCAAAATAACAAATATGAAAGTTTGATTTTTTGCTAACATTTTTAAACACCGAATTTTGGTACAATCTAAAAACATGTTGTCTGGTTGTAAAGTACATTAAAACGGATTTAAAATACTTTTAGAAAATATATTAACGTCACTGTATTTGCGTGACTGAGATGTTAATCCATTTTTTACTACACTAGGCGTATGCTAATTCAACATGTTAACAAGTAATTTTTCATTTATGAATACTTAATACGTGTGCAGTTCATAGTCTGATTAAATTAAATGTCACGCATTAAAATAATTTTTATATTAAATGTAGCTACCGCGTATTTGTTGATAAAATATGTAGTTTCTATCCTTAGCAAACATTTGAGTAAATAGAACTTTTATAATTTTAATCATAAAAATATATAGTAAATAAATAGCAAATACATCTTACAAAATAAAATTTCATGATGTTTTCAACTGCTAGTATTTTTCATTGCTAAATATTTCCTTTCATCATCTCCCTGGCCTTTTCCCACTCACGAGGGGTCGGTACACAAGGTTTAATATACCTTAAGGATTTGTCTTAATTTTTTTTACGGCCGGCCGCCTGCCTGACGCCAATCCTACTTGGGAATGATCAAAAAACACAAAAACTATTTCCTAAATTTTTTATATTAGTAAAAATATAAAAATAATCTTTATGTTAAAAACATGTAAGGAGCGTAACATTGTATTATTGTATATCAGAATATAACTCGTTGAAACAATTGCAGTCCATTGAAATCCTAAATGGACAGACAAGGTCGTTCGTAGGAATGCAAAAAGTTTACATCTCACTCTATTTGCTCGTCAATGAACACTGAGGGTAATGTTCACGACATTGACATGAAGATTTATTATATGATAGATAAAATACATCTGTGTATTTCAAAATAAAAGAAATAAATACTTAACAATTATTACTCGAATAGATAACTCTATCTAAGTAATAATTAGTTTAATTAATAAGTCCCTTAAGTAACAAATATTTATATATTACTAATATTATAAACTAGCTTTTACCCGCGACTCCGTCCGCGCGAGATAAAAAAAAACAGAAAACGGGGTAAAAATTATCCTATGTCAGTTTCCTGGTTCTAAGCTACCTGCCCACCAATTTTCAGTCAAATCGAATCAGCCGTTCTTGAGTTATAAATGGTGTAACTAACACGACTTTCTTTTATATATATAGATATAGATGTGAAATTTTCGATGGATGGATAGATATTTGTTAGAAGGTATCTCCGAAAAGGGTCTACAGATCTTGATAAAATTTGGCACAGATATAAAACATAGTCTGGACGCACACATAGGCTACTCATTAATATTTTTTCTTAATTCCGCGGAGTTGCGGGCGACAGCTAGTCATCTATCTTCTATATATATAAAAGGAAGTCGTGTTAGTTACACTATTTATAACTCAAGAACGGCTGAATCGATTTGACTGAAAATTAGTGGGCAGCTTGCTTAGAATCGGGAAACGGACATAGGATATTTTTTACCCCGTTTTCTATTTTTTTATTCCGCGCGGACGGAGTCGCGGGTAAAAGCTAGTTCAATATATGTGAACTATTACGAATGAGTTACAAAAATCTAGGAAAAGTACGAAGTATAATATTGTAACTGTTCTTAATTAAGTCAACGACTATACTTAGCTATTCGTAGCTTATTTTATTGATCATAATTTATTTCTGTATCGGAAGCGAGTCTTTGTAAAGATCTTACTAGCGTAAGCATCTTTTATCTAAAAATACCGGCTTTGTAAATAACGCAAATGTATGCATAAATAGCGATACTTTTCTAACTCATCGCGTACATTACACAAACGAGCAAAAAACGCTGCCAACATTGTGCACAAGAGGAACGCTAGCTATTGTTTGTTTTTTTTTTTTTTTCAATGCATGCAACCGCACACAAACATTTGGAATAACGATGCTTTATTTAAAATATATCGGAACTCGTCGCTTAACTTTTTTTTTAACGAATAAACGGTTTTGTGATAGGTGAGTGTTTGATTGTGGACAGTTTACGTAAACGAGCCTTGCGGTCGAAGTGAATTATGGTTGTGTAAGTAACTGTTTAATTGGTTAAGTTTGTGTACCACTTTGTGTTTGAGGACGGGAAAGTTTGTACGAGGCTTGGATTTTGTTCAAGAAACGTTAGCGAATGATGACAATTATTTTGTTTGTTTGAAGACGGATAGACGACGGATTGTCGGACGCAATTATGTGAAATAATTACCGATATTGTAATATCAAAAATATAATTATTTCAAATAACACCGTAAAGGTTATGTTAAGAAGTAATATTTAATATAATATCAAATAATGTTAATTCGCTGTTGTTATTGAATAAGGTACACAAACGTGATAATTGCCAATTAGTAAATGTTCAGCAATAATTGTATGTTCTAAGAGTATCTGCAAATAAAACAATAGCCGCGAGAATTTCTTATTATATTTACACAACAAAACATAAAAAAATCCTTGAAAAATTGTGATAACAATAACACTTGTAAAACAATAATATTCGGAAGTGAAAGCACATGAACACGTTCTGGATCAAAGCGTCAAATAAACTTCCTCACTCGTTTTACTATAGTACTGTAGAAGAACCCAATCTCAGCTCAAAATAAACAGGTTAGTAGGTGACTCGTGCATTTGTGTTGTGTCGAATAACATCGCTTGTACCATAGTGTACCTCTACGTTTGATAACTGAGGGTATTCTGAACTCATTCGGGCATGAAGCTTTAATATTGAGATTATACTGGTTCGCTAATGAAGAGGTTAATAACCCTATAATCTTTCAATTGTTTTGCTTTAATTAAAATTACTTGTAATTGAATTAATTTATGTTGATGTCACTGCGTAAAGGCATTTATATTATAAACTAGCTTTTACCCGCGACTTCGTTTGCGCAGAATTGAAATGGAAACCGTACACATTTCTGGGTAGCATATGTGTTCTTACAAACTGTGTTCTTCATCAATATCAAATTTAATCAATACCCGTTCGGCAAGAAGATAGCATAAAGTTCTCTTAATGTTAACATTATTCAAGATCTGATATCAGAAATGATAACCAAAAAATCAACATAAAGTTAAAATAAAGTTAACATAAAGCTCTCTTATGAGCCATCTAGTGCCATCTTTTAGAGATCATTAAAAATATATCAAAGAAAGATAACATTTTCTAGAGATCATAAAGTTAACGTTTTTATGTTAAAATTAAGAGGCTAGTGTAAAATTAAAATCGACATGGTAAATAGGTTTAATTATTGTTTATTTGATAACACAATGAATAATAACGATATGACATACCAATATAAATAATCTTATTATTAAAATTATAAATACTTTTACGGCTCAAGTAATGATATAGGAGTTTTAAATGTTGGTGGTGGTTGCTGATCCTTTTGGCTCACGTACGTGGCAGGTGGCATTGGTGTATTATTTATTCCGCTATCTGAAAATAAAGTGTTTTATTAATAAGGAACAAAATAATTATATATAATTGAACAACTTTATTTGTTACATACCCTCATTATCAGAAGAACTTGACGATATTATCCTCTTTCTACTTTTAGTTTCTTACTTTTACATCTTGTGTTGAATCCTAAAAAAATATTAAATTAGAAATTGAAAATATTCATTAAATTTTAGCGCATTCTAAATTTTATCAGACACTTTTACAAAGACGATGCTGATAAGTTTTTTTTTATTATGTATGAATGTATGAATTAAATGAACAAAATTGTATACAAATGTTTCAAGTTAGAAATATTTTAAAAAGTAAAATATTTAAACTGCATTTAATTAAAATAGCGACGAGCATCGTCTTAAAACAATTTTAAATAATTTAATTAGTTATAAAATATAAAAAAATGTGTTTATAACCTATATTCATACTTACAAGTTTATTTGTTCGGCAATTAAATTCTTGATAACTAACTGAATAATAAGAATCACAAATACTATTAATTATAGTTTCAACCAGTATGTTAAGTCAAAAATAATACGTTTATGTTGTAATAATTGAATAAAAACACTTAGCAATGCCGAACGAATTACGATGCAATTCACGCTTGTCAACAATCACTCTTTAATGGTGAGTGAGAGTGAGAGGTCCGTATAGAACAAAATGGCCGCTGTTGTCGCGAAAAGTACTAACAATTCAATTTTTCGTATATTTCAATTTCGAATTATTTTTGAATTGAACACTAAATTTATTTTTGAAAAAGTAACTAATTAGAATTGTTTTTTAAAAATGATTATTAAGGAAATTCAATAAATCTGAAAATTTTTTAAAGTTTTATTAACAAAAAAATATGTTCTCGAAAAGTCATCATTTAGTTATCATTGAGATTGCTTTAAAATGACATCGGCAAAAAGTTATCGAAAAGACAACATTTTGCTGAGCTCTAAAAGTCAACATGTTTCAGACAACATTATGTCATCTTTCTGACTTTTATGCCGAACGGGTATCCACGCAGCCGTTCTGGAGATACCTTGTAATAAACATTCATTCATACATCCATACATCCAAATGATAGCATTTATAATATTACTAAGATTATATTTTTTTACCAATAGAAAACTGTTTTTAAAAATATCAAATTTCACAATCGTTCGGTGGCATACGTGTATTTATTGAAGCTTTTAATGTAGTATTGTTACTGCAGTGACTTTTTAATGAAAATAATTATTGGCTTCAAAATGTTTTCAGTGTAAACAGTAAATATAAAATGAAAGCCGTGCGTATAGAGCGGATTAAACATTAAAAGCATTTAACTACTGCCCGTACAAGTCATATTTCAAGAGAATGTTGTACCTGAATTTCCATGTATTCCCCTAATGGAAATTCAGGATAAGCCTCAATCCTGTTAGTTTATTGTACATCACATATTCAACGATTTTATTTTAAAACGATTTTTTTTTAATATTGCAGATTCTATTTTTTTTAATTTGATTCAGAAATAACAATTATACATAACACTGCATTTAATATGTACAATAAAGAAAACGTTATTTATTTTTATATTTTACATATCTTACTAATATTATAAATGCGAATGT
The DNA here is from genome assembly GCF_912999745.1 of Papilio machaon. Lineage (NCBI taxonomy): Eukaryota > Metazoa > Arthropoda > Insecta > Lepidoptera > Papilionidae > Papilio > Papilio machaon. The sequence goes on along the minus strand of NC_059999.1, from coordinate 4,105,822 downwards.
TTGGATGGATGGATGGATGTTTGTTTGTTTGAATGTATCTCCAGAACGGCACATCGGATCTCGATGAAATTTGACATAGATGTAGATCATAATCTGGAAGAACACATAGGCTACTTTTTTTTTTAATTCCGCGCAGAAGGAGTCGCAGGCGACAGCTTATATAAATGTATAAAAGTAAAAAAAAAAACTGTTTATGTTCCCAGTCGGCTCATTTACTAAATATGAGATTGAAACCTCAAACAATTTTAATTCGTTATCGAATCATATAGTACATGAAGATATCTGATTTGTTGTACAACCTAGATTATATTAATTTTTTTCGAACTCTACCCTACTTGTGTGTTTCTACGAGTAGTATAGTTGAAGTAAAGTAAATTAAAACAACACTGTGGAGAATACGTGAAAAGGACATTAATTTGAATTTTATTCGGTGCTCTTAACTTTTTTAACTACTTGACTGGTGAGTCGATAGTGACTTGGTGACCTATTTCGTAGACTGCGTCCATTGGCTGACATGCCGTCGACGATGCGTACTCAACTCGAGGACTGTGCCTCTGTGATACAAATCAAATTGAAACGAATTTAATGACTTTTTCCTGTACGTTGTTTTTCTTTTTATGATATTAAATTGTTCAATTGATATTGATAATATTGTATTCTAACTATATTAGGAACCATAAATACACGTAACATGCTATAAATGTTAGCAGAAATTATTTAAATGTTTAAAATATATTCGAAGGTTTAAGATCTTAACATATGCCAGGTAAGTTTATAAGGCAAAACCTCTACAAGTCATTCGTTAACATATGTTTTTCTAAACATTGATTGATACATCCTATATTATTGTTTATCAGAGATATAGATCAAATAATTTATTCTTAAAATATTTTCCCACTTGTAACATATTCATAGAACCGGATTTCCCTTACAGTGTTTATAGTATGTGTTAAAAGCTTTAGATCAGTGAAATAGATTATTCGAATAAAAAAATATTTGCGCAATTTTTTTTCTGCTCTTTTCGTTTATTTTTTACCGAGATCGTTGATGTGGACATTCGTATTTGAAACCTACAATTCCTAAGTCTGCAAGATTCAAGCGCAAATATGTGAATTGCACAAGTATTGTGTAGTTTATATCATACCAGTAGAGTAGGACAAATAGTAAATCAGTTCTGCCATACAACTGGCATAATGTATACACTATCTAGCGCAAGAACAGTCTATTCCAGGCCAGCAGCTTTCTTACTGTACTGGCACAATGTAAACCAGGCATTGGGTGTAAATCATTATTGCAAGCGTTCAAAGCTATTAGCGTCGTGGCGGGCCATTGAGACTCTGAACAGCCCCAACCGAATGCCGGCCGCCGGCGACATGACATCTGTTCACCAATTCACTTGATTAACGTCACAACGGGGTCACAGCGCTACTGCGGTGCACTCGTTTACACATTTATTACTTCAAAAAGCAATTAATTTTTATTGACATCCAAAATTTTTAATCTACTGAAAATTTTAATAAATTTGTGTAAAAAGGGAAATGTTTCCCGGTAATTTTTATTTTACTGGTAGTTATCGATATCTATATAAATATGAATGTATACTTCATTCATACTTACTTTTGAAAAGTAATGCTGTCGATGGAATATAGGTAAAGAGTTAAAACAGACTGTTTTAAATTATTCTGTATTTTAGATCAGTGAGAAAGTTTCTTACTATGTAACTGATCTGATTGAATAGATTGGCAATATTATATTTCCGTCTTTCGTTGGATTACGCTTCATAAAAATCCACAAAACTAACAATTTTCCTGATAAAAACAGAGTAATCGTTAAACATTTAAGTCAAAATTAAAGTATAGAGGACTTTACTGTCTAATGTTACATAATGCCAATACTTTTCAAGTAAACAATACATGATACAAGCAATCTGGAATAAAACCGCGGGATGCAAATTGCCATTTCCCAGTGCAATACGTTTTAGCGGTATTAAAAAACTTGAGCCATCGTGTGATCGATAAAGTTTCAGGAACTTGGCTTGTTTGAAAACTAGCCTTCATCATATCAGGTTTACGTCGAGGAATACAACGCTATTTGAACGCTTTTGAAGCGTCATAACTTTCAAAGTTATGTTTTATCAATATTATGAATATTTTCTTTATGGATTTGAGTACTTATTTATTACAGAGTATATTATGCCTTATCTTTAAATTCCAATGCGAAAATGTAATTTAAATTAATCCTTTTTTATTCCAAAAAGAATTAGACGGATACTATGATTTTAAACAAGTGTTCTGACAATGTAATCGGACATGGTTATATCAAAAAAGTCTTTAACAAAACCACCCAGTTGTCAAATTATAGATATAAAATAAACACAGTTTATACTACAAAGGTTTATCTTTGTTTAATATAGTTAGATTGATTGCTCGATATGTAGGCACAGAATTTGAGAGGATCTGATATTGAGCGGCAATAGACAACGTAAACCAATAATGTCGCAGGTTCCTCGTTTACCATTAATTACTTATTTGACACGGTACGGTGCGGGAGACAATAATACGTGGAAGTAGGTCACTCCGGAACGCGTATATTAATTCCCTTTAAACAATATAGATTAACACGAGTAAAGTATAACGTTTTATATCACAATTTGGCACTCACAGTGACAAGATTATTGTGACAAAAACTACTAGTAGTAGTTAGTATTATTCTTTTACTTAAGGTTAATAAGCTCTTCGTTTAAAACTCCGTTAAACGCTTATGAGATAATCTACGTCCTGACTCTTTTGTTCGTCGTTATAAGGTTTCTAAGAATTTTAATATTATTATTAAACAACTATCATTCTACCAATATATTAGGTACTAACAATTTTTCTGAGATAAAACTAATGCAAATATGATGCATGTGTTAAGTCTCAGAGGTGTTTGATTGTGAGGTTATCTTTAGACAAGCCACACAAGTTACGAGTTTGAAGCACGATCTTGATTTTTCATAAGTAACCTACATGCAAACCCTAGCATGTTTATAGTTATGTGTACTATGGAATTCGGTTATGCCTGCAAATTTAAAACCTTCATGAAAAACCGAACGTGTGTGGCTTATTTTATACTCGTCCCCCAGTCCGGGATTTATATCACAAGATCAAAGCATAATGCTGCACTTAATGTAATTAAGTTGCCCCTTTAATCATGCATGTATTTTAGCGACTACCGCCGTATCTACCTGACTAACAGGAAACAAATTTACACAGATTACTCAGAAAGTAAAAGACTTATTATAACTATGGGTTTCTATCGCCGTCACATCCATAGAGACATATTGTTATTCTTTTTGTATTTTTTTTTTCAGAGTAAATGACAAATTACTTATGAGTTTTAAATTGAAAGTTGAAAAATCTTGCATTAGTAAGGAGATGTCAATTTAAAAACTATTTAGTAGAAAGTGTTCGTAATTCTATGTCTATTGAAGTGAATTTCTGTTGGGGGGCTAATATTAATCGTTTATATCAGTGAGCGTTCCCGTATTGACCCTAATCAAACAATCCAAACACATAACATGTTAAACGTCATAAGTTGAAAGCGATTTGTGTAAGCAGTACTGAATCAAACGTTGAGCTAAAACCAATATTGTTTGACATCGGCCTCAAAGCAGACTGTTTGTGGTAGGGAGATAGCATTAACTAGTCAATTTGTGGTACCGTATATAGGTAACAAACAGGTTTGTAGGTTAGAGTCGCGGATTCGTTTGTATGTTGTTTAGTTATCTCCATACGTGTGTAATACCAGTGGGCGGCACCTCCCAACGAGGTGGCAACGTTGTCCGAATACAGAATTAATATAACAAGATTAACTTCATGAAACTCGAGTTGAGAACTGATTTAAATATCAAGCACATAATCGTTTCTATTTTATGAGATCGTTGATTAACGCATTTAGTCTTTAATTTTAATAGAGATTTCGCTGAACTGATTTTTTTCTAATTTAATCAGAAATATTAGTATTCAATTCTGTGCAAATCGCTTAGAAAAAACAAAACTCTAATAAAGTTTTAATTGAGTCTAGATGGCACTGTGATCGATATAGATTGCGGTATAGTTTTGTTTCGAGTCAGTACATTTTCACAGAAACTACAAACTACACAGAGGTTTAGATTGAATTATTGGTACAACTTTTAAAACAGCGCTCTAATAAAATATCAAATATTCACAATTAAATAATGTTAATATTGTTTAAGCAAAATGTTTTGAACTTTGCTATTATTTAGAAATTTAAAATGAATTCAAGCATTACTGATAAATTTACTGTAATCAAAACTTTAACTTATCGACTAATAAAAATTAAGCACTTAGCTAAGTTATAAGTTAAAATACTTGATGTATCTAGTGTGTTTTACAATGTTTCTTCACACCTCCCAAGGCAGCGCGGGCAACATCTGTTAATTGACCACAACCAGACGAGAACGTCATTAGCATGCAACTTATATTAACAAAGCCGGTTGTTATTTCTGTTCTATTGCAATCATTTCAAATTATTCCTTCGACTATTAAGAGTCGGACAAAATGCATAATAATATTTATCATTTATATTCCGATACTAAGCAAACTTGAAGCAAAGCTTTGTTGTGGTAAATATTAAATTGTAGGTAAATATTAAAAACAAAGGTATTGGACGATAAAAGAGCTTTCTATTGATGACAGTTTTTTGAAAAAGTTTTTCAATCTGTACGGCAATTTGTAATCCTTCTTGGAAATTATTTCTTAGTGCCTAAGTAGTAACAGAAATATGTCAAGTCTGCCCAGTAGTCTCTGGCACAGTAGTTTGGGCTGTGCATAATCTGTCAGTTTTTTTTAAATTAATATTTCTGTAATAGAATATGTGTTAACTCTTTAAATACTTAATACAATTTTATAATTCTTCGCGTATAAAAACAATATTTTTACGATTTCCCTACTCAAGAATACATAGGTGTTTTTAACGTGTCAAATTTCTTACGTTCCAAAAACTTCTTATGTTCCATTAAGGTTCCCCACAAGCTTTTAAAATGTCCTGTCACCTCACTTGGTTGTTTCGAGACCCTCTGCTAAAACAATCTTGCGTGGTAAAGTTTAAAACTTTGAAAAGGCATGGACTGCGGTATCTGACGGCGATGTGGAATGACTATCTAACTGCCTTTCCGACTTTAAACTTGAGTTGATGACATGTTAACAGGGTTGTCAAAACTCAAACTTTTTTATTATTCATCATAATTTTATTTTACTTATTCACTAATGACATATAATGATATTATTATAGAATCAATAATATAATATAAATATAATAATAATAGGTAAATGATACGCTAAATACTAAATTTTCTTCCTTTCCACTATCTTTTTTGCCGCGAATGGTCGATAAAAGATGACTATTGTTACTCTCCAATCAAAATTCGAAAATTAAAGACCTTAAACATAAATATATTTCAATAGTTCTTTCTGAAAAGATCGTTATAATCAAATCAATTAAACAATCATAAAATATAAATACAGAATAAATAATGGTTTTAAACTCACTGTGCGCCAGCCCTATAATTACACACAAAGTTGACAACGTAATAGTTCTATGAATCTGACATTTAGTCAGTCGAACTTGCAATTTATAATGGCGGATCTTGTGAGGGTTCGTCAAGAGTTACGAACTTTATATTGAAGGGAAGTTTCACATGCCTCTTTTGACTATTAATTAAGCGTACAAAGTGACAACATGAGAAGAAAGTATTTATTTTACTTATTTTATATTTTCGTATATAAATTATTTAAATTTTTTTAGCGTACATTATACAATTTCACAACGAATCATAAAAATGTCTAAATCTATGTATGTAATTATTTGTTTATTAATCAATTTATTTAAATACTAGCGGTCGCCCGCGACTTCCTCAGCGCGGAATTAAAAAACACTGCTGTAAATATAAGCTACCTTCCACTAAAAGTACTCAGTGAAGTAAAAATATTTTTAATGTCCCTTTTTCATTTGAAAAATGTTAACGTTTTAATATCATAAAAAGAAAAGAAAATAAAAGAAACGAAAAGTATTATGTGACTTGAAAAGATATGGGAATAGAAATCCGATTTACCGTTTCTTGAATGAAATATTCAGCGTAGACAACACATATTTTAGACAAGAGCAATTCAAAAGGGGAAATCGCTTACCGACACCCGCGGATATTGGCTCAACGGAACCGGTTGACGTAAAAATGATTCTGTTTCGTCGAACCTTACGACTGATTTAATTTTCCAAGGGACGTTTAACAATCGACGGAAATGGAAGTTTCCTTGAACGCAGCCTTTTGTGTCCTAATCTTGGAATGCTTGAGCAAATTATCCGCCCATTGAGTTGCGAATGGTGAAATATGTTTCACTATAAGTATTTGTTTTTACATGTTTAACATGCAATCGGTGTTGTATTTAATTTTAGTAATTCATTAAAATTTAACGCAGTAAGAATGTAGATTTAAAAAGTGGACTGTTTCTAACTAGATATATATTTGGTTCTAAGCAGTCCATTTTAATGAAGGATAACAAAATTTGAGTAGGTTTCTTGTAGTAGTTTAGTTATTCTGCATAACCAAACTACTAAAATAAGCGTCGTAAAAGACAAGAGATTTAGTATTTGTCATTTATAGTTAAAAGTGAAAAATACGAAAGTGTTAAATTTGGTACATTTTTAAAGGAAGGTAGACTTCGTTAGTTTATATTTTCTTTCAAATATTTAGAACCATAAAAACGCAGCAGTGTTTCGGAAGTTATTGGGACTACTAAATGTCTTTGTATAAACACAGGCCTTTTTAAAGTGCTATTGACTGGCGTTTAATGTTGCAGAGTAAGTGAACAATGCCTACGAATGACTTACGTCAATGCATTCAACATCAATGCATCTTGCTTGCATTCTACTTTTGACAAATGTTACTTCCATTATCAAAGTCATACTGTATTTTCAGGACTGATTTTTATGTAAACGCTTTCCTGATAATTGCTATTGTTAAACCAATTTTCATTCAACATTGTACATTATTTATAAATTGCAATTACGCTGACTGCAGAAAACTTTCTTGATAATATTGCATTTTAGATAAAATTGTTTGTTGTGATTGATCATCAAAGCTTTTAACGAGTATTTTTGTAATTTCGTCCGTGCTTTTAAAACTTTCTGTAGCCTATACAACCGATTTTTAAGGGTGACTCGTATATTGTCGGAATGTTATAGGCACAATCAGCCGAGATTAGCAGTTTTAATTTTCAGTTAATTACCTTCTTATTTTTTGAAAGCCTATACACAGAAGTTATCAAAAAAAGAAAGGAAAAATCAAGTAAATAAGACAAACTATAGCCTAGAGCTAGAGATATACGAGTATGTACTTCATTGGTGAAGCGACATAAAGCGGGATGATACAAATTAAATACTTGTATAATACATTACACAATTTATAGAAAGTGGCGTACAAGTTTACATTTAGAATAGACTCCCGCTAGCAAACAGATGACAGTCAGTGTGTGCTCAGGGCGATAGGACGGCCGGAAATGACGTCACGATTGCCCGTTGCCACACTGCACACGTCACAACATGGTTTATCTTTATCAGGTCAGTTTTAACAGTCCTTCAGAAATTCTTTCAACATTTTTTATTAATTCAAGCGGAGTTTTCAAAATGGGTTATTCATAAAATGGTGCATTGTAGTGTAACAATAAAATGTCGAATACTTTACATAAAATAAACTATTATATTGTGTGAATCTTAGGGGAACATACATTGTAATGTTATGAAAAAGAGTCATAAGTTGTAAAACATAATACGTAACAGTTCTAAAATGAGATGGTTAATACATAATATAATTACAAGAATTTTCATAGCTTTATAAGATCGCATAATTGAACACAAATACGAAATAAAATGACTTTTATCAATTACATGTACAAATATACGAGACCCAATAAGTTACTGTATCGAAGGCTAGCATAATTTATGTTCGGACATCGCCCGTTTTCATTTATGGCCTTGACTTCCGTTGTGGCCACACACAGAGTTCATTGTTCGGAAGCAATCAGGAGCCAGGACGTTGTTTGTGATACAGACTTAAAAACTGTGCGCGTTGTATGACTATTGTACCTAATTACTAAAAGTTTTGTATTTTTCCAAAACATTAATTTGACCATTCCCAGTAGTATTTATTGAATAAAATTAAATTAAATTGATTGAAATACCTACAGTTCTTTATATTTTAACAACTCTTGTAAGTTAGAAGGATTCTAGATCTTAGAATTTCTGTTCTGTAACCAACAATTAATGCGTAATAAAGATAAATAAAGTATATAAAGTCTGTTTTGAAAAAGAAAACAAGCTATTTTTTCGACCTCGCTTGCATCTTTTCCAGGGCGAATAAATAAAAATTTTCGGCGCATAAAATCGTACAACTTAATTTAAAAATCAGTATTTCAACAGTGGCATCGTGACCTTTGGCATGCTTATAACTCCCCAACTACGCTATAATTTCAACGCGGTCAAGTGGTTAGACATAATGCAGTCTTCGCTTTTCGCGTTTTTATACTCTTAAAGTCACTAATTAACTTGTTTAAAAAATACTTTGTATTTGAATGAAAGTTACGGAAATGAATTATGTACATAATAGTAGCGCCTGTAATTCAAAGAGGCAGGCAGAAATTATAGACTATTTTCTAAGATATACTTAAGTTCGCATTTATTTCCTAATACAGGAATATTATAACTCTTATCTGTTCTGGAAGGAACAATACGTATTTATTTTTGCATCGTATTTTGTTTTGTCACTATTAATTGTATAACTACACGGTAGTGAAAGATTTGTCATTAGATATTTAAAGTATACGTTTTTACGTCTAGATATCTCTTAACAAAAACTTCGTTATATGATACGTATTTAAAATTAATCTTTTAACTGAATGTAATAGGTACGTATTATACTTTAGTATCGGGGTTCACGAGCGGTTGAATTTCATTTTTATGGGCGTTCCATTGTTACTTACATAGTAAAAGCAATGAAAGTTTGAAATTGAAAGACGCGGACGCACAAAAGAATTATATTGATAGAGTAGATACGCCGCGCAGCTAAAGGTATTGTTGTGATTGAATTCATTGAATAGAGCTAAGCTTAGTTGAAAGTAAATATACTCTTATTATATTAAAACTTTTTGTTTACGGTCGAAAAAGTTATTTTATAATATTTATTGGAACCTTACAAATTACAGACATCTATGCACCTGTGTCTTATAATTGTCTATGATACTGAATAAATTAGCATAAATTAACCTTTATTTATTACAAAGTATTGTTTACAGTGGTAGACGCCAGCGACATCTGTTGCACGAATGGGCAGACTCGCCTAATATGATACTACGAACACACAGTGACAGGCGTCAAGTATTTCCGCGTTTCGTCTCATGAGTGTGCCTGAGGAGTAATTGGAGTCCCCTTTCCTTTCTTACAATTATATTATAACGAAGGGATGGAAAGGGGAAGTGAATTTGATGGAGGAGGGGACGCATGGGAAGGAGAAATATTTTCTTTCTGCGCGTCTCCTTCGTCGAAAGGTAGGCAACACAACGATATCTTGTATAGGTAGGAAATTATGGGCTGCGGTCGCTTCGTTATTTCGGCAAATTCAGGTTGCCGCTTGCTCATTTATCACGAATCAACGAATTGTCAAAATTCCGACACGTGCATTAAAATGGATGTTTGTAATTTCACATTTCAATTGTGCTGGTAATTATATGTTACGGAGTAATAATATTTATTTTGTACAATGAATGTCAAGTGCCTTGAGATCGTACAAGCTTTTGCTACATCGGTTGGTTGCATGCATATCTTTTTGTCAGAGGTTGTTTAGGAATCTGAACTCTTTTCTTATTTTTTATATTTATTATTTCGAAATTTGTACGTCGTATATCTACATACAATATCATGTTATGGGTTTGATATTCTTTTATTCTAAGCACGTAGTACATTATTTTAACACATTTGAATCTGTATGTAATGCGAAAGGTTTCAAAAAATAAAGCATAACAAAGCATACGGTGCTTTGAAACAGAAATTTCCACATCAAAACACTACGTAACTGAGTTGACAAAGTCTCCCTGCTGCGGGACAAACTCTCCCTTTCTGTATTCACATAGAGCGCGCTCTCCTCTTCACCTTATCCCACAAAAGGGAGAAAAATTGTGAGACGACGCGTCATTCAATGTAAAAATAAATGAACGTACAATAAAACCATTAAAGGGCTATTGCGTGCGCTTGATAACAATTTTGACACTTGATTTCTTTATTCTGAGCCCATAAATCTTGATTGAGACCCACGCCCGCTGCGCTCTGTTATTGCCAAGTGAGATAGTGCTAAATTTTACAGAGCGCTCTGAAAGAACGCTTTTTAATTTATTACACAAAAGACTTTATAATTTGTTATCTCGTTTTCCCTTTCAGGTTTACCATTAGAGGTATATTAAACTTTAATAAAAAGTAAATTAGGTTCGAATGAAGCTACCGACGATTTAATTATATGAATTGAATCACATCATCAATACAATATATGTCATTAACAACGTTAAATTTGAAGTTACCACAGCTTACACTTCGAAGTTATTATATATGGTTACATTAGTTTACAAAAAAATCTTTAAGTACTAGGTAAGTTAGAAATCATAAAAGTTATAATAGTTCTTACAAACGTTTAGGAAAATACTGAGTATATTTTTTGCAAACGGTACTCAGCAAATAAAGTCCGCATATTTAACATCTGAATGCAATGTAGAAGTGCTATTAACTTTTCATCCGGGTACTTAATGAAATGGAGATATTTCGCATGCGAATTATAAAGTCTGGCAACCCGCTCATTAAGTGAATTAATATGTTCAAACAGGCGATACTGCTAGCCAGTTTTAATTTATATTACAGTGTAACACAATCAATAAAAAATGTACAGATATATTTTTTAAATGTATTACTTCGATATTTTATGTGATTGAAAATAAAAAAATGTGTGTTAATAATTCGAATACTTCTTGTAACTATAGACATGAAGAATAATGATCTACAACGACTATTAATGTGTGCTATGCAACTTGACTTTACGTCAAAATATAGAAATTCCCCTTTCATTATTTAAGTTACTGGACGTGCGTCTTTTAGTATAAAATCATCATCTGAAAATAATTTTCTGGAGCTTCTTTAGTCTTACTACCTGAGTCATGCAACATCCCGTACTTTGTATCTTAGTTCATGCTGGCATGAAAATAACAAAAAATATAAAAATGTGAGAAGAAAAATTGCTATTTCCTAAATTGTTAAGTTCACAAGTGCATAAGGAACGAAGACTTGTAAAAATATTAGACGCTTGCTACATTTAAAAAAATAAGTCAGCCGGCGAGCTTTATACTTGCGTAATGATGAAAAAAGCAAAAAAATAGCTTTTGCATTTTTATCATATAACAGCGTATTTCGCAGTTTTATAAATAGTGTGTACTGAAAGCGTTTATAATTTATGTTCTTTTAACACTTGTGTTTTAATTTGTTATTTTTGTAAAATGTCGGTACTATTGTTTGTGAGTAATATGCAAATGTAGCACCAAAACATTTTGAATTTAAAGACCTTTTCCAGTAATATCTCATTAGTTCAAGCTTTCCTAAGTCTGAATTCAGACAAATCTCACGTTCAAGTTCTCTTCGCTAATAAAGCGTTATTACCAAGAATTTATACTGTTCAGTTTTCCGACTGTTATTATTGCCAGTATTGTTTTGTTTCTTGTTTCAAATAATTTTAATGTGATTTATAATTTTCCTTGTTTGTTGATTTTTTGTCTTAATTTATCTGTGATAAGTTAGCTAGTAAAATATTATTTTGCAGAAAATTGTATTGTAACTGTATCAAGTGACAATTTTCTGCAATCAATCTGAAGTTAACTCTCCTCGGTCTATTTATTTTCTTAAATTTAATCTTAAATCTTATAATAATAATATCATCTATATCTATATATCATCTACATCTATATAATAATCTAATAATAATAAAAAAAATAACTTAAATCTTAAATTTAAGTTATGGCATCATATTTTTAAAATTAATATGTAATGGTTTCACAGATAATAATTTAATTTTTGAATCTTAGATCAAAAAATTTATTAATTGAATTTTAATAATTTATAACATGTTTTATTTAATTTTATTTAACTGAATAGAATCTTTTGAAATAGATGTAGGATTCGACACAAAACATTAGAAGACACTGTATAGTCTAATATTATAGTCCTCAATTAAAAAATAATAGTAAAGAATGTAAACCTAAGACGGGTATATTCAGAGTATGGCTGATAATGTCTGATTAAATAGCTCGCAGATATCCTTTGTTTGAGTCGAGGTATTTTCCTTTAGCACGGCGTTCAAGTGCCGTGCCGCCAGACTAAACAATCATGGTGATATAGAGTTATAGAGTAGAGATTTTTTTAAATTATTCATGATTTTTTCCTGGATTGAATCAAAATTTACTCGCTCTGAATTTTTGAATATTTGAAAAATACTAAGTTAGTTTGAATTTAATCTTTCATTGGATTTGTACTCATCCTCACTCACTAAAGTAAGTTTAAATGGCGCGGATTTCACAATAAAATATTATAGATCCGATATTCAATTGTTTCATCTCGCTATAGACATTGTTGACGCGATAGGTGACAGGTTAACGTTACAATTCCGAACTAGGCAGCAATAGATAATGAAGAGGAAGGATTCGCACTGAGCCTTAATTATTAAGCGATGAGTCCAACCGGCTTTTTTATTAAGTTAATATAATAAAAGCAAAGCGGCCGCTGAGTGTGGAAGCGTTCCTTTGTTTGAAGCAAGACCTTTATTTTATTGCAGACCGCTCGGATGGCGGACTTCGTATTTCTCCACTATTACTAACGGGATTTCTCTCATATTTTACAAATATATTCCCTTTAATTTAACTTGTGACCGTTTACGCGTCTTGTTTACGGTAAAGCAATTTAACGGTTAAAAATATTATGGAATAGCATTTTGCAAGGAGAGATTTCAGTTTTTCGTAGTAAGTGTTTAAAAACATTACAAGCTTGTTATATTTTGTTGGTTGTCTTTTTATCATATAAATTGTAAAATATTTAATGAAAATGGTAGTAGATTATGCTATAATATGCCGTAGTTTTATAATGTCTAGTAAAGCCGTTTAAAAACTTTTATTGGAATAAATTAACCCGTCCTTTTGTTGGTCAAGCGTCAATTGCTATATTACTTTTTTACAATCTTCTGTTTAGCTTTACAGCGAATATTTATCCTGAATGTTAACTTAATCTAAAATGTTAATGTTTATAGGATTTTGAGATTGTATAATTTAGTGTATATTATATGTATTAATACTGTAATACATAAGTCCAGGATAGTATGGAGTATATTTCATCACATGTTTGACATTTACTTGTTTTTTTTATTTCAGGATGTGAGCGCCTTCGTCAGTCCATCAATGACGGTAACATTCATATGACCACAGTGGACAATGCGGTCACAAGCTTCTAAAACCTTACCTAAGAAAGGGGCTACAGGAAAAACAGCCGTCAAGGGTAAATCAGCTACTAAATCTATAAAAAAGAGAGCTATCACGCCAAAAAAGGTTCAAAATTTACAAAAATCGCTTTTAAAGAGTGCTAAGAAAAATACTCAAAAAGATCAGAAAGATGAAGTTTCGAGTTCAACGAGCAGTGCAGCTCCTGCTGTTGAAGAGACGAAAGAGCAAACTGGGGAAGCAAAAGAAGAAACATCAAAAACTAGTCAACCAAGAAGTAACTCGCCAACGAAAAAGCTTAAAAAGGAGCCAAAAGAAAAGAAAGACGAGGCTAAAAATACCCCAAGCAATATAAACACCAAAGCTACTGCACCCAAAAAATGCGTTAGGGTCCCTAAAATAACAAATTCTGGAGAGAAAATTGATAATGTTGACGGTAACAATGATGATGTAAAGTACAAAATAAATGTAGATTCATTGAAAAAAAATCAAAATTCTTCTAAGATAAAGCCTGTAAATAAAAAAGCACAAACTCCCAAAAAGAGAGGAGCCAATGTTACAAAACTTGAGTCACAAGATAAGGAAACGATATTGGAAGAAGACAAAAATAAAGAGGACAAACAAAGTGACAACAATGATAACAACACTTCTAATAATACCAAAGCAGATACTTCTGTCGATATATCAAAAGAAATTGAAAATGAGACTAAGGTTCAAGAAAGTGTTGAAAGTAATAAAAGTGTTGATAATTCACCGCCAAGCAGTAGTACGTCGTGTAGTACTTCATCAAGGAGTCAAGTAGAAATGCCTAGAACTGAATCAGAACGTCCTCTTAAATTTTTTACTTCAAGCCGGTCCCCTAGAACTGTTGATATAGATGTGAAGTGTTGTAAATATTCAAAAGGCAATGTAAGTGCATCGGAAAGATTCTTACCCATGAAATGTGAAACAAAAATTGATGAACACAATAAAGAAAAAAGTACATCTAATCACCTAGTGTCACAAGGGTCTGAATTTGATGTTTATACTTTTACAGATAAAGTTGATTCACCCAAGAGCATCTTGTCGGATTATCGTAATACGAACAACAAAAGCATAGGCAGAGTACGGCCTATAGCTCGGGTTAAGGGGACAATTGTTGATAAGAAAACTGATACCGAAAGAAAAAAATATTCTCCACATAGACCCATTGAAGAAGTAGTTAAACAACTAAAGGCAAACAAGCGGTCAGAGGGTTCAACTTCTGGTCAAAGGCCAGCCGGTGATCGAGTTTCTGACGCAGAATTTAATGTCGGTAATGTTGGAGACAAACCGCAACCTATTGTGAGTAAATCGTACAAAATGGTAGCGCGTAAATCGAGCATTACAGGAAAACCATTTAGCCCTATCAAATTTTTTGATCACGAATCTTCCTCTCCAAAAAGTGAGACATCGTCTTCCCCCGTAAAAGTAAACGCAAAGCAGACTTTATTAAAGAAGCAGCAAAAGCAAAGTAGATTATCCGATAAAGACATCGATAATTCTAAATTTTCGTTGAGAAAGAAATCTCTTAGTTATAGTTCATCAGAAGAAAGTGTAAATGATTCTAATGATGACAATGAATCTAAAGAATCATCTGGATCTGATAGTCCTAAAGCCAAAAAAACAAAAAATAAAAAATTCAAACGAATTACAGATAGTCAGAAAAAACCTACGTCAAAAGAATTAAAAGAACTATCGAAAGATTCTCTTGTTGATCTCAAAGATAACTTTTCTGTATTGTGTAATGAAAAGCCAAGCAAAAGGAGACTAAAGTTATTGTCCATGTGGGCAGGACCTAAAAAACATAGAATGGCTTCTTTAAATGCTATAGCTAAAGTTCACTGTCTATACGAAAATGAAAGCAGAACTCATATGGAATTAGGTTTAATGAAGACGGTGGACCGTCAACCAATGCCGAGTACGTCAAAAACGTCATATAATAAAAAGAAAGAGAAGTCAAAAGATGTGGAGAAACAAGACAGCACCTCAGAATCTGAATACGAAGTCAGAAACGACAAAAAAGAAGAAAGTTCTGAAAGTTCCGATGATAATTTACCACAAAGGACTTTGCGTGGAGTTCCCGGTATTAGAAGTGCAGGTAAATATTGGGATCCTAAATCATCTACGTCTTCCAGCGAGGACAGCGAAATAGAACAAAAACCGAAGACACCTGAAAAAAAGAAAACCATTTCAAAGCCTCCTATTCCAAAACCCGACAATGACAAATCCACTAAGCAGAAGAAGACAACTGGTATGTCTGTTAAGAAGAAACGTAACAGAAACGAAGTTGTCATGGATTTAAAGGATATGGTCGTGCAGAAACGTATGGCTAGCTTAAATGCCACGGCAATTTTGGCAGCGAGCTATGAAAAGCGTTCTCCTAAATCAAGCAAAGATGAAACTACTTCAGATTCTGGTAGTGATGAATCATTTACTCATAAATCAAAAAACGTGATCGTGGCCGGCGTAAAATCGGAGCTAAAAAATGAAGAGACTAAAAAAGACGTTGAGGACACTACAGTTACTGATAGGAAGCAGAAAGTTGAAGTAATTGTTAACCAAGAATCGGACGTAACAATAACCGGGGTATACTCAACACATCATCACGAAGGTTTTTGCACTGTTTCCGGAATGCAATACCGTATATCGTCTACAAGTCACACCCAGACGACAGCGACGGCCAACTGCGAGAAGGTAATTATACTTTTTTAACCCGTTAAATTTATCAGGAAAAAGATCTTTCCGGATTAGAAAATTTATATCGAGGCGTTTCGAACCTCATTAATGCCCGCCCGGTAGTAAAGTAAGTTCAATGTAAACACGCCTCGGGTCTTCATCCTCACATTACCCTTCATCGCTTACAACTCCGGAATCATTACGATGAAAAATAAACCTTTTGGTCATATATTAAATGATAAATTTTGAACACAAATTCTATACAGTCGTAAACAATTTACGAAGAGGGGAGTTTCGTCGCTGTAACTTTAGCCGGAGATTATATTGTCTAAACCGTTAAACCATATTAACGTAATGTTAAACACAAGCTTGATTAGCAAGTTCATGCATTTTATAATACTTAAAATGCCTGACTTGACACAGTGTTTTATTTTATTACAGAGACTGAAGAGTTATATGAATTGTGAACAATTAAAATATTATTTTTATCTTTTTAGCAACCAGGTGTATGTAATTTTTTAAACAGTGATATTTTTTTATTGTAACAGGAGGGATGTCCCCGTGAGGAAGGGTCCCGTTATACGCCTTTATCTGCACTATCGTCTATGCAACCGCCTGCGGAACATCCTCATACACATCCACATCCTGGTAAGCATTTAATTTTAAAATAAAAAAATAAAAAAATATATACAAAAGTCTTCGACAGTTTAAATAAACAAACTATTGCTTAACCACATTCCCGCGACAGGCGGTACTCTTTTTCTCTTGATGTTTGAATGTGATAATCTAAATACAGGTATAAAAATTGGAAATTCTTTGATCGCGCTAAAAAAACACCCAACGGTTTTGAAAAACTTTTTAATTTTAAAACCTACTTCTTATGTAAGGTTTATTCATGTACATCCTCCCTACGCCCTTTAGAAGTCAAACAGTAAAAAAATACTAAGCTAATGTAGCGAGTAAAACAGTATGTTATAATTAACTAATTTTTACCTGCGACTCCGTTCGCGCAGAATAAAAAATAGAAAACGGGGTAAAAATTATCCTATGTCCGTTTCCTGGTTCTAAGCTACTTGCCCACCAATTTTCAGTCAAATCGATTCAGCCGTTCTTGAGTTATAAATAGTGTAACTAACACGACTTTCTTTTATATATAGGTATATAAGATGTTATTATGTAGTGAATAAATTGCGTTAGCATTTCCTTCCAAATAGAAAATATACTAAAATAATATTATAGAAAGCTTTTTCGTGTCGGTGTTTATTGTGTAAATAATAAACGCTCGTTTAACCTCGAACATAAAATGCAACACACTTTCACTGGAATCTTTTCCACAAGCTCGATGCTTTAGTGTACTTAGTAGATCCTAAAACATTGTATAGTGCTTGTTGGCATGGTGCCAGATGTCAATGCGATGTCTCGGCCTAGAGAGGTGCTTTCTTATTATACAAATAGCATCTATTAACATCGTGATTCCAAAACACAATGATGATTTGTTTATTTTATTACAAGTATTATAAGGTTTTGTAACTCATTTTCTACGAGTTTCGTTCATTGTTGTTTCTGAATCCCATCTTGCCTGGTTAGTTTGAATTGATGATTTAGGTTTTTTTAAACTTACACTTAAGAATTAGGTGTTGATTTAATAATTTCATTGTTTTAATAAATTTTAAGTTAACAGCATTTTTTTATTTTAATACATTACGAAAAAATCTTAATGGTTTACGATTATATTCGCAAAGTTGCAAGTTGTCTAAGGAAATATTTGAATCATTCGATTCTCCAACATTTGCTTTCCAATTACACGAGCACATATCTCGTATGTTACCTACAAATTGCTGCAGACTTTATAACGGTCTGAAGAAAAGTTGTTTCCACAGAAATGCAGTGTATTAGTCGCGCCAACTATGGATATTTTGTGGTGCAAGTTACAGAATATATATTCATTCTTTAACACATTAAATTAAAATAATCTAAGATATTTTAAAACTAACACATTGTTACAGCTAAAAATAAATTAATTAAAAGACCTGTTGTCACCCGTGACTCCGTCTGAATTAATAAAAAAAACTAAATTAGTAGCCTATGAGTTCTTCCAGACTATGTTCTACATCTATGCCAAATTTCATCCAGATCCGTAGAGCCGTTCTGGAGATACCTTGTAACAAGCATCCACCTATCCATCCATCCAAACATTCGCATTAATAAGTAAGATTATGTCAACTTTCTTAAATCCAAGGTTACCTTATTATAACCGTATACCATTCCTTGTCGTCGTGGTTCAAAACATTCATTCCACTTTTAATAATCTTTTCGAAATATAGATGGTTTTAGATTTTGCTAATTTAATACATGAACCTACTGTTTTTTCGATTTATAATGATTCATATATGTGACAATATTACTAGTTTTCCGCCGTCCCCTATAACTGGGACGTTATGACGCTAGTCGATGGCAGAGTTCCAATAGCGTCTATTCCGCAGATATTAAAGAGAGGCCACTTATCTAAGCAGCCGTCCAGCGGCCAGACTCCAAATCAGCACTATCGCTACTATTTGATATTCAATTTAATTTTGGCATTAGCTCATATTTAATAGAATATACCCTACGAACATTACCCTACCAATATTGTAAAAGTTGCTGTAATTCAACTCAACAGTATGCTGACAAATGTAGGAATGTTTTAAATGGCAATACTGATTAAAAGTGCCGAAGCACATTATAATGGTCAAGTTTTATTCGACGTTTTTGTTCATATTCGTTTTCATTTGTTCAAATATATAAAAATATGAAAATAACGAACACGATTGCAGCAATATGTAAGTTGAAGTTGAAATAAAATTCGAAACGAATTTATTTTCTCCGACGCTAACGGCATTGCATTTAATTCCAACGGCCTAGCGCTAGCGGAATCACATTTAAATAATGCGCGTTCATTAGCGTCTAAGCAGTGTAACCTATTTGTTATCTCGCTGCAGAAAAAAACAACACCGACTTCGTTCCTTCGCACAAACAAGTTTATACAAAGAGGCAGAATGACGGGAAAATGAAAATGCGGCGAACACTGAAGTTGTTTGAGTTAATCATGAAAGCCTGGCGCTAAGCGACTCGGCAGCTCCCGCTTTGTTTTGTTTGCTCAACGGATAAATGTATGACAACACCGAGATATGTTTAAATTGTAAACGAGAGAGTTCCGAATGAATATATCATATAACGGTTTATATTTTAATATTAATTTCCGTTTAGTTTATAACTACTACTCGTTTGTAATATTTGTTAAATTTAAATATCATTGTTAGTGTTTTTAGTTTTCGATTTAGTTATACATACTTGTTTCAGTGTAGATTTTTCAACTCATAAAAGTCACAAATCAGCTTTAGTTTATCGTAGTTGGCTTTCTTACTTTACAAAATTGAAATAGACAAGCACTAAATTAATTAGGTATTTAATATAAATGTCAGAAGTATAAAAATTTTGTCGGCTTACCAATATTTCTATTGGTTAAAAGATAAAAGAAGTATTAATTAAAAACACTAATTACTTAGTACGACACTTTAATTAGTAAAATATTCATAATACGTCATATTCATAAATGTTTTGTATAAAACGTACTAAATTTTTAATTTCATTATACTTACATGATTCACTTTCTGGCAAATTATACGCTCTACAGAACACGTTCGGACGTGGATTGTTTGCGGAGTGTTTTATTTGTACCCACTCTTTGGGGTTTTGGATATCAAAGGGAATCGCTATAAGTAGATAATAATATTTAAATCATAAACTGAATTTTAATTTATAAACAACAAAGTAAATATAGTTAATATATATTTTTGGAACGAAAACAATGGATAATATTTAGTTTCAATTATAAATTCACTGGATGCCTAAGTGTCCATCAATTTCACTAAAAGTAATTTTAATAAAGCGACTATATAATACAAAGATAAGTAATACAGTTAGTTTATCAAAGGCTAAGCTATTTTCCATGGTCTTGTAAGAAGAGCAATTTAAATTTGAACTTTGTCGACAGTTGTTTCGTCGTAGCATCGCTATAATAATGCAAATTACGCGCCTCTTGAATCAAAGCTCGCGTAAGCCTTTCCTCTCCAACAGATGCCATTATAATTAGGTACATATGACTCCGTACTATTGTAAACATCGTCAAATTATAAGCATACCGGCGATTTAATGAAATATTGTAAAATTTATTTAGATACACTTAACACGTTTGTCATCTGTGTTTTCAAGCCGCAGTGCTTAGTTTATGAAATCGCCAGTAAGATTTCAAACTTACATGGTTTTTATTATTTTACGATGACATACATAAACATGCAGTAATGTTTATATCTACGGTGATTTCTCTAATCTACTTGACGCCACTTGCTAACTAACAATAAGTGCTGTATTGTCAGTTTACAGTCAAGTTAGAAGTAAGTTTTCAAGTGCTGGAGCTTAAATGTAATGCACAAGAGGAATGAACGTAAGTTTGTTCATCACTTGTGCTTTGGCTTGCCATTTTATTTCAAATGTTCTTGCGAAGTTTATTAACAGCTTATGAACAATAATTTTGAAACTTTATTGTAGACTCACAATGAGAGTGGGTTATACGTAAATGTTTTTATATTAAGTACTTTCTCAAAAGGAAATCCATTTAAACGAATACTATTAATTCAAATTAAACCTAAAAAAAGTGTTCACAACTAAGTTACATTTGATTGTAAATTTTACTCGTTATCTTCTATTGTTTCGATTCATCCAGAGTTGCGGATAGCAGCAACAAAGTTGTATACAAACAGTTATTACAGGAAATCGAATGTAATGTTTTTCGCGACCACTTATGGCCTTTCTATTGTGTCTTCCTCTAGCCTAAACGGCTGGACCGAAGTGTTATACCAATCGCATTCTTTATGAAAAAGTCTTAAAGTGTGTCTTAAAGTCTTTATTTAAAAAATTATTTAAAGTCTGTTATGGAGGTTGGTTTATTGTTATTTAATTTTACTTCTGCTTGTTAATATAATGTGTTTTTTATAGTTCCGGAGTTGGGCGGTCTCTCTCGCCGCGCTGGCTGTTCCAGTGCGTTCTCAGCGCCCTCGCCTTCCGCACATCATGATCCAGGCAAGTGTTTTCTCTTTGTACATAATTTAATTTTATATGTATGAAACGCATAAGCAAATAATGATGACATTTTATATCTAATTGAGTGATTACCTAAAGCTTTGCACTGATAATAAGAGGTCTTGGTGACTAGAGGTGTTAACGTTTGGTTTTTATTTAATTGTATAAATTAAATATATTGTTAGGACTGTTGAGGGTAGTCTCAAAAAAGGTTTTATAAGGAAGCGTGCGCTGCTGCTCGAGACAGTCTCTTTCCATCCGCCATTGCGGAACGTCTGACATTTTTGTTTACTTACGTTCGGTTTGAGTTTATACTACAGCGAGGATTATTATGAAGTAGAGTTAAATTCATTATTTCGCTGTTAGTTTAATTCTTTTAAAATACTTTTGCATCAAATATCTAACAATATAATAATTTAAATATAAGATGATACCTAGAAAAACAACATAGGATTGATATGAAATTACTACATCATATTTTATTACGACGTATATAGGTATAATGATAGGAACAAACCAGTTGGATGAAATGGAAAAATCCTATGAAATTTCTCATTGATTTTTTAATTTACATCCTCTCAATTAAGTACAATAGGTTTTATTTACACGAATCCATTTAAATGTTTCTAACGTGTTGCGATGTGAAAAACAACATTCAAAAGTTGCAACAGAATTTCGTAAACGTTTTGCACGCGCTGAAACTTTTGCACTGACTGAAAACTGTTTTAACTGTTACGGGTGTATGCAATTTGTGACAAACTTTATTTATCCTGTTGTTACCTTTATTTAGTCGTCTATTGAATTAATAACAAAAATACTTCCTTTGTACAGGAATATTTAAAATTTTATTTTAGCTACTAACAATGATGATTTTTAACATTAGAACATTAGAACATTGATTTTAATTGTTAATTGTAATTAATTCTTAAATGTTTGTAAATTTTATAAAATCAGAACATCGGATAAAGTTTTAAAATACTTACAAAATATATACACTCTGGGTTAAATTGTGTGTTCTTTAAGTAAGATGTGGTCCAATTTATCTTCATGTCGACTAATCTCTGTCGCTTTCTAGTGGCCGGAAACTATTTGTTAAAGTAGTAAGACAACATAGTATTTGACTTTGTAATTAAGAAGCTGGTTTATTTAATGGACTTATCTTTTATTACTAGCTTTATAGATTCAATAGTTTGTGGTTTGTGACCATCTAATAGTGTGAATCATATCGTTTAAAACAAGTCTAAACGAACGAACATTTCCTATAAAATATCAGAAATGTTCAATTAAAATCTATTGTTTCATAGCAAACAAAAACAAGAGAATTACCTTCTTCATTCCTTCTTAATTTCGATTGGTAATATTTATTTTTAAAATAACCTATTTCTGTACGTCCCTCCTCTGTTGTTTAAACGTAGGCAACATGCAGATATCCATAGTTAGCAGTCGCTTCGCTACTTCGGCGAATTCAGCTGGTCGCACGCTCGTTTGCCGCCTTATTATAAAAAAAGTCCACAAGAGCATTGCTATTTACTCGTTGAGATTTGTTCTTGTTACAGGTGGTTTAGTGTTAGTACTCAACTAGTTTAAATGGTAATTTTCAACATGGTACATTCCCTGTCGCTGTTTGCATTCATTTGCAAGGTTAAGAGCGTGCATATTACTTAAGCTTTAAATAACTGGAAGGCACGATGCACCGTCCGCGTTATACTGTAGCGAGAATTCTTTCTCTCCGCGGTCTCTCGCTTAAGTAATTAATTCCTTTACCTCGCTGTTTGAATAAATCTTAGTCAACTCCAACATAATAAATGTTGTTCTCAAACTTTTTAAATTTTAAAAAACGTTGAAATCGTTTGACGGAATTCAACATAATTCTATTTTATGCGAGAACGAGATTCAAAGTTACTTGAGATAATAATTTTACTATTTGTTCTCTGATTTTTAAACATCCTTTATGCAATGTAGTAGATTTACTACGTTACCTTACACACATAAATGTTTAAATACACATAAGTAAGTAAGTTTTGATTTCCCTTTACTCTTATATAAGCCTGTCACACGGGACTCCGTATGCGCGAAATAAAAAAAAACTTGAATAGTAGTCTATCTATGTTTCCAGACTATGTTTAGCCGTTTTGGAGATACTTAATAACAAACATCCATCCATCTAAACGTTCATATTTATAATATTAGTAAGAAGTAAGGTACGTTTCTACGCTACAAATCTCATTTTCATACAATTTCTTTGAAAAAAAAAAGAGATTATTTGTTTCGGTACTGGAAACCTAGGTCAAGCTGAACCAAAAACTTTGGTAAGTGTTACTACTTGGTCATTCATACTAAACAAGTTCTTAGCAGAACAAGTTACCGTATGGAAAACTTTAAAACTGGGTCTTGACGGTTTAAGGCGAGAAGTTGTTTGGTGTCGGTCCGACTATGAATTAACTGTGTTACCTTCCACTGGGGAGTTTGCTCGCTCCAGTCAACTCAGAAGTCACACGTTAATATTCAAAGAAAACTTTTTTAAAGAACCCGTTTAATTTGCTACGTTCATTGCAATTTGATTATTCATTTATTTTTAAATCTTCATTTGGGGCGTTTAATGTTTAATGTCCATTTTAACCAATCAGCGCTTAAAATATTTTTAATTCGGCGACTCTTTCATTCCATTTTTTTCCTAAGATTGGGAAACTCTTAGGGCCCCCCTTAAAGCTGCTTAAGTAACGGTTGGTGAAAAGAGCCATAAACAATTTAGTAAAGCTTCTTTTAATAGATTTGATTGAAGAAGACTTTATTTTACACAATTCCATAATGTTAGTTTTGTGTTTTTTATTAAAAGATTGTACAAAAAAGATTATACAAAAAAAAGAGCTCGACATTTGATGTGAAAGAGAATTTCGCGTTAGTGTTATAACAAATCATTCAATAAATAAATCAATTTAAAAGCTCCGAGTATCAGATTTAGGTGTGTCGAAGTTGAATATTATTTCTCGTTGAAATGTTATTTATTTTCGAACAGCACGTCCTGTGACATATTCATTCGGCTGCGGTCTCGTGAATATTTGATATCGAGCAAGCGACGCTTGACTGCGAAACTGTTCATAGGATGTGATTTTTTTAAGCAATTTTAAACTTTATAGCACAGCGAGAATGGTAGACGTGATATATGTAGTTATCATAATTTTAAGAGGCATTTCTTCATTCCTTTTTAGCGTAAATTGTAACTAATTGAATCTAGCATGATTTAAAAATAATATAATCACAGAAGTTTAGTTAAGTGAGTTTTAAACGAGTGCGAATCGAGTGATGACGGCTCACGCTTCTTTCGCACGGAACGTTTTTAGTTTTTAATACGGTTGATAGACATTGTTTTAGTTTACTATAAAACTTTTAATATTATATTATTTTATTTTCGAAATTAATATATTTAATAATAAACTGTACAGCAACTACTGAAGTATGTTAATTCGTTTATGCGAAATTCGCGCTAGTTTTCAGTTTTAATACAGAATTAAAACCATTCTCTCAATATTAAAATACAAACCAAAAAAGTTAATGCTTAAAATAGTTTTTACACGGTTAATTTATAATTTCGATGCGCACTTTGTCATGTTATAATTTTAAGTTACGTCTCATTTTAGTAAAATTATACAATATAGGTATATTATGAAAACCGAAATTATTTAATACCTGTAATCGTTGGTTTCTGAAACCAAAATCCCCACATGAAAAATATCGTTATCCCTCTCGTTTTCTTTGACAAAACAGAGATAAAAATATGTCTTATACAGGGATCTCAGAAACCATCGATAATAAAATAAAATACGGCACAAAACAAGTGCATAGGTGTGTCAACGTTCTGTTAAAAGTTATTCAGAGGTTTGGAAAATATTCAACAGTTCCGTCGTTCCATAATTCATTTGAGAGGAAATTTCCATGACGCAGAGAAACCACTTTGCATTTCAATCGTTTAAATTTATTGAGTAATGGATATACAGTTCATTTCAACATTTTAAATATTACATTATTATGGACAATTTAAATAAAGGGCTACCAATTATGATTTAAGTGAATCATAATTGGTAGCCCTTTCGTATAGACATAGATGTGTTGTTAAAGTATCCTCTCCTTTATTTTATATTATAGTTTTTTTATTAAAATCTACAGGGTTTAAAAAAATATCTTACTTATATTGTAAATGCGTATTTTTAGATAGATGAATGGATGTTGTTTGTAGGTATCTCCAGTACGGTTCAACGGATCTGGAAAAACACATAGGTTACTATTATGTGTTTTTTTAATTCCACGCGGACGGAGTCGTGGGCGACAGCTGGTTTCTTTATAAAATGAAAATTGACTTATTAGTGTTATAATTGTCAGTCGCTCATTAATATTTTGTAAAAACAATTGTTTTGTTTGTTTACATACAATGATATATTCGTTTTATATTAATTAATGTTGCTGTTGATTTATATTTAACTCTTACTGATTTCAGATTAAAATACAGAAATAATTCTACAAATTATATTGCTTATAAAAATTCTGATGCCGTAAAAACGTTAAAAGTTATATTTGTTAAAATAGTTGAACGCATTTTGATTGGTAGCGTTGTACAAAATTTTCGGCCAAGGAAAACTATTTGGGTTAGCTACGATAAGCTTGTGGTATTTGTGGAACGATTTCGGTCAGGGTAATGACTTAATACCAAGTTTCCTTAGTTTTTACTGAATGCTAATTATAATATTTCTTTTTAAAAATAAACTTTCATAAGAAAAATTCTTAATTTTCACAGATACATTTTTTCTAAAAGTCTTAAACTAAAACGTAGTATCGGAAATCTACGCTAAGGGTTGTCCTTAGTGATTATTAAACTATAGTAAATGCGACAGTTTATGAATATCAATTTAAAACACTCAAAGTTTTCTACAAGCCTTCTTTAAATATACTTTTAATGGAACATAACATTTTATTCGTATAAAAGGATAAGCGCATTTTCTTTTATACGAGTAAAAATTTTCACTTACAAAACATTTCCTTGCAAATATTTCGTGTAAATTCTTGAATAAAAAATTCTTTAGAGTTTCACACTTACAAAAAAAACGTAATATAATGCTCAGTTTGTTTGCACGTTGAAATCTCAAAGGCGGCATTTGTAGGAACGATGTGTTGGAAGTTCTTTAGAGCACGAATTAGCCGCATTACACTCGACAGTTTCTTAATGCTACTCGGACTTGATTAAGAGGTTATTAGACGTCGGTTGATTTTTTAATATTTCCTCATGCACATTTAGGTTTTTTCTTTGCATGTAAATTTACTTCTGTTCTGCGTTGTAATATTTTTAGATATTTTACTTGTTGGATGCATCTTTATTTATTCAAATTTTAAAAGGATGAATAAACTGTCAGATATTTAAAATATCACTTTTATGTTAGTTTATGATTTATTTTAATTAATAGTTATTATTTGTCGCTTAAAAAAAACAAAAAAAAATGGGACCCATCTGCAAGCATTTCCTTTCGATTAAAATAATTTTTATCAAAATCGGACCACCAGGGGCGGAGAATCGCGGTAACACACATAGAAAAAAAATACAGTCGATTTGATAACCTCCTTCTTTTTGAAGCCGGCTAAAGAATACAGTAAACAAAGGCATTTTCCTGTAAACAGTAGAAAATGTGAATTTAAATCACAATTATAAAGCCGAACCTATTAATCCGTAAACAAATAATGAGTTAAATTGATCAATTCAAGCTACTGAAGCGACTAACCTTTGGCATATGAAATTAGCAAAGCGGCTGAAGACATTGTTTATTGATATGCATAAATGTCGTTGCCGTCTTAGATCCAGTTATATTAATAGCTAATTGAGGCTTGTTGGTTTGAATATTTATGAGATAGATTGATACAAACAATTATATACCAGGTATTCTTGTCTTGTCTTGTCATGAATGTCAATATCATCGTGAAACTGCCGTGACTATTCGTGTAGGTACTTTGTTTTTTTTTTATAGATAACGAGAGGGATGGTAATATCTAATATATAAAATTCTCGTGTCACAGTTTTCGTTCCCGTACTCCTCCGAAACGGCTTGACCGATTCTCATGAAATTTTGTGAGCATATTCAGTAGATCTGAGAATCGGCCAACATCTTTTTATACGGACGGAGTCGCGGGCGACAGCTAGTATGTTAATAAAGATGTCACTACAGTAAATTCACAGTTTAATAGTATAATTATAATTAACTGTTTGTATTTAATTTATGTTAATTGATATAGTATAAGAATTCCATATCATTCACAGTAAATCATTTACATTTAAAAGCTACGAACATTACCCTTGCAACAGATATGTTTACTCTGTTAACAATCCACATAATGAGACCGCTGCATTAATTAATAAAGTACTGTCGCCCGCGAATCCGTCCGCGGAGTTAAAAGAAAAAACTAAATAAGTAGTATACGTTAGTGATGCAACGGAAGTGTCTTAGCGGAACCAGAAACGGAAACAGATGTCAAAAATAAATTTTAGCAGAAACGGAAACGGAAGCGGATGCGGAAACAGAAGTGTAAATAATTTGAAAAAAAAAAATATTTGCAAATATTTTTTTTTTTTGGTAAAAACAGTTTGTATGCGTTTTTAATTTATTAAGGCATTGGATATCGGTGTCCTTTAGCCTTCAATGTATGTATTTTTACTCTGCAATAAGTTAAAATACGTGTTGACAAACGGAGGCTTTTAAATATTAAAACCATTTTACAAATATATTTCTTTATTAATACATTCACTGCTGACCACTCGGATCCGAGTGGGCAGAGCTGTTAGTAGCGGCGCCTCCCCCTCGGATCCAAGCGCGGGGGAGGCGCATCATTCTTACAGTGTTGTAGTGATTAGTACCACGTTCGTACGGAGGCAAACATACAAATATCTTGTATCACATGAAGCTAAGTCTGAACTTTGTTATGTATGTATATTTTTTAAATATATGTATTTCCTGTATGTGTGTGTGTGTATATGCGTTTTTTTGTGTATACGTGTGTGTATGTGTGGGTGTGTATGAAATGTTACAAGATCTTGAACCAAGAAGATAAAAGCTTGTTTTGATTAGTATCCTTACATGTTTTACTCAATATTCTGAAATTTGATGAAAAACTTGACTTTGTCAAAATCTTGTAACATATTAGTACACAGAAATGCGATCGTGGAAAAAATATCTACATATTAGTGAACTAAACCATTGCCATCCCTAGCGCTCAAATGCAAAAAATGTGTTTTTTTTATTGAAATAATTATAATAACATTATTAATTTATCTATATGTTCAAACATTCCCAGATATTAAATAAAAATTCACCATAAAAAGTTTTGTCTCCCAGCTGTTACCTTTTTTATTTTGCAAACAGTGAATGTGTTAAGTATCAAATACACCAAATCTACATTAGAAAAAGATATAATTATTTCGGGCGTCGCCAAATTCACCCACGCCAAAGTCACCAAATTAGGCGTCGGTGGCTCGTGGCACTTGTCTTGCAATCTGCAGGGGCTGGGTTCGAATCCCGTCATGTACCAATGTGTTTTTCGATTTACATATATACATTTATCCGACGTTCTTACGGTGAAGGAAAACATAGTGATGCTGCCTGCACATATCTGAGAAAAAATTCAATGATATGTTTGAAACACTCTGGGCCTGTGTGGTTGACTATGGCCTAGTCACCCCTAATTTGGGGTAGGCTCCGAGCCCCTCAGTGGGGATGTATAGTGAGCTGATGATAATAATGATGATGATATACTATATGGTTATCACTTATTCAAAAGTACATTTAATAACTCGTAAGTATGAAATAGTCACATTTTGCCAGTTGTCAAATTTTATATGGACAACAACTAGACAGTTAACTCCAGCAAGAGAAACTGATTGTTTCAAACAGCAGCAGAAAATATTACGCGCTTAAATTCACGAAAAAGTACGTAAACAAACAAATACGACAAGTGCCGAAAGGCCGCGCACGGACTGCGTGTCTCGCGCCGCGCATTTGGATCTCTCAGCCGTCGTAAAGTTCCGTTTTATCTCCGTTATAAAAGTTGCGGAAACAGAAGCAGAAACGGATGTTGAAAAGCGTGCGGAACTTCCGCACTTGCGGAAACGGAAACAGACATCCGTTGCATCACTAGTATACGTGTTCTTCTAGACTGTGTGTTAATGTTAATTTTCAGCGAGATCTGTTTGTAAATACTGGAGATACCTTCTAACAAACAGCCATTCATCCATCCATCTAAACATTCGCATTTATATATATAAAAGAAAGTCGTGTTAGTTACACTATTTATAATTCAAGAACGGCTGAATCGATTTGACTGAAAATTGGTGGGCAGGTAGCTTAGAACTAGGAGACGGACATAGGAACTTTTTTTTTTATCTTATGTGCATTTTTTTTTATTCCGCGCGGATGAAGTCGCGAATAAAAGCTAGTTTATAATATTAGTAACTTATGTTTGGCTTGCTATTTGTGCCCGACTGTTTGGAGGGTAATATGTTTCGCGGGTATGTAATGTTTTTAAGTAGGCATGTTTGTATGTACTAAACTGAACTGATTTTGACGAGAGAGGTGTCATTCGATTTGTGTTAATTTTTTAATTTACTACTAATTGTGGTTTACTAAAAATCCCAAAGTAATTTAAACTAGACACTTAATTACGTTTATTTATAGTTCTATACACAAAATACGGTGTAGACGATTTGTTACGAGGTCGAGACAATATTTGTTTACCGGTCTGAGCATGTTATATATGTTTCGTGTTCTTGACACTACAAACTATACTTCCTATAAATTTGTACTCTATGAGATTATTTAAGCCGAAGGCTATAAATATTTTTACTACAGCTAACAGTTTTAACTGATAACAAATTGTTTTATAGAATTTGTAAAGTTAATTAAATCATTTATTTTTAATAATTTTCTTTTTATTCTTTAACTAGCTGTCGCCCGCGACTCCGTGTGCGCGGTATTAAAAAAATAAAAGTTTTAAGTAGCCTATGTGTTCTACCAGATTATGATCTACATTTATGTCAAATTTCATCAAGATCTGTTGTGCCGCTCTGGAGATACCTTCGGACAAACATACATCCATACATGCAAACATTCGCATTTATAATACATATTAGTAAGAAGTAACAAATCAAAACTGCTGTAAACTGTATTTTACCAGAACAAATGAGAGATGTTACTTACGGATTATTACGAGTATAATATCTGTGTTATATCGTCTACATTTCCAAATTTAACTAATTATATGTTTCATTTAAATGAAAATTACACAATAGGAAAATTGTCGCCCATCATACTTGCGATTAATTTAATTAATGAAGCATCGGATACGTTTTGACATCCTCCAATTTGAATTACAAATCGTTTTATTTTAACCCCAGTTTGCTTAATGCTTTAGGGATTTTACGACCATTGTCATTCACGTAAATAAAATTTATTTATTGTAATACTTTTTTTAATTTTAAAATTACAATTTTTTTTTATTGTCTCCGAATTAATAGTTAATTTTGTATTAAGAATACAATAGCTTCTGATATTGTTACCAATGAAATGAAGTTGGTTAAAGAGTTTACTTAGAGTCGATAAGAAAAGACTAACATTTTTAATTTTCTCTTCACTTTAGTTATAATTTTAGCAGTTACAAAACTAAAAGCGATACGTTGCGGGTTTCATCTATAAATTACCGGTACGCGGTATGAATAAAAATATCGAGGAGAGGCTTATTATGGACGCTATTGCGGTTGGTGTGCTCTGAATACCTATTCATTGCCTTAATGACTTTCTTTTATATCTTATTACCTATCACTTGATACAAATTATCAATATCATCGATAAAACTCGATCTTTGTTTTCGAAAGACATATTTATTTGTTAATTTAATCATTTGAAGGAAGGTCATTCAAAAGTTTTGATCAACGGCCATTAATAATCAATCCTTAAGAACAATTGGAATATTACTTTTGGACTATGAGAGAATTACGTGAATAAACAAATAGCTCTCTAAACGGTAGATCAGGTTTTTCGTATTAAATCGTTATGATTATTTCTATTAAAAGAAACGGTATAACGGAAAACGTATAATGTTATATCTGCATCTATACAAACTAACAAATAGCTATTCCATTCATTGCTACGGTATTAAAGTTTATTCCATACGTGTATTCCATTGATTGCCGATGAATACCGTTCAGTTATAACGTTCAATTTAAAAAGTCGGAACTCGTGCGTTATTTTTCACTAAAAATATTATTTGTGCTAACATAATACGTTTGGCGGCATTTTACAGCTCACAGCGAATCGGAGTGAGCCCACACGGACCGGATTAAATATTTGATTTGGAACAAGCGAGTCGCGCGTACCGCAATTTTATTGTATCAGGACGTTTGTTTCGCTATTTCAGCTTTATGATTTCCTGTGTAATACGAACAATTGCAACAGTTTTGTTGAGTTATAATATTTATATGTTTTACAACGTTTTTAACGTTATTGTTAAAGGTTTAGTTTCGACACAATTAACACGCAAACAAGCTTTTAATTATATAAGAATTTAATCCTTTTTATGCAGAAGAATAATCTCTAGATTTCACTATTTGCATACCAAACAAGCTCAAGACCTATATAAAAAGAGATCTATCCTAGAGATATCGTGATTCGTTCGTTACTACCCCCAGCAAACTGCGGCAAAATAACGACGACACTTAAGCGAACCCATATTTTTCTATCAAATAGCTTGCCTAGCTTGGATTTGCTTAGTTCTATCGAGTTTACGTCGATTTTTTTTTTCAGTCAGTATACCAATATAAATTAGTAAAATGTCTGCAAATTCGGAATGTAATTCTACTTTACTATGCCATCGTCTTACGTCACAACTGAGCCAGACCCAAGACGGGGTCACGAATAAAAACACGGAGCTATATGAGAGGCTTATTATAAAGATAAAAGGCATTACGAGACCTGAATTCGTATTTACTCTACCTACCTTTAATGTAAAAGCTTTGGAATACTTATAATGACGTCATTTACCAATGAGGCAGTTCATTTAATGACGTTCGTCTTGTAGTTTGCTGTATTAGTAGAGTTTAATGGTAACGTATAAGTAGAAAACACATACAAATATTTTTCGCAATAGATTTTTCTAAATCTATAATAAATTTTTTTGAGACAAATTATTATCAGAGAAGGCAAACATTAAGATAACGACAAATGCGACACAAGCAATGCGACGGTTCGCAGCATATTTATGTCGAGCTCGTAATTGTCTATTATTTTATCGATCGATCTATCTGGCAGTTCATTGGTGACCTTTTAATCGTTTGTTTTACTTCATAATTATTATTTAGTTTAAGACTAGCTGTCGCCCGCAACTCCGTCCGCGCGCAGTTAAAAAAACTTAATAGCGGTATGAATTTTTTCTCGCCTTTTAAACCTTCCCTAGACCTCCACGAACATTTCAAGACTAAGATATGATAGATCCGTTCAGCCGTTCTCGAGTTTTAGTGAGACTAACGAACAGCAATTCATTTTTATATATATAGATTAAGAAAATTGTATCAGAATTTTCGCCTTTCGAATCGAGATAATAGCGATTAATATTTGATTTTACCAGTCTTCGCTCCGTTTTATAATTTGGGCTTAAAGTAAAACATTATAGTACTGTTCCTAATAATTATAAACGAAAAGGCGGCAAAAAAGTGCGTAGCGACAAGAAAAATTCTTCAGTGGAAGGCTACAAAGAGTTGGTACTGAATGTTAATGATTAGGTAGTTTTCACTGGAAGCACTAATAAAAAGTTCCTACTTTTTTTCTGCCATAACCTAAACCATACATATATTAGAATATTAATTTCAAGGCCAAAGAATTTTTGAAATTGAAACGGAAACATCAAAGTGATGTTTAACAAATTATTTCATAGAAAAACAAAAATATGTCAACAGATCTATATTTATCTCGAAAGAAAGATAAATACACTCCATATCAGCCTTTATTTGGGGAAGATTTTTGTAATATGTCCCTCATAATTTACGTTATTCATTGGAACGTGTGCGCTCAAAGTAATTTATGTATCTTCCAGTTTTCTTATTCTAGCGGACATCCTACTTTTCTTACTTAATTGGACTCCATTATTTATTTCCCCTTGTTTTCGGCTCCTCTTGCTTGTGAAAGGAAAAAGTGTTTTTCACGTCTTTGTTATTTATTATCTTCGGAAGCTTTGTTTGATGTTTAAATTCAATACTATAACGCATTATTTCATAATGATAACCCGCCCCAGCCTCCTTCGTATGAAGAGGTAGATAAATCTAGAAATTTGCCATAGGTTCATTATTTTTTGAGTTAAACTGTTATAACCTACTATTCAACTAAAAATTTTGCTTCTGTACAATATTTGTAAATATTATACATTAAAAGTTAATTAATATTAAATGTTCTTCGGGCTTTTCTACTTATGTAAACAATAAATTCAATACACAATTCTAAAGTAAAACGCCATTAAGAAAAATTCCGGTCAAAATAAAACTATTTTACCCAGATTTAAAGTAAACTAGCCCACCCATACTGCATCATGACTTCATTGCGAAAGCGTTAAATATCTAAGTAACTCATGACCTAAATACTAGCGTGTAATCCAGATGGTCGTCATTAGATTTAAATACTTGTTATATCGCATTACCAACCGCGCGTAGAGCTAATCCCCCGCGGTTGTAAGTATACTCTACGCCTCTATAATCGACATAAACAACCGTTGACGAGACCACTTTGTTCGCATGCTCATAAATAACAAAACCAGCCACTGTATATATACATTTGTAGTAATGTAGGTAGAGCTAATTCACTTTGTACACTTTACTACCGCTTTACAATAACAATTAGCCTGTTAAATGTGTTACTTAATAACTTAACGGCTGCTACTTATTTTATAACTTAATGACCTGTTAGGTCATAAGCATGAACAGTGAAAATGAAAAATCAAATCGTAAAACAAAAGATTACCGACAAATTATGTTTTTAGGTGTTTTAACATAATCTTTAACATACCCTTGAGTCTAAGTGAGGTCGGTACAGTACCTATGTACTGTTCCATAAATCTTTATCAGCCGTCATATCTAAATTCACCCCTTTCTTACGCATATCTTCTTTCATACAATCCATCCATACTTTCTTTGGTTATCCCCTACGTTTGTAGCCAGCCATGTATTAATTGCTGAGGCAATTCTGTATATCTTTTAACAGACAGGTAGTATTTTCTCTAGACTGGAAATCTATGCAGTTTTATTTAATATTCGAAGCCAATCATATCAAAAGAAATATATAATACTAGCTGTTGGCCGCGACTCTGTCTGTGCGTAATAAAAAAAGACATAAGTAGCATATATGTTTTTTCACACTATGATCTACATCTATGCCAAATTCCATTGAGATACGTGGAGATGTTCTGGAAATACCTTGAAAAAAATATCCATCCATCCATCCATCTAAACATTCGCATTTATAGTATTAGTAAGATAAACACTTTACTAAAACACAATTAATAAACTTTTCATTCCAACTATAGCTTACGATATCAGATCCTGTAACAATGATTAATAATTAACATTCAATAAACAAATAAATAAGCAAACTTAATGATTGTATTATAATTGCCACTTGTCATGTCTGCACAGCGTGTGTGTGTTTGCAAAATGAAATGTCAGAAAGTACAAGTATTGTTTTATACAGGAACGTGATTGCTTTTATAATCTGTGTGAGTCCTTTTGTATCTATGCCCGTGTTGCTTCAAACGTATAAATATGTTCAACCCCTTTTATATATCTCTATTACTGGTTTTATAAAAGAAAAAAAACAGCAAAAAAGTAAGTGTTCTTTTAAAACTTTTGTATTCTTCGATTAGACGCAAACTTAACAAAGCCTTTCCTGAGCCTATTTCAATCAAAACCGTACCTATATTATGAAAATAATTGACTTATTCCGTAGTATTGATTTTTGGTTTCATATGTAAAATAAATAGTTCAAAAAAATTGTAACAATCAACAAAATGTTATTTATGAAAACTTCGAAGCTATTTCATTCAATAAACCAAATGAATATACTTTATACTAACCAAAACTTCGATATTTATGTTTTACAAAACAAAGCTCATAGAATAAACGCATATTGCATTTTATAAATCGACCGGAACCTGTCAAACCAGCTCTTCGTTTCAGTTTATTATTCTGCAATCGACTCTCTATATTTCGGAAATCGTTAATGATTTTATAATTGGTTTGCTGCACGTGTATTAATTCTGGTAAATCGTTATGTTGAAATATCAGAAATTATCGTGCGAATAAGTTCCAGTTTTTAAGGATTTTATAGTTCATTAAACTTTTTTAAATTAAATTTTAATTATGATTGAAAAGAGGATTGTCGTGGTTAAGACTATATTATGCTGCCATGTCTTACTTCTTACTAATAAATGCGATTGTTAAGATGGATGGATGGATGGAAATTTGTTTGAAGTTATGTCCGAAACTGCTCATCGGATCTTAACGAAATTTGGCACAGATCTAGAACATACTCTGGAAAAACACATAGACTACTCATTAAGCTACTAAGGTGTTTTTTTTAATTTCGCGTGGACGGACTTGCGGGCGACTGCTAGTAAACACACTAGTAAAAACATAAGTATTACCTTCTTTTGACAGTTTTTCATGACCTACTTTTTAATATTCAATTACGTCAAATATGAAATGTACAAACTGAAAGCAGATTTTAAACCGAGTAGCATTTGCATTTCATTCGTTTCTTATTTTATTATCATTATACAATTTTCCAAGAAATTATTCAGCTATCAAAGCTTTTAGCATTTTAATCTTGCGATTTCAGCAACAGTTTGTGCTCCAACTTAATGTACCAACTTTTAATTTAATTTCTTAAATTTGTTAACTTTCATTTTACCATTCCATCGATGACATTAATCTGTTCAAGGGTAGGGGTAAAATTAATTTACGATTATGTTAAGATTTGGAAAGTCAACAGAGCATTGAAGATTTCGCCGATACTGTCTCTGATAAAAGCTTATGTTGTGCTTGTATTATTAGTTTTAGCAGTTTACATGGATTCCGTGTTATACGATAAATTTGGCATGAAAAATAAAAGTTCATTTATCAGTCTAGTTCCTTTTCGCCGTTGCTGCTTAGTACAAGCAACAAAGTTGACAAAACTTGGAAGCATTCGCAACCCTTTACAAGAGTACAGCAACTCCCCTCTGAAAAACACTGCATAAATTCGAAGTATGTAGCGGCAAATCATTGGAGCGCAATGCATTCGTTTTCACTTCATTTTAAATTCCGCCGAAGCAATCGAGCGCCGTTCGCCACGTGCGGCAGGGATTGCTTTAAACGCATTTCTCGGAAAGCCGATTACAACTCGATTCAGACCGATGTTGTATTACCAATTGCCGCTATGAATTGATCGTTATTACATTGTGTTGAATTGTTTAGTTTAACCTAGTCGATGTTGTGTTCTTAGAATAATGAACAGATAAATTGCTGTACGACAATCATGCCAGATTTATTTTTTAATTTCAGTGACAGCTTTAAAATGGAATTCACAAAGAGAACGTATCTAAAATTCACTACATTAGCTACTTACTTGTAAAACAAACTAGGTACAATAAATCGCAGCACCGGATCAGTCGATTTCACTGTCGATAGAGGACTTGTAGCAATTTTAAAACACTGGAAAAATCTTATTTGGCATCTCAACGACGCTATTTTGTGTCGTCGTATATTTTGCACAGCTGTAGATTTACGAGGGAGTTACTGTTGCTGCCAGACGAATGAATATACACATTTAACGTACAAAGAGTGGAATTTAACAACATCTAAAAGAAAAATCTTATTCTCTTTCATAACAAAATAATATTATTGTTTTATTAATTTTCAACCAGGATTACGTTTATAAAATAAAATTTTTAATCCATAAATTTACATTGATTTAAAACTGCTAAGAACCGGAACTCAGCTCTTGCGCTTCACATAGTTAAACAAACGTTTTAAAGCAACAAGGTCATCTCAATGCCGCCGAAATTAAATTTAAATATTTGCTAAGTTATCTCACTTGAATTATAAAGCGATAATTATAATTGCTGTAATTTGTATTCAAACGTTCTAACTTCAATCATTTTGAATTTAAATACTTAAGTTTTTAGTTCCTTAAAGTTATACCGGTGTTATTTTATCGGAATATTATTATTGGAACTTATCTTAAGCTCTTTATAAGTTTACAATAGTTTAATTTGTGATATTAGTTATATGTTTTTAAACTATTAACGAGTAGCTTCAAAGTTTACGAACTGATGAAATAAAATTTCCAATCTTAAACTCAGAAGTACTACTTCGTCTATGCCTAATTTCATCATTTTTAAAACTTTTACTTGAAGACTCACAAGGATAAATGTTCAAGGAGAGTCCATTGTCTTGAACTTTCAACATGAAGACCTAGTTCAGTGGAAAATTTCTGCTACTAACGCAATCAATATTTTAAGCATGAACTTTAACTTAGTAGATTGTTATATCACGTATAAGAATTAGAAGATTTGTGTTGAGTCTTCGTTTTCTGTTATCCTTTCGTTTCGTTCCTTTCTTTAACATACAAAAATCAAATTACAAGTTTTTGTAAAATCAGAAGAGTTACAAAGGATTTATTTATATTAATTAGGACTATCGCCCTCGATTTCGTCTGTACAGATTATTAAAAAAATAGTCTATAACATACCCGCGTGCATCAGCTACCTTCCCTTCAAAGTCTTATCAAAATCGGTCCAGCCATTCCGGAGATTACCCGGAACAAACGCCCTTACGTACAGACTACAGACAAAAATTAAAAAAAATCGGTTGTACGAAATATTTTTTTTCTTGATATTACATATATACACTCCAATTTCATTAATATGTATAGATTTGGTAACATGAAGAAGTTAAAGGATAAAGAAACTCTTTGAAACCGTACTTATTTGCTTTCTATCGATATATTCTTGCCATGACTTCTACTAGTTCTGTCAAAGTGTTGAACCCAAATTTTATGTTCAAGTCCCATTCATTTATTTTATATGATTTAAGAGGCAATGTTTTGTAACTCATAGACTGAACCTAAGCATAAGTGATGAAACATAATATTCTTTGTTCGTGTAAGAAATAGAATGATAATAAAATAAATCCTAGAAAATAAATTCTCCGCTTTCTAATACAACGTACCGTTTTCCGTGAAAAGAAGTCTGTGTATAAAAGAGATGTTTTCATAAGCCCGTTGCGGTATCTACTGGTCTGGTGGAGGCCCCTTTTGACGCTACACGTTCAGGACTTCTAAATATTTGATAAATCTTATGTGACATTTTATTGAAGTTCTCGCTTTATACGAAAATAGAGAGACGAAATTTTATAAAAGTCTCGATTCTTTTATACTTTGTCGTATGTGTTTTATTGTTTTTGATTTTATCACCTTTATTGCTTCAAGAAATATTTATTAGTTAATCAATTTTAACTTTAAAGTAACATCTTCATTTAATATGTTTTTTATTTCGTACATTATCATAAATATTCACTACATAATTTGTACAATTTATTGATGAAGAGATCACATCATTAGTAATTTGTGACACAAGCACAAAGCACATGTGATTATAAGCTTAAGAAACAAATGATATGCGGCATACTTCACATAACTCACTCACTAACGTCGATAAATACAATTAACCTTCAAAATAATATAGCCAACACATAAGTAGTAAATTGTCGATCTCAGTTTCTTAGAATCAATCAATACATAGTATAAAACAAAGTCGCTTTCGCTGTATGTCCGTATGTATGCTTAGATCTTTAAAACTACGCAACGGATTTTGACGCGGTTTTTTTAATAGATAGAGTGATTCTTAAGGAAGGTTTGTATGTATAATAAATGCATAATATAGTAGAGAAACACTGATAAATTTAAAGTTTTCTAATGTGATGTCGTAAATAAGCACGTTTTTTTGCGCTTATATTGCAAACGCTGGCTGAACCCTACGAGATAGACCAAAATAATGTACTACAGTATTGTTCACCTTAAAAAGTTCAACAAAAAAGTCCGCGATGGTATATGTCTATCTCTTAGGGATAACCCAGCATAACCATTTTTATTCTTTTACGAAGTGATTTTAAACAATACAGCATTAATCCTTATCCATTTAAGTACCTTA
Organism: Papilio machaon; assembly: GCF_912999745.1. Lineage (NCBI taxonomy): Eukaryota > Metazoa > Arthropoda > Insecta > Lepidoptera > Papilionidae > Papilio > Papilio machaon. Next base: position 4,066,184 of record NC_059999.1, on the reverse strand, counting down.
AATAAATTGTGCATTTATTCTGTAGTAGGTATATTTTGCATTGCACCCGTGCGAAGCCGGGGCGGGTCGCTAGTGATTATATAAAACATGTAATTTATATTTTTTAGTAATTGTGGGGATGTTTATGGGCAAAAAGATAAATCAAATAAAGCAAAACGATAGTCCGTTTTGCTTATTTGATTTTTCTTTTTTCGTTTAATTTCATTCAATGTTATCGCTTAATTAAAGTATTTATTAGATCGATTTAGATAAACATATTAAATATTATTTTTTACTCATTGAATGAAATTAAACGAAAAAAGAAAAAACCGAAAAACGTTACAAAAGTAAAGTGACTTTTTTTAAAAGATTTATCACAATACGAACAGTCGAGGTCGTAATCCGCATTTGCAGTACCGCAAAGCACCAACTATTCCGACGCCTGTTACATCCCACTTCATATTTGGGTGTTCATTAGTGATTTTATAATAGCCCGCTGTCCCTCGCATTCGCACGCTCCATTACGCCCCGATGCCAAATAATTCGAATTATTATATCGGTCGTTGTGGTTTTCGATGTTTTGATTGTTATTATCAATTAAACTTATTAAATAATCTGTTACTAATTGTCCCACGTTCTATTTTTCAATCTGATTACACTTTTAATTTTAACAACATACTATAAACAAAAATAATCAACCTCAATTCATTTTTCAACTCATCCAAAAGCTTAAATAGTTATATGATCATTGCAATATTTACTGTATAACATTTTGATAGAATTATCTGTTTCTTTTATTAATATCAATTAATGTTTAATTAAATCACTAAATTAGCTGTTACTGCATGCAGTAACAGCAATCCATTCCAATGAATTCATTACTCGAGTGACAGTGATAACGTGCGGCAAAGCCTATTCATATAGGAAACGTTTCATGCGGTCTATTTGAGCGAAAAGCAATACAATAACGTGTCTTAACCAATGTTTTAGATAGGTTATGAACTTACTGGATTTAGAGAATTTACGAAGACATACCGTAACTAATATAAACTGCTTTTCTATACGTACACCTTTTTGTCAATCAAACTAGCGCTTTAATATTATCACATTTGATATTAAGAGGCAATGTTGTTGAAAGATGGAACGCGCTTAAAGTAAAAGTTTTTCACACAATGTATATAAAGACACCCGCGTTATGTTTTAAAGAAAACACTGATAACGTCACCTTAAGTATTCCAATTTTTCTCCATATGTATAACTTTACTAGAACTAGGTTTCATCACTTTATAGTTATAATAATTAAATGCGGTCTATTTTTTAGGTTTGTTAACAAATAGTAATGTTAAAACATACCTAAATCTTTTCTCTTCAATTCTATATAAAAAGTAATAAATGAAATATAAATATTAGTTTATAAATCAAAAGTCATGAATGTGTTTCACGCATTGTAATTAAAACATTCACAGTTCTATCCGCATGTAAATATTCATGGAATCGAGCACAAATAGATCCAAACCAATATCGGTTCTGCGACCAAACATTGTCCTCTGCAACGATTGAAACAACTAAATCAAACACGTCCCTGTCGAAAAATACAGGCACTTTCCAATTAAGCGATCCGCATCGGAAAAGAGAGCTTGGATAGGGCTGCCAACATTCAATAAATATTGTACCCAAAGATGTGTGGCCGAAACTACGCTGAGTGGATTATCAGGAATTTACTCTTGGCGGACAACAAGAACAGCAGCTAGTGATTCATTTTACAGAACTCTGACTCAAAGAGATGTCAAAACCGTTGTCCGAATATGCCCCGTGTAAACCCGCAGGTGACAACCCTAAACGCAGGACGCCCGCTATCAAGCCATCCGACTATCCCGGGGAAACCGAATATTTTCACAACCGAGGTGTCCATTGCTCATTCCAACTAGAACATAGGTTATGCTTGCTATGTTACATATCATAAAAAGTTCCATTTACATCCATAGTTTTCAGTCATATATGTAAATCATCAATCATATATAAGTTAATTTATATGTTTACTAGCTGTCGCCCGAGATTCCGTCCGCGCGGTATTAAAATTACTTTATAAGTAGTAGACTATATATCACTATTTTCTACATCTTTGCCAAATTTCATCGAGAATCGTTGAACCGTTCCGAAAATACCTTCTAACAAACATACATCTATCCATCTATCCAAACTTTTACATTTATAATATTTATATAGTAATCATCATGATCATCATCAGCCTTTATCTGCCCACTGCTGGGCATAGGCCTTTCCCAATGCCTTCCACAGTACGCGGTCCTCCGCCTTTCGCATCCTACAACTTCCCGCCGTGCGGATTTCTACTATAGCCTCAAATATTTAATCGTAAATAAAATTTATTATTCATCTACTATATGAAGAGCGGAGTCGAGTATTTACGCGTTGATGTATGAATGAAGAAGAAGCAGAACAGAACCGCGCTAAATGGAGGTCTTTGATCTCTGCCTACCACTCTGGGTTACGGACGTGAGTTATGTTGTTGTTAAACTTTAAATTCATTTTTAACATATGATGTTAAAGTGAATTTTGAAGAGTAAGCCGTGCAAGTTGATTTAGCAAGCTATTAAAATTAGACTAAGAGTTTACAATAACAATTTATTTTGCAATGCTACAACATGTTTGCATTTTAATCAAATATATATTTCTTTTTTCCAGGTAAGCCACTTACATACATACCAAGAAACGTTTTTGTAAGTAATGTAATACTTTTTACAATTTAATTCTAACCACTAAATTCAAGGTGAATATCGCTTGGCTCTAATGATCTTGTAACAGTAATTTTGAGTCACAGTCTCTTGTTTTTGGAACAAGGTTAGGTACATAAATTATCGTAAGCAATTAGGAAAGGCCGTCTTACAGACGTTCCAATAGTCTAGTCAAACGTATAGTATTTATATGACGAGGTAAATGGTTCTTACTTTTGATGTTGAGATATTTTTATTCATATGATTATTTTGTAAATCTTTAAATAACCATAACCATAAAAGATCTGATACAACTTAAAAAAAATACATTGTTTTTAACCGAATAAATATAACATATCTGGTGTAAATTAATTAGAACATTCACGTAAAAAATACAAGATAAATACAACGTAAAATATCAAAGAAAATTACGAGTTGGTTCAATTCCAAATATATTAATTTAACAAAACAAAAACGTCTCAAAGTATGAAACAGATTGTTCTAAAGGGTTATAAAGACATTACCTGAATCATGATAATCTTTCATCCCACTCGAAACATTGTTAAAACAGCACAATAGCGACAAAGCGGGATTTAAATAAGGGCTCACCGATTTTATCACACGTTGAAGCCAATTATCTTTGAAGACGTCGCGTTGAGTACCTCGTAAAAGACCGACAACACTTATATTAGGGCAATATCAGTGATCTCGGTCATGCAAAACGACATTCTAGATTCGAGACCATCATCCCATGGGATTGTTAAGAAAAACAGCCCCTACTTAATTCAACTTAATGTACGAGATACTATCGAGAGTACGCCGTCCATTCGACTCACGTTTCGTGTAAAAATACTCGAACGAGGATTCTTTGTTAGCTTTGTGTTGAGACGTTTATGTTTCGATCGTTGTTACGCAATATCCAGTGGTGCTCTGGTTTAATTTACTGAAAGTGTACGCGGAGCAGCTATAATAACAGTTTCGAAAAAAATTTACTCAAGAGAAGCCGTAATAGTAGTATTTTGCTTTAATAATGTCTGTTAAATTTTGATTCCTTTATGTGTATACTAACAACATTTATTAATAAAACTACCTGTCACCCGACTCCGTCAGTGCAGGATCTAAAAAAAAGAATCGGTAGCCTATGTGTTCTTACATACTATGTTTATGTTCTACATCTATGCCAAATTCCAACGAGATCCATACAGCCATTGTGGGTATACCCTCAACAAACATCCATCCATCAATACTTGCATTACATCCAAATTTATTTATTTATTTCTAGGAAGACCAAATATTTGCATTTATAATAATAAAACGTTGTCTTATCACCCTATCATTATTCATAATTTTTAACTTTGTTTTCTGTTTTCATTCCTCTTGTTAAATAAACAATACAGTTATAATCAATATTAGATACCATTATAGAAAAAACAACCACTTATAAATTCCTTACTTAATTAAGTCGGGTAATATCTATCATAACTGTCATGTCCAATTACACATCCAATAAATCGATCAACGTATAAACTTCCCCGATAAAGCTGTTACAACAATAATAATTAACACTCCAATTCCCAAATCTGTGTAACGATGTAACGTTTAGTTTAGATGCTGCGAGCCATATCCTTGACCCGATGTCCTACTTGTATTAACGCAACCGGGACGGAGCCTTGGCCACCTGAAACTTTAATCAATTACAAAGCAAAATGTTTTATGCGATATAAATTTCACAGATAGTGAATGCCGTCAGTTTATAATTTGCCTAAAGACTCGGTTTACAAAGTGAGTATTAAATATATTTCAGTACTTTGTGCCGATTGGTTTAGATTAAGGTCCTTGCCACTTCCTTAGCTGTCATCAGTTCAGCTAATAAAATGTCAAAAACAATCGGCGCACAAATGTTATAGAGAATAACTGTATTACTCCAAAAAATACTGTTAGACACTGTTTAGTTAAACGCGTATTTAACTTGTTGATATCAACGTGGTGAAATGTTTCACCATAAATATGTATCACCACAATGCTTTCGTTAGAAGTACTTTATTATTTATTGATAAAATGTTTAACGCCGGGCGTTAGAGTCTAGGTATAAAAAGGATTGGCGTATGTTTAAGCTAAAATATATTTGAAACAATGTCTAAGTTTTTTATAGTACGGCGCTAAATCTTTACAAAACATCAAAAAGTAACTGAGAATTAATTTATTTGATATACGATATGCCGACTCTATATACTCTACCATTTGTTTAGTGAAATTAAAAACGGCCGGCATTAAAGATCGTTTGGTGACATAAACAATTCTCAGTCTCCAATTACTGTCCCCTCGATAACCAATGACATATGAAATGGGAGAACAGTTCACAGGACTCGATTAATTTATTACACAATCAACGTTTTACACGTAAATGGATTTTGTAGCTCGAAAGGTCAAGTGTGTTAATCCGATTTTCGAGTTTCCCGCCGAATAATGCAGTTTTTATATCATTTTTATCTGGTTTATATAGTTTAACCGGCAATAACTTCTCGGTATTGCTGAAATGAAGCAACAAATAATTTCGGTCTTCGAAATTCAGTCTTTCTCTAACTATGTCCTATGCCTTCCACGTCATTAAATTCTTATTTTCGTGATTTTCTCTACGTATTTTCATAATGACATATGCTGTATTTTTTGTAGTAAAGTTGTTTGTATAATAACGACCTGCACATATTATCAATACACTAAGAAACAAAAATATATATTTAGGTATGTCATAAAGTAGTAAATAATGTTGTACATAATTTTGACAGTTAAAAAAACGAAAACTCTTATTAGACTTCGCTGTTACGTTTCTGTTTACCCCAATTAGGTTAAAATTGTTAGTACAATGCTTATTTTTTACGTAATCCTTAAAATTGTTTACAAGAACTTTAACTGCGCACTCAATATTTATTATTATATAAACAAGCCAACGACATCACATAAACACAGATGTGGAAGTTAAAAACTATTTATAGCTTACAATTTTTAGGAACATATGGCTAATTAAACAAGTACAAAGTATAGGTACAAGTTAAAAGTATCATGCGTGGTTTACATTATGCCAGTACAGTAGGACAGTAGCACTCAAAATCAAGCCGGCCAACTGGCGCCAGTGAGACAAAACAATCAATGTCAGGCCAGCGCTGCTGTACTACTGTACTGTGAGTTAGATAACTGCGAGTAACTAGAGATATTTCGGAGAAATAATATAAAGAACTTATGTTTTCATGTCATTCCATATGAGCGTTCTTCTGAGGATTATTAAATAGTTTTGTGGCGTCTTTCGTGATATCTTCGTAATACGGCCAATACGTGATAACACTCACAAATGCCCACAGATTCAATCTGCACTGTTATAAAGAAGTATTTTATACACATCATTCTTCTGTACTTTGTCAAAAATGACCAGCATCTTCAAAATCATTAATCTAAAATTATGTTTTCTTTCATTTAAGTTTTCCGAGTGCGTACGTTGATTCTGCATTGTGTCAATTTTGTTCCCAGCTGTCCATTTTATCAACCAATCAAAATGTTGAGCTCGAAGCATCCCTCAGCAATCTGTTTCTTTATAAACAATTGTTTTTTGTTTTTATAAAGTCTTAATACAACTGCTATCATTGAATAATAACAAGCAATATTTTGTATCGTGCAGGGATATCCGCTTCTAGAAAATACTTCCCGCGTTTTGTTAACGCATGCGTCATCATTTCCTATCCCTTTCTCGCCCAGTGCGCGGCAGTCGCCACTGCGCACTAGGCGGCGTCACCACGCGCCGGACGTAATTCCTTGCATCAAAACAATTCCACTATGATCGCCGATCTGCCACCGCCGCGAACGATGGAACAACCGTCCACGGAACACGACGCGTACATGGAACATCACGCGTACGCGGAACATCAAGGTACAACACGCGCTCGCTTGCATAGACAATTTTGGACCTGCATACCTTCTTAACGTATGCGGTGCAGTCAATATATAAAAATTGTAAAATTATAAATGCATGCGCTTCCTTTCTATAAAAATCTATATGAAATATCTTTTCTATGATATGGTTATATTACTGTCTTCATTGAAGATCTGATAGAGTACTGCGTAGTACAAACTAAGGATCATTGGGATCGAGAAGGTCGTAAAAGGCAGGAAAAGGTCGCGCGGGAGTAGGGTTGTCGCGACTTGTTGCGTTCCCGCTCGAAGCGTGTTTACAACTCGGATGCCGTATTTCAGTGTCGATTCACACGGCGCAATAAAACGCATTTCGCTCAATCGCCATACTCACTAAGTGCCGGCTTATGACGTATAATCGGGGCGTTTGTAACGCGATTCGCGACTGATATTGCTTTTAAATTATTCACTGATTAATTGCAAATGCAATTTTAAACAATTAGTTAAGTTATAACAACAAAATATTTCACTTTAAACGTCGACATGTTTCTCATATTAATGCATTGTTTCTTACATATATTTTACTACTAACTGTCACCCGCGACTTCTTCCGCGGGAATTATAAAGTAAAATAGTTTATAGTCTGTGTATTCTTCCAGCCTATGTTCTACATCTATGTCAAATTTCATTGAGATCCGTTGAGCCGTCCTGGAGCAACTTTTAAACAAACATCTATCCATCCATCCATCCATCCATCTAAACATTCGCATTTATAATATTAGTATGATAGTAGACTCAAAGACGTCTACGAGATAGTTTTTTATATTCCTTTATAACATGCTCTCTAACTGCCGCACTATGTGTGGTTAAGTGGTCCCCGTTAGATTTTGTAATCTACGCTAAGGGTCTATTTTAGTCACTAATTAACATCTCTGAGTGTGTAAATAATTGACATTGATGGGAATGTTGTACAACGCGTTAAAAATAAAAGTTTGTAGAGTTAAGTAGGCATACGTCAGTCGGGTGCAGGTGACCAACAGCACGCAGAGGTCGGGTCGCGGTCACCTTACGACGACCGTCTGTCGGTTACGTACGACATTAGTGAATCCAAGTGCTATCCAAATTGTCAATTGTCTCCTATTGACTTTGAAGTTTTAAAAGAAATCGAAGAAGCCATATCGATAACTGTTTGATACAGTTTAACTTTCAAGCGCTTAGAGGAAAATCTATTGCGATATGTCACGATCGACACGTTTAAAAATAATATAATGCACTAGTATTCTTTTATTTTTAAACAAGCCATTTGAATCGATAAAGGTAATATGGCTTCAGTTTCGAACTGAGTGTACTGTCGCAGCTTTAGATTCATCGTAGTATTTTTATTTTTAGGTATCATATTTAAAGTCAATTTAGACTACAATATTTTTTATGCTAGCCTAGCTAGCGGTACGATTACACTAAGACACTATGCACCGTACACTCAGTGTCTCTGAGTAACATATAATGTGTCTATAAACACTAGTGTCTCTTATTGCAAAATTTTTGTTACACAATTATTGTCGCGTCAGCCGCTGTGTAAAAATCCGACATCAGACGTTAATGACGCATATTTATGTCGGAATATATATCGTAGTCTAAACTTTAACTGGTATTTTGTGTATTTCTATACACTTATAACCAGCCACTATTCAGACACGAACATACCTCAAAAGCGTACAGAAATTAATGACCGACCATTTATGTCACTAATTATTCTGTACGGACGACTGTTCTGATGATCAACATGTAGTTTCTGTGCTTAAATCACACTTATAAAAGATATTAAATAAATTACTTTATCGTATTAAAGTTTAGTAACATAAAAATAAAACTTTCGCGGGCGACAGCTAGTCCCATTATATTCTATTTACTCCTGTGTTCTTAAATCAAAATTTAAAATTATTATTAGATCACAAGTACATCAAACAGTATTAAACCACTCATCAAACATATTTTAGTCGCGGAGGTCTAGCTATATAAGGTGACATACGTAAGTCGTTATAAAAAGTTAACAGTGATAGGTATGAAGACGGTCGGCGAACGCAAAGGCAACGCGGCATAAGGGGACCTATTAACGCGTCCCTGTCGTTTATAGAGCCAATGATGAGCTTCGAGCTTGAAGCAAGCTCACTTATTATCGCCTCAAACCGGTTACACAACAAGTGGTGATACTGACTTGTAATTTCTCATTTTTGCAGTTATAACATACGTGATATTTTTTATGACTGTAATAATTGTGTAACTGATTTCTGTTCATGTAACGGTTATTAAATGTTCGTAATGGTTTAAATATTATTATTTTATTATATATCAAAATAAATACTAACTGTTACTTGAAAATTCTGCTTAGCATTTTACAATTAAAAAAACTTATTACATCAAATATTTTAGATTTATTTTAAGTACATTTTTTATATCATCTGGTGTCTCTTACTAGTCGCCAATCCTACAATTTCAAAGGTATGTCGAATTAAAACGACTACATTCCGATATGAAATCAAATTACATGGCTCTACCAGCTAGTAACTAATTGAACTGGACCAAATTAATACGAGAATGACAAATGTGAATTCAAATTAAGCAAGCTCGATGTAAATTATCGTTGATATCCTGCAAACGATATAGAGTTCTATTTTAATGAGAACTGAGATCAAAATACGTTACCATTGAATAGAGCAAAGCAATGCTTGTGATAGATTACTTAAGACTTGAACAATTTGTTAACAGAACAATCGTCGTCATTAAAAAGCACGCAAAGTAAACTTTTTACAAATTATTATTATTATTTAAGATAACAATAATTTGATTAAATGCATAATAAAATTCATTTTATTTATTACATGATTATTAACAAATGAATTCCGTTTTTACTTCAAGACATTTTGAACTAATACTAACTACACTGACGAATACTTTAGCTGAAAAGGAAAATGTCACCATTCACACTATGATATCATCATCGTCATCTCTTTATTAAAGGGTCGGCACATTTGGGTTTCTTCTCTTTCTCCACACGTATTTTATCGTAAACTAGCTCTTGCCCGCGGCTCCGTCGGCACAGAATTAAAAAATGGAAACGGAAAGGAAATTATCCTATGTCCGTTTCCTGGTTCTAAGCTACCTCCCCATCAATTTTCAGCTAAATGAGTTCGACCGCATCTTGAGTTATAAATAGTGTAACTAACACGACTTTCTTTTATATATTAAGATATTGTAAATACCTATTATAAAACATCTACTAGAAAGACCAGTATCATTTTCTTCTACGGTAGAAAGCTTAGCTTCATCATAAAACTATAAACGTTGTAATAAACTAAATCATTTTTATATTAAAGCATATTACATTAACTCTTTGGTCTATCATTGACATTTAAGTACCACTTTAATAAAGCATTACTTTGATGTAATCTGGGATTATTTTATACAAAGTGTGAACTATCGATAACCTGAAGCATTCGGCTATAATATACCCATTTGATATTTATTTGTAGATAAAATTATATAGAAAAGTGATAAGAGTGTATCTCAATTCACCGGTAGGCGGCGTGTGGTGTCATGCCGCCCACGTCGCCCACGGCTGCCCACAAGTTTATGCATAATATTGTGTGAGGAATATAACTTAGGGTCGAAACATAAAACTGCAACGTTACGTCATATCGCTGAAGCCAATAAGTTACTTGCGTTGCATAGTAAGGATGTTATGGCAGTCAATCTAAGTAGATGATTTTTTTTAATGAATTTCATCAACCGGCTTTAGGTACATTGATGGACAAATGGTTGTCTATTACGGGTATTTTTTTAATATAAAAAGAAAGAATTTGAATAATGGGTTTGCAGTTTTTGAAGCCCTAGATGAACTAATGCAGACTAGATTCCTATATACTATAGATATTTTACAAGCGTGAATTAAGTTATTTACAAATCGTTCGATAATTATTGGATATAAATTTCAGTAAGTAATTAGCTACAATCATTTAAATAAGTAACGGGTGCTACTCGCTAATGAAATCTGGCAGCACTTTGTACAAAGCTACGTCAAAGGGTTTCAAAGTTAATTTTCTACCCTCACGGTCGCAGTAGTGGCACGTGTTACCTACTAGCCAGTTTTATTTTTGAACTGTCTGTAATAGTTTGTTTGTTTGTAGTATCAATTAGTTTTATATTATTCTTCTTTTTAATTTGATAGCCTATTAAATTAAATCAGTTCTATTAAACCACACGTTACAAGTCTGTGAGTTGACAAAAATTACAGGTGACGCTCGGCGTAATTATAATTATATGTCACAATATGTTGAACATATCTTTCTGACTCCCACCTATTGCCAATTAGGTTTTTTACGAATATACATAACTTTTACAAACTTTATTCTTTTCCAAAACATAAACAATTCCACACGGCTTAGATTTTACGTAATTTATTGATACTGAGACTGTATCAGTCGGATGTGAAAATATTCGTTAGTCTACTGATACGAGCACCGTAACAATATTATCCGACGTTCGCTGTCCGAATGAACGAATCGATGAATTATTCATACGTTTCATTCGTTCATCAATCCCTCGGTTACCAGTCGGTTAAGAACGGATTTAAACACCTTTATGACGGATAGTAAAGTTCTTCGGTTTATTATACGACATGATTGTGTTTCTATCTTTATCAATTCTGTTTTCTATTAATTTAAAATAATAGCTGCAATATGAGCTTGTTTCTTGTAATATGAAAAGCACGTTTTCACATTTTACAACTATCGATACGAATTCAAACCTATCGATAAATCGGCGGGAAAATAGACTACTCTGCAATAAAATAAAGAAGTGCTTTCAAAGCTTTTAGAAGCAGATTGTCAGAGTTATAGCGATATTTTAGACACCGTAAGGTGAAAAACTAACTCCAAATACGTGTAAAACATTCGTGACTTGTTGCTTCATATAATGTGCACGTTATCCGAGATTGTTGGATGAAACTTTCACTCCAAACTTCTTAAGCTCTAGACGCGATCGACAAGAATTAACATTCAATATTCCGGATTCCGAATTGAATATTTTTGTATTAGCGTATTGAGAATAATCTATAAATATAAAAGAAAGTTGTGTTAGTTACACTATTTATAACTCAAGAACGGCTGAATCGATTTGACTGAAAATTGGTCGGCCGGTAGCTTAGAACCAGGAAACGGACATAGGATAATTTTTACCCCGTTTTCTATTTTTTAATCCGCGCGGACGGAGTCGCGGGTAAAAGCTAGTTATTAATAATTAAAACCTATTTTAATCTACAAAACGATTGGTGTCTGATATCTACTTTTTCTACTTTTTGCATTTTTAACTTAACTCAAAGCTGAAACACTTACCGTTGGTTTCTGAGACCAAAATCTCGGTATAACACATAGCGTCATCCCTTTCATTATCTTTGACAAAACAGAGATAACAGTATGTTTCAAACGGGGATTTTGGTCACAGGAACCCACGGTTAACAACTAAACCGTGTTATTAATTACTTACCCTTTGCCCTGTAACTTGTTCTTGTGAGAAACTATTTTGACAAAAGTCCAATTTGAGGAATACAAAATGAAATTCGAGAGATAAAGCGTATGAAGTTATGCATGCTCAATAAAAGATCAAACCAACGACAGGGGACCGTTACGTCGCTTTACATTTCCTATTGCATTTACAACCAAATAGATTTCTAGGAACCATATATTTGAATACGCACTCACGATCTATCTAAACTTCTAAACCGATTCTTGATCGTCACATGTGTACCTACTTACACTTAGTTCAATTTTGCGGAGTGCAGGCGATTATTTTATTTACTAAAAGTTTATATATGTAAGGTCTGGGAACATATTTGCAGCCACTTATAATCAAAATTCATTTTCTGAAATTTTCACAAAAATCACGTTCACTGTAAAACTGTTGAGGAATAACTTAATGTCCTTCGTTCTAAAACTAACCGTGGATTTCTGAGACCGAAATCCCCGTCAAAACATATTATAATCTCTGTTTTGTCAAAGATAATGACAGGGATGATGATATATTTTATACCGCGACTTTGGTCTCAGAAATCCACGGTAAATAAATTAATTCCTTTAAAACAATTTGAGTTGCGATTTGTGCACGCTTTGGAGATCACAGCGCCACGGCTGCGGAGAACTTTCTAGGTCAATCTGGCCGGTAATTTATTTGGAGAGAGCGGGCGTGAACTGGATACTACATAATACGAACGACACTGTGTTGCTCCGCGCTATAGCACCACGACCAAAAGGGGATAATTTTTGTGTTCCCACATTGTTGTAAATTTGTATTTTAGTTATATAGAATCTGTTAATTTTGTTTTGAAAAACATTGTCTTAACCCTCACAAGTCAGTCCAATCAGACAAATATTTGTTTTGAAGCATACACAATAGTATAGGTACATAATGTATGATGTGTTTAATGCGCTCTATTAGTTGCAGACGCCGCGACCTCGGCCACTACTCAAATGTCACGGCTACATTCAGTTAAATGCTATTGCTGCGAGTTTAATTACATGTTTGAATTATTTAAATTACTATTGGTTCATTTGAACTATAAACATTATCTTAACGAAACTACAGATAGAAAAGACAGTATTGAAAAAATAAGTAGAGCGTATGGTTAAAAACAGTGGTGGGTCTGTTGATACCATCGGAATCTAACGCATAACAAAATATACCTTATGTCTTTGTTTATTATGTTCTTAATAAGTTGACTACGTCGATAGCATCTCAATCAGTAGGCGCTGAGATATTATTGAGATCTTTGTGCTCTGTCCCATTTGTCGCCGGCGCTGGTAATTGGTATAATATTTTTTGATCTATTATAAAACGCTCCCCAAGCATCTTAGTGCTTGTTAAGTTTGTGAATACCCGATTTGAGGGTAATTGGAGGATTCAAGTGAGGGAGCATCGTGTTATTTCGCTTTAACGATGAAGAGGACCTTTGATTTCGGTATTTTTATTACCCGATTGATAGACTGTATGCGGGTTTGTATGTAAATTCATTTATAACGGCCTAGAGCCTAAACAACGAACAGATTTTGTCGAGTAAGATGTCATTCGATTTGTCTTCTTCCCGTGAGTGTCAAAGGATACGTTATTTTGGCGGAAAAGACATACAGTGTACATAAGAAATAATGATCTAAATTAGTACAAAGTTCAATCTCACTCGCCAAACCTTTTCTTTTTTTACATTTTTTCGAAGCTTTCGAGTATATTATAAATTAAGAAAGTGTTATAACATTACAATTTATTTAATTTGAATAAAAAAAATAAAAATCTTTTTTTAATAAATAATGTTATCTGTGGTCTATTATCTAGAAACCCCAGATTAATACTGTAAAAACAGGTTCATCAACAACATATTATGAAATTGAGGTATCGTTCTTTTTCTTATTTTTTCTCTATCTCCCTTTCTTGCTTCCTTTTTTCTTGTTGTCATCATGTCTTTGAATTATTATTTGTCATATCAATCGGGACGGTATTCGTAAACTTTCTGAAGGTCTGTAGGTTAATATGTTTCTGATAACCCGCCCTCATTATTAGGATTGCTTCATTGTTATATGAAAATTGACAAACACACAACAAAGAAAAATATCTTATTTTAAGATTTATGTTTTGACTTTCAACTTAAAAAAAAATTGTTTAGGAATATAATTACAAAAAAGCTAGATTTTAGACAAAGTTTTACGAAATTTATATTTCAAAACAAACATTTGTTTTATTTTCAGTTTAATTTATTCTTCATTGCAGAAAACTCTACATTAACATTTGAAGACATTAGTTTAAATAACCTCGTTACATTATTATTAGATTAATTATATCGTACGTTTTTCCATGTCAATTGTTAAACACACATAATTGTTATCAAATTGAAAAATAAACAAACAAAAATATTGCGATGTTTTACAGCTTGGATAGAGATAATCCGCGATTTGCAGTCATTTGACATGAAAATATATTTTAGATGTGATTGTCTGTATGCTGATACGTTTGCGCAAATACGAGTAATCCGACAATATCGGTGTGAGTATTTCACTTGGAATTATTATTGAATTTTCAAACAATCCGCGGCGCGACGCGCTTTAGTTTTTACTTTGACATTCACATTCACTCTTTGATATTTAGTTAACTGAATTTAGCATACAGAGTCTAAATTAATGTAATAATAATAATAATTTTCTTTTATCATTTTATTTTCATTTACTTATTACTTCTATTTTTGAGGTTATCGAATTATTTTAAGCTATGCTTTTAAATTTTAATTGTATAAAGTAAACTTAATTTTCTAAGTGTATTTTGAATTTTTATTATACTACTAGATGTCGCCCCCAACTCCATCCGCGCGGAATTAAAAAGAAACATAATAAGTAGCCAATGTGTTCTCCCAGGCTATGATTTACATCTATGCCAACTTTCGTCAAGATCCGTTAAGCCGTTATGGAGATACCTTCAAACAAACACCCATCCAAACATTCGCATTTGTTATATTAGTAAGATTGTCTAAAACTATTTTTCCAAAATTACCTCTTTAAAAATTTAAAAGGTTCATTATTGTGTTATACAAAGTTCTTGATAATGTCTTTACAAACTCAAAATATTTTAAGTTATAAAACAAGACGTACCTATTTCCAAATACCTTAATGTATGGACGTAAGGCATCCCTACAGAGATCTCTCGCAAGTTTGCCAAATCACTTTGATAACTTCGCGGCCCGTCTCGCGGGATCGAATCAAAGTTTGTTGGAGTTTTGCCGAAATTCCACGACTAACATCACTTTTATTCCTCTTCTCTCTACTTCTAATAACCAATTTAAAGTATCTTTAATTGTAATTACTTAATTTAAACCAGTTATCGGTATTATTTTTGAGAAATATTTTTATGAGACGGCTTATGATTCATTTATGCTGATTAAACGGATTATCAGGATTTAACTTTATGCTTCTATCTCTTGAAAGTTTACCACTTCTTTAAATACCGTAAAACAATAATAATCTTTCTAGAGTTTTAAATATTTAAAGACGGTGTTGATCACTTATCATACTAATATTATAAATGCGAATGTTTAAATGGATGGATGGATGGATGGATAGATGTTTGTTTGATGGTATCTCCGAAACGGTTCAACGGATCTTGATGAAATTTGGCACAGATGTAGTATATAGTCTGGAAGTACACACGCTACTTATTACGTTTTCTAATTCCGCGCGGACGGAGTCGCAGGCAACAGCTAGTTAGTAATAACTAAAAAACGTATTTCAATACAATAAAAAAAATAGATAACAAAACAGCATTAGCTATGACAGAACTATTAGCCTTTAAGATTAACTTTATCTCGATCTTTAGAGAAATGAAATAAGTTAAACGGGTATGTGACACATCCGTTGTTATCGGTAAACGATGAGCGTCGGTACGGGACGTTTATCAGCAAATAACCACACGCTATCTTATCTTTCATGTTGTGATACAAAGGGTCGACCTTTTCAATGGTATAGCTTCAAAATATTGCCTACAATACCGTGTTTTTTCTGAATCCCTCTTAAATAGACTTATCGAATTATTGAGAAACATTATTATATTGTTAGGAATGGAAGGACTGTTGGGGGTTGTCTCACAAAAAGTTTTATAAGGAAGCATGCGCTGCTGTAGGGGCAGTCTTTTTCCATCCGTCATTGCGTAACGACTGACATTTTTGTTTATAAGTTCGGTTTGAGTTTATACTATTGCGAGGATTATTTAGAACTAGAGATAAATTCCTTATTTCGCTGTTTATTTCTTTAAAATACTTTTGGATCAAATATTTAATAGTATATATTTACAGTTAGACTTTGAATCTTCTGTATCTTGTTAATTACACGCTTGTAACCCAGATGATTAAGCAGAAATTACGATCTTTCAATTGGCGGGGTCCGCGAGCAATTTATAATGGTATGCTATTAATTTTAATTTAAATATGTTAATATTTAAAACAACGCCATTTTGTTCATCTTATTACAAAGTATCAGTCGACATTTTTCCTTAAATTTTTTATACATCAACGGTAAATTTGGTTAACTCTTTATAAGATTCGAATTTAAATTTTGGTTAATACAGTTTCCATTAACATTTCAAGGATGATCTCAAAGGTCGCAGACAAATTACCGCGTAAATATCACGAGACAGCGCGACCGGGCGGGACTCAAAACTTTCCTCCATAACTCAAGCACTACGCAATATTTGCCAGCTCTTGAACCGGCAAAAATAAGGAAAATGTCTCAAAATGTTTTCCTGTTATTTCTCATAATAGTACATTCTTTTTTGGCATAGTAAGGTAATGTTTTTCAAAGATATGTTGTCACCTATAAGCTATATTATACTAATATTATAAATGCGAATGTTTAGGTGAATGGATGGATGTTTGTTTGAAGGTATCTCCGGAACGGCTGAACGGATCTTGATGAATTTTGGCACAGATGTAAAACATAGTCTGGAAGAACACATAGGCTACTTGTTATGTTTTTTTAATGCCAAGCGGACGGAGTCACGGGCGACAGCTAGTATATTATACGTATCTACGATACGGCCTGACTTTGAAGAGTGATTACTCTGCGTTTTTGGGTTCAATTTTAAGTTCTTTATTACGTCTCTAATTTGATGTAATTAAAACGCTTTGAAATGCGAAGCTAGAACGTTCTCATGATGTCATAGGACAAACAAAATAGTTCAGTTTTTCAACTTGTCAATGTAGTAGTATTATGAAAGACTAGCGAGCGACTTCGCCACCGAAAATTTTTAAAAAATAGCCCTTTTTAATATGCCTGCATGCATCATCTACTTTCCCGTCAAAGTCCAGTCAAAATCGGTCCTGAAATTCTGGTGATTACCCAGGTCAAACACGACCTTGCGAACAGACATAGACAAAAAAATTATTTTGTTTTGTTTTCCTTATCAACAACGCAAATGCAACATGTGTACAAAATATGATTTATTTTTCGATATTACATACAGATTGACTAATTTTATTAAATGTAAAGAAAAACAAATTAATGTCTTTAACTGTGCCTAAACAATGAATTAAACCAATGACGGATATATTCAAGAACAGGTCTATTAAGAGAAACCTCTCGTAAAATACTGGCATTGTTATTGTTAGTTGTTGACTGCTACACGTGTTTGTTACACGTGGCATTACGAGTCAAACGTAGTTGTTTACTGTATAACATCGTAAGTACGCTGATGATCTGATAGTTGAAGGATTCACATATAGAACTGTATTCTATTTATCAAATTATGTCCAACGTAAAATAAAATTCTCACAATTTTCATGAGATTATGATGTATTCATTGATAAATCTGTTAACGGAAGTGAGAATCTTTGTGCTACTTCAAATTGAATTTAGTGGTAATACTAATAATTACTTTCATGTAATCCGTATGAAATATAAGGGTTTTACTTAATTAAACAAATAAATATCGGTTTATGGTTTTTATAAACAAGCTGAGGAGGTTGTTAAATTAAAAAAGCCGCTCGCAAACAAACAAACGTTAGTTAAAACGAGCACAAGGGAATAAAGCTCCCTTTAGTAGAGCGATCGTTACGGCCGGATGCTTTTTAATTTAGCTTTCTCGGTATAATTAAAACCTGTGGAGGCGCGCTGTGGCAGTTTTCGAGACTTAACAATAGATATTTTTCTTCTTTAAAAAATTAAGATACCACTGTAATAAGCTTTTTATTCCCTTTGTGCTCTTTTTCGGTTTGTTTAATTCTTAAAGATACTTCAAATAGAATTGAGATGATTCTCTTAAGATTGCTTTTCTTGTTTTGTTAATTTGTTAAAGCTTTGGTTTTGTAATTGCTTTTAATTAATTCACTTTGTTAAACCAACTGTGACAAAATTAACTTTGTGCTAAGTAATTTTTGGGATCACGACTAGAAACTTTAAACTTTGACTTCTGACTTTTCTACTCTTGTAGAGAAACAAACGCAATTCAATCTTATATTTATTATTTCAAAATCCTAGATAGGTCTATTTTTAGATAACTGTTAAAATTCACTAAAAGCTTATAAAACGTAGAAACAGTAAACTTATAGATACGTTTTTCATACTAGTAAAATAAAAACTAGACTAGATGAAGCGTGGCTCTACTCTCTGGATATCTCGTAGAATCTGCTGACAGCTGCCGATTTTTCTGAACAATAGTCAGGTAACGGTAAGCCGTATGCATTGCAATGTCGGCTTTCTACACGCCTAGAGCGAATAGCCTCTTATTGTGTTAGTAACATACTTTCAAATATTTAAAGTTAAACGTTCATACGCACGATAATGATCAATTGACGTCATTATAACAAAAAGTCAATTGTATCCCACTATCTTGTAAATGATCTGGGATTTCCAGTTTAGTGGCCATCCCAGTTCTATTATTATTATTATTTCAGTACATTCATGTCTTTGCACAGTCAAAGAAATATATTTGCTTCCCACTTAGGATCGATTGATTTACATCAAACTATCACAAATAAGAGATATAATTCGGGACTAGTTTTCAAACTAATTGGGCTGTGAGCGTCTAATTATAAAAAAATGAGTATGGATATGGTAGAAAATAAACGTCCTCGACTGTAAATATAATTTATTTTTAACAACCTACCCCTCTGGTCAACCATCTCCGAACTCCTTTACCTACTATGGTAATAAAATAATACATTTACACAGAACTATATTTATACATTGTGCATATGATTTGTGATATCTAACATTGAAACAATACGAGTATTATAAAAAAACAAACCAAAGTACCGTTATAAAATCAGAAGCACTTCGGTATCTTTATAAAGTTAGTGGGCACTCGGTTGGCCAATTTCTCGTTTCCGCCTTCCCGAGAATGGAGTGTCGGCGCTCCGGAGCGGGGCTCTCGAGTAACTCGCGGCAAATAGAGCACGGCGCGAGCTACGAGTAAAAGCACCTCCAACTACACTATCTTTATAACAAGAATGCAAGTCGAATATCTATAACCTATCCTCTCGACAGAACTACTTAACGGTGGTAGATGCCAGCAACAACATCAGTTTCTCGAATGGACTGTATCGCCCGTTGAAATACCTCGTCCACACAAAAGACAGGCGTCAAATGGAAGTAATTTCACGTTATGTCTGAAGACTGTGTGTGCCGGAAACTTAATCTTAGTTTTCTTTCCCTTCGCATCCATTTTTACAAGGAAAGGATGGGAAGGGTAAGTGGATTTACCGGAGGAGGGAGCGCATGGGTAAGAGAAATTCTCGTTCTATGCGTCCCCTCCTCCGTCGATTAAAGGCAGGCAATGTATCCGTAATTGCAGATAACTATGGACAGCGGTTATTTCGCTATTTCGTTTGCTACCTTACACTATTTAAAAGGTGCTAATTCAATTTATTGTAATTTTTTCAGCATAGCAATTTACAAAAGACTAATTTTTAAATTCTTTTACATTATTATAATTACTAATTAATCTTAAATATTTTTATAATGTAATTGTTTACTTAATAAACATATCGAAAAAAATATATAAATCATGTCTTCTCTATAAACTGTTAATAAGTTTGAAATTCAATTTGCTTTTTGCTAGCTTAGCTTAGCGCTCCGTTCTAATATCTCCGTAACAGAAAAGTTCGTTATAAACTTTTTGTTGAATGCATTCATTTAAGCTTTACACCTACATAGTATTCTGTCAGAGTGTATATATGGGATGATTGAGCTGACATTAAATAAAATCTTATTAATTAATATTCCTAAACAATCTAATAATAAATTCAAACAAACGAGTGAAGTGGTAAAATTAATATCATCAAAAATTTTAATATACAGAAAAGCGACTAACTAAGTTGCATACTATAAAAAAACTTGATCGGTTACCGGGCGCTTAGCATATTATTATTCTGAAGCGTCAGTCGTAGTCGAAATGGTGTTTGTAATATGAGTATGCGTATAAAACTTACATTAGGCTAATGCTTTCGAGCGTCGTCTGTACGTCTGTACAAAAGGTCATGAGGCGGCACTGAATGTCGATTAGAAGTAGTTTAGTGGGACACTCACATTGCTTCACTTGATGTTTTGTTGAAAATATTCTTCTTATAACGGAGTTATAGCTGCCTTCAATAAAAGGAGACAATAATGTTGGCAGTGAAAAATACATTGTGACTTGTTAAACATTGATTCGCAGACGACGAGAAAAAGGGAAAAGTAAGAGGAGAGCCTTAATCTTAGTCTATTTAGTCCAATGCATTTCACTTATTTTGTTACAACAAGGAATCTCAAAACAATTTTTGTTTAATGCCACTATATTAAACATACTTTTACTATTATGTTAAAAGTTTGTAATGAAAATAAGACAGAAATAATATATTGTTTAAACAAACACAATCTTTGCTTATTTTTTATCTGTTAACAGTATACAAAAATTCGGGGTTAGAAAAACCTCAGTAAAATTCCTCAATAAACGTCCAACGAATGTTTAATCGGTTCCCGTAACCCCTACTAAAATAACGCAAAAGGCGTTCGAGTTATGTCGTTTTAATTAAGACTTTGGTGCGGAGAAATTCCATCGGCGCCAACACGTAGCGGCCAATCTCGAAAATAAGCAATTATCAACTAGCTCTATTTCAAAAGGGATGTTTTTAATTAGTTCATCTTCTTATAATGAACACAAATAAGATAGTGTTTTTAAACCCCAGTCAATAGAAAGCGTTCTCTGCTTTCGTTTAAGCCTTCAGTAATTTATTCCGGTTTCAACCTAACAAAAATAATAGAATTTAGACAGGAGTTGCATTTGTTTTCTTAAATAATCTTGTATATAATTAAAAAGAAGACGTTTCATACTCAAGTCTATTTCAAATATGCGTTAAGGAAAACAGTTCACAAATCTATTTTGTTCAACAAATAAGGTGAATGTTGAATCACATTTAATGGGCCATGTTAGTAGTTAGTTATAACATTTACCTGTCTATCAACTAGAAGTTTGCTTTTGTGACGTCACAAAAAGGAGAATAGCATTCATAAAAGTTGTTTTTTGACGAAATCTATGCTACTGAAAATAATTAAAAAGATAATAAAACAGTAAAAAACTAACTGACAAATTACCGTATTAAAATAATAGGAAACAGCGGATCGCATAACTTTCCTCAATAACTCAAACAAAGCGCAAGTTTCCTCGGTTTTTGTGAAAACAAACGAAATAGTTGAAGTTTCAACAACTTTGTTATTTACGCTTTTTAAAGTATGTCCGTTATCGAAATTTGTTTATTTCGTAAGAAATTGTAACTCAGCTAGAAAACTTTTTTATCGAAACTTTATTACAACGATCTTACTTTAGTGACAAAATGTTTTTCAAAATTTACGAGCCTGTTGGTGTGTTCAGGCAACAACGAATGTTACTGATCTCTTTCTTAAGTCGTTAAGTAAAGGTAAGTAAGTTAAGATAGAAATATTTAGTGGCCAATTTAAAACAACTTAATTTAATATCCAATCTCTACAACATATTGAATTTGACGTGATAAAATAAAAAGAAGTATTTATCAAATATCTCAAATATGAAAAAACCGCAGACTAGCATATATTTATATGATATATTTTGATTTATATGATATCATATATTTTTTTAAACACTTTTGATGAAAAGTTTACATGGCGTTAAATTAATTTACACCGTAAACTTTGGCATTATCATAGTTTGATCACTTCCGCCGTCGCGTTGGCGGCTCATCCTTTTGCATTGTACGTACTGGCAGCTAGCGGCCTCCTTTGTTACTAACAATAGCAGAATAACTCCGCTCTGACGACGTCCTGCTCTTAGACTTTTGCCACTATCATTTTCTATTAAATCTATCACTATACGCTCATACGGCTCTAAGTGGGAATTAAATTTTAGCGACAAACAATTAAAATTTTTATACAATGATTTTTTATATCCTTAGGGATTTTATTTAAGATTAAGCGTGTAATGAAATAAACTTTATCTCTTCTTTACTTAAAAAGAGATCTTATCATCTGCTGTCCAACTCATTGTTGGATAGGTAATAGATTTTTGTTTTTCAAATCGATCGATTCGTCATTCGTGTCTCCTCACCCTTCTTGATCATTTCTTTCACGCAATCCATCCATGTATACTTAGGTATTTCCTCTGTTTCTGTTTTTCTCCTCTTCTGTTAACCTCCACATTCTTCTCGTCACATAATTCAATGTGAATTAAAATGTTTTTCCTACATAAATCTTGACAAAATATCTTCGTAAGATTGGTGAAAGGATTAAAAAGACAGAACTTAGTTCGCTCACATTTTACACACGGCTGCGTAATATCATAAGATCATACGTTGTTGTTGAAAGAACCGGTAGAGACCGCAGTAAGCGAGCGCTTTCGGTGAAAGCTTCACGTAAGCGCCTCGCTACCGATAGCTATCGTAAATAACATCTACTACCGAGTTACGAGTTTCACTTGGAACGTAAGTTTCGCGTTTGTCAATTGTCATTTATTTAATTGAATAATATTATTAAATCCGTGCTAAATTAAAAAAAAACTTAATCCTAAATCTTAACACCTAGGTGTTCTACCAGACTATGTTCTACATTTAGGTCAAATTTCAGCGTGATTCGTTCTGAAAATACGTAGTAAGAAACATCCATCCATCCATCTAAACATTAGTCAATCTATAAAACCAAAGATTCAAACAAATAAGTTATTGAACTGTTCAAGTTATTTCTCTACACGCACTTTAATTATAATTGTCAATAACGCAGACAACTGCTATTTCACTGGAGGACGTGTCAAACTAGAATTGTGGTAACAATTATTAAACGTTGGTGACTATTAACTCCGATAAATCTTGGTAAATATAGAAACGATAAAAATAATAAGGCACTTCGCGCTACGTAAAAACAGTGTAATATAAAAGATCAGCTGCAAATTCGCTTGCGAAATGGATTTTTAGATTTAAACTCGCTGAAAATTTTATCACAGTTCTGCGTAGCTTTTAAAGTAAAGCTGTATAGTGTAGCGCTCACTTCGACTAGTTTTTATTACACTAAATGGATTGAATCCGAACTACTTAATAAGTTAGCTGTAATGAATCCAGATAGTTTTAAAACTTTGGAAGTAAGACTTGCTATGTTTGAGAAAGATTTTCTTCGCGTTTTATGTACTACGTGTGCAAATAAAACTATCTATTTATTTTTAGTACTTACTGCTTTTGTTTTTAATGTATTTCAAAAAAATTTCATTACTATTGTACATTTTTTAATTTTATTCTTTTATGTCCTCTGGATTTTAAAAAATGAAGATTTTTTCAATAATTTTTTTTCTAATCTTCTACCTTTTTCCTTCAAACATTAATAAAATAAAAATAAAATAAAAACAGTTTATTAACCAAAAACAAAACAAATTACACTCATAAAGATATCAATTAAAGAGAAAAAAATAGTTCTTGGCTAATGGGAAGAGGCTCAGCTGATGCTGCCTCCAGCTTGTCACTGAAGGCCGCGCTGGTTTTTAGCTTCCCCGTAATTACTCTAACAAGGTGCAGATAATTTAGTACAGGGGCAGTTGAGAGTTCAGCCATTCATTCATTTATGTTTGTGCGCGTGTGTATGTGTGTGCGTTTGTGCGATAGAGATATTAATATTATAAATAATACTTTACACTTACCTACTTTACTATACTTACACACTACACACTACACTTTATAATACCAACCTTTAAATTAGTAACATCTACTGGTGACATCCTAACAGTTATTTACCAATTAAATTTTTTCTTGATATTTTATTTAAAAAACTACATGTATGTTAATTAAAAAAAAACTTTAATCAGTCTCATTTACAGTTAAGCGATAAAATCATCATATAAAGTTATTTATTAAAGATCAATTTATTCAGACTGTCAGCATATTCTGGTATTTTAAAAGCTGTAAATGAAATTCGAAACGTTACCTGAGTTCTCGGCGGCGACGTGTCAGAGATAAGGCACGCATCCTCTACACTCCAAAACTGTATTACGTACCTGAAATTGCTTGCATACACGAATTTATGTTGATCAAGTGCTATATCTGGTTGTAAAATAATTTATAAACATTTCTAGTTTTAAAATAAAGAATCTATTTATTGCAATAAAAACTAGTCTAGTCTTACTCAACATTCCGGAAAATTATCTACACTCTTCCTTTATGATCAGGAATATATTGTTTACTTTTTTGTTATACTTTGAGTGTATTTGATATCTGTTTTATTGTGATCATGTAGACTAAACCTTTTGAATTATTTTGAACTTGTTTTGAAATTTTTTTGATTTGTATTATTCATCACAATGTTATAAGCGTAAAGACTGTATAATTATATTAGTATTGTTTAAAAAAACATCCATTTAAATAACTGAATTTTATACATTGAATTCCATTTAAATCTCATTGTATTAAAATCGTAAAATTCATATGTTACTCAGTATCCAATTAATGCTACAGGACAGTTGTTACACGCGCGTAATTAACTATTAAGTTGAGCCGCATGCTTGTTTTGGTTTACCATTTGCTCTTTTAAAAAGGTATGAAACGTGATGAATAATACCGTACGTATTCATTACCGAGACTAAAGATTAGAATTAGTTTATCTGTTTTTAAAAAGTTTTCTGTAGCCTAGGACTGTTTAGTTTATATACATAAATCGACGTAAAAGCTAATGTATTGATGCAACTATCATATTTATTCCGCTTCAACTTTAAGCAATAGTCTATATTGATATCGTCATTGAACATGGACAAACACAAAGACCCTTATATCCTTGACCTTATCGGAGTTATTGCAATGCGTAATGCGATCGGAACGATGGTCGGAAGTATGTCAAGGACACCGTATCCAGACTTGTAAACACGACAAACACAAATATTTTGATTCGACTTTTTTATCGCAGGTAAACGGTCCCTTGTTATTAGCCGAGTCAATGATTATAAAGTTTCGTAATAGAACATTTTGAGCGCATTCTTTTCTGTATGTAAGATTTACAGTGCGACCTTATCTGGGTGATGGCTTTAAGAGAGGCGCTGCTATCGCAGTTAGTTCTGTGAGCAAAATATAAAACCTCAAAGACATATAGAAAAACGTGACAAGATAGTTTTAGTACGACAAGGATCTTTTGACATTTTTTTTTAAATTGGACGTTAGAGAGCTACGATCATATGGTAACCATCGAGTCAGATAACTTCGTCTCTTTATATATTCAGTTGAAAATTTGCGCGTACTTATTAAAAATTTGCGGATTCATTAAAAAATATCGTTTAGGCACTTTAATTAACTTTGCCTAGGCAAATTACAAACAAACGGTATAATCGATGGGTGGCACCACGCATATCGTTTGCCACTCAAGACTTCGTCTGCGTAGGTATAGGCAGTAAATTTAGTATAGGAAACGATAACAAGATTTACGACGTGGTAGACTGAGTAAATTTAAACAGTCCTTGAGACTGTCCACACACGTGACGCTTAGCACCGGAGATGACGTAACATTTTTATGGTCTATAGATTATACGTTGGTATACTTAAATATTAAATAGAATCATTACAATTTATAAAATTGTTTAACGTTTATAAATAACATTAAATAACGACGTCAATTATAATTTAGATTGAACAAAAATAATTTTTAAACATAAGTAGATTTTATAATAATTATAGATCAATAGAATATGTTAATATTTTTTCATTTACAACTGTAACGATTATCAATTTTAACAGATATCTTTCCGACTTAAAAAATAATATATAGTTTCAACTTATCCTTACCTGACTAATCCTTCATTAACGAACCACCAGTTTCACAGTAACCAATACAGTGATAAAAATTCGTATCACGAACTACAAATCTAAATGCCGAGACCAACATGTGTTTTATATCCATCACAGTTTATGTCATCGAACGAGATAACATTCGTTTCTTTTATTGGATTTGTTATTTTTGAATAACAAGAGTTTAACGTAACAATTAAAAATACCGTTCCTAAATAATGTAATTTTATAATCAATAGTAAGAGACTTTAAAGGACTAAAAAAACCTGTAAAACGATTATTTGGATTATTTATTATATGGATATTTTTATTTGGAAAAACTTTTTAATAGTCCCTGAGTGTAAATATGATTTAATAAAGATCTGTAGATCAGAAATATATAGATCTAGTTGTCGCCCGTGACTCCGTCCACGCGGAATTAAAAAAGAACTTAATAAGTCGCCCATGTTTTCTACCAGACTATGTTTTACATCTGTGCCAAATTTCATCAAGATCCATTGAGCCTTTTCGGAGATACCTTCAAACAAACATCCATCCATCCATCTATCTAAACATTCGCATTTATAATATTAGTAAGATTTATAAAATAGTGATAACTTTTTCTAGAAAATGTCGTGTCTAGTTAATTATCCTTATGTTTTTCTTGTATTTTTTGCAACGTGATTTTAATAATGCGTTCGAGAGATACATCCTCTTCGGGATACATTGCAGCTGTTATTTACCAAAACATTGTCCGGATGTCAGTCATTATCACTCGCAAAAACGTTCTCCATTCTTGTTCACTTGTTTTTGTTACATGTAAAGGGTTCAAAACAATAAGGTAACAGAAAAGATAATCAGTGTATCTTTATCTTACTAGTATTATCATTTTTTTAGGTGGATAGATGGATGGATAGGCATTGATGTAAAACATTGTATGTAAGAACGCATAGGTTACTGATTAAGTTTTTTTTTAATTGTGCATGGACGAAGTCGCGGGCTACAGCTAGACTTATCATAAATGCTTAAATTATCGTCGAATATGAGATTGCAATTTAAAATGTAAATTAAAACATGACAGTTAGTGAAATGAACAAACCAATTAATCTGCAAATGACTATATTTTAATAAAGAACAAAAAATTAAGAAATACGAAAGAAAATGGGTAACCGACAGCCAACGTCAAAAATATGTAATTGTCAATAATAAAAAACTACATCGGCTATCAAAATAGCAAAAAGGTCTGCAACAGTTAGTATACTATTTCAAATTAAAATGAAAATCAATTATTAACTGACATTTTTATACGAGTACTGTTCGAATATGAAACATTTGCGGAAACCAAGTTTTTCTCACATTACGTTGTAACACGAGCTTTCCCTATATTATACACAAGTTCATTTAATTTTATCTCACAATTTCGACAAAATTCTGCCTTTTAAAGTGAAAATGTAATATTAGTTTAATGTCTGCAGTTGTTTTTGACGTTGTTTGTGTTTCTAATCTGTATGCTAGTAAGATTGACATTGATGCAGTTCAGTTGTTCATTTTCTTAGTAAACATTAAAAAGGAACAAAGATTGTTGGCTTGATTTGTTATTTACGGTGACGCATTGTCGGGCGTCGATTCATTCTAAATAATTGTACTTCATTCATATTACTTTATGTTTATCCAAAATTAGCAATGCTCCTGTTGTCATTTGTTCGTTTTAAAGGTTGACTCATTATTTGAAACGGTGTAATTTTACCTTCTTTGTTATTATTTTTAATTTAAATATTTCATTTTACGTTAGGCGATTTCACATTATTGTAACAGTCAGGATAGAGGACAGTCAGGAGGGGGGGTTGTGAAAAATAGATGTTAGCCGATTCTCAGACCTACTGAATATGCTCACAAAATTTCATGAGAATCGGTCAAGCCGTTTCGGAGGAGTATGGCAACGAAAACTGTGACACGAGAATTTTATATATTAGATACAGTAGGTCTGTGAATAGTCTACTATCTATTTTTCATACCCCAAATTGAAAAGAGTTACCCTTAACTTTTATCTTTTGGACAAAATTTTTCTACTCTAGAAATAATTTATACGGCAAAACCACGCTGGCTGTGTCACCAAGTTATAACATATATTTAACAATTGAAATTAAAAAAATATAAACTAGAAAACTTAAATTAAGTCTTAATGTTTTTTCCAATAAACCGTTGTCATATTGACACAACATTACCGGTTAGAACAAAGGAATGCAAAAGCAATTATAGATGAGTATCGTGAAGCATTTAATTTATTCCAGTCGAAGCAATTCGCATACAGTGGTACATCTGTTGTACAAACATCTATAATATTCATCTATTCACAGGAACGGTATTAGCTTGTGTACTTTGTTACGTCGTATTCGCCGCAATGACGTAAACGGAAGGATCTGAACTTCTTTAGATTACAGACGACGATTTTCCGTTTAAGTATGGAGTTACATTTTACAACAGTTCGGAAAATGTTAACATGGTAAAAATGTTTACAATTTAAAATTGAAAAGTAAAAAAAAATATATATAAATTGTTTTAGACAACATTCGAGACGCTGCTGACGCGTTTTGGTTATTCTTAGTTAAAGTTTTTTTTTGTCTTCAAGACATGGAGCTTTTCAATAATCGTAATTATTTTGAAAAGTCTTTACGTAGTTATAATATAATATTCCACTCATTACCACATTTCACCAAAACGGCGCATCGGCTAAAACAAACATCAGTATGAAAGTTACACTAGATCAATATGAAAATGTTCCATTGCCCAATTATCAGATAATAATCGCTGAGGACGCGGCCTTCGGACTTTATTTGCTTTATTTACAAGTAAATTTTCGAGTTTTGAAATACAACGATTTTAGTTTATTACAATTTGATAATCAATTCCGTTTCTTCTTAAATTTTAAAATACATATTTATTCTAGAACTAACAATTACCCGCGACTTCAGTCACCGCAGAACAAAAAAAACGCGGATTTGTAGACAGACAAAACATTAAAAAATTTGATTTTCGTATAAGCAACGCAAATATATACGTATATCATGTGTATGAGATTTGATTTTTTTATTGCTATTAAATACTGACACAACAAATTTATTAATTGTTCTATCGGTCGCCCGTAAGGTCGCAGACACGAAATTTGCGATATGAGTGCGAAAATTTAAAAATTGTTACATTTAATAGGAATCGACCTCAGGTCTTATTATAACCTAACTACTTCTTCGTAATATGATCATAAAGTTTGATTTGTTAAACGGTATTTACATTTGTACATTCCGATGTCCCATCAGATATGAGAACTGAACAATTATTGTTTCCAAGAATCAATGAGTCGGTATTGTTGTACTGGACCCACAATGTGGCAGAAGCCATAAAGTAGTTAAAAAAAAAACGGTAGGGGTCTGTTTGTGATTAACAATGTTTTCTTTTCCTATTATACTATATTCTGTTAAATATAAGCGCCGCATTCATTATTTCCAAAAAGACGCATACTATAAAATGTGAAATTTGAAAAAAAAAACTTATAAAAATTTTACTACAGTAAATGGTAGTATTTTTAAAAGACAGATAAATAAAACATATGTGGATTATCAAATCGTTTTACTTAATAGTTTCATCAAATATCCCTTATATTGATTATTAGCTAACTAAATAATAGAACGTCTTTATCTATTCAATTTGTACGTCGACTAACAGATTTAAATACTTGTTGATGTTTATGACCGTGGGAGTGAATTTAAATGGAAATCAGTAAATTTAAATGCATGAAGGAGACGATATTGTAAAAAGTATGACTTGTATGTATGTGAAAATTGTTTTGTTTAAACATTTATAATACGACCATTAAAGTCACGGAAACGTATTAATTTTAGCATTGGCATCTTTCGTATAATAATCTAGGAGTTTACTTCATGTGATATCACTAAGCTTTTTTATTCAATTTCAGTAATACAATTTTTAAAACCAAATCACAGCAATCATTGTTATAACTTTAAACCACAAATTCGACAATCTAGAACACAGGAAAAAAATGATTCATCGAAATCAACTGGAATAATCTCGTAAATCACAGCGACATTTGTATAAACATGTAAACACATTCGTTCGAGGAATTCACGGGAATAGCTTTATCTGTAACTAAGCGAATCGGTTGCACTTACAAACGGTCTCGGTTACAAATAGATGCGACGTTTTGAAAGCGAGTGCCGACTGCCGACGGCGCTTCGCCTCCGTTGGTTTTGTATTATCCTATTTTGATAAGATACCGTTTTCACTGTTTTAACGCCAGAGGAATCGATGTCCTCTTGTCTCGGTCGGGTAATCGCAGCAGGTAGCTCTTGAGAACATTCCGGCGGGATTCCCGGAGAGTAGCCACGAAAGTCGAGCATTTCCAACGACCAATGAGCGCTTAAGGGAGCCGCAATGTTGTCTTTTCGATTGTATAATGAATGGAGCGGTCGCTTTTTGCTTCGTATTCCTTTTATTTATTGCTATTGTTGATCGAGCTTTCACAGCTAATAAAGCGAACGGATTTATGTCGCGTTTGTGTTGGTTTTTGTTCAGCTCATTAATGTCAGTGATGCTTATCGGTACTCAGTTTACACTTTTAATCTTTTTATTCAGTCGAATCCAATTTTGGCGCCAATACGACTTCACAATTTATTTAATCACGATACTTCAGGAATCTGTGTATATGAAATGATCAAATCGTCTTTGTCATCTGCGTGGCTACTAGCATTATTACGTCCCACTTCTGGGCGTATACACTTTCTTTAGAGAGAGTATAAGATTTATTTACATACTTGTTGATGCATGAATTCATTTCATTTTTTGTGTCGGGTATCAAAATTCCACCAATGTAATAATCTAACTGATCCATTTGCGAAATAATTACTACAACAATAATAATTATAAAACAGCCAACAATGGTTAGCGTCATATAACTCTGTTATATGTAAAATATCCTATTTAAAGTAACGACCAATTGGTCGTTTTTATATAAACTGTTAGTAAAAAAGTCAAAGCCGAATCGTACAAAATGGTTTCTTTGTACGCTTACATTGTTGCAAAACATTATGCAGTCGTTTTAAAAGTCATGGGTTACATAAAATTAACTGCAGAGTTTAATTCAGTAGCGGACCGTTACAGTCGACACGATGCCGGCGGGGCTTAATGAATGTTGTGAACAATCCGATTAAATACCTTTGTAATGTTACAAAACTGTTCAAATGTTAGTTTTAAAATCGTACTAATCCTTCTACCTATATTTCACGTGCAAGCTCAATTATTACTTTTTATGTAACTTCGTTTAATATGATTTTTTTTCTCAAATGTTGTAACTCGTTAAAACGCCACAAAAGCAGGTGCTATTTTACCCATTCGTAAAATAACGTCCATTTGATCAAAATTGGTATGATGTAGAGATATGTATTTACTAAGATCGGTCTGTTAAGGCAAATGTCTTCCCTTGGTATATAAATTATTATTTAATTCGTATATAAAAATTACAAAAACGAAATTAACTTTTAAATTTTTATTTAAAGTCTATTGAAATAGTGAATCTTACTTCTTACTAATATTATAAATTGCGAATGTTAGATGAATGGATGGATGGATGTTTGTTACAAGGCATGTCCAGAATTTTTAAACAGATCTCACTGAAATTTGGCATAGATGTAGAACATAGTCTGGAAGAACACATAGGATACTAATCAAGTTTTTTTTATTCCGCGCGGACGGAATCGCGAGCGACAGCTAGTAAGAATTATAAAATATGCTTATAAACATCTATAGGTATTTATGTGACGCCCTTCAATATTCTATGACCTTGCACTACACCGCTGTTTGTTTATTTGAAGAAATCGATTTTCGTCCGTAAATAGTAAATAGACCAGCAAACATTGTAACTCATATATGTAACACTAGCATATACTTTACCACTCACCGAAATAAACTATGAGTCATTGAAACACTTCCCACTATAAATAATCTATGAATCAGAGTGGTATTCCTCAAGTTTTCATTATTTATAGTTTTTTCATACTGCAGAAGAAAAATATAATGTAATTTTTTTTTGTTTCAGGTATGAATTTTTGAGGATGTTTATTACACATAATAAAGTTATGTTAGAGTAAGGCAATACTGATGGAATTACTTTTAATGCACTTGGTCGTTAAATTAGTTAAGTCCAGACTGTTACGGTGAGTCTCCACTATCCTGGCACCTGTATGACAACAATTTAAGGTAAGGATATTTAGCAATAAATCGAGTTAGAACACAATAAGGTCTAGTTTTAAGTACTAGGTAACTTTAAATGCACATTAATCTGTAACGGCGTAGGTATATAAAAGGTTTCTGGATAGGTGCATCAATGAGTCACTTGACGTTCTCGGAAACTTCGCTTAGCCGCCCCGGCCCCGTGTCGAATTGCAACTGCAAACTTGATGCCTGTTGATGCATTGTGGTTTAACGGACCCTTTTAAATACGAAAATTTTCCCAATGTATTGTCGTAAATTGATAGTTCGAAAGTATAATTATTCATCAAATGTTTACTATCCTAAATCCACTTATAACATAGTCGACAAAACAATACCAATACTATTTCGTTCATATATGCGGATAACGATATTTCAAAAACTCTTGCGCAATATTTTATACATTATTAACACTATAGAAACTGTAATAAACAGTTGCCCATGACCGGATGGTAACAAATCATTTAATAATGTGAAATTTTACAACAATAAATAGAGATTTCTTCAATACATAATTTTTTTTGATTGTAAAATTTTCCTTGTAAAAGCAAATTTTGATGAAATTACCTTAAATATTAAGAAAAATATCGGTAATAGCTTTTGGCCGCGACATCGTCCGCGCGGAAATAAAAATACTTGCTAAGTAGTCTAAGTTTTCTTCCAGACTATGTTCTATAAGCGTGCCAAATTTCATTGAGATCTGTTAAGCCGTTTTAAAGATACTTAGTAAGAAATATCCATCCATCAAAATCTCATTTATAATAATAGAATTATTATTTTCACTTTGATAAATATCCTTGGATAAGATTATAATTAAATTATGTCTTGTTGAAGCCTTACTTTAATAATTTAAGATATTAACAATCAATGATTTAAACATTTCTTGTTAATTGCAGACAAGGATATTCGAACAATCAGCAATGTCTGAGCGAGTGCCCGAAAACATAACAATTGAGTGGAACGTTCAAACGTGTCGCTATTTTGGGATAAATGCGACAGCGCAAGCGTCAACGCTATTATTTTTAAATGAATCACAAAGCGACAGTGACTTTGACCGCAGTCATCTTAACATTGACATTTCCTTTGAAGGAAAAATCGGTCAACAGCATTATTGCTTCAAAGTCATTTTAAAAGTCAAAAACATAAATTCTTATGGTAGCGCAATAACTTCAACAATACTCGCATGCTAAAGATTCGGTATACGTTTATAAATCAAGATATACTCTCTTATAATACTCTTGTAGGTATAGCATTTTATAGCCTAAATAATTGCCGCCCGCGACTCCGTCCGCGCGGTACTAAAAAAATAAGTAGCCTATGTGTTCTTCTTGACCATGTTTTACATCTATGTCAAATTTCATCAAGATCCACGAAACTATTCCGTAGATACCTTCAAAAAACATCCATCCATCCATCCATCTAAACATTCACATTTATAATACATATTAGTCTAATAATAAAAAGGTACACTCAAATAGCAGTTAACAATCATGTAGCAAATTGGATGTAGGTACTGTCGTTATTGCGAATCGGGTTGAATTTAACAGAAGGAAAATCTCTAGACGGCATCTTCCAGATATGTTCGTAACAGGGCATTTTTCGAGTTACGGAGGTAAGCTGTCGGAAAATTGATGTCCATTCTCATTGGCTTTTACCCTTCAGCGTATCTACACACTAGCAATATATTGAGAAATCTAACATTGTATTGAGACTTGTATTGAAACATATTGATGGCATTTTTTTAAAAGAATTCGAGGCCAATATATTATTATGATACATATTGTATGAATGAAATCCACAGTGAAATATCTGTTAAAAGTGTTACGGTTAATAAATTATAAAAAATATTTTTACAAATGACAATGTTAAAAATTTGTAAGAAAAATCCCCTACCAAATTTCTTTCATTCTTTAAAATAAGAAAATTATTAACTGTTGGGACTTCAAATAAACAACTGTCAGCGATATTATTCAACTTCCGACATCCAATAATCCAGTTTTTGTAAACAATCCCCTCGAAAGTTTCCATTAGTACGGAGATTAATCAAAACGGGCGGACGTTAGTTGAGTGACCGTAAGCCGCGCCGACTTTAATGGGCCGCGACTTAAATCAAAACAACGTTTATTTAAATTAAACTTAACTTATTACAAGTCTTGAATATTTTTGATTAATACAATATAAAAAATATAAGGGAAAATTTAAATTGTTAATTTAAAAAGAAGTTAAAGATTTATACAATAACCTTTTTATAACACACGTTTCTGCGATTTCTCTCTGTCCTTACTTAAACAATTAATTGAATTATCAAGTAGTAGTTCGTGACATATTATTATAAACCAAATTAAAAACAGATTCACTAACACATAATCCGGTGTCGGCACCGACTATTTTCGAGTCCATCGGGGGTCCCTTCTTCAGGATGAGTTGAGCTAGGATTAAATAAACTTTATAACATTATTTATAACATGTTTATTACGTAAAATAATATAATGAATCTGAACCTGTCACTCTCTGCAATGCTAACTAAAGTATTACACTGCATCAGGGCAACATTAATTTAACATACTTCCCTCAATAACAGACTGCAATGTGATGTTCATTCATATTTCTATGTGACCATTACTCATTGGAATATATCCTTATTTGTAGCATCGTTCATAAATAAGTTAACTAATTATATTTTAAATTTAACCGCAATACGAAGCTGTATAGATAAATCCATTATCTCCTTTGCAACCACAGACGTGACCTTTCCAAAGATTTGTTTCAACTGTAAATAGAGCAGTGATTCATTTCAAACTAAACATATTTTACGAAAATTCAAGGGAAATATGTTCCATAATGTGAATACCGTATTTCATATTTTGTAACGTTTATGTATTGTTATACGAGTATAATAGTAAAAATTCACAAATTTTCAATTCGCGCAAAATTCGTTAATTACCTATTCTTAAGAGATTTTAAATAGATTTCATACGTTGTTAGCGAACGCATGTAATTATTAAGAAAAATATTCCATTGTAAAATCTGGAAAATCGTAAACTCATCGAAAGAAAATTACAATCGAAGCTCAGATTGTTAGTCAGAGAACTCTTGAATTGGGACATTTATAGGATTAGAAATAAATCAGACGAATTGTTGGTAATATCTTGTGAAAATTTTATCTGCAGCTTCAGTGCAGAGCTTGAGAGAGCGCTCGGAAATCCACTGGAGCTTTATAACGGCGGCGACGTGACGCCCCCGCCCCCGCCCCGCACTTGGCACCCCTCACAATTCCTCTCTATAGAAGTGTAGACGACTGCTAGGGTTGTCAATTACATGCGTATTAAAAATGTAAATAATTCATAAAAAACTGCGAAATTTATTTTAGAAAAATAGCATTAATTTTGGCACTGTGTTGTTAAAGATGACTAATTATAGCTCTTATCTCAATAAGAAAACAATTTGAGGAGACATTGCTTCATAGAGTAAATATTTTGTATATTGAAAACCCTATATTCTGAGCAAGGAGTGAATGCTCGATTGTTGGTCCTCTTTGTGATCCACAATGAGGAATAAAAACGCATCTCTCTTTGTTCGACTGGGACTATTGCTGTGACTCACCAGACATATCATTCCACTTGCGCCTATCCTGCTAATGTTTATATTAAAATACATGGCCCGGTTTGTTTGTTCCGCTATTTGTTACAGATATAAATCGAATGAACTCGAATAGAAAAAAGAAAACAAATCACTGTGTTTTATCTGAATATAGTAGAACTTTAAAGTTTCACTTTATTCAGATCTTTCCGTGTTAAAATTCGTACAAAAACTATACTTTAGAAATTTAAAATTTGACAAAACAAGACAAAATCTTAAGAGATCCGGTGAATTTACACTTCTGTACGTGTAATAAAACACGCACTTGTAACTTTAGTATCGGTTTCCAATTTAATGATATAAATGTTTTTTGTAGTTACATTCTACACCGCCTATAGCAAATCATCTTGAATATAATTAATTGGAATTTCTATTTATAGAGTTATCCTATTTTAACTATCTTCTGAATGAATTTCTTGGAAGTGGAGATAATTTTAGTTTCCATTGTCTATTTTAAGGCCATTTATTCTAGGCAATGATAATATTAGCAGTATCTCCCACACAATATTGATAACTTGTAGGCGTACTCAGTAGGGATGGCGTGACGTCATCGTGACGTCAAGTTTCGCAACTCTTACAATTGCCGGTAATAATATTTTATTGATAATGATATTTTTAAGCGTCTTGTTTAAGTGACCTACGACTTTTGCTTGGTCAATTGAAACAAAACGAGATTAAAATTTACAATTAACCCTATAAGTATTATTTATTAAGCTGTTAAATGCAAAAATAAATGTTTCTATTTGATATCTCTTTGAAGCTATTGAGATTTATAACATTACAAGCTGTCGCCCGCGACTCCGTCCGCGCGCCTTTCAAATAAACTTAATAGGGGTATGAAAAATAGATGTTGGCCGATTCTCAGACCTACTGAATATGCTCACAAAATTTCATGAGAATTGGTCAAGCCGTTTCGGAGGAGTACGGGAACGAACATTGTGACACGAGAATTTTATATATAAGATGATATACAAATTATGTTTAAAATAACATACAAAGTTACTCAGATTCTATATACTCTGAAAACATTGTTTACTTACTGCATTGAAACATTTGTTCGTCTGAAGAGACCACTTCAAACTGCCTATTGCTGAAAGTTTTTCGTTGTCTCCGTAACTCCGTATGTTACGATGTTTTAATGTACGTACCTACCTCATCTCTTTTTAGCATCAATTTGAACATACATTGAAAGCTTTGTGTCTGTTTCACATCTCTTGTTTACCAAAGCTTTCAATTTTTTTGTCAGTTAACAAAAAAAAACTTCAAAGCAAAACAAGTCGACGATATGAAAGACATGTGAAAACAATCACGAATAATTTTTTATTGTAAACAGAAAAGTGGAAATAAATTAAATTTATAATTCATACGGTATTATAATCTGTAAATTTTACATTTACATATTAGAGAGGTATGAGAACGAAAAACTAGGGAAAAAAACGACATAAATATCTGTAAAAACAAATAATTATACTTTTAATTATATTCCTGGAAAAAATACCGCATAATTAAAATAATTACGAACCCATAAATACCGAAAAAAAAAGTTTTATATCTGTCTTTACTTACTTCTTCACCCATCTACATTCAGTGTTGTTAAATGGCCATATGAATATGACTTCCTAGCACAAATATCACGGACCATTGATCACATACTGGGTGGTCAGACGCTATAAAAATAGTGCTACAGCGTACGTGTATTACATATTAATTCCTCGCTACGTAGGTACCTATATTACATAGTACCAAAGGCTATACACATGAAACCATACTTCTTTTTAACTTTAAAATAGATGATAAATACCTTTGCTGTTCTTATTGTGCGTTATATTTTCTTGCCAAGATGTATTTTTAGCATAGAAATATTTATAATAAGGTATAAGGTTCCGATCACAGTCGAAGTATATTTTATTTAAGTATATGTTCGATTCGAAGTGAGTTGTTAAAATCAATATATTAATCTTCTTTATCAAGTAAAACTAAATTTTTTTCAACCTCTCATGAGCTCAAATAGCATTTCATCTTGTTCACTTATTACGAAAGATAGTTTTTATGTTCATCAAACTACCAAGTTTTGTCAGCATATCAAATTTAAAAAAGAAAGGTTTTATATTTTCGAAATTCTTGATAAAGAGCCGTTAGTCTACTTGTCCGAAAATCTGAGCGAAGTGAGACAACGGAAAGCAATTCAGTGTTCAGCAGTTAACGGGCCAAGCTGAGACCGTTAAACTGGTTCTTGCATCGCACTGTATAAAACCATTTGTACCCGCGAAGAGATATACACGCCGCGGGCTAGAGGTGTAAGATCGGAGGTGACAATGATGTGAACAAATGTAGGACATTAAACTATTATTAATTTCAACAAAATATTCTAAGTATAAACTAGTAACAGTATAACTTAAAATTTATTTTTTTATTTAAACTTTGTAACCCTTTGTGATATTCATTATCAAAATATATATATATATATATATATTTTAATATCATTTACTCTATTCTTTTTGGGCCTCTTTTGTTATGCGCGCACAATCTCCAGACGCTAACATGCTAGTAATTTTTATATTCGGAAACAAGACGATTTAAATTTAATAGCATTCAAATTATTAAATAAACACAATAATCGAATTATTATACGCCAACTTTAAGAGCATTACCTATATAAATATTTTCATCAGATTTGTCAGCAGGTAAGCTATTTAAATTTCTCGCATTAACTTAACTGAGACTTTCCGACCGAACACAAAATCCTTGCGACTGTATTTGTCTGGCTTCCGCATTTGCCGATTTAAAGCAACCCAACTTGCTCGAGTATGCCGTCTCAACGACCGGATAATTCTATTTAAATCATTTCTCTCGCTCAGATATTATCTCTTATAATCTCGTATGATTTCAAATTATTAATGTTACCCGTGTCATAATTTTGTTGCGTATTTAGTTATTTTTCTGTTGACAGTGTAAATTATTTTATGATCTTGTAATATCGTAACATTTTGACAGGTGTCGTTTAATTCGGGCTTATTTATTTCTTAAATAATCAAAGTAAATTATAGTAAGTATAATTGAGTTAATTAATACTTATCTTGATTGTTTAACTAAGTATAGATTACTTACATTAGTCCTCAACATACCGCGTGCCGCGAGTACTTGTACAGTTTGTATGAACGAGCAGACAAAGCGTAAAGCCGGACGCCGGCGACGCGACTGGACCTTGATATCGCACTTCCTGTTTCCGACATCGCATTCCTCAATGATTCTTATGCTCTTACAATCTAACAATATTTCTGCAATAGATTGACAATTGTAGAAATTGAAAGTTTGCACATGGTAATATTGATTGACAGTGCTAAAGCGCTTTGTAAAATGTCAAACTTTACCTATTTGCCAAATGATTTGATACTGCGGCTTTGTTTGATACTTTCATCCAAGATGTTTGATGAATAACTTGATCAAACAAAAAAACCTTAATGACTTAAAAGGCATGCTATAGTCAAATACTAATCATATTATTCATTCAGTAAGTAATAAACCTTTATTTTGAATTTTTCGAAGGTTTTGTAACGAAACTAATAGTTGACACAATTTATAATTGTAGTGTTGCAGTAACATATTGCACATTCGAATGAAATATAGTCGTTCTTAAGTTTCATTATTACCAAAAATGAAGTTGTGCACAGTTTCGTAATGGCCTTGTAAGATAAAGAATGGCCTTAACCGCGCGACATTCAATATGTTATCAGCTAAATGTCGCGAGATAAGTGCGAACCGCTCAGCGAAATTCTTCTACTATAACTATATCCCTCTCATTATCTTGGAAAAAATAGAGATAACAATATGTAGTAAAATCTTAAATAACATTAACTTTATCAGCTTTTTTTCTGAATCATCTGTAACACAGATAAACCATCAGAACAATTTAATTGCAGCAATAAGAGTTGATTCATCGTTACTGACGCAGATCACAATGTAGATTTTTCACACCTTACTAATTCTGGGTGAGGCAGTAAGAACCAAATGTTCCTTACCACTCCGCGACTGTTTATCAAAGTGCAGACATCTTAGTGTTCTTAATTATTTAATGGTTTTTTAAAACATAATTGTAAAAGAAACATCGTCCGTGACCTTAGCAAGTTCCATCTTAATAAGGTTACTTTTAAATGTCACATCCGAGTGGGTAGTCTGCCTCCAACTCTGGAGTTTGATTCCCTGTAGTTACTTTCGAAAATACGGAAATTATTACGAATTTTTATATATTAAAAGAATCACACATAATTATATGCTGCTTTAAAAAATAAAGTTGAAATAATTCCCATA
Source organism: Papilio machaon (assembly GCF_912999745.1). Taxonomy (NCBI): domain Eukaryota; kingdom Metazoa; phylum Arthropoda; class Insecta; order Lepidoptera; family Papilionidae; genus Papilio; species Papilio machaon. Next base: position 4,025,534 of record NC_059999.1, on the reverse strand, counting down.
CTTATATTTTGTGATACTTATTTAAAATATTTTTTTCATATATACAAGTTATTAATTTCGGTTCCTCGCCAAACTAGCAATTTGTTAACGATAATATTTGTACTCAGTACTTTGTATAATGTAACCAACTTTGAACTAATTATAAGATGAAACAAATAACATAATATACACTAATAAGAACAAAACTTGCTAAGTTTTAGAAGCCAACTAAATACGCCACCACATTAATTTTAAGAGGGTAAGAAGGGCTGGAACGTGGCCTGCCTAGGAACACTGATATTTATTAAGTCATTAAAGTCCCATGGCAATCTGCGTGCCCCACGTCGACGTGATCATAAATTAAATTGCTCCATAATTACATTTGCCGTATAAATTGGGACCAGTTTAACAGGACGGCATTTCTAAGGAACGAACAAACGTTTCTCCAAATGTTTTACAATACATGACGAAAAGATGAACTATAATAAATAATATATGAATTAAAGTTATTTTTATCACGAAGACACAAAATATGAACTGAAAGAATTATTTTTTTATTATTAAATTTTTACATAAGTAAAATATTTTTAATTATACTTATTGCTAATTATTCTTGTAAAATAACGTCCAAGAATGGAATTTTTCTAATTAAAAGAATGAATGAAAAAGCTCTTTGTATATTATTAATTAGAAACAAGAAGAATACTTTATACAACAAAAGATGAAAAGATAACCCGAAATAAACCTTGCATCTTTAGAATCAGTTTTAGTTGAAGAAGAAATGCAATAAATTGCTAATGTACCTAGCATTATTAGCGTTAGCGGTAGGGTAAGAGTTCGACGATGTTATTATGTCACAGTAATTACAATATATTTACAAACCCTTGGTTTGTACCAGAGACCATTTCACACTAAGCTATACGAAATGACTCGTCTAATAAAATAATGTAAAACTGTATACACACTTAAGCGGATAAAGAATTTAAAGTACTCTCGTTATATTCTAAACATTTTTGTAAAATGAATACATCCGAATTATGTTTAAAAATAGTACTTTAACTTGGTGTTTTCTATTGATCAACCTAAAGCAGGTATTTTATAAAAAAATACTAAACAAACTTTGAATTTGGATTTGAATTATGAGATTTTTCAATATTCGTTTTATTGTGGAGGTTCATTAAGGTAGAGAAATAAATGTATATCTTTGGAAAATAAATATTCAATTAAAACTACATAATAATTATTTTCTTCAGTGTATAATCACCTTAAAGTACGCGGCGGTTTACGGAAGACTGCCGTTATCTTCATACAACGACAGTTCAGTATTGTGATCTCTTTTACCCATACGAAAAACTTGATGTAACAACAAAGGATAGCTATAGATTAGTTGTATGTAAGAGAGGTGTAGCGATGCAGACAGGATGCGCGAGCGCAGCTGGCTGGAACATTGTGTTTTATATTCTTTTTTCTTTTTCACGGACAAAAAACATAAAAACACGGTTTCGCGCGGGTTAGCTCTTAACAAACCGCCGGCGGTTTCCGTAATGGGAACGGAAAATGCTAATAAATGTTCATCAATACACATTGAATTAAATGGTTCCTTTGCCACTGCTCTATAATTTGATGGCCACTATGGTTATGTGCTAATTATTATTTAAAGGTTATGTCGAGTGCTACGTGCATCTTACTTAAATCTTACTTATATTATACACGCGAATGTTTAGGAGGATGGATGTTTGTATAAGGTATATCCGGAACGGCTGTACGTATCGTGATGAAATTTGGCACAAATATTGATTGAAGAACACAAGCTACTTATTAAGTTTTTTTTTAATTCCGCGCGGATGTTGTCGCGGGTGACAGCTAGTAAATAAATAAAACACAAAGTACCTGCCTATGCAGATACAGTGCATACCACAACGAACGCTGCTTTCGCTTATAATGCCCTTAACATGATACTGAATCCAATAAAAAAGAGTTTTAAAATTGTTATCAAACCAGTATATTTAAATATGTTACATTTTCCAATATCCAATAAGTACGTCTACATATTGAAACTATTACATACTTAGGATGATTAAACTAAAAGCTGTTATTACATTGTTTACTATCTGATTACTCTAATGATTTATTTTATAATACCAATTACAATCAATTGTGCGAGGCGGGTAACGATGTTCGCGATGGTTACGTGACGTGGAGACCGGAATGAAAACATCCGCGATGTTCCTCAATTCTCTAGTCATACTATAAAGTGGATCTTAATGTCTAGGTATTTAAAAACGCACTGAAAACGCGTGTCCCTATTTCATTCACAATCTACATAATACTAGTATTTAGTTTGTAACATCAATATGCTCAAATGACGCCCCGAAGGCGAATCGAAAGAGTAATCACTTTACAAAATCGGTTAAGGCGTGATGAAACGGACTTAAAGACATCGCAATTTATTTTACTTCTTAAAAATACTTGCAATAATGTAGACAGAAACCTGATACCTATGAAATACCTGGTTTACTGTAGCTTCATTATGGATTTGGAACCTAGGCCCTACTATGTAACACCAACCATTAGACTATTGACGACATTGCTTGTTACATTTTAGTCCGAAAACTAATAAGGCAAAAACAGTAGCCTTCACTCATCGCAGCACCCTATAAATGGTCAGGACAGGAGAGCAAATGTGCCGATAACGTTTTATGCAACCCATACATTACAAGTAATTTATGGGTTACGTGATTATTTACCACGACTGGAAATCAAAACTCAAATTGGCAGTTTAAGTTCAAATGTATAGTAACCACATTATTCTTACTGGTTGGTAGCTTTGCACACATTAAACAGATAAATAATAACAATAAAAATTTCTTTTACTTTGTAAATAAAACTGCTAAAATGAAACTACGTATACTTAAAATTAAACTGTATCCTGAAAGCTAACAAAACTTTATTGCTTTCTGTGCTTAAATATTCGGTCCTTAATTAAAAAAAAACAGTTGTGTAATTACCAAAGTCTACGAACTTACAGTGACTTCTGAATAGATTCATTCTTAACTAGAGACTGATTGCAGCTTTCCATTTAAATCAATTTACAACAAGCACACTTCTTACAAACATATTTGTTTGATAAAGATATGTTTTATATCGCCTGTAAACCTTTAAAATTAACATAAATAAAACATACATTTCAAATTTAGTTAAAGTTAAACAATTTCGCACTACAAATTGTAACCTTATTAAATCAATTGTTGATTCTGGAATACCAAAGTAAACTTAACGAACTATTGCTATCCAGTCGTCTTTTAAATCATATTTCAAGTTAAGAAGTACGTCTCGCGATCTTATCTGATGTATATTTTATTGACCGAGTTTCAAAACTAGTGTTAGCCAGTTAAAAGATTTGTAGGTTATATTTAGAGGGAGACCTTTCAACTTGCGTTACTTTACTATCATCTATGTTCTCGTCCATACATGTCTATCAGGCATCAATCCAATGCCTTCTGCACATGTTATCTTTGATCTTGCTCTACCTTTGTGGCCATCCACATTCATTGTCATTACTTACTTTATCTTTCTACATTGCGTCACTATATCGTTTATGTTAAATTTATAAAATATAGGGCTTATAAAATACGTGTAAAAATGTAAAAAAAACGTTATATAATTGTATGATGATATTTATATCGGTCGTAAATTATATCACACGGCATGCAAATTGTCTGTTCACTGTCACGACTCTGTTAACATATGCGACATTTGTCAAGATAAGTTATGTGAATTAAATAGAATTGAATTATTGAAGTACAACCAAGTTTTCGGATTATAGACAGTTCTTATTCAAATCTTTACAGAACGATACGATGACACGTGTTACACGTGTCGCGAGGCTCGAGGTCGCCTACTAGTTTAACACTTTTTCTATTATTATTTTTCTTAAAATAATTTAAATTAGTAATGAAGTGTTTAAAAATAAGCAAAAACACAATGTCAAGTTATTAATAGCATTTCAAATTAATCATACTTAAGCAAATAACCATTTATAAGTGTTTACCGCGCATAGGACTAACCAATTAAACAGTTTCACAATTGCATACAAGTCATTAATTCCAATTATATGTTAAAGTACAAAGTACACAGAGGTATTGCGCAGGCGCACGGTAGGTATAGAGGGTGACGCGTGGCGAAAGCTTTGCGCCGCCCGTGTGGACAAGTGTGAATCGGCCGCATGTCGCATTGCATTGCACTGCGCGGCGTGGCGCGGCAGGCGGGCAGAGGAGCGAGCTTACAATCGCACGGTTAGGCGCGCCTAATGAGAAAGTTTATCGAGCGTTTATTGCGTAGTTCAGCGGGAAGCTTCGCGTCGGACCGATCCCGCCGCAGGTGTGCCGCGCCTCCCGCCCCGCCGTCTCTGCCCCCGCCCCGCGCTCCTACACGCCGCGCAGGCCCCCGCGCCACCCCGCGCCGCGCCATCACGCAGCTTTCCTCAAACGCCACCAGTCGACTGTCAACCGCGCCGGCGGACGGTTGTCTCGCACGGTGGCCAGAAAGCGCGGCGCCAACAGTAAACACGACGCACCGACGACCGTGCTGCGCTTCCGTTCGCGATTCAAACTCGATTCGTCGTTCAATAACCAGTGTTGTGTTGTGCCAAAGTGACAAGTGCGTGACTTGTGCCCGAATAAAACTTTCCTATATATACATGTAAATAAATTTTCGATGTCACATATGTATAACGGTGCGGTGTCAGCGGAGATGATCTGATCGCGCGAAGAAATTACGAGCATTGTCGAATTGTGAACGGGTTCTGTGGTATCGCAGAGCCAGTGATGCCGAATTTTCTTCCGACCGCCGAGTACAAACCGCGCGCCTATCACATTTGACCGTATCAAACGGCCCGTCTGCGTAAATGAAGACGGAACGCGGGTGTCGCATTACCATTTTGACAAAACGTCAACAACCTATTAAGTATTCATTTGGCCGGCGCGGGCACGGGCATGGGCATACAGCTAATCTGTGTACTGAATCTAAGCGGGCGAGAGCCTCTCGGTCGTTTCGCAGTTATCCGCAAACAAACCGAGCGGCTTGGACACGTTAAATAAATCTTACCTAACACTCCAAGCCGGCCAGTTTCATACTTCCACATTTACATTATTACAAACTATTACTTAGAAAATTTACATGTATTAACAACAATCATTTTTGTTCAACAAACAAGTTCGTTAATGTCAATGACAAATCTATTCAGAATAATAATTTAAATAATGAGGAAATCCTTGATGAATGCTTCTTTGAGAGTAACCCGAATGTTGTTTGTAACAGTGTGTAAGAGAGGGACTGAAGCATTTAGCCATTTACTATGTGTGTCCCAGTTGTCAGTACTATCAATTACTGTCAACGATGTTGTCCCACAACGACAAAGGCGAGCAAACCGTTGCGGAAGAACGAGAATAATTCAAGAAGCTTTGACCCACTAATGAACTAATTAATAATTGCCATTAGAAATTAGATTAACTGTCAACTCTAGCGAACTCGTATTCTAGTCAACTGCAACAGCTCAAATCGAACAAAACTAAATGAAGAATGTTTAACTTAAAAAGGAAATTTTAAAGCGAAAAAAATCTGTAAAGGCAAACTAGTCGTTTGTAAAATTTAAAAATAATTTTTGATCCTACAGTCAAATTATTTTAAATAGTTTTATGGGACGTAGTTGTATTTCCAAGGTTAACAATGTATTGTCAATAAATAAATAATATAGTTATTAATAACTAATAAATACCTACATAATTACTTGATCCTAAAAAGGCAAAAAAGAAAATAAAAGTACTACAAGCGATCTTTGTGTACTACATAATAAAATTGCAATATTTATGCACAGGAAAGAAAAGTAATCAGCCGATATTTGTTAAAACATATCTTTTCAGTTTTTTTTTTAACACATTCAAATTATCGATATTGCATTCAATATATTTAAATGATTGAAATCGTCAATGACATCATATGCCGGCTGTTTTCACAAGAAGCGAGAGATAACACAATTTTTTTCTTAACTCTGTTGAAAGATAAAAATGAAGCTAATATTTGTATTCTTAATTGTGTAAGTGTTACATAATTTAAACGAATTAATCCGAAAATACACATTGTCAATTATCTATTTACTAATGTATTCGGAATAATAACATCCCTCGCGCCTACAACCTAGAGAGGTAGGTAGACTAAAATTAAAGATTTTTGTCGCGATTCTTGCTCACTTCTCTCACAGCAATACACGAATAATTAACAAGTTTTCATTCTACCGCCTCTTTTTAGGTCTTTAATCTAATGGAAATCTTTTTATTTGATGTAGTGTTTTTCTCTACCTAAGACCCCAAGGAATACTATAGTTTAATGTAGTGCGTGGTTAAACAGTCAAAGTGAAAGGCTTACTTTCTCCGGCCCTCCGGCCCTCTTCTACGACAATTCTATTGCAAATAATTTCACATCGCTTTGCGGTCGATTGTAAGATATCAATTATTTAGATAATTGGATTTACAAAGCGTCTTACTAAGTTTTACGATCAGATCATTCGTGCAATTTCAATAAATCCATCGCTATTGCAATCTATTGGTTATTTATTATGATTCCCCTTCAAATAAACATTTAGCTCTCGTCAGTGTTAAATATGGTTCCAATTATATACGATAAGTTATGGTTGCATTAAATAAAACTATTCTATTAAGAATGAACAATAAATAAAACATTTCTAGATCCATAAATCAGTTCGGAAGCTTCCATTGAACATAGTTTGTGCTGTCTATTAATACTATGTCTATTACCTTGTTCTCGTTTCATATGAAATAGGAATATTTTCCAATATCTTAAATATGAAGATACAAATATGTTTGGCACATTTATTATATTATGTAGTATGTTGTTGAAAGTAAATTTAAACTGTTCAATAATTTGGATCTTCGACCATTACTTACGCAACATTGTTTTTTTTTTCCGAAACTTCCTTTCTACTTTACGCTAGTATGTAGGTCGACACTAATCAAATTGTTTATCTTTAATTTAAACCTTGCATTAAACTTAGTTTTCTCTTGTCTGCCATTTGCTCAACGCAATTGATTTATTCGTAATTTAATTCATGTATACTTAATACGAACTTAAAGCTTACTTATTTGAGAGACTCGCTTAAATGTCACTTACGCAAGCTATGCTTATGTAAACTATTTGAGTCTCTTGTGAAACTGCTCTATGTGAGCTTTCGTTATAAATGTTTTTATGAAAACTTATGATGAATGTGTACTTTTACGGCTCTGAAATTTTACATTGAGTTAATTTTGTAAAGTTAAAAATATGTTGTAACTTTTTTGTGAACTCGTGATCAATTTTTTTTTCTTAAAAGGACGACATACTAATATGGAATAGCTTAGCTATTTATATATGTACATGTTCCTTGAAATTTACTTTGTAACAAATTTCTTAAACTTGGTTCTTTTCTAAAAGCTTATTGATCGGAAAATCAGAAAACTGTTGATTATTATTTTTTAATAATTGAAATAATTCAAGATTAGATTATAAAACGTAATAATATGCAATGATGGAAAGGAAAGTATCTAGTTAAGCTATCGCTTTGTCGATATGGTAATCAATACTGATAATTTGCAAACCTGATAAGAGAGTTCTCTTTATATTGATTTCACAAATCTAAAACATTTTCCTCAATATTTTAATAACTACATAAAGCAATAAAATCGTTATACTTTTCGAGTAGAAATTAATTTGTACCAGATTTAAATCTGCATATGTTCGTTAGAAGAGTTCCTATATTCGTGCTTTATTTAGTATCAAGCGATTTATATTAGACAGTTAGTACATAATCCATCATAATAGCATTATCTAGCTCAAGTCGATGTTAGTCTAGGCCGTCTCGTAACACTAACAAATTGGGTTTACGCCAATATGCTTTGCCAATGACTTTGTACTAAGCTATCATCTAATGTATTTACAACTTAACCTTTCAAAAACTGATAGCATACAACATACAAAGTGATTTGAATAATATAAAAAACAATAGAAATGCATTAATTCACTATTTAATTATCTCGGTGTTAGCCAGGAATCTTTGCCAAAGGACTTAACTAAGACAATACATTTCGATACTTCATAAAACAACGTAATCTAACTTTTAAAATGTTTCTTATATAGTAAAGCAGTATTATCAACATTTACATACCGATCATTCGTTTCTGTAGCAAATCGAACGTTTGTTTTATTGGTGTTTGGGAAAACCGCCAGAAAACTTTGCCAAATATTATTAGTATTACTTTGATATCTATTACATTCATAACTACGACCGCTTTTTATAATTTCCGATTTCATGACGACTAAATTTATAGGCTGTTCCATATATCGTAGAACTAGCTGTCACCCGCGACTCCGTCCGCGTGGAGTTAAAAAATCGCTGCCAAATTTCATCCAGATCCGTTGAGCCGTTCTGAAGATACCTTGTAACAAATATCCATCCGTCCATCTAAACTTTCGCATTTAAAATATAATATAAATATTAGTAAGAGTGTAATTTAGTTTTTAGTAATGTATTTGTATAATTTATAATAGCAATAAGAGTTAATAAATAAATAAATACGATTAGGCTCTTAGATTGTTCAATGGGAAATGCGTTCATGGTATCTCTGCAACTACGTAAAAGGTGTTTACTTACACATCGATAAAACATACGTTATAGTTTTTAGTTACAATATTAAAGCAGTAAGTGCTAAAGTATAGCAGTTAACCACTGCAGGTAAAACTCATGTCATTATAATTAAATCATGTCCTTAAAGGTATATTGTAAGGAGTCAAGAGTCTTTATATGGAACGTAATATTCAGTAATGTAAATAATTGCTAACTAAGATGGACGTTCGAGCCTCTGAGAGTCAAAATGTAACAATTATTTATTGCAGTCTAACGTCCCTTAATTCGTATAATTAAGTAAGGATCTGATTAATTAGGGGCCGATATTTATGTTACGCTTGTTGAATACTGATGTACGTTTAAAAAACTTGAATTAGCGTCGGTCGAGTCAAGTCGCGGGGCAGGTAGCGGCGCTGGGGCTCGCGGGGTGCGACGGAGTAGAGCGGGGCGGGGGAAAGGCCTTCCGTCCAAACAGCTGTCATAGCAGCTGCCTTACTTTGATCGCACGTGCTGTTACACCTATTATTAATGCCCTTTTTTTAATTTCGGGAAGTGTTACCAAAGATTCTCGAAGACTTTTTTTTTATTGTCGGCTATTGTTTGCCTATCGTGTAACGGTTTCGTAGTAGGTAACTTATATTCGAATTTTATTCGGCGTGAAAAAGAATAGAGAAGTTTGTATGGAGGAATAGAGGATTTGGCAATAAATAAGATGTAACGATCTTTAACCTTCTGGGTAGATAAGAATAACATAACAACTTTTTTTGACTGACTTAATAAAGATTTCAATTTAACAAGATGTGAATTTGTTACCACCGAAAGACGAAAACAATATTATTTAAACACTCAGCTGGATATAATTTCAAAATTAGTAAGCCTGATTGTAGCCCTAAAACCTAGACATAGTAAGTAAAATCTGTGAAACTGTTTAAGGTCTCAAAAGGAAAATTTACATACATTTTGCTGTCAGTCCGGAAAAATAAATATTGATTTAATAAAATACATTTCATATTAAAAAATTATCTCAATAAGATATCGCATAATCCAATGTAAATGTGATTTCCGTCAGTAAAAAGTGTTTTTGTAAATTTACGATCGTTTAGATATGGAGGCGGGTGGAATAACAGTCTCGTTGCATGATCGGCGGAGCGGTGGCACACGTGACTATTGTTTATGTGCCGATTCAAGGCCGGTTGCATATTGCGACGTTACCACTACACTCGCAACTAAAACGTCAAGCGACAAACTATATATTAAAAAAAGATCTAATCAATTTATTGGGTAAACCAATGTTTGTTCTCACACTTTTGAATGGATTATTAAAAACATACGTATTGTTTTGTTATGCTTCCTTGTAATTGTTTGTAAATCGAGTTTTTTAATTTTACATCTACTTTTGTTTAAATTAAATATATGTAAATGTCGGTTATTTTAACGTTAATAACAATTATTTTATTATAATTTATAATTTCAAAACAGAACACTTTTGTGGTTGTACGAGTACATTTAATTTATTAAGTAAAGCGGCGAATTACAAATGTGTCAAGGATTGCTAACGAAGGATATGTAACATATTAGAAAAAGACTAATTTTATTACAGATTATACATATTAATTTATTATTTGAATATGTATTCGATTGGAGAACGATATTAGGCAACGAGCGCATCGTTTTGAAACTGAAATCGCAATAGACATTGCAAGTTGCTGCTTTGACCCGCAATGCAGCGATCTGACACCACGCCGGTATAACCGTAGATTTTCACTGCCTTGCACTTGTATTATACACATATAATCGTCTCTGTTTTGCCTAAGATAATGAAAGGGATGACAAAATGTGTTAATACATGTGTGAAGGCAGTGAAACTCTACTGCAATAAGAAAGTTCATATAAACCGACTGTTAAATCGCTTGCTTAGTTTTGCATACTTCAATAAAATCATAAAAGAAAATGATTAAATTTTTGTTACATTGTAGTGTTGAAAATATTTTTTTGTCATCAACCGATTTCCAATTTTCCAATTATAGGTATTTCGAAGTATATAATTAAGGAAAATCGTCGTAGAAAAATTAAGATGAAATGGGGAATCCTATTATCAACTACGGGAATTTTTACAAGAGTAAAAATTAAGAAAAAGTTGGGTTACACGATGTAAGGATAACCAAAAAGTTTATTTATAAACTGTGACTTTAATCACTGTGTTTATAAAAAAACGCCATAGTAACTTAAATCAACGCAATTTCATATCTTTCTATGTAAAATCATTTTTTCAGTAAACATGAGAAATTATTTCTCTTAGCTTTTATGTGAGGATTTTGAATGTTTCATGGAAATGTTTTAATCACAGTGTTGCAGTCGGTGCGGTGAGATGACGTAACGTGTTGCGAAACTGAAATATCGTTTCGGCTCACTTTGTGACATTTCAATGATTCAAAAGGTCAAATCGAGCGAAGTATGCCAAACAAGCGACGATATTACGTTTATTTGAATAACAAAACACGTTAAAAGGATTACACCAAACTTTTTGTTAAAGTGTATTTTATTTTTAGGTTGTTCCTACAGAGACTTTATTCCATTTTCGTTTGTTTGAAACTGTTGAGCGAATATTAAAAAGGTATACGGAACATTTTGTTATATTGCGTATATCAGTGTTAAAGTGAGAAGTGATAGTGAGGAGACGTCGCCGAATTGCTGTGATATAATTCTGTGATGTGGGAACGAGTGGGATATTTTTATATGTGATTTACCAGTGCCGAGTACAAACCGAGTACAAAAAAAAACGGAATATAGAGAGATTATTTATATTTATACGTTATGAAAGAGGAGTGCAAGTTGTGTAGTATGAGTGGGTGGATCGCGGGCGGGCAGGGGAGCACTGACTTCTCCATCAGGTCGCTGATGGCGCCGCGCGGGCAGGGCGAGCCGCGGCACGACGCGTTGCTGCTGTCCGCGTACCTGCTCAAACTAGGTGACTATCCATTGTATACGCTTCACGATCACTACGGCGCTGGTGAGTATCGCGCACGTAGTCTACACTAATACTAACCGGCCCTGTGTCATCTAAACGGGATTTTGGTGTATTCTCCTTACTATTTTTTTCAATAAAGTTGTTCAGCTGTCAAACTCGGCCAAAACTGCTGACAAACCTTTACTTTTAATATAATTTAATAAGTGTAAAAATATTCCGCTTTAATGGATAACTCAATATTAGACTTATGTCACTAAAGTATATTATTAATAGTTAATATTTTATTAATTTGACGTTGAGAGATTTTTAAGATTTCTAAATACTCCATACTTTACCTTTCACATATAAATGCTGTGAAACTATTTTTATTTGATTAACAACAGTTTTTTTACTTCAATTGTATTACGTAAGTTGTGACGCAAACACAACGCACCGACGCATTTTATCGTTATTGTTCTATCGCTTAGTTCATGAGTACATTTTGAGACCATATCGAATATGTCACTGACTAAACTACCAGGTTACCATCACGATTCCAACTTTTACTTAATAATATAGCAATCGAAGGTATTAAAATTTACACTGATTTTCTAACGACACGTTTATATTTGTACAATTTTTAATCTTTACTAAAGTAAATTACTTTATATAGTTTTGTTGGACTTTGTTCTAATCCCAAGGCTAACAACGTGTATTATAAATAAATAAATAATAGTAAATTTAGATGCTATTGTAAATGGAAATTAAAAAAAAAATCGTGAAATGCATAGTATAATCAATTCCAAAGAAAGCCGTATCTAATCTGTAAATTTGAATTCAAATAATCCTTATTAATAGAAGTCATCTAACAAACTGATGCCATAAAGATATCCCTTCTCTTGTCCACCATAATTATTTAAAGTTAGAAATTGTTTTATTGTTTAAAAAAATTGTCTTACTTGACTATTATGCTTTTTCGATCAAGATAATTTTCTTTTTAAATAAAATTACATATAAAGATATTTTGTTAAACTATACAAGGTTGTAATTAATTAAAAATGACGCTGATGAATTAACATATGTTTTGATATATTGTACAAAGTCCGCTCTGACGCAAATCACAGTTTTTTCGCGATCGTATTTTGTTCCCGATAAGATGGCTAATAATAGGTTAGATGTTTTTCCTTTTTTATTAATTGGAAGACAAACAAAGGAATTATGCATTTTTAATTATAAAGTTAGGTTGAATATCGTAGTTTATTTTAGTAAGCTATTCGGACTGTTTTAAGGTCTCACCTCTTTTAAATAGGTGAATAATAAGCATATGGTAATTAAAAATCATAATGTGGCGACTTAATTATATCTCTCGTTTAATTTTAAGACTACAAATTTCAATTCTAATACGAGTATGTACAAAGTAACCTCTTAAAAACACAAAAAGAATCTTTAGGACAATTTCAAAAATGTATCATGCATTCTAAATTATTTCGTACTAACAATCTACAGAAATAGATGAAGTTCAATAAACCGATATCAGTTAATTATTAGTATCAAAATTAATAGTATCGCATTGGCGTACTTAACCGGAATGTGGTCCGAGGGAATTCGAATGGTATTTACTGTACGATAATTTATACCTAGCGAGCGAGTGAACGATATCACGACAAACAAACCGACCTCGGGCAGATCCGTCAGCGAATCCGGGCTTCGCTCTTATGTTTATATTTAACTAGCGATCGACCGCGACTTCGTCAGCGCAGAAAAAAGTATCCTATAATATGACCACGTGCATCAACTACCTTCCCGTCAAAATCGGTGCAGCCCTTCCACAGAATACCCGGAACAAATGCGGCAAATAGCAAAATATTTTAATGAATATCATACATTAAAACAAGCAATAGATAGTCTCAATATACACAATAAATATGTTACATAACTGAAATAACGCCGCAGTTTACACTCAGGTCAATTCCAAATGCATTTTTCATTATTAATTTCATACATAGGTAGTAATAACATATCATTACTTATAATATCATGTACATAATAAAATGGTAAAGCGTTGGCATCAACATATAAAATATAGAGCGACGTTTAGTATTACGTTTTATATATATTTTAGATTTATTTAGATCGGCACATAGAATTAGTTGACACTGACCACATTGCTATTTTACAAATTTGGTATTCTAGTCAAGCGTTTAATAGTTAAAAAATCACAGGAATTTGGGTATTAATTATACTCTTATACTTTTTGAACCAGGAAAAAAATTGTAGAATATTTACGTAAAGCTTCGTTATTACGTTAGTATTCTGTACAAAGCGTCGCTTTTGTGGTTCATGTGTGCTTTTGTTGAGGACGTTATATTGATGTGAGTCGCCCGGTGACGTCACCGGACTCCCCCTCGAACGCTTCACTAACAGGAAAAGGAAGTGGTACTTTTATTAATCAACAAAGGGCGCTTACTACAGCGGAACTGTAAGCTCATCAGCGAACTTTTACGCAACCATTAAATTACTTTTGAAACTTGTAGTGCAACCTGAGTCTTAATGGTTATTAACAGTTCCTTAGTGTACATTTCTGATACTAAAGCTTCACTAAGAGATACTATGTGTGTGGTAAGTTAGAGACGGCTACTATTTCATCTTTATTTAAGTAATTTTATAAGTAATTATACAAAAGATTTTGCTAGTTATTCGTAGGGACATGTCAAAGTAATATAATTCGATGATAACACGGTACATATACTAGCAAGTTTATTCATTATTTTTACAAAATTTCTATATCAATACATAGTATAAAACAAAGTCGCTTTCGCTGTATGTCCGTATGTATGCTTAGATCTTTAAAACTACGCAACGGATTTTGACGCGGTTTTTTTTAATAGATAGAGTGATTCTTAAGGAAGGTTTGTATGTATAATAAATGCATAATATAGTAGAGAAACACTGATAAATTTAAAGGTTTCTAATGTGAACGCTGTGAACGTTGTGTATAAGGACATTCTGTAGTAGGTATATTTTGCATTGCACCCGTGCGAAGCCGGGGCGGGTCGCTAGTTCTTTATAAATTTTACCAATGTAAAACTTAAAGACATACGATTCGTGCTCAACTCCACAGCTGAAATAATTATTTTCCATCAGTTTCAACGAAGGTAAAATGAATATCGAAAGGTCGAAACGCTACCGTGGAGCAACATGTATGCACCTAATTAGAACTTAAATGTCAGAACGTTTTGGCGCATATCCGAACGGATTTTGTTTCACCTAAGATTTTATTTTAGTTCAAAGTTTAATTTACCACCTGCTATTGTTTTCACTACTACTAACTATTCAAACTCAAATTACAAGATCAAAAGATCAATCACGGCTATGTGGCCGTATACAAATTAGCGTAACACATTGCGTTGTATTTGCAAAATGCTCAATATCACTTCATCTTCGATTGAATTTACTGTTATATTTATTTCTATTAAGAATATATTTCCATATATTATGCAAAATACTCTAAGCAAATGTCAACTGCTAATATTTATAAACAAATATTATTCTCTCTAGTAGTAAAAAATGTGTGACAACTGTTAGGGTTGGTTTCCACTAAACATTAGTCCTAAAACATATTGCCATCCTTTTCAAATATGTTCAACGTTACAATTTTTACAATAGCAATATTTTATGTAGTTTGAACTTGAGTAATTGAATTTCTTTGCACGTACAAGTCGAGTTGAAGGAAAGTTCGCATAAAAACCGGGAATTTATAAGGCGTCTAGTGGATTTGTGACCTGGTTTATTTTTGTTTATTACTTAATGATGTTTGCTAGAACAAATCATAGGCTCCGAATATTATTTATGACTTTCTATTCTACTAGCTCTTGCCTACGAAATCATTCGCGTAGATTAAAACGTAAGTGAATATTTACTTCATTGCTGAATATTATGAGAAAACATGTAACTTATATGTTATTATGTAGCAAAAGCGTCGGTGGCTCAGGGGTTAAGCTCTTGACTTGCAATCTACAGGTTCGAAACCCGCCAAGTATCAATGTGATTTTCGATTTACATATGTACATTTATCCGACGTTCTTACAGTGAAGGAAAACATCCTGATGCAACTTGCGAAGCTGAGAAGAAATTCAGTGATATGCGTGAAGTCAACCAACCCGCACTGGGCCAGCATGGTTGACTATGGCCTAGTCAGTCACCCCTAACTTGGGGTAGGCTCCGAGCCTCTCGGTGGGGACGTATAGTGAGCTGATGATGATGATTATATGTTATTTTTGGTTATAATCTATGTCTGTTCCGGACTTTTCCATGTATAATGTCAGGAATTATTCACCATATCAAGTTCGCTTTGTTCCTACTGGCTTATGTTCAACAAGTAGAAAACATGACGCGCTTCGCACATGCTCTCTGATGATAACGTGTTTCCAATTAATCTACATAATCCTCTTATATGGAATTAACTTATCTAGACAGATAATTACTTTCGAACAGTTTTTATCGATCTTTTATTCATATCAAACTTGATGAAACTATGCATATTAATGTAGGAATACAAATTTTTGAATTGGGAATTGTCCCGGAGTTTTATAAAGATTAGCAATAAACGATGTTAGTTTGCAATTTTTCCAATTTTATAAATTTATATATTGTGAATGCCCACTACGAAGATATTCTCAAATGTTTCAAATCCCAATTTTCAAGATCCATAGTCAGATATAGTTTATAAACTTCTGTTGCATTAAATTTTTTAACAAAAAAAAAGTTATAAATAGAAACTGAAGATGCCATTAAGAAATATGTGGGGCACTATAGTAACCTCCATATAAACGTTAACACGTCAGAAATATACGGGGAACAACCGCGCCCTAGAGAAGTGATAATTAGTTGGGCCGTAACTGAAATAACCCTTCGCTTAGGTCTCCAGCCAACCGAAGAGCTATAAAAAAAAGTAAAACAATAATCAGTGGTGCGCGGTCTTTTCTTCCCCCTTGTGAAACTAAACAGGGAACGCGAGATGGGGCGCTGGTTGACTCGCACGCTTAAGAATTGTTTACTTGTTTTGTATTAGATTTAGTTTTGTATGTAAACCCAACGCTACAGTAATTACTATGTTATTCGAATACTCGTAAACAAACTTTAAATGTTTTAAAATGAATTCAAAATCAAAAATTTACAGATTAACAATATAATACATATTGCATAAGATGGAAATTAATTAAAAAAAAACATCTCTTACAAAATCAAAGACCAACGAATTAGGAAGATTCTATAAAAGATGGTACGGTTAAATATTACAAAGATGCAGTGAAGGTTAAGGTTGCGGAAGCCTAATAAATGTAGGAGATTAAATGTACTGGATTGAAAGAGATCTATAAAGTGTCTTTGTTAAGAGACGGTTATTTACTAAAAAATTTCAAGACCGCAAGCCTAATTGTAATACAATAGATAAAAGAATTCATCAATCTGTCTGTCAAAGATAAGATTATGTAAAAGTTAATTTAAATGTTAAAGGAAACTGTTTTATCTGTACCATTATTGATAAAATAGATAAATAATATTTACTAATTTTGTCAGAATAAGTATCGTAAATGAGATTTAATGTGGATTAAATTAGTATTGTAACTTGTCCGAATTTTCGTCAATCCGTTTATCGCTGACATTGTTCTAATAACCCACTTTAGAGCGTGCTGTTATCATAGTAACAATAAAGGTATTGTGGGGCAAAGCCTGTCTTCCGTTAACGGTCTCACAATAGACCTTTGAACGTCGCCAGAGGGCTCTGTGAAAGTTCATGTCCAACATCCATATTTGTCGCATCGTTGCGAATCGTAAACACTAACGGTTTAAGTGTATTTACTTATTTATCTACTATTAAATATTAGTTAAGTACTTTTAGAAAGCGCGTGTCTATTTTAAATTGCAATTGTTTATTCCTGTATTCAAAGACAATAAAAATACGTACTTAATTATTTATAAAAGTTTGACAGTGTTAGAAGCCGCAACTACAATTTTTGTTAGGTGCACGAAGGGGCCGGTTCAACCGGTGCAATACCACGACCACACAAATGACAGGCGTGAAGTAGAAGCAATTCCGCGATTTGTTTGATGAGTGTGGTGCCAACCGCCTAATTTTAGTCGTACCACGCTTTTCTTATAAGGAAAGGATCGAAAGGGGAAGTGGATTTGACGGAGGAGTTCCCTCCTCTGTCGATTAAAGGTAGGCAACACATCTGCAATTGCGGATTTGTATGGGCAGCGGTCGCTTCGCTGTTTAGACGGACTCAGATGACCGCTTGCTCGTTTGCCACCTTATGATATAAAAAAATAAAAAAATTGTGAATAAGCACAATGTCATTAAATATAATTTTATGGTTTCTTTCAGTACTTTGCACACGGAACTCGATTTCAAATATGCGTGTTCGTTTGTACTCTCATTTTTAAATGTTAATATTTGTCCAATCTTTCCAACAATTATTTTAATACCGTTAATATGTCTTTATAAAAATGTTTTAATTTTTATGAAATGCTGTTAGTAATATTAATGTATTCGATGTACATAGTTTGAATACGATTTGGATTTAATTTTCTACAAGCATGTGTTTAACGCGTGAGTCGCATTTGAATTTCCTTTTAGTATTCACGTGTCATTGAAAGGAATCGTTGGCATTCTTACATTTCCCTAATATTAACAATTGTTCTTCAGTTATGATTTTTTTTTATAAAACTTGCTAATGTGAATGTATGAATGTTTGTAAGGTACATCCAGAGCGGCTTAATGGAACTAGATAAAATTTGGAATAGATATACTCGTAGAACATAGTCTGGAAGAACACAGGCTACTTATTTTTATTTTTTAATTCCGCGCGGACGGAGTCGCATGCGACAGCTAGTATATTTATAATTTTTTTCTTAATAGATTCGCCAGCTTTTAGTAAGCTAAGCGAAACACTAAGATATTTTTAGTAATTTAAAGAATAACTAAAAAAAACGCTTTCAAACTTATTGAATTAATTCCATAAGGAAAATTAAAGTCCATTTGATACACTACTGTTTAAATTAAAACCAGTCTTACAGAATAGTAAAGTTATTACGTAACTACGAAGTCGCGTCAACATTTCTAAAATGGTTTATTTTTTGTTTCAGGTAAGCTAAGCGAGACATGCAGCTTGTGTGACGTCACACCACAAGTGTCACCTTACGGTGAGTTAGGAGTAATTTTATCTGTGGTTTTGTTGTTAGAAAACTACTAACAGTAATATTGTCTGTGGTTGAAAACGTTCGTAATAAATCTAGCTTTGGAATACATACAAATTCTAAATTTAAATAGTTATACATTGTCTAGTATTAAAAGAAAAATTTACATATCGATGTTAACTTGTTAGATAGTATCGTAGTAATAAATCATTAAATTATTTTCTTGGAAAAAATATAGCTTCTAACACGTAATCGTAATTGCAATTTCATACGAAAATTTGAAACTAATCTGTCATAATTAATATAAAATGATTCTTATCATCCGCTACTGTTTTAATATTTTATTCTATGTAGATTTTAACTTTTAAATAACACAATTCCTTTTTGTTTATCTATAACATTATACGAGTAAATAAAGTTACTCTATGAACATTTTATTTTATTTTCTAGAAGATATAAAAAAAATTGATTGTTTTTCACTTGATGTGCCCAGAGTTAAGTCATTTTATCCGTTTTAGTATAAAATTACACATTGATAATTTACCTTCGTTATACTACATTATATGTACGTAGATTAGGTAAGAATAAATTAATCTTACTCGTAATAAAATATAATTTACTCTTAATCTACTCTGGAAATTTTGTGACTGGCAATATTTGTATTAACATTTGTAGAATCTGTATTTAAGTGGTGGCATCTCTCTAATGTTAGTTTATGGATATAATAGCATTAACCGTGTTCGGTGCGCGGCCAATTGAATCGGGCACAGTAATCAAGTCGGCAGTGGGTCACCAGGTCGATCGCACCCGCATCCCGACGTATCCACGACTTGTTAATATCACAAAATATACCCCCATATACTCGGGTTGTAATTATGTTCCCCTCTCATTTTATTTACTTCTTTACGGTTTGTTTTATTGAGTTGATATAATAATTTGATTATTTGTGTTATTGAGATTTCGTATCTTTCGATTACGTTATGCGAATTTTTTATATTACACTATCGGTTGCCCGCGAATTCCTCAGCGCGGAATTAAAGAAAATGCCTATGTTACTCCGGCACCAGCAGTTTACTTCCAGTAAAAAACGATGAAGGCGAATAACGAAGATTTAAAAATCCTATTGATTTTAATAGCTGTATTCGATAAAATCGCATAATAAAACTACAGCTACTTCCTATGCGGTTGTAACGTTACAATGTGGTCGACTGCGGCTTGTAAACAGTCTTTTATTTGACATGAAAATGTACTTCCGCACGTAGTGAGTAATTTATAAAGAAATAACCTTAGCTTTACTGTGTACGTATAGTCGTAAATATTTTAATATATATAGCTACTATTAGTTTTATAAGTGACCATGTTGATGGATAATAGTCTCTCTGCCAAACTCATAGTTGTTAAATTGTTACTAAGGGCTACTTTTAGTATGAGTTATTCTATACTATATAGGTTTAGTATGAATATGATAAACGACTTATTGCTACTTTTATTACTTGATCCTTAAATTGGACGGTAGGAATTAAAACGAATTTAGCAATACAGTGACGTCATAAAAGTTTATTAACAACACCGAATTATTTAAAAATGATTTAGTATAAAAAATCAGTACGTAAACTAAAAGTAATAAAACCTTCTATTTTCCAACAAATCGCATCCAAAAGCGCTCGAAAAGGTAAACATTCCTTCAGCCGCACGCCGATGTAGCCAATAATCAAGTTTGCTAATTGCTCCACACTGAATCTCCTTTGCTATTAAATTTCATCAGCCATCAACTCGACTTGTTCGCAAAAGCCCTACATCGCATAAACTATTTACCGTTATATTACACCGCATTAAGTTACCTCAGTAACCGTTAACCGTTATAAAAACATAACGTTTGCAATGTTATATGCTAAATTTATTAATTGCGATAAAATCGATTATTTTTATTAACTACAACACCGTTTGCTATAATAAGCGACTTATTGATGGCTAAAAGTGTTATTGCTGATAATTTTTTATGCATTTGAATTCTTAATTAATATCAAAAAACATAAGTTGTTACGATTTTTTTTTATATATATAAACATTTTTTTTTTTCGGCAATTGATTTTAGAATCTAAATAGTACATAATATATTTGTATGTGAGTAATATGTTTGGATAAAACCGTGAGAAGTCCGAATCTATTTCGTTTCAAAAAATATACATATCTCAAACCATTCCGTCAGACATTAACCGGTTCGCTTTTACCTATCAGCCAGTCTAGACTCAATATAAATCAACTGGTGTACGCAGCATTATTCAAAAAGGTTCCCACGGGAAAATGGGATAGTACTATATAGTATTACAGGCGTGTAAATGAAACAAAGATAATAATTAATAAGCGATATTGTCGTCGCCCGCATGGCACATAAATAACTCTAACGAACGCAGAGTGGACGGATCGCCACCCGTCTAATGTGTTGAACGTAATTATACCAAATTAAATCTGGGGAGTTGAGACGATCTGAGCTGGACGTCTTTTTGTAGATGGATTTATTGCATTGCAGACTTGATATATTACAGATGAGTAATAAAGTTTCGTAGATGGTTTTGTACAATTTAAATGTGTATGTTCTATAAATGTAATTATTGAGTTGTGTAAAAAAATATTGGAAGTACATTTTTAAAAATAAAAACTTTCAAATTCGTCTAAACAAAGCAAAAGCTTCTAAGAGAATGCAAGATGGACATGATAAGTGGAAATTTAGCAACAACTTTTATACATTCAAAATTAAGTTTGGTTTTACAGTCTTCGTAACTCCGTGACTAGCGCGTATTTTGTGTTAAGAAGCAAAGACTATTATGTATTTGTTATCGTGTCGCAAACATGTTACAGTTTATTGTATTAGTGGAATTCCCATAGTATTACTCGTATAATGTGATGTCAAAAGGCCGACAATGTTATCGGCACATCTAGGGACATCGCGGAAGGCGCGACTGCCGCGGAAGTGTAGCCCGCCTCGTTAAACCTGCCGCAATAAAAGCACAAAAGCTCCGAACGTTGCATAACGAATACACGAAAATCGCGTGCAAAGCTTTTTACTTGCTATTACATCTGATGGTAATCATGTAAGAATACAATGTATAAATACGTGATTTTTATAAATATGTGTATCACAAACGTAGACGTATGTTTTTGTATCGATAATTTGAATAACGAAAATAACATTGAATAGTTTTTAAGATGAGATATAACTAGATATGTAGTAGGTATACTTAATGGTTGCTGTAACACATTACTTTTACGACTTTGGTTGTCATATTATACACATGTGATGTAATTCTAGTGAAATTATATTAGTATCACATTTCGTTAAGTATCGTTATATATTTTGTTATGAAAAAAAAATTGGGAAAAACAGGGCAAATTTTTTTCGTGCGATCTTAACCATGACTGTAAAAATACAAAATAAAACAATTTGTATTAAACTTCAAAATCAAGGTGAAAAATATGACCTACACGACTTTAGGCCGTTCGCATATTATTATCGCGCGAACCTGGGAAGCAACAACAAGGTTGCCTCTCTTATATAATGCGAGTTTCAGACGAGAGCAGTTGAAGCAGAGCAGTAGACATTGCAGTTACTGCCATGTTTGAACACACAAGCCACCGCCGGCCGAGACACAACAGCCTCACTGTTGTGCGCTCGTGTGAAACTGGCATAATACGCTTCCTACTACAGTGGTCTCAGATCTTATCTTGGTGTCACATTATTATCAATAGCGCACAGATAATGTAAATACGGCACACGCATTATGCAAAACGCGCTAATTTTTACGAAGGCCGAAGTAAGACCTCGCCAAAAATCAGTTCCGACCTCGTATTTATCATTCGCAGCGATATAACGATATGCGCAGTAATTGCCCGATCATAGCCACTCTGCTCTCTCATTCCGCGTCTTCATATTGTACCGACAAAAGTTCGCGCGTTTCCGCATGTGATTTACGAAGCAACCGGATATGTCAAGGAAACAAATATACGCACGTAAGTTGTTTACACAAATTTAATGTTTAGAAACTAGCGAATTATTTTAATTATGTGTTAATGATCTTTTTTTGTTAATGCCTTGAAAATTAGCAATTAAAATTATACAGTAAATTTATTATTTTTACTTCTTTTGATTTTTTGCAAAGACACAAAACATTTAAAAATGTTTTTCTATAAGATCTAATAGTCATTTTTGTAAGAATGAGCTACTGGGGGTATAATAATGACCGTCACAGTTATAAATGAAATTACAAAAATGCTGTATTTATTAAAGTTTTATTCATCAAAAGGGTCCATTCCATACGTGCCCCGAAACCACTTAATGCTTTACAAAGTTGAATAATGTTTAAAAAATTAGAAATCGATAGTATAGTGAATTTGACGGAGAAGGGGATGCAAGAGAAGAACGAGGAAGGGCAAATATTCATTTTCTGTGCGGCCCTCTTCTCCGTTGGTAGAGGCAAGCAACGTATCTGAAATTGCGGATGCGAGCGTTATAATATTCATAATTGGAATAAAATGACGCTTACATAATTGATAAGTACCAATATCACACCTAAAATGCCACTAAAGTATTTATTTCTAGGTATTAAATATAATATTTGATCTCTCTGGAAGTTGTTTCTACAAGATTTAATGTCATTTATTAAAACTGGCGACTTTTATCGCTATGCACATAACCAGTTAATGATTTATTCATTTTATTGTAAATAAATTATCAATAATATCTAGATATTTATAAGAAATAACTGTAATATATACATTTAAAATTCTCACGCTAGTGACCTATAAGTTCATGTTTTGACATTTTGCAAGATTCTGCTACATATTTTGCTCTCAAATTCGTTCGAAGCCTTCGTTTTTCGTTACCATTAACCAATTATTAATTCTATATTATTAGTACTTATTTATTAAATGCTGTTATGAATTGTTATTCCTAAATTATTATATTTTTATTCCACTTGCATATCTCGAAGTTGAAAGAATTAATGCTAATTTTAAAACTGACCCATTGACCGAAGCACGAGTCGCGAATATGAATTTGAAAGTCCTACAAGCGTATAAAAACTACCCTACAATTTACACCTTGCAAATAAAGAAGTTATATTAATTTCATTTTATGCTTCACTAGCTTTTGTCCGCGATTCCGTCCGCGCGGAATCAAAATAAGAAACTTAATTAGACTATTCTTCAAGATTATGTTCTACATCTTTACCAAATTTTAGCGAGATCCATGGAGCCATTCTGGAGATACGTAAGTAACAAACATCCATCCAAACATTCGCATTTATTATATTAGTAACATTTGTCATTCCTGGTCATCATAATTTAAAATACAAGTCATGTTACATTTAAGATTTATAACATATTTAACAAAATCGAATAAAACACTGAATCTACACACTTTACGGATATACGTAAAATATTAATAACGTAGGTAATTAATAATAATTTGTTTAAATCTAATATATAAAATTCTCGTGTCACAGTTTTCGTCACCGTACTCCTCCGAAACGGCTTGACCGATTCTCATGAAATTTTGTGAGCATATTCAGTAGGTCTGAGAATCGGCCAACATCTATTTTTCATTTTTTTTAAGTGCGCGCGGACGGAGTCGCGGGCGACAGCTAGTATACTATAAAACTTAAACGCATTACAGCTTTAGGGCTCAACTATTATTTCTCACAAATTAATTGACGTTAATTAAAAGTGAGCTGTTAGAGACCGCATTAGTTCTGCATCAATATGACGCAGGGATGTTGTTATGATTCCGCCATTTACAAACGGCATGGCGTCGGCATTTTACATAAACGGCGTTATATAAAATACCTTAGAATAATATATCCTACATAACGTTAAGGGTTTTTAGTTTTTAATTATTATAATTAAACATACATATGCATACAAAATAAATATGCGACCATTATTAAAATATTAAAGTTTAACTTATTTGTTGTGGGCAAACTTTTTATTAAAAAAACATTGATTCGGGCATTTTACATTTCGAAATTAAATGACCTATAGGTACTAAAGATCAATAACTGCATCTGTACTTATGAAGTACAATTTGTAAATATCAAATTGTTTTACTAGTGTTTAAACAAACTTGAAATCACTTATTTGTTGCTGCATTAAGTTACAGAAATAACGTGCAAATGACATTGTATCACAAGCAGTAACAGGTCGTTAATAACAAACTTATAAATCAAAGGGGCGCCGCGTTTACAACGTGTTAAACGTCCCACTGGGCGGTAAACGCGTTTTAAGAATACTCCACTTCGAATTTTATTGTTGCGACCCACTACCACCCGCCAACAATTATATCAACTTATATAACATACTTATGAACATAACATTTAATAAATCAACATAAAAGTTAAATTGTTATTAACATGCTACGACTAGGAAATATAACCTTTGGTTTCCACTAACCAACACAAAAAAATAATTAAAACAACTATAAAATAAAACATATCTGAACATCGTTAAGTTTGAACAACTATTTTTTTATCTCTAATATTTCAAAGCATCAAAAATGTCCAAGAGTAGGTATTATCGTATTTAAATCATGACATTTAATTAATCTGGTGCCGTTTCAATAATGAAAGTGACTAATCGTTTTAAATCGAACGTCTTTATATCTGTCGCGTGTTCTATTTTCGTGCTGGCCGCCTAGACAGTTGATGTGTTTAGCAAATGTATGAAATGTGACGTTACGTCAAAATAAAGGCGGCAACTGTCGTCTAAGACTGTCTCAATAAACCCAGAACATATCTTTCAAAATGTTTTAACTATATCCATCGAATTGAAATATTTAAGTTGTCGTTGTTGAAGTAATCTCTTGCTATCAAAATCATGTTGTAATAAATATATAAATTGAAAATATAACGACAAAACTTAAGTCTATTTAATTATGTCTAGTTAAGATGAATAAGCTTATTGCTAGTCCCATTTAAAATATATACTAAAACATAATTTAACAACAAATTACCTGCCTATAACAATTAAACTATAACACTTAGAAATAATATACACATCGAAAATTAAAAACGATATTAACAAGGTAAATAACATAAATCTAATATGTTTTATAATCATTTAATTTAGTAAGTTTATTTATTACACAATTTTCACACATCGCGACAACTTTTTTAAGTATTTTCCTTTATCATGTATAAAATATTTTTATTTGTCTAGCCTACTTATTCGTAACTTGCCCGGATACGAATGAAATTTATTAACATCCATTCATTCGCAAGCTTTAACATGATTGGATGAATACCAAAGTAGCTTATTGTTGCCGCGTCCCATACGATCGTGTTTCCGCCTAACAAATGTGTTTGCTTTTCATATTTTCCTCACTATTATTTATAATTCATACGCTTATGCGATATTGATTACTTATCGAAACAATTAAATGTACATTGAAAATGCTCGAGTAAATATTAATAGTGTTGTTATTTAAAATATTTTTTCACGCTTCGTTCAATTTAAAGCAATAAATATTAAGGTGATATGTAGGCTTTCGTAAAATTCATGCCAGTATTAATATATTAAAATTATTGACGTCAGCTCATGTAGGACCGCTAAATTTGGAATAATTATATGCCTCATATAACACGGCGGCCAAGTGCGGATTCGTCACACACATATTTGAGTAGTAATCACAATGTTTTCCTACACCGTAAAATTATTTTGATATTGATTGTATTTAAGTTAATGTTCATTTAAAATAAATTAAATTATGGCGCTTATAAACGACAAGATTATTGTTATTGGTAACCTTAATCTTGTCCACATTAAGACTCCTATTACTAACGCCTTCCACGATCATAATGCATATCGCTGGTACCCGAATCGTGCCAAATGAATACTGCCTGTCTGCCTGCCTCTCTCGGTCATGAACATAACTTCACTTGTTTATTTCTCAACAAAACATCACGTAAAATGTATGTTTCAAACAAACTACTTAAATACATATTTTTCAATGTTATATTAACCAGTGGAATCAAACCGCATAAACCAAACGATTCGTCGTAATCATACAAACATTTGATGGTAATTTTTGGGTAACCTTGCTTTGAGTACATTTAACCAACTGTCAAATAAAATACAACAGACGACCAACTTTCAATAACTCGTCGGTGTTTAAAATTCGAGTCCCGTCAGGGATTTAGCACTTTGATGCAAGTTCGGAATCTGTAATACTTTTTTTATGGTGTTCTCAGTTTTATTCGCATGATATTTTATATTTTATATATTTCTTTTGGACAACGGAAATTTATTCATTTTTATATATGTAAAGTTTTGTAAGCCTCAAATAAATTAATTTGTATGTTTAATTACAGTGATTTGAAATAGATACAATATGTTTATAAAAATTATGTACCTCTATGACGAGTAAAAGGATAAAAGAAAAAAATATCTATAATGTACCACTTTACGCTTATGTGATATTTGAAAGTACAAATCTGGCGTAGTACAGAGCTTGTCTTCAAATTTGTGGTTTGAAGACAAGCAAAATTGTTGTTCTGTGCTTTAAAATATTCGTTAAACTTTAGTAGCAATTAGTAATTTAAAAATGTTCTAAAAATATTCAAGCCATGTATAAAAACAATAGCTACTTGTTAGTCGCAAGATAATAAATATGAAGTGCTACGTCATGCCTACCAAAATACCGACAGAATACTGTAGAATAAAATGCAGCAAACGTTCTCTGATCCAACTTCAGCCGTGCGGAACGATTACGTATAAATTGAACAATTGTTTGAATATTGATACGTTCACTGCAAACTTGTTACTGCAACTGTCGGCCTTACAGACAAAAGACAATATACTCGTACAATTCTTTACAATATTTATTTGTCTCATTGAGGGATGTTCTTTTAAATAATTTTAAAACATAAAATACAGTACATTTGGTCAGATTTTAAAAATAAATAATTTTTATAATTAAATTGTCTATGTATTTATTATGGCCTAATTGATTATTTAGAAAATTTCTTATCTATTTTTTATCTTATCATTTTAGAAGTGGTAAAATTCAGTGACTAATCGTTGATTTATAATTTAGTGGTAGTAACGGAATTAAAAAAAACAGTAAGTAGCCTATATGTTCTTCCAGACTATGATCTACATCTGTGCCGAATTTCAGAAAGATCCTTTGAGCCGTTCTGGAGATACCTTCAAACAAACATCCATCCATCCAAACATTCGCATTTATAATATTAGTAATATAACACCATCTTTTGTTTATGAACGTAAACTGCAAGTTTTTTTATCTTTAGGATTTAAACATAAACTCCAATACTTATATCATTTATAATACAATAGTATAACTGACTGTCTTGTTCTTAATTTGAAAAGCGGATAAGTATTGTAAAATTATTATGTGTCGTTTCAAAGATTCCATCACAATAATGCATGACCTAGATTCTATACAAAGATACGATACGAAACCACAGTTATCATTGGAATAATAATAATAATACTCGTATATAAAAAATCTGAAGGTGAGAATCTTAAGCCACATCGTATAATATTAATCTGAGTTTACAATTTGTAAAAATAAATTAAATGATTTCCTAACTGGTAACCAATTTCTACTATCACATTCTTTTACCGATTCCGGTCTTTAAACACTCAATCTTTGATGAAAACTTTAAAAGTGTTTTCTCCGTCCTCAATAAAGACAGTAGGATGATCCCTCGGGGCAATGCAACGTCCGCTCCACATCCTGAACCCAGCTTCATTGAAACCACTCTTAGTCTCAAAGGCACTCTATTGAGGCCAAGAACCACCGGAGAAAATAAGAATAAGAATTTTTCCTTTCATACCTTTCGTATTAACAAAGAGATGCCATGTAGATTTTACTAGATAAAATGTACACGTTCATTACTGTGAAGTTCTACCGAAATAAAATGTTTTAAATCCTATCGCTATCTCTGTTTTCTTTTCGGAGAATAAGAGGGATAGTAAATTTTTATTGGATCGACAGTGGAATACACGACCACATTCTTCAGTATTTCGTTTTTTATTACTTACTAGCTGTCGCCCGCGACTCCGTCCGCGCGGAATTAAAAAAACTTAATATGTAGCCTATGTGTTCTTCCAGACTGTGTTCTACATCAGTGCCACATTTCATAAAGATCCGTTGAGCCGTTCCGAAGATATACTTCAAATAAACATCTATCCATCCATCCATCCAAACATTCGCATTTATAATATTAGTAAGATTTTACTTCCACTATTACTACGATTCTTATTCGGGTACTTAAATACCGTTTTTTTTTTTCAAGTAACAATTTATTTAAAAAATTAATAGTGTAAGTATTGTTTGTAATCAAATCGGAAATGATTCAAGGAAATTAGCTTTATATTCTCACAACAAACGAGGAAAACAATAAGTTTTTTTATGTGTAGCAGGAAAAACTAGTAATTACGGATATGTGTACATTGGAAAAAAAATCTATTTATTTTTTAGTTTTTTACTATACAGTTTGGTATTATACTGTAAGATAAACTGTGCAATTTATTTCCTTACCCTGAAAAATCGCTAATACATGTTCACCTTTCATTACGATCAATCGATTAGTTTGGGCGTACGGACAATCTTACATCTTACTAATTATAAGTGCGAATGTTTAGATGGATGGATGTTTGTTTGAAAGTATCTCTGGAACGACTCAACGAATCTTTATGAAATTTAGCACAGTTGTCGAACATAGTCTGGAAGAATACATAGGTTACTTATTAAGTTTTTTTTTAGTGACGGATTCGCGGGTGACAGCTAGTTATATACGACTATAAGCGTTAATATATTAATTAGTATATACACAAGTTCTCAAATGGAGTATATAGAGAAACACTTTACGTGTAAAATATATGACGCATCAATTACGTACCCGTAGTTGGGTGACTAATATAGACAATTAAGTTTATTTTGATGACTTAGGGGTCGGACCCCATCAAAATGCACAGGTGGGCACAGTTAATCGAAAAGTTAACTTCGTTAATCGTTAATTCGTTAATTAAAAAATTAACTTCGTTAATCGTTAAAGCGTTAAATTCTCGAAAATTTAACGCAAGTTAAAGTTAATCGTTAACAGTTAACCATACCAAAATTATACATACTAATTTCACACTTATGTGGCGACACTTGTTTAAAATAGTAATTTGACTATACATTTATAGAATGTACACATTAGTATTAGAGACAAGTATGAATGCATTATAATATATTTCATTACGAGTGCGGAAAGCCTGTCATTGCAAAGAGTTCCGACCATAACATGTCATTCTTCTCTCTATAGAGAGTCTTATATTCTTTGGTTCCGACAAATGTCTACCCGAGCCGAGGCGCAGCCGAAGGTGAGGGTTCACAGTTGGAACAAGTTGTAATGACAGTTTCGCACGTGTACTAAGCAACTATTTTTGATACACTTGCGAAAAAATGAAGAAATTTAATAGAATAAGAAAACACAATAAACTCAACCAACTAAAATGTTTGGAAAATGGCGCCAACCGTAAAAGAATACAAACAGAGATTTTTTTGTTTTCTTCACCCATTCTGGGTAGTCAAAGGGAACTATGCCCAAACAACCAAGTCTTCAGTAGATTTATTGATATGAAATGAAAATGAAATTTAATGAGATGAAATAAAATGAAAACTAACCTAATTCATTGAATCAAATCATTAAATCTGATATTGTAACAAATTAGGAGCTTCTTTTTAGAAACATTTTCATGAATCATAAAAACTTCAATGATTGTTTTTTTGTAAAAACTTCGTGGTTGGTTTTTCTTTTTAACAGACATTATTTTGATAGTTGGGAAAGAGAACGCACGAATTTGGATAAGCTAAAGAAAAAGCACGAATATAAAAGTGTTTTAATACAGTTGCTCAAAAAGTGGCTTATTGCAGGGACGAAGAGCGTTCGGAATGTGGGCTATTACATACTCGTGCTTTTATATACTCGTAATGAAATATACTATTTCGAACCTTCTTTTGATTTTGTCCTGTTGGTCACGTCTTTCCCGGACGCTCTGATGCATCACACTTGCATGCGAACTTCACATATATCAATTATCAACACGTTCGTTCACCATTTGAGTCGCCGACGGTCACCCAACATAGCTGAACTTACGAGCGTGGCGTGGCGCGTAATTTAAACAAAATGACGGCACGTCTCCAAGTTTCTAATTTAACGATTAACGGACTTATATTAACGGAAGTTGAGTTTAACGGAAGTTAACAAAAGCGTTAACACTTTTTGAAGTTAACTTAAAAGTTAATCCGTTAAGGAAAATGTTAACTTCGTTAATTAACGATTAACGGATTAACGAGTTAACGCCCAGCTCTGTCAAAATGTTTAAAGGGGTAATCGACTGCTATCGCTCGTATCATTCGCCACCGCTACGCACAAAATGCATGTTTAAAATTTATACGCTCGATAAAATGTCGATAAATATCTTAATGATTAAGTGGGTTTCTAAGACCAAAATATATGGATATAACATATCGACATCCTTGACAGTAGAGATTTTGGTCTTAGAAACCCACGGTAAAATATTTTCGAGTTCATTTTATACATTTCATTAACCTGATATGATAAAGCTTTTCGTTTTACGTGTTTTATTACTTGATGTTCATATATTTATAAATTAATAATAGCTTATTCACACATTTAACCCAAAAAAATAGGTAGAGATTTCAAATTCCTTGAACGAAAGCGTAATTATTTAGTTAAAATCATACCATATAGTATGTACGAGATATTGTGGCGATAATGTAATAAGAAATCTTAATAGAGCCGTGGGCATAAATGCGGTTTCTAGTTAGGGAGCATAGACCTATAGCTGCGCGGTCGTCGGTCCACATAAAGGTGTATGTGTGTCAGCGGAGCGACCGTCGTTGTCAAAATTGTATCCGATTGGTGGCTCGAGCGCCATCGTGCCTCTGACCGACAAAACTTTACACGAGCGAAGGTTGAACTTTAGCGCGGGGTAACGTGCTAGTTCTACGATTTATTCCTTTATACCTCTTACAGAATATTTACTCCGATAGTAAAAAAATTCCAATTTATAGGATGCTCTTAACAAGTATATTGTTTGTGTGTGGTATGAAATGTTAAAACACAGTGTATAAATGCCACGAAATATGATAAAAAGAGTTCCACTCTATAGTTCTACTAATAAGGTCATATTTTTAACTTACAAAATAGTAAAGGTGGTAAAAAATTTCCATGTAATACAAAAGAATATGAAGAGGTATTTATAATTATCTTCAATTGCACAACTAGCGATCTTTTTGCTTTCACAAAGAGCGCTTTATCTCTGTCAACACTAATTAATTATTTAAAATAAACCGCATTTATTTTCGTCAACACATTCACCGCTCTATTTCGTTCAGCTTTAGCTATACATAGAACTAGTAGTCTAGATAGAGTTGTCACAACTTCAATGAGTTTAATATATTACTTAAATGATACGGTGTCGCATGCCTTGAACTAAATTGTCAATACCGAAGCTAGTAGTACTACAAATTGATAAGAATAAACTCTATTCACTAAGTCGTTTATTGAACATTTGAATTAATATTTGTAATGTAGTTATTTAAGTAAATAATTAACGATCAACTAGTAAAATTTAGTAGTCCTTCATCACCCATAAAACAACAACAAAAAAGATCAGACTTTGTAATTATAACAGGGTAGTCAAAGCTAATGGACGACGATAAAGTTATTTAACCTAACGAAGCAATACGATTTAACCCTAGAATTCTAATTTTAAATTCCATCGTAGTTTTTTTTTCATATTGATATTATGTAACCAAAATCCTTCGTCATATTATATTAACCTTGATATACGAGTAAGGTATATAATAACTAACGTATTGTATTTGAACTTTTGTCTTTAAATATACATTAATATTTAAAAAGATGAATACATAACCTTACTTGTAGGAATATTAAACAATAACAGCCATATATTTAAATGTTATCTAAAAAGGATTGTTGAATTCAATGTTTTTAATATAAAAGGTTCCATTCGGCGCAGTTACTACTCTAAAATACAAGTCTCGTACTGTAATCACTCACTCGTCGTACACTCCTGAAATGTTGTTAATATTTTCTTCGCAAATCTTTTATAACTTTTTCACAGCGGATTTCATTCAAGCCGTTTGTGGAGTTTAAATCGCTTCTTTATTAGAAGTCGCTCGGAATTTAGAGTTGACATTTTATTTACGAAGCAACAAGCTTGCAACTTGATAATATAACTGGAACTTTGTTAGGAACAACATAACTCGTCAACTCACAAACACCTGTAGCCTATAGGGTAGGTAGAGATGAGGGGTGCCCGTTTGGAGCAGTCCTGGCATATCTCTCATTTCCCATATTCATACATCTACCTAAGACATAAACAGTCCTTTATCTTACTAGATATTAAATTACGATGAACAATAAATAATTATTATTAAAAGAGACAACACTAGTATTTAACATTAACAAACGTATAAGTTATTTACTGTGGTTTTCTGAGACCCAAAAGGTCTATATAAACATGTCAACCCTATATGACAATATGTTTTAAACGTGCGATTTTTTTTTTATTTAGTAATTTAAGAGGCTTTGTCGCAATGCGACCATATCGCCCCATAAGCCTTCCAATAAATACACCTTACATCTAATTATCTACATTGTTTCTTAAACACATGTCGGTCAACTTAAACATCATCCTGGCCTCGTCAGAATCCCACGTTTAATCACGTGCTTATATCACGTGTTAAGTTAATTAAGATTTAAGATAGTTGAAATGATAATGTTTATCGATAACCCAACTTATTTAATTTTATCGCATTTGTTAATTAAATGTTATACTAATCTAACATTATAAATGTGAAAGGGTTCCATTTGATTATGTATTAAATTGTTATGTATACAATCAATTATTCATGCTTTTATGTAGTGTAGATGTAGAGCAGAGATTAATTTCTTTGTAATTAAAATTACAATGTTAAAATCTACTAATATACTAAGGGTTTACCATTTGTATACAACATAAGTTTTAGTGCAATTTCTGATGTTGATAATTTGCACAGACTTTAGTTTGTTTAGATACAGTAAGTTCGTCCGCTCATCTCTTCATTGCAAATTCTATTCGAGCTTGCACATAAAATATGTATTATTTACGTCACAATTTACTATGCAGGGTTGCCACAAATTGAAATGTACATTTTCAATATTTTAATAAATATTGAAAAAGGCAAATTATATATTTATTTATCAAATATAACGCATTTTATCTTCATTTTTAGCAATAGCCAAAGTTTCAAAATACCAACTTACACAAATTAAATGAAAATTTTGATGGAATTCAAACCGGCAACTGTCAATGTAAGAGCATGAGTATGAAACTTATACTAAAGAAATTTCAAACATCCACCAAAATTACACATGAAATATAAAATAATAACCAGTTAACCGTTAAAATAGATCCCTACACGTTAAAAATCCCAAAGGGGCTCTTTATATTTATCTTTCAAACCGGTACATACAAACGCAAAGCCACTCATCCAACATCAGATATTAATCTCGGTCAATTCCCGTTATATTAGACAAGTGGCAACCCGAATTTAACACTATATAAACTTATTCACCGCCGGGAAGGGAGCAACCCTCGCTTCAAGGTCATAGGGGTGAGACGCGTTGATTTGTATTCCATCCATTTGTACACTGCTTTATTTTAAATACACTTATATGTTATTTTACTGCTCTATGGTTTACTTGATGCGTTTATTTAATCTACGTATTTAATTCAATTGAATGAAATTTCATTCAGCCAATGCTTTTAAACGATTTACGATAAAAACGTACTTGGCAACGCTGCATGTGCAATGAAAATAATTTCTTTATAAATGATAATGTTTTTTCAATACGTATTCTGAAGATACTCCTAAAGATTTTTATTTTTAGTAGTTTTTTTTTGTCTTAATATTAATGTAAACCATTTGCTTAAATTGAAGGTTTGGATCACATTAAATTTGTGATAATTATTAGAAATATCTGATCTCTGCTACATTTTAATAATTCGTTTTAAATGCATCGAATACCGAGCAGAAATATTTAAAAGCAAATAAAATATGCTGTAAAACCTTACATTCAAAAGCTTTACTTGAGAACGTTACCAGGTTACTATTTTATACCTTGCAGCGATAAATAAAATACTTTGTTATATTTTATTCTCTTTTAAACATGTTCTCGATATTTTTTTATGTTTTTATATAATGATGAACGCAACAGACGTAATTTATATTAACAATCTTAGCAAGTCCATACATTATCAGGCAAATACGTGACAAAATGATGAATGGCGCTAGTTAGAGTACCCTCAAATAACGGACGTGTATGTTAATGTACGTGTGAGGAAGTAACGAAGGACGTGTAGCAAACCCTTGAATCTTAACCCCCCTTGTTCCAATATGAATCACAACCGCTACAGCTTTTATTTTTAAATTAAGAAATCTATTTCTGACTCACTAACACATGATTTAAAACCGAACTTTCATAGAAACTGAAGAAATAGTCAATTTTATGAAAATAACAATTACTGTCTATATATCTTTGGTTAAAAATTTAAGCGTAAAAAGCATAAAGTTTGAGGAATACAATAAATAATTGTTTTAGTTAATTCGGCGTGTAATATTTAGTTTGAAGCGTGTTTTGATTCATTGCCGAGCACGTGGTTAATAGCAGTCATAACAATGAGTAGTAAACTATTATGGACGCGGCTATAAAGCGACCGGTAATGTTTAAATTAAAAGGAAACACACTACAAGAAACCTGCCATTCTAATAATAGCAAATATAATCGATAAAGAATTCTATTCTCTCTGCTTCGAACCTTTATATATCATTCTACATCGTCTGTCATATACTATGATCACGTAATTAATGTTAATATTATATTTTACTAGCTGTTGCCCGCGACTCCGTCCGCGCGGAATTTAAAAAAAACTTAATAAGTAGCCTATGTTTTCTTTCAAACTATGTGCTACAACTGTGCCAAATTTCATCAAGAGCTCATCATTGTGCCGTTCTAGAAATACCTTCAAACAAACATCCATCCATCCATCTAAACATTCGCATTTATGATATTAGTAAGATTACTCATTTTTGTTTGTTTTTTATCAAGTCAAAACAACGCATGTTAAAACTTATTAGTATCCGAAGCCATCAGACACTACGGCCGCATCAAAGCACGTCTGAAGCAATACCTACGCACATCGCACTTAAAAACACTTTTATTAACGTTTTCCGCGAAACATGATCGCTGGAATAGTTTTTACTGCCGCCTATCTGTTATCACGTGGCTGTCGGAGGCGTTAGTTCACAGAATTTCTAAATAAAGTATTCGAATATTTTCAATAGTAATAGTTACGTTAGAAGTTGATTATATCGACAAAAGCGAAGGTCGATTATAATGTGAATTTGAAAAATATGAACAAAGATACATTTTTACAAATCATACTCGTTGGCATTTCCCAGTGAAAAAAGGGCTTAACGGGTTAGAAGTTACGGTTTGATTTTAAAATCGATTGATGTTACAGATTATAAATAAAATCAAATAACAATCATATGTGTATTTTAAACCGGGAAAGGCCGCTACACACCTTCACTATTGACTTGTTTAAGCAAAATTAAGAATAATATAGTTTTAATGACAGTTACAATTTTGCCTTCACATATTACGCAGCTTAAATTGAGGGTGTTATGACTGATTATAACATGATTTGAATAATAATCTTGTTAAAACAATAGAAGTCAGCATATCCGTATAACATATAGAAAAATATGCAACAGTAACCCCCCAATTATTTTACAAGAATTCACCGTAGGTAAACAACAAATTTTACAGCAATTAACCAGTAAGATATAATGATCGAAACTTCCCGTAATAGATCCGTTTCATCTATCGAATTTAATACATCGGAACGGTATTAACTTGGACCGTTGTCAAAAGCTGTTATTTATAATCACGACTAGATCTTGAAGAATGTTCATGCTCCCACTACACAAAGAACATAAAATTACATAGCATTATACTGCTACTAAAGATAAATATTAGTATTTGTGAATAGATTTATCTATATTATTTTAATGAAGGATTTTTGTACTCTATTTAATTCCTTCATCTTCCCGAGTTCAACCACTCACTTGGGGTGGGCGCACAAGGTTTTATAAAACTTAATGTTTTGGCTTAATTTTTTAAAGCCTGTCTGCCTGTTAGCCTGCCTGTCGCCAACCCTACTTAGGATGGGGTACTCAGTACTCTATTCAATTCTAAATGTAAACAAACTATACAAAAATATACATTTGGGCCTTCTTCAGAAACAAACAATTTTTATTTACTTCACCTAGGTGTCATCATATCTCAAATTAATATTATGGGAGCAATGAACTTTAGAAGATAATTTTTGATACCTTACTTGATGTACTAGAAAGTGATGATTCAGATGTGAACCCGGACACTATGTATTACATACCTACTAAGTACAGAGGGTAATGCACGCTATACTCGACAAAAAGTCGAGCGAAAATAATGATGGAAAAAAAAAAACATTCAACGTAACTAACCAATTTAAGTTCATTGAACTCATTAATACGATCTTTGAACTTCAACGACGACGCGTGCAAAAAAATAAACACAATTTCTATCTAATAACTTTGTTATGGTAATAGTTTGCGTCATCATAAATCCATAGCTTAGTACGGCTTCCTTCATAGTGTGATACGTTATTCCATGTTTACATTACATCGATATTAGTAACTGTACATATCATAATTGTAATAATAATAATAATAATTTGCTATTAGTTTATTACACAATTATTTCCATCGAATTATATTTCACTAGCAGTTACTCGCGACTTCATCCGCGCGTAATAAATATATCCTATGTCATCTGGAGATAGTGTAGCTTCCCAAAGAAAGAATTTTTCAAATCGGTTTATCAGTATCGGAACCTATTCAATGCAAAAAATAAAACTTTCCTCTTTATAATATTAGTATAAATATCTATAGAATCTTGTCTATAATTGACGGAATACAAACATCTAATTTCATCACCCATCTATTTTTATTCATTGATACTTTCATCTAACTTCCACAATAATTGTCAAAATTAATCAATCTTACTAATATAATAAATGCGAATGTATAGATGAATGCATGGATGGACTTTTGTTTGAAGGTATCTCAGGAACGGCGCAACGGATCTTGATGAAATTTAGCACAGGTGTAGAACATAGTCTGGAAGAACACATAGGCTACTATTCTTATGTTTTTCTCTAATTCCGCGCGAACGGAGTCGCTGACGACAACTAGTATAAAGCTTAAGAAACTAGACAAAGTATGAATGTGACAATGTGAAATGAAAACTTATACTCTTAGATTACGTTGCATACGCACAAAAGTATTCCAACAACCACGCCCATATGACATTAAAGAAGTAATTGAGTCATTATAGTCATTTGAAAGCTGTCGCTGCAATTTGCGATCAAACAGTTTATATCTATATCATACCCATGGTCAAGTTAGCTATAAGTTAACCTACATACGATAGTAATTTATACCACGCCCTTTGTAATTTGACGCCGCATTAACGAGACTTTTATTTAGATCTAAATTAATATCACCATTCTGTCATTTGAAAGTAACACATACCAGCTTCGTATTTATTACTTTTGTGAAGTAAAGTTTCTTCAATGTTTTTATTAATATGTTACTATCGTAGTTATAAAGTAGTTACCATAAAGTAAATTCTTGTTAAACCTTTGGTATAACATATCTGTTAGGTGATAACATAATACCTACAAATTACGACACGTCAGCTTTACTGTTATTAAATCCAATAGAATACATGTATTTTTTCGTATAAAATAAAAGTTATGTAAATTACGAAAAAAAAATCTATCGATATTTTTTGTTGAATGAATAAATTCAATTCAATTTCTAGTTATTTAACTAGGCGCCATAATCAATAAAGCAAAGAAAAGAATACAACTAAAACATACGGGCATAGATTTATCAAATGTTTTAGATTTATTTATATAGGCATTAACATCGTAAAGATAAAAATGCCATAAAAACTTAATATTTTTTTTGCTCGTTATTTCCACGACTCATTTCGCGGACGTCGGTTGCCTACAGATTTGTAATTCTGGTTGCGTCACATCTCACAGGTCGTTGACACCGCCGCCTAATGCGCGCTCGCTAAAAATGCCGACAAATGTTTATTGTTCGTTTTGATACAATACTTACGTTTTAATTCATTGAAAATTATTCTAACTGTATCGATAATGTTTGAAACGTTGCAAAATAATATTTTGACAGTTGTTAAATTGGAACTAGGCTATGTAATATAATTATTGTTATAAGTATTGTTTATTTAGATCTATGAAAACTTTCCAATTCTGA
This sequence comes from Papilio machaon, assembly GCF_912999745.1. Taxonomy (NCBI): domain Eukaryota; kingdom Metazoa; phylum Arthropoda; class Insecta; order Lepidoptera; family Papilionidae; genus Papilio; species Papilio machaon. The sequence goes on along the minus strand of NC_059999.1, from coordinate 3,986,249 downwards.
AGCACTTGTAAATAAACGTAAATTCTTAGTAACATTAATTTTTTTTTTAACAGTTGGTTTCTATAAACAAAATCTTTGTGTAAAATATATTATTATCTCGGTTTTGTCAAAGTTTTTGATCTCAGAAACCAACTGTAAGAAGTATTTAATATTTATCAAAATGAATATTTACTTTATTCATTTTATCAATGTATCTACCCCACAAGGCGAGGTAGCCGTAACCGTGTGTGCTAAAAATAAACAATGCATTAGAAGCTAAATAGATCGCGACAACAAATTGTCATGTAGTTTGTTCCAATACTACCGACATAATGTGGGTCACGGCATTATATTTGGTACTGAGATATGTTCGAATAGTCTCACTATTTCCTTGAGAATGATTGATGAATATAAAATAGTCCAACATATTTATGTATGTCTAACATATTTCAGATATCTTTACCCAAATCCATAATGTTATTGATAGGAATCATTAAATATGCGGTTTACCTAGTGTTTTTCAAAAGTTTGCCAAAATGCTCAAATTGCCATGTTGTGGGACGTCAGTTCCCTCTGCATTTTTATTGCATGTACCACGGGGAGTGTTCCGAAGAAATGTTTGGAACAATACCACCTGCCGAGTTTCGTCATCGGGCGACACGACACACCACCTCGATGGCTGACACTCCTCAACAGTGTCGTTCTCGCGAAATTTCCTGCCACGCACGGCTGTGTTGTGGAACGATCTGTTCTCAGCGGTATTTTCAAACGCATCTGCAGTTACTCTGATGTTGGGTATGTCCATGGGCGTCGATAATCACCTCGGTGTTCCCGCCGCTCGTTTACTTCCTTCTGTTATTAAAAAAAAACCTATTCAAAAACATTTTGTAATCCCTTTCATACTCTTAGTAGAAATGGAAACAACAATATGTTTTTAAACATATATTCCGTTTTTTATAATATTTGTTAAAAATACATTAATTCGTGGGAAATAAAACTGTCTATATTAAGAACCAATCAACACTTACCATAAAAGTATACAAATTTAAAAACATCAATATTAGTTGCTTAGCGACTGGCTGTTGGTAAACATTCACATTGTATCAGAACGCCTATCTGTTAACACTTTCCTAACTGAGACAAACCACTTTGCGAGAGTCCGATTTAGTCGTAAAGCTCTCGAGTTACAACGTTCGTAGTTTTCCTCGAAAATAAGTGGAGTTTGACCAACATTAAGCGGCTTGTTCATTTTGTTAATCAATGCAATGCTTTGTTATTTTTATTTTAACTTAAACGTATTGCAAATGTAACTACTAATTACAGTTATGGCTAGGTATCACATTGGGATTCAATATTTAAACAATAAAATATAATGTTAACTTTCGTACTCACATTCGTTAAATGGCAAATTTTATTTAAGTAGATAAGAGTTATGATGAGATACCCTCAATTACTTAGGATAGGATGAACACTAAGCGACTGATTAAGTAATCATTTAATGGCACAATGCGACAGTAATACTAAATAATTTTATTTTAACATATATACATTTTATAAATAAAAAAATAAATCGTTTTATATTCACATGAGTGGTAGAGGGCTGTCGTAATTGCTTATATCAATTGTTTTCGTCGACAAACAATAGATAATGAAAAACAATCCCGCGGTACTGAATTCATACGGAATGAAAAATTTGAATTTCAAATGCGGCTCGTCCGTTTAACAGCCTATCGATACGCGTCTATTCTTTGAGTAAAGTCACTTTCATACTAGGGCACAAACACTGAGGTGTTTGAACACAGCGTCAAATTCCACTGATTAATACTTAAATAAGACATGTTGTTGTCTCTGATATTTTCAAAGGTATGGCAATATATAGCAATATAATATATGCAGTAGAAACTCGCAGTTATGCAAAATTGTATTATTCTACCAGTAGTACTGCTCTACCTAACTGGCCCTCGTGTGAAACTAGTATATTAATATGATCCACAACGTTTCCTATTACACCTATCACAGTTGATTTAGTTTTTTTATTAGCATAAAAACGAGTTTCTCCATTCTGAAATTACATAATTATTAAAAAATAATACATTTAAAGATTATAAATGGTTATCTGTCCAATAAATTTTCATATTATAGCCGTTAATTAAAATATACGAACTTAAAAGGCAGTTTAATGTCAATATTATATTTAAGATAAATATTTGCGTTCAGGATTTTTAAAAGCTTTTAATTTTAATCTTTGATTTGACCTCTATTTCTTCGATGAAGAACAGTCACGATGTTCTAAAACTAAGTTCTGGTATAAATGTATCTTTCTCTCAATATTTTAATCTCTCTTAAAATATTATCAATTATTTTATTTTTTGAAAGAGAATAAAAAATTTAAACCCACTGTAAGTACGTAAGAAAGTTTTTGGTAAGTACGTAAGAAAGTTTTTGGTAAGTACGTAAGAAAGTTTTCATAATCGCTTTCGTATTTAAAGTAAGGCACGTATAACAAAATAGGTTGGTAATAGCGGCCAGTTTATCTCCGAGCTCGGTGGTCCGTCCCGAACATACCTCGTTCGTTCCGAGCGCAGTCATGACAAATTAACTCACGAAAAATTGCCTCCATTCCTCAACCTCATTTACTTTAAAAAGCCACTTGCAAGTCGCATGGAGAACAAATACACTAACGATTATATTGTAACAGAGGAGATTATTTAAAGTTTTAAGAAAATAAAGTGGTATGAAATTTAATTATGTTATGTATCCTTCATTTCGATTTAATATAACTTTATTGATTTGATTTTTTACCGTAGGTTTCTGATTCCAAAATCTCTGTATAAAACATATCGTTATCCCTGTCATTAACTTTGACAAAATAGAGGAAACAATATGTTTTAAACGTAATTTTTGGACTTAGAAACCCACAGTTAGCCATTTTGTAAAATATAAAGCACAGTTATATTTTGGAATTTTCGTGGTTTAACGTAAATTGTATTACGTCTATGGTTTAGAATTGACAATAAGAGGTTGTGAAATCTATATAAAGCTAAACGACCGTCACACAAACTTCATGATTTATGATACCTGTAAATACTCTTCACAAAAGCCGGACTAGATTGAAACTTGTCGGAAACTTTACCGAAGCGCGGATAATAGGAAAATGATGTAACGTACAGCATTGTTGATCTTTGTTTTAAACTTAAATCAACTTCCAAAGTTCTAGAGAATGTGTTAAAGCAAATATATTTTAGTGAGTAATTCAAATCGCTTTATAATACTTAGTGCTGTAGAATAATTTTAACCTTGAAATCTTTAGACGTTTCATTGTTAGTTCTGATATTATAATTAATGAACGTGTTGATTTATTCTCCATGTATTTAATTAACTATTGAATATTTGGTTAACTTAATTGTTTAGTTATACCAATTCTTAGAATTAATACGCTTCTGCCATTCAATTTTAAAAGAAGTTTTTCACCGTATAAAGTGCCCTACAAATTACAAGCGACTGTAACAAAACATGAACAATAACGAAAAGTTTGTTTATTTTAGTAGATCTATAATTTTTAATCTTCCATGCTTCTTGGAATCAGCTACTCGTTTTCTTTTTTTATATTAATAACCGGCCAGTAGTGTTATCGTGTTAACAGTAGCAGTTTTTACGAGCATTCGAGTGGGAAGCGTTTAGTTATCTAATGCCGGCACGACCGCAATCCGTGTCTACTGTACTACGATTATCTCGGTATACGCCGGCTTTTTGCGGCTCCGTGTGCGGCAAGCCTAATTGCACGCTCGCTGTCGCTAATTGAACGGTTACCCTTAACCGGTCCGTCCACCGCTGTGTTTGTTCGACGATTACCTGCCATATTATACGCGGCTTTTGTTTTTATTCATATTTGCATACTGCGTTAAGCGAAGCGCGATTAGCTGACGATGAGGTGACTTTTGGGCTAATTTAACTTGCATTTTTGTAGAACAATGTTACTAGTAATTTTATATGTTTATTATTATTTAAGGCTGGCAATGTATCTTCAGTTACTCTGGTGTTGCGGATGTCCATGTGCGTTTGCCCCCTTTTCTTAAAAAAAATGTTCAAGAAGCTCATTAAACTTACTTTGAAAGAATGCTATTTCAAAGTTACAACCTGGTCTAAGATAACGTTTAACTTTTATTTGAAAACAAATAAAATTGAGATTAGAGTTTGATCTTTATATTTTATCGTTGAATTTGAATAAAATCTTAACACTCTGTTATATCACACACTATTAGCCTATATTTATTTTGCTTTTACTAAATTTTGAAATTGCATCAACATTGATCAAAGTTGCGTTTAAACTTGTAGAAGTTTAATCATGTCAAGGTGTAAATTAGAGTTAAAAGTGTCGCATCAAACGGAACGAAAGCGGTGAAGTATAATCCCGACCGTTATCTAGCAGTCGGCATCTGTTTGTCCGGCGCCGCGCCGCTTGGTTCCACTCACTCGTAAATATTATTTAATTACGCATTTATACATAATGTTAAGATCATTTCCGGTGTTTATGATATCTGGCTAATTATATACAAAAACAAAATTATTATTGCATAAATTTAATATATTAAATAGCTTTTGCGAAGTGTGATAAAAAGATTTACGAATTTATCGAGCAATTTAATCAAAACATAATCGTGGTTATTCAAACTTTGGTGACACATTATCATTAACTTATATAGGAAACGGCTAAAACACTCACGTACATTTGTCCGGTGTCGGCACCGACTAGTTTCGAGCCCATCGAGGGCCCTTTATTAGGGGGAAATTCACCCCTTGCTATATTTCAAACTTAAATGCTATTAACTTTCTTTGTAAAGTTAAAAGACTATAGTTTTTAAGTATCGGTTAACTAACATCATTTGCATCAAATTATAAAGCCTTCTTTAACAATCTATCTTAAAAACCCGTTTTCAACATTTTAATGTACCGTTTAATTTTAATGTTCAAGCCATAATCGTTATGTCGACCATCGCTTAATAAGTACAATGCATATGTGTTATTTATTCATATTATGTGCTGATTATATCATTATTGAAGCTTGAAAGATCACGAGAATTTGTACAACTATTTTAATTTTATTATGCATTAATTATTTTCCTCAAGGGTTCCGTAAATATATAACTAAAACCTCGATCTTTATTTAAGATAAAAATACAAAATTAAACTGAATAATGAAATTTAAGAAAATTACCAAGTATTGTCAAATCGTAAGGTCGTTGTTTACCGGCATGTTAGGTCACTAGCCAATAATTATTGAAACTGTATTGGGATGTTTCGTTACATCTACCATACAGCCGTATTCTGCCATGTCTGTTATATTCTGTTTGATTCCATTCGGAGTTCTTTAATTTTTATACCTCTGTTTATGTCAGATCAATCAAAAATTTACAAACATAGAATTTTGACAATGCCAGAACTGTGGCAAAAAAATAAATTCTTAGGTCTGGGTGAAGAAAGTATCTAACCAATATTCAATCGGTCATAAACAAGTATAAAAAAGTCGATACCGATCAGAGATATATGTGAGAGAATAAATTGCAAAGATATTCAGAACTTATCACAATAATTTAGTTCTCTAAAATAATCTAGAATATTCAAAATTAAGGAAATGTATTTGTAACTTTTGTGCTAAAGATAACTACGGAACTCCGCATTATATTGTCTCGGATACACACTTGACTGATTTAATTTTTTCACAGCTTATGCACACTATAAAACGCAGTCAGCATTTAAATTCTTTTTACAACATTATAAGCGAAATGCATATTCTTTAATTTCAGTTAACAATTTAAATTCCAGAAAGATATAGCAATAGTTTTTATAATATCGCTGGAGAAAAAAAATCTATGAAAGTTGAAACATCTCGGTAATTGATCATGTAACTATACAATGAAACCGGTAGATAAATAAAAGCAAAAAGCTGTTTCAAAAATAGTCCCCTTTAAGTGGCTTAGCAGCTGAGAATCCCAAGGCAAACCACCCGCTTATTTTAGGCCACGCATTGAAACTTCACATATTCGTAATTTACTAGATTATTGTAGATAACTGATAGGTACAAGTCTTAGATAATTGTAAAATATACAAAAAGGTACCCCCAAATTCAGACCTTCATCTAAATTATGGTCGTATTGACAACGATCAAAGGTACTCCTTTTATACCTAATTATAGACTGAAATATGCTACATCCATTATTGTCAGTTATTAACTAGGAATACTTGATCGAACAGACTGATAAGCGTACATATTTTTACTAGATAGTTTTTTTTTTTACAGCAATATTAACGCACCTGCTATACTAATTAAAAAAAATTACACCAAGCAATCTGATAACATAATTGCATAGAGTTGTATATATCATATTAAATTAAGTATTTAGTAGTTTTTCAAACACCTTTGCCAACTACCACCGTCAACTATTGACTAAAGCTAAACAATGTTGAAGGACGATGATCAAGGTTTCGTTCAGTCTATTGAACCCTTGCCTAGCAAAGGATCAAGTAGCAATCCCGTGACAAGAGACTCTTCTATTAGTAGATTTTCTTACGATGTACAGTACTTTCTATTTCAACAAAAGGCATTACGTAAATACAAATGAAGTAAAGAACGAGCTAGAAATTAAATTCTTCGATGATATTACAATTTAAAATGTAATTTTGTTACATTTGCGATCCCTTCATAAAATAGAAGCTTTCTATAAACATTACTAACGAGCGCGCTGGTATAAAATTACTCGAGAAAGTTAATCTTCTCGATATTGGTTGGTATGAAATTAAAAAGTTTCCTTTGAGACTGATGTAGGAGACTTCATGGCCAGGTTACTTTAGATTCGCGTGCTGAGATGCACTTTGCCAACAACTCATCTATTACAAATAAAAGATTCTTATTTACTAAAGCGCTATGTTATTAAATTATTTAGGTACTTTTTATTACTTTCGACTTCTTAACTGTTGTTATTTGTACCCGTATTTTATATTTATAGACTGTTGTTTTTAAATAATGACCCCATCCTCACCAACGCAATACTTGTTATGTAGAATTTGAGTTCCAAGATTTATTTATAATATAATTTATATACATAAATACGTGTACTAAACTTATAATTTATATGTCATATTTAATAAATAAGATCGTATATTAATAACAAAAAATATTTCTTTATATTGAATACATTTATAAGTTCTTGAGTAAGAATAGTAAAATATATATTATAAGTAACCTCTGTTCTTATTGCGAACAACTGGTGTGTAGATATGTTAAAACGCAAATCTGTAATTACTGTATTTTTTATCTGTGCAATTATAATACCGATTATTATCGCACTAAACTACGCATCGCTAGCAGCTGAAGTGTAAAAAATATAAACATCAAAATTCGTGCATAGATAATTAACTAGAAACGTGTAATCAGGGCTGTATTAAATGCACTGGAAGACATGCAATATTTAAATAATTATTTTTCATAAAAAAATAAAACATGATTATACAACAGATTCATAAACTTAATAGTTCACATTATACTTTTCATAATTATATAAACAACATTGAAAAATCTGTTGCTTGAAACTTAGCGATATTTCAGTGTCTGGTGGTAGTTTATCCTAACTTGATCATAATTAAAACAAAAGCATAAGGACGCCAAGCGAACCTGAAGAGACGAGGCGCTTAAAAATACACAATAAAGCAAAATAAATTTCCCGTTAATAAATAGGTACCTTCACTTAGGTATTTCAAAAAGCTTCGCAGAGTGAAATTTCAATTAAGCAGGTCGGAGGCGAGGCGATAGGCATCGGGTACACAATGCCCGCTCCATCCGGCCACCAATTAGCTCGCCCCTTAAACAATTTGCTCCCACTGCTCAGAACTTGTCTACACGAATCGCCTCAACTGTCACCTTACGCTCAATAATCCTTTAAATATCTGTAGCTAGTTAAACAATTTCACAATTTTCGTTTTACATTTTGTTATTTACATTACATCAAAATTAGATAACAACTAATGATATTCGAAAAAAATATCGACACCTATATCTGATTTTGTTATTCTCTCTTATTCTTCAGTTCAAGAAATTTTAACCATTATTAATTACAAAACAAAAAAATCATTATAAAACAATCGTTGCTGGCAATTTTTAAGACGTGGAAAGGAGATCAAAAATAGCATTTTGCTTTTACTTGATCACTCTTTGACCTGAAGATAAATTGACCTGAAGATACATTAAAATGGTAATGTTGTCGAAACGTTCTACGCGCTAGCTTAGTAAACGCCTATTCACTCAACAATTGAAGGCACCCACATCATACTTGAACGGAAATACTAACGCCGGCAACTAATAGCTTTGGAAATCTCACTGTCCTGAAAAGAAAAATAATATCAGAGAAAGTTTTTTTATAAGAAAACGGGGCAAATGAGCTGCGGGAACACCGTGGTGATCACCGATGCCCAAGGACATTCGTAACACCAGAGGAACTGTAAACGCGTTGCTGGCCTTTTAGATAGAGATACGATCGCTTCTTAAAGGACCATAAGCCGTACTTTTTGGAAATACCGCCGAGGACAAATCGTTCTACAAGGCACCGTTAAGAATTGCCAGCCATCCGGTATGGATGATACTTGGTGGTTTGTCATGTTTGTCTATTGAGAAAGTCGTTAGAAAATCCCGAATTCAAATTCGATTAAATTGACATAATTCGCTGAATTAAAACAAATTAACAAAAAATGTACCATCAATAAATTAGTAAAGAAAAAGTTCTGAGAATTTTAGTATTAGCCGGTATCTTTGTTTGATTGCCCTGTCTAATTTAAATAACAAAAGTCAGAGGATATGAATAAATTAGAGGCTACAGGCCGAGCGGACCGCGATCAATTCTATTGATAAGCCTAATGTTTATAGGACACGGTTATTACTTTCCATTTGGCTCGGCGTCATGTTATTTGTCTATAATAAAAAAACAGACTAAACCCCATTATAGAAGTATACTAAGTCAAATGCATTTAACCTTTGCCGGGTTAAACTTATTAGTCTTTCATAAAGTGAATTTTCCTGAAACCCCTACTTTAAATCAATTTATATCAAAGGTTCACAGGTTAAACATTTTACAATAATAATGATTCAGGCAATAATGACACCATTGAAAACCACATTATGTCGAATTAAGAATGAGCGTTCTAATGATTTGCGTTATATCTCAACCAGTTTTTTCACATTGTAGAGAAACGAGTTTTATTCATAAAAATCTCCAATTGCAATAAAACGTAAACTCACATATAAATAAACCAATATAAATTTATTAATGTATTAGGATATCAGAAGTTATAAGTAATAATGTCCAAATTAAGGTTTCCCACTGCCCCCGTATTAACGGTAATATGACGCACTAGCGCCTCGCGGCGAAATGGGGCACTACAATAATGACGTCAACGTCGTCGAGACTTTGAATACAGTGTGCTCTGTTTCTTTTATAGTTCAATTAAGTTTATTGTTACATCGTGTAAAGATGATCCTTTATCAAGCATAAAGCAATGAAGTAAACTTGTAGAATAATTGAATCTTTCGTATAATAGTTTGTAAACAATCTATTTCTTTTCATAACAAAGTAAACACCTTTTGCTATAAGTTCTCAAATTAATTTAACATTATTACAGGTGGACTATTACGCTCACAAATGTAACTATTAACTATACGTAATTAAGAAACAAATATCAGATCTATGTATCTTTATTTTTAGAATTATGAAAATTATAATAAAAAAATCTTTACCGTAATTTTCATGGCCCAAATAATTCTTATTTATATAGATACTAGTTGTCGCCCACGACTTCATCCGCGCGTAATTAAAAAAAAAAAGCTTTATTAGTAGCCTGTGTTCTTCCTGACTCTGCTCTATCAATTCCAAATTTCATCAAGATCCGTTAAGCCGTTCCGGAGATACCTTCTAATAAACATCCATCCATCCATTCATATTTATAGAATTAGTCAGATTTAAAAGATTTTGTGTGGCGTATACCAGAAAATGTACCCAATATGTAAGGTAAAATCAGTCTAAGTACGTATGTCAACCATTTTGTATAAAGTAAGGTTAACAAACCAGCGCTCAATTCACTTATTATGCCTCGGTACTTTTATGGGTCAGCGGTTGCCTTCACTAACAATAAAATACAAAAGCTGTTGGCTGCTATTTTATGTAGATCTGTTACAACTAGTTTTTATTTTTTTTAAACTTTGTTTGCTCTTTCCGCCCGACTGAGAAATTGATTTAATTTATAAGGTTCGCTTAAGTTAAATATTTTTTAGTTTTCTTTTGTTTCTTTTCCTGTTAATTCTGTGTTAATAAACTCTTTTAAGTAGAAGGAAAAGGTTACCTAAGTTACCTATTGTAAAATTCTCCTCAACAAGTGCAAGTAGTAAATACCGACTTCTACCATTAAAAAACCTCTGGTAACGGAATCACGAATAAGGAGACTTTACTATAATTTATGTATTTAAATTATGTCATATACACAAAATGATATTTATCTGTAACGTTAGCTGAGGTCTAAATAATAATCGATAGTTGTTGATGCTAAGGCTCGCGTTTGCCAGCGCTGCCATTGTTTGAAAGTGGGTATAAAGTGTTTGCGCAATCGGAAGTGGTCGACGCACTATCAACGCTCTGTCTGCGGTCTAACGACTGAACTTTATCATCAATTGTGCACTATTTAATTACAAATAAAAAATAAACAGTTCATTTTTTGTGAATTAATAAATAGATATTGAGTCTAATGGACAGACGCTTTGACTTTTAACAGACAGGACTTGACAAACGCGCGCATTTTCCTCTTTCTTGAATCGGTATCCGTTTTTAAAGTCGTTCCAATTTTGATTGTATGATTATCATCTTTTAATTTATTTACTACAACGGCGGCTCTTTGCTTAGTCCATTTATCTATAGTCAGTGGGTCTAGCACAAATATTTGCGACAATCGCCATCGTATCGACATTGACAAAATTTGTACCTATTAGAATTTGTATAGCGACAGTGCAGCAATAGTTCAATCTATATCTAATCTATATAAAGTCCTCTTTTGGTGAAAGGAAAATATCATTAAGATGGTATTAATAGTATGGCAGTTATTGTTAATACATACATATATTAATTAACGTTGAAAAAAAGAGGCGCTATACTTAGGCATCTAATTGAATATTGTACAGTACTTCGTAGTTTTTGAATTGGAGTACATTCGAATGAAGTAGTCATAAGTAGGTTGCGTAGGCGACCGCCGAGCGGCGAGGCCCGCGTAACGAGTGGCGCCGACCGTCCACTTATGCATACGCCGACAAAATGAAATGTTCGCCAATTTGTGAGGCAACTAGTTTCCAGCAAATGTCGGAAACTAGCCTGGAACCGTGCCAGTTACCCCCAAATCATTTAAATTACACTTATAATACCTACACTATCCAGCAAGTATCTCTTTTAATTGAAAGAGTGAAGTTACAAACTTGAACTTAAACTTTGTAGAGTACAAACGATCTATATAGGTACAAGTTATTACAAATTGTATCATGTAACGTAAAATAATTTGCTACATGTCGAATTTTACGATGAATTCAGATTGATAAGAGTTCACTTGGCACATTTTCAATGATTCGTTTGCTATTGTTTCAGGATATTACCAGCCCGCGGGACCGCTGATCAAGGAGAGCGGCGCCGAAGCAGACAGGGCTCTTGGCAGATATCATCCTGCGCCACACTACCACCCGCCGCATCCATCGGTGAGTGTTACACTTTTGTCATACTTCTAGTTACAAATAATTTGCAGTAGATGCTGCTACATAACTTTAACTTATACGACGGTTTAAGCAAAATGACAGATGAAAGTGCCACGAGGCAGTGAGGATATTGTCATTTATTAAATGAAATGCATAAAGAATACCCTTTTACTATATATTTAATGCCCTTATTCTGTGAAGTTACGCTACTTTACTAATCAAATTAGTCTATTCACGAAACACCACATTTAATAAATAAATTGCCACAGTCATTATATGATTACTAAGTCCCATTCTCAGGGTTGTAAAGGGTAATTTTTTGTAATTTTGTCAAGTTTTATCGAGTTTCTCCACTTTTATTTTTATTTGTGGTAGATGCTGCAGCAGTACGGTCCGCCACCGTACTATCCCGCGGAGCTATGCTATGGGCGGTACTACCGGCCGCCCGGGCCCTACCACATCCCGCCGCCACAGCCTGATGCTCCGGTAAGACTTCTATGCAATGCCTTTGGTCAATTCGGAGCAGAATTTCCCTTTTCTATGACACTACTGATAAGTAAAAACAAAAGCACTGCTCCTAAAGTTAATAGCTGTTACACGTGTGGTAATAGTGGCTAACAATTGCAGATGGTGGGCGTGGGCAGCGACCCGTACCCGCCGCCCCAATACTACGGCTCGCCACCCTGCTACCAACACTCACCACAAAGGATACCGTACGTCGGTAAGTTCACCACAAATTTTTCTATCCATTTCCAATTCGTGAAATATTTATGTGTGTGTTCTGACATTATGGATGTTTATTGCAGAGTATCGTGGATGCCCGTGCCCATTAAACGCGTGTCCAAAAAACGTCCTTATTGGGCCCGCTACTGGTAAAGCCCCAGCCGGTGGCGGCCCCGCCGACGTCCTCGCTCTTGCGCCGCCCGGGGGCGCCTTCCGCGCGAAGGTGCGGGCCTGCGCCCTCGACTCCGCCGCCGACACGCACGGCAGCGGCAAGGTAACACTCCACACATCTCACCCTACACATCAACATAGAGTGCCTAAATAATAACTTTTTCACGATAAAAAAAGAAAGAAAGGGGAAATTGAAATGCATACTTCTAGAAAACACTCGAGAATACCTGAAAAGATGAGTTTATTAATTTAGGTCAGTTTTAAAACGAATTAAGTGAAGCATTTATAATTCCAGGATCCACCGTTAGAGCCGGAGCCGCCCGCCGCGGCCGACGCTCCTCATCCTTGTCCGCTGCCGACTATCGGCGGTGCGTCGCCCAAACGTGAACTGTTCGACGTTCGCGACAACCTGCACCGCGCCGGGGATATGCCCAACCCCGCCGAGGCTCTCGGCCCGCCCTCGCCGGCCAGAGGGTCTGCGGGAGCCTGCGCGCCCCAGCCTCCGCCCGTCGCGCCCAGGCGAGCCAGGCTCGGCAAAGCCATGGCCAGGCGGACTCTGGCGGGCGACGACACGGGCTTTCTCTTGTCGACGCCTCAGCAACCGACGCCACATAGTGACGTCGATGATGACGTACTCGCCATCTCTCCCCCGATTTGTGTACCTATAGACCTATCGTCATCGGACGAACGATCGACGCCTCTAGTCGACGTAAAAAAAGAGAACGAAGGCCCCACGTACACACCACCGAGGAAGGTCGAAGCGCAAGCTCTCAGGGAACATAACAGCACGACGGCGCTTCCCGAAATACCAGATTTAACGGAGGCCAATAAAGCCGTTAAGAGAAGGTACTCGAAGCCCAAACTTGAAATCGATATAAGAGATATACAACTGGATGATGCGTGTAAAACTAATGGAATCGGGGAACACGTAAAACTACAAAAAAGAAGAAAAGTATCAGACGACCACACCGATGTTGTTAGGATAGAAACTGTTACAAAGGAAGCTAAAAAGAAAACGACTCCCAGTACAAAGAGAACGCCCAAGTCGCCGCCCGCAGAGAAAAAGAATCTTAAAAGAAAATTAGAGGACATGGCTAACGGGCCTAAAGCAAAAAAAGCTCTTATCGAAACGATAAATGACGATCCCCGCCTTAAAAATGTAGCAGCTGTTGCGGAGGAGCCGTGTATAAAGAAGTCAAAAACAAAAAGTGCACTTCTTCTTGACAATTTAATAAGAAAAAACAGTATCGATGGCAAAGGTTACGCGTCCGACAAGGAGTTAAACCCCGCAGAGTTATTTTTGTCACCGAACGAAAACGTTGCACAAAACGTAACGAAGAAAACTTTAAATATTAATAATAACATTGTTGAAAATACCTCACCCACGAATGGAGTGCGGCCGAAAACGATAGCCGCCGTTAGCCAACTCATAGAAAAGAAACTGGCGTATAAGAACGCTTGTAAAATTGACTCAAAAATCACGCACAATTTGAAATCAGTATTAAAATCGCCCACCGATACATCAAACTTAAGTGAAGAACATACGAGTAAAGTTCCATTAAACAACGGTGCAAACTCAGACAGTAAAATTTTTGATAAATGTGAATCAATATTAATTGAAGACAAAAATGAAAAAGACAGTAGCAACGACGGTATCACCAATGGAGATGTAGACAAGGCTGTGAAAACGTTAAAAATCAATAAGAACAAACCTGCATCAAATCAAATGGAAACAAGTCTTAAGACCTTAAGTGACATTACCAGTAGTGTCGATGAATCTCAGTGCAAAGCCAGTAAATTACAGGATCAAGAAGAGAGGGCGAAAGACCTCGAGGAAACTTTAATAGCAGACAAAATGTTAAAGAAACCTAAATCGACTATAGAAAAACCTAACGGGGAACTCAAAAGCAAGAACGTCGAAAAAGTCGTCAAGTTGCTGGTTTCAAAAAAACAAGCGAAATCTAAAAAAGTAGACGAACCGCCGTCAAATGAGAACCAGATAGAGCAAATAGAAGAGAAGACGAAAAATGAAAAGCCAGGGAAACGATGTAAACTAGGTATGGATAAGGAATCAAAAGGGAAGAGCGTGGAAAAGTTAGCAAAGCTGCTAGTGTCGAAAAAAACCGCTTTGAAGATGGACGAGGCGACGTTGCTGGTGGAGGCGGCGTGCGCCTCGCCCACACCCAGCGCCGCGGGCGAGGCGAGCGAGGCGGGCGAGGCGGCGGAGGCGGGCAAGCTGTGTGTGCAGAGCCCGGCGGCAGGGGCGCGCGGCGGCCGGCGGCGGCGCAGCGGGGGGCGGCGCGCCCGCCGGGCCCCCGCGCCCCTCACACCCCTCGCGCTGCAGCCGCGCCCCCCGCGCGCGCCACCGCGCTGGAGCAACGGCTGGAACTGGGACGGCGAACACTACGTATCCAAAGTCTACCTCAACGTAAGTCTAAGTTCATAAGTCAAGGATCGCATCTTGTCTTGCAGATCTATGTGATGTGAGATAAGTCAAAGATGGCACGTTGTGTTACAGAACGACTCTCGACTGGACCGCACGGCGCGGTGCTGGGCGCGCATGTGGCACGCGAGCGGCGACCGCGTGGCGCGCGGCGACTGCGTGCTGCTGCGCGCTTCACTCGCGCGCGCTCAGCCCTTCGTCGCGCGCGTCGCCAGCCTCTGGGAGAACCCCGATGATGGTCAGTATACCGACCTAAGCTTACGTCGTCGCCACTGATCATTTTGGAATTTCTTTAGACTTATGCGTGTGTCTATATTGATATAATTATTGCAGGCGAGATGATGGTGTCCCTGGTGTGGTACTACCGGCCGGAGCACACGGAGCGCGGCCGGCAGGCGGACGACGCGCCCGACGAGGTGTTCGCCTCTCGGCACCGAGACGCCAACTCCGTCGCCTGCATAGAGGACAAGTGCTACGTCCTCACCTTCAACGAGTACTGCAGGTCGGTATATGCACTGTCAAAGCGCAACTGTTGCACAGAAAAGGCGATTATACAGACCCGTAGACAGGGGGCGCCAACGAGTTACGGGTTACAAGAGAACAAAAGTTTCTTAATTTCTTCCGAAAGTCCTGTGTGTTGAATTGTTGAATTTCGAAATTATGAAAATGGCAACATTAACCATGTAACTGTCAAGATGACATTGTTAGTTCACATGTTTTGCGATCGTTTGACAGCTGTCAGTCTCCATAAGTGTTAACCTAAAACTAGGTTTTATAATTTAACTTTTAATTTGTTTCATACATTATCTGCAGTTATCTTGGTTTCCAGATGAACTTACTATAAAACTAATTATTATACTATTTTGTGATTGCAGATATAGAAAACGGCTAAAAGCATCAGAAGAGGGCATAACGATGGCGCCGTCCATAGTGCCACCGCTGCCGGCGGGCGAGGTAACGCCGACTTTGGCGCCCAACGACACGAAGCTGCCGCCCTCCGTGTCACCGGAACTGGTGCTCTTCTGCCGTAAGATATACGACTTCAGGTCCAAGAAGATACACATGCCCAACAAATGAGAGCACGCGGCTCCACACATTGCTGCGAGTTTATTTCACCTCGATACGGATTCGTCTTACGTTTGGGCGACGACAAAAATTATGCTGATCTGGGAGCTAGTAAGTTCCAATCACCGGAGTGAAGACTTGGAAAAGTGAATACCAAAGTCGATTTTCACATTCGATCAATTTTTTGACGACATCGATGATAAAAAGTTCAATCTAGTTGGTGTCGTCAGGTCCGCTTCATTGTTGGACTTTAAAGTTATTGATGTATTAATAGTGTCACCATCCCCATCCCCCAATTAGTACAAATACACATGTAGTTGCCCCTGTGGTACTTGAAGCCAAGTTATATTTGTATTTAAGAGCCGATTGATTTTTATGTTGCCTGTGTCGTGATTTGTGGTAGATAAAATATCCCGTGTGATTAATTTGCTGAATTCCTGATAACGTCGGATTATCAAATAAATAATTTTTATCAATGGATGCCTTTTATAAAGTGTAAGTAGTCGTAAGAGTCGTAAAGCATAATGTGAATAGAAATATGTTTGTTTTGCTTTTTGGGGTAATCTAAGTCCTTGCTATTATCGATTTGGTAGACTGAGAATCGTGTGCTCGGGGACTTATTTTGCGTGACTGATTCTCGTAGTTTTACAGCTGCATAGACACTATAAAGCATTTATTTCGATACGACGTCTTTCCTTTTATTATTGTAGAATCTGTATTAAATTATTATGTTTTTTTTTTATAATTTTGTTGCAGTAACTGTTTTACACATTCGAATAAATCACGTAGAATACTGCAATATGTGCGTTGATTTAGAACTAGTACAGATTGAAATCCCAAAGATAAATGTTATATACAAACTCAATGAATTCATAAATATTTATCAAAAACTGGGATAATTTCTTATGTATACTGGTTATAATATCATCGCAATAGTGTTAGAATTAACATTAGTTAAATCCCCTGCGTGTTTTATTCATTGGCGAAATCATTTATTTTGTCTATTTCTCTATTTTTGCTTTGAACTTAATTTTGTCTTTATACATCACAATATTTTTTCGGACATGGCAGTAAATAAACATATAACATTATAGGTACTTATTAATATTTTAAACAAAATTTACGCTGCCTTTAAAGGAATTGATTTTTCATTGCATTTCGGTCATTAGTACGAAATTAAAATAATAAAATGGTTTGATTTAAAAAAAAATCTTTTTGAAAAGAAGGAAGACTGATTTAAAAAACGGCTACAGTTTACATCAATGTGTTTTTTTTTTGGTACATACGACTCTGGTACATTAATTAAATTCGTAATAGTCAACCTTTTTCTAGATGCGCAGTAATTAACATTATTGAAATAACAAGTGGGAACATTGTAACATATTTTAAATGTAATATTAGAGCATAGATTTAAACATAAAACACAAATGTGTTAAAAAGAAACAAATTAATTTAAATTTGATAATTATTTGAACGAAACATTATTGTCTTAGAAATTCATAGGCCGACAGCTGAACTTGAAATGGGGAAAGACTAACTATTTTAAATTTGGCAAATTTAACTAAAGTCAAAGATAATTAAAGAAATTGACAGAAAACGTAACAAAATTACGTTGCATTTTTGTTTGTGAATAAATTTCAACAAGTTCGAAATATAACTTCATATTTCGTGTGTGAAATTCTTGTAAAGGGCATTTAAATAATTATGTTTTACATATATTTATTTTCTATCCTATATTTAGTTTATGTATGTGATTTCGCTGCCTATTGTTTAAGCTATTTGTAAATATTCTCATTTTGTTTTTAGTAGTATTTTTCTAAATTTGTTATCTTTCCAGTGAGATTATTTTCTTAATCAGCCTTATAATGATGACAAATGTTTGAAATCGTGGCACCAACATTGGTTTTAATGCATATTTATTAATGAAATTTTATACTGTTTTTACTCAGTATCATGTTTTATACAGGTTTTTGAAATGTTCCAGAAAAATGGAAGTTTTTCCGAACGACAAATGATATTTTACGATAAGCGAAATACTTAAGTAATTTGTGTAGCAACATATACAGAAATGTTTTTTTTTAATCAAATTTAATTCAATATTAAAATTTTACAAATAAAAAATTATATTAAATAAAATTATGAATCATTAATGTTATTTATTAAAAATCATGTTTAAATTCCCAATTGATGTAGTTATTTTGCCAAAGCATTAAAATCAAAAACCTGTATAATTTTCATAATGTAAATATTATACGAAAATGTACATCGTTAGACAAATAATCGAATACGAAAAATCAAAGAGACCAAAACTAAAGGACCACAATGTGTCACTTTTTTTTCTTGTTAACTTCCAAAAAGTTTTATTTTGGAAATAACTGGCCAGTTAAAAAAAAATAAAAATAGAGTCCAACGGGAATATAATTTAAACCACGAAACATTTTCTTCAAAGTCTCACTGGGTGTCTATTCCAAAGCTTATATTTTCTTTTTATTTCATTGCTTAAAGCCAAAAAATTAGAAGCAAAAATATCTACTGTCCTGTAAAGATGTAATACCGATCTTCTTCTTTAGGTTAAAAAGATGGCGGGGGAATGTGCGTATGCGCATTGGTAAGCCTTTACTGGTTCCCAAGAGGACAAACTTAAATCAATTATACAAGGTAATCAGTGTAAAAATATATTAGTGAAAAATAGTAAATCATGAAATTTTTAACAAAAGAAAATGAAGGGCGAATTGTTTACGAAGGTTATTTGAAACACTTTCCTCCGCCATTATACTCATTATGAATTAATGATAAGAGTAAATGAGTAAATTCCATAATACTATTACTATAAGTGAGCCCTCCCTTGCTTGTAGATGGATTGTTTTAATGATGTTACCTGGTATTCTGCAGAACCTTCTTATAGTCAATCAAGTTTTAGAATTAGGTTTATTACTAATAAGAAAAAAAATACCTTGTTTTTATTATTTATTTGTTTCAATGGAAATTATATAGGTATATTTTTATTATTGTAACCTACATAGTTACGTTGGCTGTAATTTAATATTGATGTAAAATTAATATATGTATTTTTATTTCAACATTTGTTTTATTTTGGAATTCACAAATGTTCAAGACTCGGCCCCCTTTTATAATGTCATTTACATCAGGTAAGTACCTCAAGTTTATATTTTTGATCGTGAAATTAAACATATTTAAAAATGAGAATAGAAAAAAATATTTAACGTCAACGCCTCTGCAGTTGCAGATGTCCATTGGCGTCCTTAATCAACTGTGTTCTCGTCGATCGTTTGCCCTCCCTTTTATAAAAAAAAAATCACGCGGGAAAACCATGGATCAGAATTTTTAAATGTTATTATGCTGCACAACCGCTTTTACAAGCTTCGATGCCGTTATCAACTGATGTAAGAACTTCCGCATGGCCTGTTTTCAGAGAAAATGATTTTGTCATTACTGCTGGCTGAATTTACTGAGACAATTTCTAATCATAGGAAACATCAACAAACCACACATGAAGTGCTGACAAGATACCCACCCATGGGGAATAAGGAAATATGAAATATGCGTACTGTTATAATCAAATATATATTATCGACCACAAACGGTTACGCAAAGATTAGATTTGTAAAAATTGCTATTAATTTTGAACAGGCTGTATATTTAATAAATTCTCAACTGAATAATAGTCAAACGAAATGAAGCTTATACTAAATGGCATTTAACATACAATATAGCACACATTCAAAGCTACAAACAGTACAGTACATAATACCATTAAAACTTGACAAATACATACATATTTCAAATAATATTTACATAACGTAGTATTTGGAACTTTCACATTTATTGAACATATGTAAACAAATAGATGACTATCAATACTATTATAGTCTATATAACTAAAACTGTAATGTTCAGAATACATTATTTATTAAGGTTTAAACACATTTGTGCATACATTATCATACACGATAAAATTAAACTTTAACATCAATCATCAATTTGAACATTTGGTAAACAAAAAACTTTAGGCCTTTAGATTACTCAAAAGTTGTTCTGTTAATAAGACTCTTTATAAATTAAAAAGTATTTTTCTGGTATTCTTACCTTAAATTTTTCATAAACAATTAAATATTCATTTGAAAAATATATTTTACTCAATTCTTCTAACACAAAGCCAATTAATACAATTGCTACATGATTTTTAAGTCACTCATTACATTATAAAAATAAAGTTATAGCTGACAAGTTGAAAAATTACAAATTTGTAAAAAGCATATATATTTTACACAAGTTGTTATAATCAAAGCCCACCTCCATAACTATTTACTTCTAAGTTGCTTTTATTAAACATCATTATTTAATATTAAACTTTCTAGAACTCTAATATAGTTTATAAGATTCAATTTTACAGATTTAGAAGTTGGCAGCATTTACACTGTAGACAAATTAATGCTTTTCTATAACATAACTACAAACACACAACATCTACTACATTTTTAAGCTATATTTTACCATAAAAAGTATATATGGATATACTGTACATTAAAGTGATTTTATTGCCCTGTTTATAAGCTACAATTTATTTTGAATACAATATGCTAACATCTTAAATACGAAGATAAAAATACAAGCAAAATGTAACATCAACTATACATGAATAAATCAAAATGTAATACTCAATGTTATTACATCAAATATTACATTCCAAAATCATATCTCAAAAATAATACCCATTATTTATATAGAGCAATAATCATACATATTTATATTGGAATAAAATGCTATTTAGATATATACTGTATTACTCCAAAAATACTGTATAACACTGTTTAGTTAAACATGTGCTTTAACCCTTTGACTGCCGCTGATTGATATTATTGACGTCAACAAGGTTCACCATAAATATGTATCACCACAATGCTTTTGATGTAATTCATTATTTATTGTTTTTTTCGCATTTCGCAAACCTACGCAACACTTGTGTTTGTTTCAATAACCATGATTTGTCAAAAATCCACGCCGGCGCTAGACATGGTTTAAAAGGGTTTAAGCTGTTTAAGCTAAAATGTACATATTTGAAAAACTTTCTAAGTTTTTTATGGCAGGGCCTGTAGTGTACATAGGCTATGTAAAATATTACATATTGGAATTTGATGAAAAGAGTTACATCGCTTAAGAGATTTCATAAAATATATAATTCTTTTCCTTACATCAGTGATTTGTATTTATGGGTTCACTCACAAAATATCTGCACAAAAACCATCAAATCATTCCTACTATAGATAATTAAATCATTTTGTACAAAGATTTCAACGCTGAAAACATTGGTTAATGGAATAGGCAGACCAACTAATGTAAAATGATCACTACCTCCCGAAAACACTTGCAAGGCCTATGAAGACATATCTAAATTAGTAGTGAACCCTTTCAAAAGTTCTAGTCATATAAACTTGAACTGTTGAACTGTGACTCAACAACAAAATGGGCACCTCATAGCTCATCGCAATGTACTATAACTGAGTGAGCCGATGAGCCACCAGTTGCCTGGTCACTTCGCAACTTTAAACACAAATCATTTTTTTTTTTTATTAATTTTATGACCTGGTAACATAGACCTTTAGGTCACATCTTATTTGGAACACAAATCATGATTCTATGCTGGTACAGATTGCACAGATCTGTTTCACACATGTGAATCGTCAACTGAGCTGCAGATCATCAATTTTAGATGAGTTACCCATGACTATTGCCAACCTTTAAAAAAGGAACATGCTCTTTAGCTCAAGGATTCTATGTCATATTATTTTGGAAATACCCTTTTTTGTTTTTAGTGTGCCATTACTTTTATATAAAGAATGCAAATGGCTAACCATTCCATGATAGTATTTTCATTTACATAAAACTTTAAAAGTAACTCATATGAGATAATAAATTACATAATAAATTTTGCATTGGTGATATAAAAATTTTAGGTAATAGTTACAGTAACCAAGAATGATAAAATATGTGATTTAACAAATGTTATGGTATATTTGTAAATAATATTGGTAAGTAGTAAATACCAATTTTTTTCCTTCAACATTATCCGGAATTAAAAAATAATAATAGCCGATGCTCTATTTCAGACAGGTAATTTTTCTTTATGTCAAATTTTACTACAAGCTATTAATCCATTTTGAAGTTACCTACTAACAGACATCCACACTAAGTTTTCACATTAATAACATTAGTAAGATTGGTATTTTAATCAAAGTATATTGAAGTCTACTCTCCTTAAAAATATTTCAGCATAACACACTAGAAACAAGGTGATTTTATTATTATCCAGGTCTGGTATTTCTATTAACAGCATTTTTGTAATAAATATGACGTACCTCAGAAACTACAGCAACTGTTAGTTTTACGAGCGGTCTTATAAAATGCCTTACTATGCATTGTCAAACTATCAGACTTAGCAACTAAATCATCCAGTTTCTCTCCTCTTTCAAGGACAGCCTTAATTGTATCATGCAATATGATCTTTGTTTCGTCAAGGTCATTTTGTATCTTTGTTAGAGCATCAGCTTCTCTTGGATTCTGGTATTTGGCCAAATACTGAGGTAGAACAGGAAAGTCTATAGTAGTTTCATTACCAGTAGCCCATAAATTTGTTGGCACTTTGGCAGTAAATTCATCTAGAATTTTAGTTATTAAAGTGTGAGCTACCCTATTGGGGTACTCGTGGTCCGATATTAATATCCCAGCCAGGTTATCTGCTCGTACATAAACTTGTAACATGTATTCACCTTCTTTGACTGATTGTCTTGTGGCTTGTTGTGTTCTCTCCACTATAGTTTTACTCACAAACACCATAAATTCTTGTACAGATGAACGTTGAAAGAAACTAAAGCTCTGCAAATCATATGCTGCCTTCAGCACAGTTGCGCTGTTAACTCCTTTATAGAGAACTCCTAGTGCATACACTCTGACCATTTTGACGTTGGATTTTTCGACGGAGCTTCGTGCAATAAAATATAGTTCTGTGAGTTTTTGGGTGTCTAGTCGTCGTAATAAGTGAAAGTTGTAATTGGTCAACTTGAAGGATTATGATATTTTAACACATCAGAGATTAGTATGATGAACGTTTTGCTACAATATTTAGCTGGTAATTACTATGACCACATGCAAAGAACACAAATCTTTCGAATCTAGTATTTAGACAAATTATAATCATAAAATACTCGAAACGACACTGAACTGAAATGATAGTATGACAGAAGGTCAATTATTTTTTGACATTTTCAGATGACATGACAACAATGACACTGACATTCGGAAATAAAAATTCAATACATTAGAAATAGAATAATTGACATATGGCAATCATGCACTAAGACGTTTCAAATTTATTGTGTAGGTAGAGAATGGTAAGAGAGTGATTGAGAGAAAAGAGAAATCGTTTGAGAGTTAATACTTTTTCTGAAATAAATATTTCAATTTCTGAATCGAAAGTAACAAATCGATTTTCCTTTTATTTCGAATTAAATATGGCAATCATGCACTTAGACGATTCAAATTTATTGTGTAGGTAGAGAATGGTAAGAGAGTGATTGAGAGAAAACAGAAATCGTTTGAGAGTTAATACTTTTTTTGAAATAAATATTTCAATATCGGAATCGAAAGTTACAAATCGATTTTCCTTTTATTTCGAATTAAATATGGCAATCATGCACTTAGACGATTCAAATTTATTGTGTAGGTAGAGAATGGTAAGAGAGTGATTGAGAGAAAAGAGAAATCGTTTGAGAGTTAATACTTTTCCTGAAATAAATATTTCAATTTCTGAATCGAAAGTAACAAATCGATTTTCCTTTCTTCCGAATTAAATATGGCAATCATGCACTTAGACGTTTCAAATTTACTGTGTAGGTAGAGAATGGTAAGAGAGTGATTAAGTGAAAAGAGAAATCGTTTGAGAGTTGATACTTTTCCTGAAATAAATATTTCACTGTCGGAATCGAAAGTTACAAATCGATTTTCCTTTGTTTCGAATTAAATATGGGAATCATGAGGATAAACGATTCAAATTTACTGTGTAGGTAGAGAATTGTTATAGATTGATTTAAAGAAAAGAGAAATCGTTTGAGAGTTAATACTTTTTCTGAAATAAATATTTCAATTTTTGAGATTTGTAAGTTTTTGAAAATCGATTTGTTACTTACGATTCCGAAATTGAAATATTTATTTCAGGAAAAGTATCTACTCTCAAACGATTTCTCTTTTCTCTCAATCACTGCCTAATCATTCTATACCTATACAAAAAATTTGAAACGTCTAAGTGCATGATTGCCATATTTAATTCGGAAAAAAGGAAAATCGATTTGTTACTTTCGATTCAGAAATTGTAATATTTATTCCAGGAAAAGAATTAACTCTCAAACGATTTCTCTTTTCTCTCAATCACTCTCTTACCATTCTCTACCTACACAATAAATTTGAAACGTCCAAGTGCATGATTGCCATATTTAATTCGAAATAAAAGGAAAATCGATTTGTTACTTTCGATTCCGACATTGAAATATATATTTCAGAAAAAGTATTAACTCTCAAACGATTTCTCTTTTCTCTCAATCACTCTCTTACCATTCTCTACCTACACAATAAATTTGAAACGTCCAAGTGCATGATTGCCATATTTAATTCGAAATAAAAGGAAAATCGATTTGTTACTTTCGATTCCGACATTGAAATATATATTTCAGAAAAAGTATTAACTCTCAAACGATTTCTCTTTTCTCTCAATCACTCTCTTACCATTCTCTACCTACACAATAAATTTGAAACGTCCAAGTGCATGATTGCCATATTTATTTCGGAGCAAAGGAAACCAGATCTGTAACTTTCGATTCCTAAATTGAAATATTTATTTAAGAAAAAGTATTAACTCTCAAACGATTTCTCTTTTTTCTCAATCACTCTCTTACCATTCTCTACCTACACAATAAATTTGAAATGTCCAAGTGCATGATTGCCATATTTAATTCGGAAAAAAAAGAAAATCGATTTGTAACTTTAGATTCCGACATTGAAATATATATTTCAGAAAAAGTATTAACTCTCAAACGATTTCTCTTTTCTCTCAATCACTCTCTTACCATTCTCTATCTACACCATAAATTTAAATCATCTAAGTGCATGATTGCCATATTTAATTCGGAAAAAAGGAAAACCGATCTGTAACTTTCGATTCCGACATTGAAATATATATTTCAGAAAAAGTATTAACTCTCAAACTATTTCTGTTTTCTCTCAATCACTCTATTACCATTCTCTGTCTACACCATAAATTTAAATCATCTAAGTGCATGATTGCCATATTTAATTCGGAAAAAAGGAAAATCGATTTGTTACTTTCGATTCAGAAATTGAAATATTTATTTCAGAAAAAGTATTAACTCTCAAACGATTTCTCTTTTCTCTCAATCACTCTCTTACCATTCTCTACCTACACAATAAATTTGAAACGTCTTAGTGCATGATTGCCATATTTAATTCGAAATAAAAGGAAAATCGATTTGTAACTTTCGATTCCGATATTGAAATATTTATTTCAAAAAACGTCTTACATCTCAAACGATTTCTGTTTTCTCTGAATCACTATATTACCATTCTCTACCTACACCATAAATTTGAATCGTCTAAGTGCATGATTGCTATATTTAATTCGGAAAAAAGGAAAATCGATTTGTTACTTTCGATTCCGACATTGAAATATATATTTCAGAAAAAGTATTAACTCTCAAACGATTTCTCTTTTCTCTCAATCACTCTCTTACCATTCTCTACCTACACAATAAATTTGAATCGTCTAAGTGCATGATTGCTATATTTAATTCGGAAAAAAGGAAAATCGATTTGTTACTTTCGATTCCGACATTGAAATATATATTTCAGAAAAAGTATTAACTCTCAAACGATTTCTCTTTTCTCTCAATCACTCTCTTACCATTCTCTACCTACACAATAAATTTGAAACGTCCAAGTGCATGATTGCTATATTTATTTCGGAGCAAAGGAAAACCGATCTGTAACTTTCGATTCCGACATTGAAATATATATTTCAGAAAAAGTATTAACTCTCAAACGATTTCTCTTTTCTCTCAATCACTCTCTTACCATTCTCTACCTACACAATAAATTTGAAACGTCCAAGTGCATGATTGCCATATTTATTTCGGAGCAAAGGAAAACCGATCTGTAACTTTCGATTCCGAAATTGAAATATATATTTAAGAAAAAGTATTAACTCTCAAACGATTTCTCTTTTTTCTCAATCACTCTCTTACCATTCTCTACCTACACAATAAATTTGAAATGTCCAAGTGCATGATTGCCATATTTAATTCGGAAAAAAAAGAAAATCGATTTGTAACTTTCGATGCCCAGAATTAAAATATTTATTACAGAAAAAGTAAAAACTCTCAAACGATATTTCTTTTCTCTTAATGTCTCTCAAACGACTCTCTAACGATTCGCATTGAAAAAAATAAAAAAAAGTAAAGTGAGGGGGCCAACTTAACACTAGAATTTGAAATTGTTTTTACGGAGAAAGTAGGAACTCTCAAACGGTATTTCTTTTCTCTCAAACCCTCTCAAACGATTCTCAAACGATTTGCGTAAAAAAAAGTTAAAAAAAGGAAAGTGAGGGGGCCAACTTCACGGAGGTAAGAATTGTGAGTGTGACGTTTGTGACGTTCCCAAAACCTAATTTCCAATATCAAGTTTATAAATAATCCTGTATTTATCTTACGTATATGTTACGATATTAACAAAATTGAATGTTCGTGGTTAAGAACAAGCTGTATATAAGCGATTATTAATTATTAAACACTATTAATAAATCTTAATAGCTCAATAACAATGGCAACAGTGTCAGAAAACGTAGAAAAAGTAGAATGTGGTTTGGATGCACGAAGACGGGTATTAAATCTAGCAGTTTCTACAGTACTTCTAGAAACTGGCTTTGATTCTGCTGATAAAATGTCATTGGAGACTTTAACTGAAATACTACAATGTTGTATGTTTTTCCTTCAGACGCTTCAATTTTCTTATTTAACATAATTTTTATTCAACAACATTTAGCTTAACATAATTGTATTTGGTACAACAATTAAATATATTAATACACCAATTCTCAAGTACTTTGCTAATTTTTATTTCACTTCAGTAAGGTAAAACAGGTGATATGTTGTTTTTTATTTCAGTTTTTACTGAAATTGGTAATTCAGCAAGAGGATTTTGTGAACTATCAGGAAGAGTTGAACCAGTGCTAAACGATATAGTCATGGGTTTGATGAATATGGGTATGTTTAAACTAATTTCCTTTTACTCTTATTGTTGGTGTTTAGTTCAATTTGTCTTGTTCTATACAAAGTTTACTTCAACTTCTCATTATGTTTTGTAGGTATAAGTATCCAAGGCATAGAACAATATGCAGCGAGACCTAATAGACATGTAATTCAGCCTCCACAGCAAGCTACTGCTCCTCGGACACCCGCCATGCTATCAGCAGGGGCTAAAGCCAAACCCGCACCACATATACCATTTCATTTACCACCACTTCCTGATCCCCATGCATATATAAGGACACCAGTAAGATTGCTTAACTACTTATTGTTATATTAAAGTGTTTTAGTACCCAGCACTTTGTATGTTTCACAGAAGAGTACTCTGGTTCTTTATGTACCAAATAAAATGCTGGATATGTATTTGACTTACTATATTCCAAATACGCAGAACACTTTTAAGGGCTTATTTTTTTGCATTGCAGACACACAAACAACCAGTAACAGAATATGAGGCAATAAGAGAAAAAGCTGCCACACAAAAGAGAGATATTGAAAGAGCACTTACAAAATTCTTAGCAAAGACAAGTGAAACGCATAATTTGTTTAACACAGAAGATAACCAAGTTTATCCATGTATGTATTTACTTTCATTACATCTGCAATTTGTCACTTTTAAACCAGCAGCAGTTACACTCAAACACAGCAGGTTTCCTAAACTGCTGCCTGAGCAGAATTATATTTTACCTTAAATTACTATATAGTAAATTTAATAAAATAACCTAAAATTTACCTTGTGCTACTCTTATCCTGGATGCGGGTAGCACAGAATTGATCATTGTGGAAGGCCTATGTGAAAATAAGAACCTAATATGTAACCTCAATTATTCGAATATAGAAATATTTGTTGACACATAATGTTTAAATCTATGTAGAAATTCACAAATACAAAAGATTCTTACATTTTGTAATACAATTTGTTACAGTAATAGCTTGTAAGCCTACATTTCCTGCATATTTACCTTGTCTTCTACCAACTGACCAAGTATTTGACTTTGATGAGTTAGAGTATCACTTCCAAGTGGCTAACAGAACAGAGGATATGCCCACTGAGAAAAAAGGTAAGCTAGTTTTGTTTGTGACACTAGAGAAAGAAATGCTGACATGTTTGTAATTTTTTTTTTATTTGGATATCTACCAAGCATAGTTATCAAATTGTCAAAAAAATAATCCTAAGTGTACTACAACTTTGTTAAAATAATATATGATTATTCATGATTTTTTTTACTTGTATATAGTCAACCTGAATAAGTGGGAGTCCAAACAACTGCAATATTTTTATGGCTTATAGAGGCTTCTCTCTAACACGAGTCTCTCACTTATGGATTGGTTATCCATCAGACGGACTATAACTTGCTTATATAGGTTACTTGCTAACCCAGGTTTGACTATATGTGCTTCTTCAATTACAGATCAATCAGATAATGAAGGTGATAATGGAGGAGACAATGACAATGCAAATAATTCTCAATCTGAAAACCAGGACAATGCTACACCATCAAGTCCGGAAAGAAGTAAAACTTGAGAATAAATAATAGATAGATAGATATATTTTTCATATAAATAAAATAATATTTTGAACATAATTTTTCACTATCCCATAACTTTGATATAGAAATGGTCCTATCATGTAAGTTTTGTATGATATTCAAATAAATATTTAATAAAAAATATAAATAGTGTGAAAATAACAACATATTTTTTTACGCCAATTTGAATTTCATGTAATATCTAACTAAACTGAATTGAAGACAAAAGCTTTCCCCTAGCTTCCACAATGAATAAAACTATGCTACAATTGCAGATATACAAAACAGAGCACAATGAAAAAACCAATGTAGACAAAATTATAGCATTTAATCTTAAAAATGTGAGAATTACTTTAATGAAGATGAATTTATAACAGGAAGAACTTCAATTCCTTCTCTCTTCACTACAGTCACCTGGAAGTTGGGTAGGCTGACAAATAGACGCTTGTGTACCTCCTGGACACATTTCTGGAGTATTTCGTATGCCTCCTTTTCAGTTAAATCTGGAAAGGTTATTCTGTTTTACATATCCATAAAATAAAAACACAACTTTCATTTCATATGTCCCATTTACAATCTGATTTATTTATTTATTATCTTAAATTTGTTAAATAATTACCTTTTTTATAATAACGATCCATTACACTCAAACTTAAGTAACCACCAAAGCCATGAGCAGCGAATGGAACTTTAATGCTGGATGCTAAGTAATCCATAAAATACAATTCAGGGCCATTTTCCTTGTCATAACCACCCATTAAGATGTTCACAAAATATGGTGACTGAAATCAGAAGTAGAATTGTAACATTTTGTAATAGTGCTCACCTATTTTCTCGTTGCAACATAGGACACTTATGACACTATAACTTTGTTATGGATAAAGATAGAACTTTGAATTTTTAAGTATAACTTACACTGCTTCTAAGGTACTCGGCTAAGTTTCGACGAGTAAAATTCGCTGCAGCTGTCGGTCCAAGCTCATAACCATTCCGCATTTTATACAGTTGAATGTTCTTTGCAATATATTCTGCAAATTGTGTTGTGTCGCCGGAATCTCCTACTACTCCCATCACAAGCTTGTCCGATATTTTGTATATCTTTTCTTCATCTATTAAAGGAAAGTATATTGTCAAATAAAATTGTAAAAAAGGGAAATGAACAATCGAAGTCGCTAACTCACCATCTTTCATTACCATAATACTATGGCTATTTGTTTGATCTGCAGCTATCATAACAAAATCGTTGCATTGGATTCCCAAGAGACATTGTAAATTGATATTAGACATATTTATAAACTTATATTCTTGAAATACCGCTACAAACAATGTAATGAATAACCTCGACAAGCAAAACTCGAAAGTTGTCAAATCATTTATTTTTAGGGTTGCAACGTAAAGGAAAGGTTGTATAGCAATAAACACGGAGAATTTAACTATGTATTATAAGTTAATAATCGAAGAGATTTTCTATTATCAAAGTATAAAATTTGTTTAAAAATTGTCCTTAAATTCAATCTTTTAAATGTAGTAAAAATTATAACAATATTTGCAGGCAGATAAAAAAAAAAAATTTGACATTGAAGTTTCATAAAAAGAGGCAAGAGGGAACGAATACAATAAAATTCACAATACAATTTCATAAATATTCCTTATTGCGTTTATAACAAAATTAATCAGCAAAAAAATGTTCAAAAAAGTTGCTGTTGGTATATCTGGAGGAGTCGATAGTGCAGTTGCGGCACTTTTATTAAAACGTTTAGGTTAGCTGTTTACTCGTTAATTACGAAAGATATTTATTACGACAAAATATAACTTACAAAATATTTTATTTATTTATAGGATACCACGTGGAAGGGGTGTTTATGAGAAATTGGGATCATAATTATGAAGCAGGTTTTTGTTCAGACGAAAAAGACTTCGAAGATGCTTCATTTGTTTGCCGTAAGCTCGATATTCCTTTACATAAAGTGTATTTCATCAAAGAGTATTGGAATGAGGTGTTCACGGTATTGCTAAAGGAATATGAAACAGGCTTAACACCAAACCCAGATATATTGTGCAACCGATATATTAAATTTGATAGCTTTTTTGAACATTGCAGGAACAATTTAGAAATTGATGCTATAGCTACTGGTCATTATGCAAACACTTCATTTGGACCTTATTTAGAATTTTACAAGGAAAATGAAGGTAATAATTCTCCAGACTGAAATCATTTCATAAAAGTTATGTTATTCCAAAAACTCCCAATGTGGTTCAATACTGTAAATGTTTATGTTGGTTGTAGGTGTACGACTATTACAGCCTAGAGACAAACATAAGGACCAAACTTTCTTTTTATCTCAAGTGAAGCAATATGCGTTAAGAAAGTGTATGTTCCCATTAGCAAACTTATTGAAAACAACTGTCAGGGATATAGCTAGAGATGAAGGTTTAATTCAAGTTGCTAACAAGAGGGACAGCACTGGAATATGTTTCATAGGAAAGCGAAGATTTCAAGATTTTATTGAAGATGTTTGTATACATTCCGCATTTGTAACATAATATTATTATTTATAATAATAATCTGTACTCAACTGTTTTATTTATTTTTCAGTATATTGAAACAAAAAAGGGTCTTTTTATAGATTTTGATACAGGACAACCTGTGGGAGAGCATAGTGGAATACATAAGTGGACAGTCGGACAAAAGTGCTGTTTGGCTAATTATAAACATTCATATTTTGTATTCAAGAAAGATTTAAATACAAACAATATTTATGTGGTATGTTTTATATTGAACCTTATACATTCTGAAGCTTTGAGACATATTGATGAGTAAATTTTTTTTTTTTCAGGTGGCTGGAACTGAACATTCAGCACTATGGAATAATTTATGTTTTACAACAGAGCCTCATTGGATACACAGTGAACCTGAAGAGTTACAGCACAACAGTGTATTACACTGTTATTTCAGATTTCAACATACTAAGCCCTTAGTAAAATGCAGAACAACTAAAAATTCTGAAGGATTGACCATTTTTTTGGATAAACGTCTAAGAGCGCTTACAGAAGGACAATTTGGCGTTCTCTATAAAAATGATGAATGCCTGGGGAGCGCAAAAATTAAAAATGTTTGTCATAATATTATATACTAAATTATAAAAATAAATTGTTGTTGTTTTAGTTTGAATAAAACTATTTTAGTTACAAATAAATTCTTTCTATTTACACTGCTTCAGGATAAGAGACCAATAAGGAAAGCAAAACGCTTCCATCAGTTAACTTCGTTCAAATAACAAAAATGAAATGCTCTATTCCTTTTTTCCTTATAGCTGGCAACTCCTACAAGTGTCAAGTTCTTGTCAAAACAAAATCCTTAACATGTCAAATAAGTACTAAAACATGAACTTTCTGTTGCTTGGAAATCTGTTTTAACGAGTTTTATGTTAGAAGTGCTCTATGTTTAAATTAGATTGGGGTTTATCAGAAGAAAATTGGATGTAGCACCAAATGTCGATACCACCAGTGAATTACAATATTCCGCCTCCTTCACTTAATGTACCTCCACCGGTACCTCCTCCGGTGGTACCGATTGTTCCTCCGGTACCACCACCTCAGTATTACAACCATCCTCCGCCATACGGAGGCAATATATCACTAAACGTGCAGCCCTATTTAAACATGCCAAGTGGATTACCACCTTTGAATGTCCCTCCTCCTGTTTCTTATCGTCCATCCACCGAGGTGTCTGTCTCTTTCCCCGTCCCTACCAATCCTTCAAGCTATCCTTACCGTCAACTTGGTTATGGAAGCCATGACAGAAATGCTTACAATAAATACAAAACTGAAGCAGTTAGTCGAACATCAAATGATTATGGTTCAAAGGAAAGACATTCTGGTTCTTCAAAAAATCATCCAAAAGATGTACCAACTAGTTCCAGATCGAGATATTCCCGACGTGAATCAAGTTATGAAAGAGAGAGAAGTTACGAAAGGGAGAGGAAACGAGACAGGGACCATAGTTTTGAAAGAAGAAAAGATCGAGAATTCAAAGAGGCAAAATATAGGGAACTTAGGAGATCTAGAAGTCCATCGAGGTACTATGACCGTTGTAGAGATAGGGAAAGATATATTGATCACCGTGAACGAGATAGAAGATATGACTATAAAAGGTCACATAGCCCTTATCATAGAGACTACAGAAGCCACAGTAGAAGCATTGATTCCCGAGATAGTAGACGGGACAGGAGATCACCAAGTAGACTAAGTGAGAGATCATCTAGGAGGGAGTCCCATTCCCATAGCAGAGCTAGAGACAGGTCACCTAGTTACTATCATGAGTCAACCCCAAAAAGACCTCTAACAGATCGTGAAAAGATCTTAGAAGACTACAGGTAAAGATTTTTATGTACTTCTATTTCATTTCTTTTTTTAAAATAAAATTATACCTAAAAGACTCAAAAAAAATCATTACACTTCTGCTGCATTCCAGGAAAAACTACTGTGAGACATCAGGAGAGTTCATAAAGAAAATGGAACAGTGGTCTAAGGAACATCATTCTGATGAAGAAGAGGTATTTAATTTCTCTAATTCACTCTTGGTATATGGCTCATAAAAGTTATTGATTACTGGTTAGAAAAAAATTGTCATCAATATAAGTTAAAGCTTAAAGCAAATTTTTTGCATCCCAACTTACAACCAAAGACTAGTTAACATTAAGATTAATTGTGAACTAGAATTTACTTCTTACAAACAAAACATAAATTTTTTAACATTCACACATTTTCCTGGAAGCCACTTCTTTATTAACCTAACTAACTAATTTATCTTTTATTTGGTATCTAATAGACATCAAAAATGTGGTACCGAAGTTCACCAGCTGAGTTGTACTACAAACCAACACCAGATGGCATAGGTGTGATGCAAACAAGTAAACTAGAGAAACGCTGCAATACATTCTTTAAGGAATTAATTGAAAGAGGAAGGAAGGCAAGACCTGAAGTGGATGAATTGCCTCCATTAAGGCCATCCCGAGGGAAGGCTTGTAAACATAGATGTGAGTTTAAACCACAATTGAATCTCCTCTGTACATATACTTGTTTACAAAATTCCGGGCATGTTAATTTTTTTTAATTTACCTTTTTAATTTGACAATTTGTCTTCCATGTTTGGATCTAACAAGATAAAACCTTTTTGAGCAGATTTGCATTTAAAATCCTATTTATTATATTTTTTTCTAGTGGATGACAAAAGTTCATCATCATCAGACAGTGATGAATGTATGGATGAAGATGGTTTACAGGGCTATTCTGATAGAATTATGATGGAGCTCCAGAGAAAACAGAGCCACCCGAGACGACTTCATCCTGAAATGTGGTATGTAAACTTTACTATCTTATAAAATATTTTGCATTTTACTGTATAGTAAAAACCCTCATGTCGTCAATAGGAAAAAGGCAAAAAAAATAGGATGTTATCTTTTTCTTTCTATTAGAAAGAGAAAAAAGTAGAAAAGATAAAACTGATCTTACCGTGACTTTCATTAAACACAAAACTAAAATACTTTATTGAACTTGTAACTTATGCTAATATTTCATATTACCTATATTTTTTATTTCGTTAAACTTTTATCTCTGTCAGCCTGGTCTATAACCTGGATTAATAATAACTTTTGTCTTTTACCTTTTCCCGCCAGGTTTAACAACACAGGTGAGATGAATGGCGGACCGCTATGTCGGTGCAGTGCGCGCGCGAGACGCTACGGCATGAGGCACGGTGTATACGCCGGCGAGGAGACATACCCCAAATGTATACCTACTGAGAGTAATATTGACAAACTGTACCATTATAGGTAAGTGTAGTGGATATTAGGGGGTAGAGGTAGAGAGCTGTTTTGTGTAAAAATTTCACAATTGCATTTTTCGAAGGTTTTATATACATTCTTTAAATCATACTTGTCACAGTTTTTTTTTAAATTCTAATAATATATTAGGCAACAAGCCTAAATTAACATGAAAAAATAAAAGTTTTTAGATCCATTATATCTTAGTTTTAAAATTGCACGATAAAATTTCTAAGGTTTTCAATTTACTAGAAGGCCTTTTTACATGTTTTTTTTTTAAATTCTAGAATAACAGTGTCCCCACCAACAAACTTCTTGATCAAGGCCCCAACGATCATAGCACATGATGAACACGAGTTCCTCTTCTCTGGGTTTTCAATGTTCTCTCACTACAAGCTCGCAAAGTTACCTACGTGCAAGGTGATAAGGTTCAATATTGAATACACCATATTATATGTGGAGGAACCAGCACCTCAGAACTTCTCAATACAGGAATTGGATCTATTTGGTATGTGCTTTAATATTTTTACAACACTCACCTTAAAGTAAAATTCAATTTGTTATTTTTAACAATAGAATTACATTCTGCTTTATAAAGAATCAAGCTGTCTGCCGAGACTCCGTCTGCTCGGAATTAAAGAAAAAACTTAATAAATTACCTATGTGTTCTTCCAGTTTTATAACTGTGCCAAATTTCATAAAAATCCGTTAGACCGTGCCGGAGATATCTTCAAACAAACATCCATACATCTAAACATTCGCATTTGTAATATTAGTATGATCAATTAATTTTCCTTATATTTACTGAGCTTGAATATTTTGCAGAGGAATATTTGTTCTACGAGTTGTTAGAACTAGTAGACTTGGATCTTGGTAAAGCGACTGAAACAACATGTTCCCAGTTTCATTTCATGCCACGGTTCGTAAGGTATCTACCTGAAGGAGGATGTGAGGTAAGACTAAAAGCAATTATTATTTGTTTTATAAGCAATAACAGTGGTAGACATGCACAAATGGTCCTACTCGATCGGTGTTATACCACAACCACACAGAAGACAGGCGTGAAGTAGTAGTAATTTGTAGTTTGATTCTTAATTTTACTCCTATTTCCCTTCCTACCCTTTTCATATAAGTAAAGGAAGGAAAGGGGAAGTGGATTTGACGATGGAGTGAACACATAAGAAGGGGAAATAATTTTTAAGCACCCCCTTCTCCGTCAATTAAAGGAAGGCATTTGGGGAAATCTATGTACAGCGGTCGCTTCGCTATTTCGGCGAAACCAG
Source organism: Papilio machaon (assembly GCF_912999745.1). Taxonomy (NCBI): domain Eukaryota; kingdom Metazoa; phylum Arthropoda; class Insecta; order Lepidoptera; family Papilionidae; genus Papilio; species Papilio machaon. The sequence goes on along the minus strand of NC_059999.1, from coordinate 3,950,074 downwards.
GTGACTGTTTGCTCCTTTGCCACCTTATAATATAAATTTGATTAATGTCTTTTTTTAGGTTCTATCAATGTGTGAAGTACTAAAATATTTAATAGACGAGAGTGGTCTGCTGATACCACCTGACACATTGGAAGAGGTCCACAGCATGGATCATTACAAATGGCAGAAATTTGTTGACAGGATTAAAGGTATGTGTGATGTATGTGTGATTACTAGCTGTCAGACTAGGTGCCAAATTTCACCAAGATCCGTTGAGTCGTTCCGGAGATACCTTCAAACAAACATCCATCCATTCATCCATCTAAACATTCGCATTTATAATATTAAGTAAGATTATTAATGTGTTTGTTTCAAGCTTAATTTATTTATCAGATTTAATAGAATTTAAAAAAAGTCTTAAGTATGTTTATTTCAACAAGGGAGCGGCAGATATGCTTAGTTATTTGATGTTTGTTCCTTGTTCCTAGGAATGATTGTGACGTATCCGGGTAAGAAGCCATGTTCAGTGCGCGTGGACCAGCTGGACCGCAGTCCCCCGGTCAGTAAGGAGATGAAAGATCCCAACGCAGTCAAGAAGTACTATCCTGAAATAGTACACTTCGGCATCCGACCGCCGCAACTCAGCTATGCCGGAAACCCTGAGTAAGTTTTCTCCTACAATCTAACTAGGAATGTCTTATTTTGTATCCAGTTGCGGAAATCAAAAACATAATTTCAACCAAAAAATATTACACTGAAACAACATCTTAATGAACTTATGAAAAATTATCAAAACCGGTTGAAGAGAAAAGATATTCTGCCTGTTCATCAAGGGTAGTTTACCTTAGTGGAGGTCACACTTGTAAAGTAATGATACCACTTCAACACATCTGATAAAAGTAGTAACTGATAGCAGAGTAACTCAAAAAATAAGTCGCGGAAATCAGTCTGGCGACCTCTGAGACCTGATTCCGGGCATTCTGTACCACTTGTACTACCAAATTTAAATGATCCTGATTTTAACCATGATGTGGAACTGGAATGAAAGTTTGTACACGGCAATATTGACAGAGCAAACACAAAAGTTATAAGAAATGCCAATTTTGGCTGTAAAATCATATAAAACTATCATAAATATAAGAGTCATACAATTCTCTCTACCTCTCTCTCTTTCTCTTTCACATAAACAAATACAAACACGCGCTAGTAAAATCAAGCTTCATTTGGCTTTAACCGACTTCAAAAAGGAGGATATTATCTCGTCGTTACTTGTTGTGTTACTGCAGATCTTCGCTTTCGTTGAATTTTGATTTTTTAATAATTTAGATATCAAAAGGCGTGGCGTTATTACGTAAAGTACAGACATCTGATCGCCAACATGGCCAAGCCGTCGTACAAGGAGCGGCAGAAGTTGGCCGCCAAGGAGGCCAAGCTGCAGGAGATGCGCACGCAGACCAAGATGAAGCGAGATGTCACCGTCGCCATCTCCTCTGAGGGATTTCATACCACCGGCCTTATGTGTGATGTCGTACAAGTATGTCTTGTGTCATTCAAATTGTTTATTTAGTTGAAATAGAGTTCATTTCATAAAAATAAGAGTACTTAGGTTTTGTTTCTTGGCTTTAGGTGTTATAGTGTTTGAAAAACTCATCTATAAAACACGGCAGTTCTTTGTCGCAACATTCGCGGGCTGTTCACACGTCGTAAACGCGTAATCACCGTGGTCTGACGCTACTAGGAGATGTAAAATTTTTTTTTTCCATATTTCAGCATGCGATGCTAATCCCAGTTCTAGTTAGACATCTTCGCTTCCATAAATCTTTGGATAGTTTGGAGAAGAAGATAGGTTATGTGTTCAAGAAGCGATTACTGCTGCAGACTGCGTTCACACATCCTTCATACAGAGAGAACTTTGGCACCAATCCTGATCATGCGAGGAACAGTCTCACTAATTGTGGCATACGACAGCCCGAGTATGGAGATAGGAGAATACATTACACTAGGAAAAAGGGTAAGTTATAATAAATACATATATGAGATGAACATACATTTTTATGTAAAAGGTTTTCTTTGAATGTGCACAAAAATTACATAACTAAGATATACATATAAAACTAACCCACTTTCGGATTATACATAATCAATTATAATTTCTTACTTATTGAAGTTTAAACTTGTATTTTTATAACTTGTAGTCTTTGTTTTTCCAAAGTAATTGAAAGCAATGACAATTTATACTAATGTAAGTTTAGGGCAATTTGACGGTAAAAAAGACAAAAAAATATTTTCATACACAAAATTCTGCAAGCAATTACAATTTAGCCACAAATATAGTGAAATCTTACTAGTATTATAAATGCGAATGTTAAGATGGATGGATGGATGTTTGTTTAAAGGTATCTCCAAAACGTTTCAACAGATCTTGATGAAATTTGTCATTTGTCTTTGTTGTGATGTAGAACATAGTCTGGAAAAACAAATAGACTACTAATTAAGTTTTTTTTCAAATCCGCGCGGACAGAGTCGCGGGTAGACAGCTAGGAAATAATGTAACAAATTTTCGTTGCAGGTATCGTGACATTAATAAACATAATGTCCCGCTTCGGCAAACGCAGCGAGACCGAGTCAGAGATCAAGCACAACGAGCGGCTGGAGTTCCTCGGAGATGCGGTGGTGGAGTTCCTCTCCTCCATACATCTGTTCCGAATGTTCCCCGGACTGGCGGAGGGAGGACTGGCTACATACAGAGCCTCCATTGTACAGAATCAACATCTAGCGCAATTGGCCAAGGTCAGTATTCTAGAATAGTTGCACTACCTCCTTTAACATGTATGATTTTTTTTTTTATCAAAGTTGAATTCATCTGGTGAGTTGGTGACATTGACAATGTTAATAAAATATGTTTTTAAAGTAACGTGAGGTCTGCGCCGTCCCTTTTTGTCTAGCGCCCTGGGTCTCCCAACCGCACCATTAACCTTTTTTCTTTTTTTGGTATCGAGGGGGAAATCTTAAAAAAGATATCCTGCTCCCGGAGGGAAACAAGGCTAAGTTTTATCCACTAAAATTCCTCGGTGGTCATCTTCTAGTGTCATTGGCGGGGCTTCGGTATTTCCGGTGGAAACCGCGCCATAACCTAACGCCGGCTGTGTTTTTACATATGCATACGTATACATGCTCGCACATAGTTGTAGGCACTCACTCAAAATAATATATTATTTCAAGGCAAAATAATATATATTTTTAACTATTTATATAGTTAAATAAGTGTAAATAACTGTACCATGTACAGAACATAGAGCTGGAGCAGTACATGCTGTACGCGCACGGCTCAGACCTGTGTCGCGAGCTGGTGATGAGACACGCGATGGCCAACTGCTTCGAGGCCCTCATGGGCGCGCTCTTCCTCGACGCCGGACTTGAGGTTACCGTTTTGTCTCTCGCTTTGCGCCTTTCTTACTCACTACAAATAAATGTGTCTATCTCAAAAACAACCAGCAGTCCTATTTGAAGAATTATTTTTGTGTTAGCTTTTTCCCTCGACTTCATTGGAATTTAAAAAAACTTGTTAAATACCAAATTTCATCCAGATCTATACAGTCATTTTGAAGATACCTTCAGACAACAAATCCATCCATCCATCTATAAATACATCTAACATACATCTACACAGTTCAATAACTGAAGTTAAAGAACGTTACAGGTTATGCTACGATCTATTGGATTAGGAAAAAACATTGAAACCGCTCCGAAAATGTTATTAGGTGACATGTGTCTTATAACGTTTGTGTTAGAGGTGAATTTGCATAAGCAAGTTGATTGTGTCAGGTGACAGACCGCGTGTTCGCGATGGCGCTGTGGCACGGCGCGCCCGCGCTGCTGGATGTGTGGAACAAGGAGCGTCTGCACCCGCTGCAGGAACAGGAGCCGCTCGGGGACAGGAAGTACATCAAGGACTTTGAGTTCCTCCAGAAGTTGACCGAGTTTGAAGACTCTATTGGTGAGAATACTAAAAAAACTATTTTTCAATTCTTCTTCATTTATACTAAAAAGAGAAAACCTGAAAACTATAAGTTAAGTGATGTTTGGGTCAAAAGTAGGCTGTCATTTTTCATCTGTCAAATATTTTTATTCGTCATTCTAGCGATTTAAAAAAACTACATATTTTTGACTTTTTTTGAGTTATATTTAACGTTGTCATGACTACAGTCCACAGATTACTTACGTTTATAAAATAAAGTATTTTTTTATATCTGTGGTATACTTTGTCCTGCTTTCACTCTTGATCATGCTGACATGTATAGTAAACAAAAATCATTTTTTTTCTCCAATTCAAGTGCTGATGTTTTTTTTATTATTCGATTGTGTAAAAAAAAAACTGCTGATGCTAAGTGTTATAATTATTTGCAAGGTGTACAATTTAAACACATCCGTCTGTTGGCGCGCGCGTTCACGGACCGCTCTGTGGGGTTCACACACCTGACGCTGGGCTCCAACCAGCGCCTGGAGTTCCTCGGAGACACCGTGCTGCAGCTCGTCGTCTCCGACAGGCTCTACCGGCACTTCCCCGACCACCACGAGGGACATCTCTCGGTAACAACAACACGCAACACAACCGCAACCTTTATAACATTATTTGCTTTATTATAATACTAGCTATTGCCCGCGACTTTGTCCGCACGGAATTAAAAAAAAAACTTAGTTATATATGTGTTGTTTCATACTATGTTCTATATATATGCCAAATTTCAGCGAGATCAATTGATCTAAATTTTTACACCCATAAAATTTGTATATCTCATGCAGTATGAAGAATTAAAAATGTTTTCAGTTACTCCGTTCGTCGTTGGTGAACAAACGCACTCAGGCAATGGTGTGCGATGACCTCAATATGTCTGCTTACGCCATTTATAACAACCCCAAAGCAAAACCCACCACAAAGAAACACAAGGCTGACTTACTGGAGGCCTTCTTGGGCGCACTTTATATCGACAAGGTAAGAAATGTACTCACATAATGTCCGGTTTACATTATGCCAGTACAGTGCGACAGTAACACTTAAAATTGGCACTGGCATTAAACTGGCACAATGTAAATATTAACTCACGCCTATACAGTCCATACGAGGCACGCACTATTGTTTTAATGTACTGGCGTAATGTAATCGGGCATTATGCTCAGTTTACATTATTCCAGTACAGCACTGGATTCGATTCGATCACTTATTTTGACACTGTTGAAAGATAAACATTTTAACTTTTTAACAAATTAAATACCAGCCTATTGTGTTAATTGTAAGGAACAGATTCACTCGACAAAATAGTTTGCAGTCAACGAAGATTCTTTTTAGGAATTTAATGACAAATTGTATTTTTTCTAAGATTTCTAACTAGTAAATTGAAATCAAATTTATCTATATAAAGTTTCTTCTAGTATGCTTGTAGTATTTGCAGCATAACTATGTTTTACATGTATTTTTTTTAGAATCTAGACTACTGCCAGGCGTTCTGTAACGCGTGCCTGTTCCCGCGGCTGCAGGAGTTCATCCTGAACCAGGACTGGAACGACCCCAAGTCCAAGCTGCAGCAGTGCTGCCTCACGCTGCGCTCCATGGAGGGAGGAGAGCCGGATATACCCTTGTATAAGTATGATCTTCATTGTCTTCTGGAACTTGACACTTCATTGTTTTCTTTGTAAAAGTATCCTGTACGTGTAACAATAGAATCTGAGTGCCATCTCTGTTATGCGAAGAAGAAAAAAGAGATCAAAATGTTTGTTTTTTATATTAATTCAAATGTCACGTTAGTCAAAACAAAATTAAGTAATAGTTTTTATTTATCTGCGTCAAGGGATAGTTTATAATTTTCATAATTACCGATAGGTGACGTTGGGATCTGGTTTTTAGTATTGTTACGTGCTAGGGTTCGAAGGATTTGGAGAGAAAAACCTTCGGACTCTTTTGAAGACTTTATTGACTAACACTAGGCCCAACACAAAGGACTAGGTCCAAACACTAAGTACTGACGATGTCCTAGGTCGTAGCCAAGTAGTAGTAGGTTTCCTTTGTATCGCTGGTTGTCGCTTCGAAGTCGCCTCGAAGGTAGCTCAAACTGAACTGACTCTCTCGCCTCCCTGCGACTATTTATATAGGCCGAGTCGAGTCCGAGACCATTCCAGAAAGTTCCTTTCTGGAACGTTTCCAAAAGGCGCGAACGTCATCGACCGGTTTGGACGATTCCGGAAAGATGACTCATTTCTCACGCTCGCGCGCCGCCGGTTTTCGAGATACTTACAGTTTTATAATTCCACAACAGTACCTCTAACGCCATCTAGTGTTGAGTAAAGGGTTTCACGTGACTTTGTACGTTCGTAACAGTATATAATATTTGTGTGCAGGGTGATCGAGTGCTTGGGGCCGACGAACACTCGCGTGTACTCTGTGGGTGTGTACTTCCGCGGCACCAGACTTGCGGCGGCGCGCGGACATTCCATACAGGAGGCGGAGATGAACGCCGCAGAGCTCGCGCTCAACTCCGCACACGGTAACCTCACACTTGTTACATTTTACACTCTCATATATCATACATAACATACAGGAGGCGGAGATGAACGCCGCAGAGCTCGCGCTCAACTCCGCACACGGTAACCTCACACTTGTTACATTTTACACTCTCATATATCATACATAACATACAGGAGGCGGAGATGAACGCCGCAGAGCTCGCGCTCAACTCCGCACACGGTAACCTCACACTTGTTACATTTTACACTCTCATATATCATACATAACATACAGGAGGCGGAGATGAACGCCGCAGAGCTCGCGCTCAACTCCGCACACGGTAACCTCACACTTGTTACATTTTACACTCTCATATATCATACATAACATACAGGAGGCGGAGATGAACGCCGCAGAGCTCGCGCTCAACTCCGCACACGGTAACCTCACACTTGTTACATTTTACACTCTCATATATCATACATAACATACAGGAGGCGGAGATGAACGCCGCAGAGCTCGCGCTCAACTCCGCACACGGTAACCTCACACTTGTTACATTTTACACTCTCATATATCATACATAACATACAGGAGGCGGAGATGAACGCCGCAGAGCTCGCGCTCAACTCCGCACACGGTAACCTCACACTTGTTACATTTTACACTCTCATATATCATACATAACATACAGGAGGCGGAGATGAACGCCGCAGAGCTCGCGCTCAACTCCGCACACGGTAACCTCACACTTGTTACATTTTACACTCTCATATATCATACATAACATACAGGAGGCGGAGATGAACGCCGCAGAGCTCGCGCTCAACTCCGCACACGGTAACCTCACACTTGTTACATTTTACACTCTCATATATCATACATAACATACAGGAGGCGGAGATGAACGCCGCAGAGCTCGCGCTCAACTCCGCACACGGTAACCTCACACTTGTTACATTTTACACTCTCATATATCATACATAACATACAGGAGGCGGAGATGAACGCCGCAGAGCTCGCGCTCAACTCCGCACACGGTAACCTCACACTTGTTACATTTTACACTCTCATATATCATACATAACATACAGGAGGCGGAGATGAACGCCGCAGAGCTCGCGCTCAACTCCGCACACGGTAACCTCACACTTGTTACATTTTACACTCTCATATATCATACATAACATACAGGAGGCGGAGATGAACGCCGCAGAGCTCGCGCTCAACTCCGCACACGGTAACCTCACACTTGTTACATTTTACACTCTCATATATCATACATAACATACAGGAGGCGGAGATGAACGCCGCAGAGCTCGCGCTCAACTCCGCACACGGTAACCTCACACTTGTTACATTTTACACTCTCATATATCATACATAACATACAGGAGGCGGAGATGAACGCCGCAGAGCTCGCGCTCAACTCCGCACACGGTAACCTCACACTTGTTACATTTTACACTCTCATATATCATACATAACATACAGGAGGCGGAGATGAACGCCGCAGAGCTCGCGCTCAACTCCGCACACGGTAACCTCACACTTGTTACATTTTACACTCTCATATATCATACATAACATACAGGAGGCGGAGATGAACGCCGCAGAGCTCGCGCTCAACTCCGCACACGGTAACCTCACACTTGTTACATTTTACACTCTCATATATCATACATAACATACAGGAGGCGGAGATGAACGCCGCAGAGCTCGCGCTCAACTCCGCACACGGTAACCTCACACTTGTTACATTTTACACTCTCATATATCATACATAACATACAGGAGGCGGAGATGAACGCCGCAGAGCTCGCGCTCAACTCCGCACACGGTAACCTCACACTTGTTACATTTTACACTCTCATATATCATAACATACGAGTAAGCTGCACATAGACATCCGCAATAGATGAGTGGTCGCACAGAAAGGGAATATTTCCCCTTCCTATACTTCAAAACAAATTCTTTCCTTATAAGAAAAGGATGGGGGCTAAAATGAGGCCTCCGGACGCACACTTCACAGGGAAAGTTGACAACAGATGTTATTTCCGTCTTGTTTCACGTCAACCACTGTTAGTTGCTATACTTTTTGAAATGATAACCGAGAACTTATGTATTAAGCACTTTATTTTATGAATATGTAATTAAATCATTCGACAAGTTTGAAGTAGTTAAGATTTACTGTTATGTTATACTTTTAAAAGATATAAAAAAATATAAATATGTAGTCTACTATCATAACTTTACAGAACTATTCCCGCAATTGGATCACCAGAAGAGAGTGATTGCGAAAAGCGTTAGAAAGAAGAAGAACAAGCGTAAAAAAGTGTGCGCGGGTCCGTCTACATCGGACGCCGCAAGCCACGACTTGGACAAAGTTCCGCGTGCGTATCGCCTCGACCAGCGTACCGAGAGCTCCGAGAGTAGCGCCCCCGAAGTATCCGACAACGAAGTAGCCGATCGATCCGGGGACGACTCCGGTCTCGTCAGCGACCCTGACACCGACGAGGATATCCAGAACCTGCAGGTGAGCAGCCTCCTCACAGAGATGGAGAAGACCAAAGAAGACTTTATCAAGACCAACAAGTACGAGCAGTTGAAGGAGAAATGTAAAAAATCCGATACAGATGATGATTGAATTTTTCTATTAAATATTCATAAATCTTTGCTTATTCTGCTTTATATAATTTTCTAGTATGTAAATATTTTCAATGTACTTTTTTAGATTTGTTAGGAAGTTAATTTAAGAGTACAGCATAGTTTTAAGTGAAATTAATATGACATTTGTTTTTTGCTGGCGGCTTTTCTCTGGATGGATGACATAAATGACATTTTATGTTTGACTTATGTTGCAAATGAAAAATTACTATTTTAATGTTAAATAGAATAATAATTAAGCTTTACGACACTACAATTGAGTGGAAATAAAATTAATCAACATATTAAAAATATTGCATTTTATTTTATCTTTTGGATTTGATAATTGAAATTTCTGGAAATAAATACGAGTAAATATTGTTCAACATTAACAACAAAGTGTGAAGGCGATGGGTCCTTTGAAGTTCTTAGCTCGTAATGTGAGCCACTGCTTCTGGTTGGGTACATACATTTCTGCAGGCATCAGCTGCTCCGGGGTGTCACTTTCTGGAATATCACAAAAATTTAATATATGTCTTTTTATTGTTTTACTTTAATGTCTTGTTAAACCAGCAAACGATCAAATTTTTCTACCAAAGATTTTTATCAACCATTACAAATATGGAGAAAAGTGAATAACTTGACTTTAAACTAAACTGTAGGTTTATCTTTCGTGTAATTAGTAAGGGAAAAACAAATAGTGATTGATGCATAAAATATTAGATTCTCCTTCAAGATTTATGAAATTAATCTTGGGTTTCTGAGACCAAAATCCCCATTTAAAACACATTATCTCTATTTTATCAAAAATAATGACAGAGACGACGATATTTTGGTCTCAGAAATCCACAGTTAGTCTATTAACATTACAATCGTGGTTTCACACAACTATAAAAACACATTTGGCTCTGTTTGAATGAGATAAAGATATGTATGTAGACAGTAAAGCTGTAACAGTACAGTAATGTGAAGTACACTGTAGTTATCTCACCATCTTTGCGAACATTCTTAGCGGACTGCATCGTGGACTCCTGCATTGATATCAAGTCACCGGGCGCGTGCAGCAGAAGTCTGCCCACACCTTCACATCTCCTAACATCACGTGAAAGATAATTTACTTACTTTTCGAGGGAATTTTATTTTAATCAATGTACAATCGGGGAAAATTTATTCTTCAACTAAAGATACTTATTTCTATGTACTTAATACTAGTAACTACTGTTAATGGAGAGAAAAACTAAAAGCCTTAAGTAGCGTTAGCGCTAAAAATAGCTCACTCTCTAGTAGTCATCTGTCAAGATCATTCTAGTGATTTAAAAAAAAAACATTCCTTTTGGAACGAAGTTCCTTATCGCGCGTTGTGAAAGGGGGCTAGACGGAAAAAATTCTTACGAAAAGTTGTCACGACACTTTTTGCTATATCACCATTAGTGATGCAACGGATGTCTGTTTCCGTTTCCGCAAGTGCGGAAGTTCCGCGTGCTATTCAACATCCGTTTCTGTTTCTGTTTCCGCAACTTTTATAACGGAGATAAAACGGAACTTTACGACGGCTGAGAGATCCAAATGCGCGGCGAGAGACGCGCAGTCCGTGCGCGGCCTTTCAGCACTTGTCGCATTTGTTTGTTTACGTACTATTTTGTGAATTTAAGCGCGTAATATTTTCTGCTGCTGTTTGAAACAATCAGTTTCTCTTGCTGGAGTAAACTGTCTAGTTGTTGCCCATATAAAATTTGACAACTGGCAAAATGTGACTATTTCATACTTACGAGTTATTAAATGTACTTTCGAATAAGTGATAACCATGTAATATATCATCATCATTATATAGTTAGAAATATATTTGTCGTTTGTCAACACGAGTGGTTTAGCGAACTTTAATTTGTAAATAGTGTAATTTTGTTTCCTGAATATAAATTAAAAAAAACGCGTATTTTAACTTATTGCAGCGCAGTAAAAATACATACATTGAAGGCTAAAGGACACCGATATCCAATGCCTTAATAAATTAAAAACGAATACAAACTGTTTTTACCGAAAAAAATATTTTTGTAAATATGTTTTTTATTATTGTTTACACTTCTGTTTCCGCATCAGTTTCCGTTTCCGTTTCTGCTAAAATTAATTTTTGACATCTGTTTCCGTTTTTGGTTCCGGTAAGACACTTCCGTTGCATCACTAATCACCATGGCAACGACGTGACAATATATAACGAAAATTCATAGAAATAAAATGTACTTCTTGTGAAGACTAAGTTTTTTATTCATAGAATAAACATTGGTTCCTTCACTAATTAATTGAAAGGAACTTCGTTCTATCCGGGTGTCCCAACACACCTCTCAAGTTTTTAATTTTTTTAAATGTAAATTTCTGGCATACTAGCTGTCGCCCTCGACTACGTTCGCGCGGAATTAAAAAAAAACTTCATTAGTAGTCTATGTTCTTCTAGGCTATGCTCAACATCGATGTCAAATTTCATCCAGATCCAGAGCTGTTTCCGAAATACATACATACTTCAAATAAACATCCATCCATCCATCTAAACATTCGCATTTATAATATTAGTATGATTTAGTGCTACTTACACTCTACATCATGCTGACATCTATAGTGAGCAAAAGACAGTTTTCCTTCATTGCAATAAATTTGAAATATTTATGTAAAAAAAAAATTACCTTAAAACCTCATTTTGTAACATTTGTTTCCTGCAGGTCGCAGGTAGTTGTCTGCACTCGTTCAGCCACACGCGGACTTCGTCAAAATCAGACAAAAGTTGAAGAGCAGCCTCTTTACTGTGCAAATAATTATTTGAAAATAGGTTTTGCCCGCGACTCCGTCCGCGCGGAAGTAAAAAAAAAAGTTAATTAGTAGCCTATGTGTTCTTCCAGACTAAGTTTTACTATGCCTAATTTCATCGATATCCGTTGAACCATTTTAGAGATACCTTCTGACAAACAAACATCCATCCATCCAAACATTCGCTTTTATAATATTAGTAAAAACTATGACAATTAAATTTTAAATTATTTTTTTGGTTTACCAATTTATTAAAACATACGTACGTGAACTTAACTTTAGCGACGTATATGTGATGTAGCCAGGATTCGCACATAATTCTCAATATCAAGTTGAGAGATGTTACGTCATCCGTTGCTTTTATAACTGGCAACAACATTGTATCTGAAACATAAACATGTAACACTTTCATAAGTGGCAATGGCACTTTTATACTGGCATAAGTCCTGTCAATGTCAAAAAAGACCCTTTTCTTACTGTATTTGTCATGTTTTTTTTCTTTCATGCCCTTGTAGGTTTTATAGATCGAAAAGGATATCTGACCTGGTAGCCAAAAGTCAAACTAAATTAAGACAGTTCACTAGCTCCCTCCTGATAAAGTTCAAAAAGTGTCACAAGATTATTTTGGTACCGTAGTTGTCATGACATTTTTTTATAACATTTTCTATATCTATGTAGATTTTACACATTTTCTGACAGAACTAACTGCGACAGCAGCGCCTCTCACGGGGCCAGATAACCTTGTCATACATATTGTCATTTCTCAAGTTATCTTTGAAAAAAAGATACAAATTTCATGTAGAAATTAGTTTGTTTTACAACAATTTACATAGGACTTCCAAATCTGGCAGGACCATAAGCTAGAGCCTGAACCGATTTTGAAGAGTGAGATATCATTCGATCATATTTCCCGGATTGTCATAGTACGGTCAATTTTTTTTTAGTTTTTTGAGTAAAAAATAGTTACCTAAGAACTCTTGCACGTAGATAGAGAACTCAGGTAGCGGATGTGAGATGCGGCGCCACTCCGCGTTGGTTGGGAATATCATAGTGAGATGTGCGAGACTGGTGGTCGTACATACTGATGATAGCACTTCTGTTATCTCCTCACTCGCGTCCTTACAAAAAATTGTATAAACTTTTTGTTGTGTAAAATTACTAGCCGCTTGCATTCAAACAACTGGCCACTAACAATATAATGTTTTTTTGTACATTCAGCGTTTATATTTAAAAAGTTGTCTAACCAAAATTGTTAAAGCTAGATTAATAGTTTTTGTATTACTACGATCCTTTAATTTTAATTACATACATGACCATGTAGAAATTTTTGTACTTACTTTAAGTTTCTGTATGTTGACTTTGATTTCGGAAACTAATTTTTCTCTCATGTTTGCGCTTACTTTTTCATGAACTCCAATATTTTCTAAAAAAAAACAAAAAACAAAACAGATTTCTGAACACCTGTAGCCTATAACGACTTCATCAATTTTAAAGAGTTAAGTAACCTAAATATATACGTACAATCCCTCAGGAATTGTATTATTTTGTGCTATTGAAATTTACTAGTATTATTACTAAATTTACAGTACAGTTGCTAGTGTAACTGTTTGTTGTTGTTATAACATCCTGTTACCTGCTTCTATAGAAGTCGTGTGATCCGCAAAGCGTAAGTTAGCCAACTGTTCCAAGCAGACTTGCATGTCCTTGAGAGTGATTCGGAAGAAATCGTCCATTTGCCAGAGATTGGCGAGACGTCTGGTCTCCGCTAGACACCACAGTCTGTATGTGTGGATCGAGTGATCTAGGAATTAACAATAACTTTTCTATCAAAAAAAACTCAAATTCATATAAACTTTGTTGTACAAATCTAATTTCTACCTCACTAATACATGCAATGCCACTCATCAAGCGAGTTCATTTCCTTACTAACTGTAGCGGCATCGCAAGTGTTAATTGGTAAAAATATATGTTTACTACATTATAAACATTAATATAAAAGTCCACTTTTAAGCCAAACTTTTCTTCTATCAAAAAATTCTATCATTTAGATTCTAAAGAAATTTCTAACATTCTATCGCTTTATCTAATTTTCCTTTCGTATTTGTTCCACTAGATTTTTAGTACATTCGTAGTTCTAACTTATAAAAGAATAGACCTTCATAAGATCTCACCAAGTCTGTGTAGGATAGGAATCTGTTCGACGATAGGTAAATCTTCAATGGGCGCCCCCAGAATGTGGTCCCAGGTCACCTCGCATTGATTGTTGAGAGTTACCAAATCTTGAAGCATTAACGCGAAATTTGCACCAGATATTGTACTCTAGAAATATACTGTGATCTTACTAATATTATAAATGTGAAAGTTTAGATGGATGTTTGTTTGAAGATATTTTTGGAACGGCTCAACGTATCTTGATGAAATTAGGCACAGATGTAGAACATAGTCTGGAAGAACACACAGACTACTTATATACTTATCAAGATTTTTTTTTAATTCTTGGACGGCAAAGTCGCACAGCTAGTTAATTGATAAATTTGCATAAAACTACTAAGACGGCTATAGTATAAAAAAAAAAACTTATGCATAGTACTTTACCTCTGTAATATATATTGACAACTCGGGATATATTTTCAAAGACGTTGGCTTCAAATTTGTTGTAAACGTTGCTCTGAAATAGTTATTAAGTTAAAATGTAATTAAAGGTTGTAGCTCATATACCAAGTTACGTAGTACCGCGTCCACCCAATGATTTTTTATATTATTTTTTTTATTTAAAAAAATTTCAACACACTTCTTTTTCTACTTATATTGAAAAAGAATTACCCAAAATGTCTATCCCAAGACGTTGTAGTAACATGACATCCCAACGCATCGGCCAATATCCTTAAAGCGGACAATATCAACTCCGGAGTGTCTAAAATTTAAATCATTTACTATATAAATAGAAGTAGATATTAATAAATAAAAAAAATGCTTTCAGGAACCTACTATTAACATTGAAAGTTGTAAATAACCATTGACGAAGGTTTTGACTTGTATTCGGTGATCTGAAAAAATTGAAATGTCATTTATATTTAGATATAATTAAAATATAAAAAAAACCAAAGTAATTGTTAAAAAACCTCGTGCCCAAAGGGTATTTGGACCACCAGAGAATAATGTGTTCCAAACAGCTGCCGACATCACCCCAAAGGATGTTTTGATAGTACTCAGTTACTTTATGTGCGGCTTTCTTACTCACTTGTATTCGACCTATGAAAATAATTACTTAAATTAATATATGGCATGAAATAACTTCAAAAAAAAAAGTTAGACACTGTTTAATAAAATACGTTTTTTAACCCTATGACCGCCGGTGAGTTATAATTTGTTTTACTCTCAAATATATATCACCAAAACTGATTCCAGTACTTTGTTATTTCGCATTTCGGAAGCCTACACATAATCATATTTCTATTTTCGATTTCTGGTAATTACTAACATGAGCGTGCGATAAAATAGTTGATAAATGGTTAACATATTTTTTTTTACAGTTAGGCTTTGAAAAAATCTCATTTAAAAAAAACAAAAAAAAGATTATTATAAAAATATAACTGAACTTCGAATGCAAACAAACTGTTTGTAAACATTGCGAGAAATATTTTTGCAGGCGCGGATTGCTAACATTTATATAAATAAGATTCAATACGGATTTTAAATTCAAGCAATATGTGACTCACCAGTTTTAAGTTTTTTTACACCGCTAGGTCCGAGCAGTTTTGGAGCAATATTAGCAACAGTGTCTAGTAATATTTCTATATAAATCTCTTCACTTTGTAGAATACTGTTTACATTTTCTGAAAGAAAATATTACAGAAGCTTAAAGATGATTTAAAAGTATACAAACTCTTTATTAACATCGATCTCTTAACATAAACCTATATTTCTAAGGAAAAAAAAACAATTTGATTTATCGATTTGTCAGATTAGGATAGACTTAGCAATATATAAAAAAACATGTCTACCTTCATTTTTTAAGACAGTATCCAAAACACATTCATTAGTTAACAGTGAGGTGTAAGGAATATCCCCATCAGAATGTTGACTTATAACATCGCTCAGTTTCCGATGTCCGTTTATCTTCTCCACCATACTCTGTACTTGTTTCATCTTTGATTTCTTACTATCTATGAACGCCTCTCGTTTTTCTGCGACACTCATTTGACGAGATGCAGACGACGTTGGTGGTGTTATATGTTTAGTTAGCGTACTAAAAATAAAAAATAGAACAAAATGACACGCTCTATTTTTTAAATACATAAAGATTTATGAAAATTGGACCGAAACAAGCGGAGTTACGAAGTGACAAAAAATACAGACGAATTGAGAATCTCCTCCATTTTGAAGTCGATTAAAAAGGAATTACAATTTAAATTATTTTAACACATTCAATGCTACCATTTCGTTCGCAATGTTCATTTCCATTCGAATAAATCTTGGTGGCATAGAACATATTAATATTGTAAGTAACATGTTGTTCATTGACTTTGTAACCAATTTGACCTGGTAATGCGTGACGTCATCACCTTTCCAGATTGATTTTTCTGATAGGAACTGCTTATAGACAAGTATTCCATACAATACTTACTGATATATTTCTAAGCTATCAGCCGTGCTGGAATTGGATTCAATATCAACATTAACTCCTGGACTATACAATTTAACTAAACAGTTAATTAAACGGTGACAGTTTACTTCGGCGCGACTCTTTGACAAGAACTGTAAAAAATATATTAACTTAAATAGAAATCTTACTAATATTAGAAATGCGTATGTTTGGATGGATGTAACACATAGGTTACTTATAACGTTTTTTTTTAATTCAGCGCGGACAGAGTCACGGGTAACAATAATATCGTTAAAACTATAAATTCCTATAAATCAATACTTGTTTATTGTCTGCATATAAAAACGTGAGTATGATACCAAAACATGAATGATAGGGTAAATAAACAGTTTTTAACCCACCTGAACAATTTTAGTTAAAGTTATTGCTTTTGTAGCGCTTACTGCTTGAGGATAGGTGTTACTGCACGAATTGAACTTAGATGTAAACTTTTTATAACTTAAACCCATTAAGTTATTGTAGATTTCTACTAACCTGCAAAAATACGTTAAAAACTTCGTTTTTGTAAAATTTTCAGAAACCTAACTAAGACGCTCAATGACTTCATTTTTTCATATGAAAAACCAACTGCCAGTAGAGTAAGTTGAAGTGATGAAATAGCCATCTCCAAAGCGACACAACGTATCTCGTTGAAATTTGGCATATATATAGAGCATAGTCTGAAAGAACACATAAGCTACTAATTAAGATTTTTATAAAAAAAAACTACTCACCGCAAACATGATTCGAGAAGTTTCCGAGAGTCTTCCCTATGGAGGCAGGTATTCAGTATAGTTCCAATAAGACTATAAATTGATTGTAACATTGTAAACCGACAGCCACACAGTCTGTTAAATATATGATCATGTTTGCTTATTAACAAATCGTTCTCCTTTTTTAATCTCGCCAACTTTGGATTTAGTTTGTAGAAGGATTTCACTAATTTTGTCAGATAATCAATTATTTGTTCTAGCACCTTTAAAAATAATTTTTTTTTTTAAACAGCATTTCGATTAGGTTTAGTGGCTTTTAGCAAGAATGTCTTAAGATTTTGTAAGTTAAAAAGAAAAAAAAATAAGTCGAATCGATAACCTCCTTCTTTTTGAATTCGGCTAATAAAATAAAGGATGGTATGGTAAAGAATTCGTTTAAGTTATGAAAAGCTGAAAAATTACCTGTAAATTAACTAATTCCATAATATAGCTACGATTCAATGAATGCGGTATATTACCCCCAGGGGTACATCTCCATTTATTATCACATTCCGATATCACTTTGGTTATCGCGAAACAAACCGCTTCCATCTCCCGCGAATGTCTAAAGAGTTCTTCCTCTTCCGATGTTTCGTCGCTTAACCACTTACTACTGTTTACTTTTGTTGATATCATGTTACTTACAAATAGTAATCGCTCAGTTGTTAAAAATTAGTTTATTCTGTTTATAAATGGATACATCACAGTTGTATGATAAGCTTTCAAAAAATCAATGGAATGTTTGTAGGTTTTGTAATTAAAAAAAAAAGATCTAAGATGTTATATTTCACACACTGGCGCCATTATTGCAAAATTTAAACAGTCGAGATTTACGTTTAATTTAAATAATTTTTTTAATAACTATTAGCTACTTTAATAACATTGTTAGTTGTGTACTGTTTGGAAGCATGTTAGTGACTAGTCTGCATAGCATTGTGAGGGTTAAAATCGATGTGGAGACGTCGGTACCAGCTGTCAAAGCAATGCAAAGTTCGCGTCTAAGTCCTTGTACTACAACAAGCATATACCAATCATAAAACTTTTTATTGCTATTTGTCCTTGATTTTGAAGGAGCCAATTACTAATATTAAAGTTTATTAAATACTTTTCAATATAAAATAATACATATTGTTGGAAATAAAACATATTTCAACACTTATATAAAAATGGTTATTGTGAGAAAACTATAAAAGATTATTTAGCACATTTAAAGAGCTATAATTCTATACGTCATTTTTATGTAGGTCTTATAGTTTAGCCTACGTAAGCGCTGAAAGCATAAATATCCCTAATTTTCGCAACACATTTTGAAGCTAAATTCAAAATTTACTTGTCTTCTAGTTATTTAAAAAAAATGGGACCCATCCACAAGCACTTCCTTTCGATTAAAATAATATTTATCAAAATCGGACCACCAGGGGCGGAGTTTCGCAATAAAAAAAAATACAGTCGAATTGATAACCTCCTTCTTTTTGAAGTCGGCTAAAATAGGGTAATATCAATTTATTTAAAAGTGTATTTCGAAACATATATAGAATTTATTTTTAATATGTTGGTTTAAACTATTTTTTTTTCAATAATATATACATTTTGATTTCAGGTCAATTAAAAAAATAATTCAAAATGTATTTTCAATTATATTTATAGTATTAAGAAAAATTTAATCGAAAAATACTTTAGGCATAGAGATGTTAAGTTCGACTTGGGTTAAGGTGAGATCAAGGCAAATGGCGTTATTTACGTAACAAGCACCTTGAACTGCGGGATTCATTTGATTTGATTGATTCGTTGCATCAATACTTGATAATTGGTAATCAAATTAAAATAAATAATAAAACATGTAAAATTTACACACGACAAATAAATGGGAAGATCAAAATTAGCATTGTACAAAATTTTCTATTATTACTTTTTTAATTTCGTTTAAACCACTTTTTTGAATATATAAATAACTGTTTATATTGCATTCCTAATACCTGGGTACATAAAAGTGTAATTAAAAAAGTGGTATATTAAACCTTACATTTAAGTAAGATTTTATCTTCAGAAATTTAATTAAAAAAATACAAAATAAGCTATTTAATACACGTATTTTTTTGCATTATAAAAGAAAGCAATTCATTCGTGCCTTTACGTGATCAGAACGAAATGCGAAAACATTTTTTACGGCGCTCTATTTTATTTGGACATGTCACGAAACCTTAATAAATAGTATTAGATAAGTTTAAAAAGACTGCAACTATCATGTGAAAGTAACAAATAAAACATTTAATTTTAAAGATAGACATACTTCAAAGATTAGTATTTAAATCAACAATGCAATTAGGTATCAAAGTAAAAAAAATATCCCTAATTTCGAATGGAAAATAAAAGGTTGAGGATTTAAAAAAGTACATTTTTATATTCACAAAACTTTATTTTGCGAAACAATTAGATTAAAATGATCCCATACTGCGTTAACAAAATATTTTACTACTTGATCAATGAATATTGCGAAGCAACGTTTAGGAAGAAAATATCACAGTAAACAATTTATTACTTAACAACAATCATTCTAATGTAAATTAACTTATATACAAACCGATATAATACATAATGTAATTAGGTAAGAAATTAAATTTAAAATAATCTTAAAATCAAGCGTACCTACTATTTTTTTATATCATCAAAAATGTGTATTTCTTTTTTTTTATTTCATTGAATTTAAATCATATAAATACTACATATTGAATATATTTTTTTGCAACGTGCACATCTAATATCCAACGTGTATCTTTCAAGATTATTATTATTAAAAGAAAGCATAATTTTATAACACCAACCCCGAATAAACTAAAATGTAGATCAAAAATTCAATTTTTTTAATTTCTAATACGTGCTAATAATAGAAAAATAATTTTTAATCTTGAAATTGAATGTCCTAATAATTGCAAATTGAAACCAATTCCTTTGAAATCGCATCCTATTATTATTATTATTTTTAATTATTAATTTAAAGTTCATAAAAGACTAAATTGTTTAATCTTTCGTAAGACATAATAATAAATTAATTAAGACGTTAATTAACTCACGAGAGTTAAGCCGTTCTTAATTTTTTTTTCATAGATGACGTCAAAATGACATTGTCCATTATTGTCTAATGCGTACATTTATTTTATTCCTAAAACCTAGAGCATTAAGTTGTGTGTACAAAAATATCTCACAAGGGTTATGTTTTTTATTATCTTATGAACAGTAAACGACTTTTGAAAAACACCATAGCATTATTTCTGAATTTTCAATAATTTTATCGATGCACGAAGACGAAAAGCACCAAATTATAATGAATTACTAAAGAAATGTTTGAACTAAAGTGAGATAATAACTAATTTACTTAAAAATTAAAAAAAAAAAAATCTGGTAAAGTATTGAAAATATTAAATTTATAATTACAGTGGAATCTCTATAATTCGAACTTTGTCAAGTCAAAATCCTCAGTAACTTGAAAAAAAATGCCGTTTTAGTATATACTAGCTTTTACCCGCAACTCCGTCCGCGCGGAATAAAAAATAGAAAACGGGGTAAAAATTATCGTATGTCCGTTTCCTGGTTCTAAGCTACCTGCCCACCAATTTTCAGTCAAATCGATTCAGCCGTTCTTGAGTTATAAATAGTGTAACTAACACGACTTTCTTTTATATATATATAGATAGATTTATACTCGAAAACTCTTATTTGAAAAATCAGACTGTGAAGTCGAACTTGTAAAAAAAATATATCTTCCTAGGAATTCCTCGTCAAATACATCATATCCTGAATTTCTAGTTAAATCAGAGACAATAAGTCGAATTTTTTCTACATCCCTTGACATTCCAG
The DNA here is from genome assembly GCF_912999745.1 of Papilio machaon. NCBI lineage: Eukaryota > Metazoa > Arthropoda > Insecta > Lepidoptera > Papilionidae > Papilio > Papilio machaon. Next base: position 3,928,902 of record NC_059999.1, on the reverse strand, counting down.
ATATAGAGATTCTACTGTAATGGATTATATAAAGTAACAATTTTAAAAATAATCTATATTTAAAGATGATTGTTGTCATATATTTAGCAAGCTCCTAATTGAAAAAATACATAAATTTCTATCTCATCGATATTTTTTTTAAGTTGCATTATGTATATCAAAACCAAAATTTCATTTCACTTTAAAAATCAATATATATATATTTTTCTATATTTTTCGTCTACAAAATATATATTTAATTATGCATCTAATGTGTTGTCGGTATACGCGGGTTTAGGTTTAACAACATATTTTTTTTTATATAAATCGGTTGAGTTGTACCAAACATAATTTTTCCAATTGTTCAATCTTTGCCATCATCTTAAAAACTTAAACAAAAGGACTTGAACTTGAAATATATATTCACTAAAACCTATCTTATTCTACTTTTAAAAAGCCAACTTGTTACACAACAATGCAAATATATATATATACTTGCATCTAATTTAGTCTTAGGTAATAACTAAACTCGTATTTCTGATAAAAAATAGTTATCTTTCATTAACATCTAATAACATCCTGTTTTAAATAAAAAAAAGGACTATTGTGACTTAGTGCTATTCAAACTTAACAATTTGTATTGCTTCGTTATACTTAGAAGTTATTTAAATGTATAACAAGTGAACACACAACATTACAACTTCAAAGATAAAGACCCTTACATTTGAACAAGCCAAATTTACATACGAAACTATAATAAATAAATAATTTCATTCTAAGTCAATTATTTATTTCGTTTATGCAATGAAAGATAAAACAACGTCAAACATTTTCTAAACAAAATAATATTACATTTAAATATGTTTTCAAGAAAAAATATGAAAAAAAAATGTAATGTACATATGGTAATGATTGTCAGAGAATTTTTTTTTGTCGAATTAAATTATGTATTTAATAATAGTTTTATACATATATAGAGAGATAAGTTCAAAATATACATAATAGTAAAATCTTAGAGAGTTTAAGATCCCCAAAATCATTAAAAACAAATATAAAGTAATTTCATACATAAGTTATTTAATTTTTTTAACAGCATTACACTACCATTTTCTTTAAAACAACACTATAAAACGTGCTTTATTTTTCACTACGACCCCTCAAATTGGGGCTTAAATAACCCCTTCCCCCATTTTTAAAGATAACAGATCTGTCTTTGTTCCTTGAACTAATATTATACAATATTAGTTCTTATTGACAGTCAAAAGGGATAATGCTGGAATAGGACACAAATTTTTTTTGTAAGGGCCCATTTTAAATTCACATTAAAATTGATACAACACTTTCAACTTACGTCAATCCGGCATGTCTATACTGGTCACGGGCACCACAGGTTTCATTGCTTCGTTTTTCTTTTGATTCTTTTGTGATTTTTTATCTTTTACCTTTTTATGTATCTCCTCGTCCCTGTACGGTTCTTGTGTGACAGGTTCGCTCGGCATACTTGAGCGGTTCACGTTATTATTGTATGCAATGTTAGCATATTCTTGTAACAAAGGAAATACTGACAGCAGAAACTGACAAAAATCTTTCCTTATACCAAACCACCCTGAAAATAAAATTATATCAATATAATAGCAAAGTTAGCAAATATAATATAAATTTAGACACCCAAGTTAGAGTACACAATTCCCAAGTTCAACATCTATCTGGCAAAAGTAGAAACTATTAAATTATAAAGTAAAAAAAAATAATAATAAATATATCCGATGTTTAGGCTAAGATAGGCATATTAGCTTACCAACAGAGAAAGATTGTTTCAAATCAGGTCAATACTTTTGGAACCTATTATGTACTAACAATGTAAACAAACAAAAAATCAAATCTTTCCTCTTTATAATGTAATAAACGAGTGTACTTACATTTGTTACCTCCTTTAGAACTAAAGGACATAACAATGAGGGTAGCGTAGCTAATAAACAGTGGGCTTACAACCACAATGTAAGAAAATGATGATAACTCATCACGATTATCCAATTTATTTGTTAGAAGCACCTACGGAAAAAAATATTATTGATGTACTTCAATATAACACGTAGAAAATCTTCAATTAAAAATAGTTAACAGCTATAACATCTAATACCAATATGATAATTTAAGATCACATCAATTCAATCGGGTTCTTGTGGTAAATTGGACGGAATAAAAAGTCTACATATGTCAAAAATAGCAGGCATAGTAATTTTTTTCAAGTTTCATTCTGGCAGTGCCAACAACATGCTTACATATAAAACATTCAACGGGAATATATAAAAGAGTCAACATATTTGGTACAATATTATGACCTACATAGATCAAAGCATTCACTCATATCTCTAACAAGTTCCATTACAACCAGTTATTCCTTAAATGGTGTGATCTAGATTATTTAATTAAAACAGTTTTATGCCTTGTTTTTTAATTAGTTATTGCCTAAGTTAACAACCATAATATTAGTCACTAAAACTAAATTGAGAATGGAATTCATTTCATTAAAATACCTATGACATATAAATCCTTATAAAGTTATTCTAGTAGTCTGATAATTTGATACCAATCTGTATTAAGGTGTCCCACTTATGTCAACTTTATTTTTACCAATACATACTTTCATTATATGCAATTTAGTATTATTTTTAAACACTGAACAAAAATGCACACATGCCCACAGTACATATAAATAATGTTAATAAATTTTAATAAAAAAGATCCATCTCCTTATCCGTAAAACATATTTTCTCAAAATCTTTTATCTTTTTCATGTAACATAATAACCAAAAAGTGATAGTTCCGTGACATTTCAACATTTTCCATTACAATAATACAAATTGTTAATTTTCTATATAACATACCTGGAACACTAATATTGGTATGACAGTAAATGTGTAGGCCAGTGCTGTATTGAAGCTAGTTCGTCGTTGTTGTACATTGACCTCCGGCGTGCGTAATAATATACCAGCAAATATTATACTGTATAAGACCCCTAAAATGTTTTAACTTAATATTACATATAGATTTAATAATATAGTAGAAAATGCACATTAGTTTCAGAACACATCTGTGAGTTTCCATTGATGATGTACCTAAACAGTTTTATAGTTGAATTTTCCATTCACTTTAAACTGTATGGTGTTTCTGCAGCGTAAACCTACTGTCAAGACATTCAAACAGAATATATCTATAAATTGGTTGAACATATCTAAAGTCTAATTATTTAATATTCAATAGATTTCTTTGTGGCTATTTACTATTTTTTTTACTACTAGCCTTAAAAACAATGCTATTTACTTTAAAAGAATTAATTATGACAATGATTATGGCATATAAAAAGTAGTTCACATGCATCTTATTTAGTAAAATAATATTTATAGGGGGGCCATTTTATTAAGACACATTTGACACTTGACCAAAATTCACCAATAAACCCTTGTAACCTTGAGTATAAAATAATAATATTTATATTTTAGAATTTAGAACTGTACCATTTTTTAAAATTTCGATTACATAATTATTACAATCATGTCAATCAAACATAGTTACAATATTCCATCAGTGAACAAAAATGTTTTTCACATGGATATTTCATAATAAATGAATTCAATTAATGTACATTTAAAGTTCAAATTGATTCATTGACTTTAATTAGTATAGATAGATGTTAAATGTGGCATATTAAATTGACCCAAATATAGAATATAAATACAGTCAAAATCTGTTATAACGACATCGAAGGGACTACTCATATTGAGTCGTAAAAACCGATAGTTGTAACAACCGGCGACAGGTATTAATAGGAAAGATATGTAATAACATTCAGCCAGGACCTTTGATTTTGGTCAATTTAACCGGTATGTTGTTCTAAACGATGTCGCTATAAACGGTTTTGACTGTATAGTCTGAGTATGAATGCAATGATGGTGAAATGAAATTAAGGCTATTATGAAATTATGATAAAATAATGATATAGTTTGTGTGTATGACAATGATAATGGATTAACTTGATTTAAAAATGATTTGAAAATATATAAAAATCATACATACACTCACCTACAAGGCTCAGGCACATTAGTATCCATAATGGCACAAACACAACTTCCCACGACCAATGTATAAAGGTATCCAGCTTTAACGCCAAAAATATAAACTGTAGAATATTTACAGCACAAAATAATTCAAGCTGAAAAAAAAAAGCATTGTTTTAATCCTTCATAAACATATATGAAAAATAGTTTTGTAGTCAAAATTTAACTGAGAGTTAATATTTGCTCTAGCAATAACCTCATAAAAAGGCCATATAAAATATGTACTAATTGCAAGTTGTGCATATATTATCATAACATTTAACAATAATTTAACAACACTAGGTTGTGTCATATCTTTTGCAGATAATTAGCAGCTGAAATGCAATAAAGTAATAATTAATTAGATACATGTTTTAATAATTAACATTTAATACATACCTCATAGCTACGATCATGTTTCACAGACCATATACATATTGCAATGGATACAATGCTAATGAATATTAAAGGTATGAAAACCAGTATCCATAAATGTCTACTTGTGCTTAACTGGTCACATACAAGAAGTTCAAACATCAACAAGATTAAATGTATAGCGAGACTTATTAGCATTGCCTTATAGTGAATGTATGCTTCACCTTCTAATCTGTAAATACAAAGAAAATACATTAAACTATGTATTACTTGTTATGACCCACTTTATAATGTTTATACATTGATCAAAAGATCACAATGAAAATATTTTGTTTAGGTGTTTTACTAGTGGGAACATACGTTTTATGAACTATATAGTTAAATATTGTACATATAGCGTTCCTGTATAAAATATTTTGATTAAAGATTGATTTCTCATGAGATTGAGATTGAAAGTCTCAGAGAGAGTTGTGTATAGTGATATCAAAATTATAAATAGTGTGTTGTACAAACCTGAAATGTGGGTACTGCCACCAAACATATGTGCCAACTATGGCACCAAGAACAACTAAAAATTTCCATATCCATATCGGGGTAAACACAGCCCAGTACGACCATGTAATAGTTTTATCCAATTTCAAAGCTAATAATGCAGTAAATATTAGCAAACAAGTGTGCACCACAAATTTACTGTAAAAGCAAACAATATTTGTCAGAGCTGTTAGCAAAGTAAAAAGTAAGCCTGATACAGATATTTGTTATATTACCTAGGATTAAAATCCTGAAACAATGTCTGCAAATTCATTTCCATGCACATTAGGTCAATGATGATTTCAATAACATCTCATTTTATAATGGTTTTATTAACTTCATTTATTTTTGCGAGCTTAAATTAATTATGTCACATAACACCAGCACCATAGACAATTTTTTGTTTTATTAAGTCAGCACAGAGTATACTAGAAGAACAGTTCAGATGAATGTCATCTCACCTGTAGTGAAGTGACAGCAACACTTTATAATGAAGTAAGAAATGGTAGGAACCGGTAGGATCCAATTAAAAAGACAAATTAATCAATCAATTTGTCAAAGTCAAACTTTAAGGAAGCTTGCTGTGGGGCTTGTAAAAGTTAAGTTAAATTGTTAATATTAAATACGAAAATACTAGACCCACAGTTTAAAAACATTGCAAATATCATTATATACTAGTATTAAGTAAAAATGGCTTCTCCGTCTCCGAAGTCGCCCGAACAGAGTGAAAAGAACAAACAATATGACCGGCAATTACGGTTGTGGGGTGATCATGGTCAAACTGCACTTGAAAATGGGCATATATGTTTAATAAATGCAACAGCTTTAGGAACTGAAATTCTTAAATCTATAGTTTTACCAGGCGTAGGCGCTGTTACTATTGTGGACGACAATATCGTAAGCGACGAAGACATTGGGAGTAACTTTTTCCTAGAATGTTCAAGTAAAAATTTGAATAGAGGTTCAGAGGCACTGCGTTTGGTAATAGAGCTAAATCCAGCTGTACAAGGTTATGCAGTTCAGGAACCTACGGATCAAATATTATTAGACAACCCAGACTTCTTTAAAAAATTCAGTGTAGTGATTGCTACATCTTTAAGTGAAAAAACAATACAAAATCTGTCAAACCATTTGTGGGAGATAAATGTTCCCTTCATATTATGTAGATCTGTTGGATTCCTAGGTTCATTTAGGATTCAATTAAAAGAACATGCTATTGTAGAAAGCCATCCTGATAATGAACAACATGATCTTCGTTTAGATGTCCCTTTCCAAACCTTATTTGACTATTTAAATAGTTTTGATATAGATTCATTGGATTTGAAAGATCATGGTCACATACCTTGGATTGTTATTCTATACAAATCAGTTCAAAAATGGAAAATTTCAAACTCAAATAGATGGCCAATGAGCAGAAAAGAAAAAAATGAGATTAAGGCAATTATAGACCAGTTTAAGCGGCTGGATGATAATGGAATGCCAATTTATGAAGAAAATTTTGAAGAAGCTCTAAGAGCTGTTAATACTGCATTGATACCAACATTTCTACCAGTAAAAATACAAGAGCTCCTATATAGCAGTTCAGCAATTAATTTAACAAAAGAAAGTTCACCTTTTTGGATCATGTGTTCTGCATTGCGGACTTTCGTTGAAGCTGAAGGAAAAGGGAAGCTCCCAGTTAGGGGTACTCTGCCGGATATGACAGCATCAACAGATCACTATGTTGCTTTACAAAATATTTATAGAAACCAAGCAGCAATTGATTCAGAAATAGTCTACAGAAAGGTTCAAGAAATTGTAACCCAATTGCACTGTGACCATATAAGTGAATCTGAAGTGAAATTATTTTGTAGACATGCTCATGACCTGCATCTCATTAAAGGGTCTAGTATAGTAGGGGAATACCAGTTTAATAATACAGTATCATCTTACATTGCTCGATTTTTAGAAGAACCAGATGTTATGATGGTGCATTACATTCTACTCAGAGCGGCTGAGATGTTTCGTTCTGAACATTGTAGAGCTCCGGGTGAATGGGAACCAGAGAGTGATATATCTAAGTTGAAAACCTGTGTCTCTAAGCTATTAACAGATATATCTTGTACACCGTTTCCTAAAGATGACCATATACATGAAATGTGCAGATATGGTGGAGCTGAAATTCATAGTGTTTCAGCATTCTTAGGTGGCTGTGTAGCTCATGAAGCCATAAAAATTGTCACCAAACAATACAAGCCCGTGAACAATACTTTTATTTATGATGGTGCATCAACTAACACAGCCACTTTTACATTTTAATTATGATGTTTGATTAATGCAAGTTTTGGAAACTGTAATACTACACTATTTATAACATTAAATGTTTATGTTTAACAACTATTACTTTTTTCTCTTATAATCCTTATCGTAATACGAGACTACAAAATTTTTTTGCAGTTAAATGTGCTAGTAAGATAGTCTTGTAAAAAGTTTTCCATTTATAATTTCCAGATTTTCCACAAAACAATTTTGCTAGATGTTTGATATCTGAATGCTTAATACAATTGTTGGAGTGTTTCCTATTGTGGTGATTGAGTCCATAGAATAAAAATTGTATTGTTTCACATTGGCTGCACAGCCCAATGTGAAACAACAGAATTATGTGCCATGATAGCTTTGGAAGTGTATTTTGGATTTAAGGAAGAAGTGTGCGAGATTCTATTATCAATATAGAATATTAATAAGTCATATTATTCATCAAAGTTGTGTATTTTCAGTAAGGATCATAATCATTTATAACCTTAATATCAAGATAGAAAAGAAATGTCAGAAAACATTTTCATTAACAATTTCAACATAAATTACATAAAATAAAACATATCACATGACTAAGAATAATTGAAACAAACTATATATTTGGCTAAAATCCACATGGCAGGATCTTTAGGTTTTACCATCTTAACAGTAGGTTTTACTTTATAAATATATGCCGGAGACTAGACTGTCTCTAAAATATACAACACAACATTGAGAATTCCTCTTTATTTACCTACTTATTTCACCTTAGCCATAATTTTAATCGCAATGCATCTACACCATTGAGATAATATCGAAATAAGCGCTTGTCCCTGACAAAACCCAAGTTCTCATATAACTTCAGTGCAGGCTTATTTGTTATTTCCGTTTCCAGCACAACTTCATCAGCGTTGTCATTGATCATTGCCTGTAACAGTTCAAAAGATTTGATTATTAGTGAGAATATTAATGTAGAAGTGACAGAGCTGTCGGGACTATACCAAATGGAAGTCCACAGTCTCTGATTACAACTCTGGGTTGCATTGTGGCATGAGTTATGCTGTTGTTAATTTTGAGAATATTTAACAAAGCACTCAAACAATGTAAAATTATAATTGGGACATGGAAAATACTAACAAACACTTGTTTTATTCTTAAATTATAATAAATAAGAAATTATTGAAAAAGATTTTTTTTAATTTCCTATTAGAAAAAAAAAATCCAACAATCTCTTTTAAGCATGGCCAAATAACATAACTATGTTCATAATACAAGCATGTGTAGCTCATCAAAAAAGAAATGTTTATATTGTAAAAATTAAAAAATGTACCTGTATTGCCTTTTCTACCAGCCGAGAACCAATCCTCCGTTTCCTGTATTGTTTGTCAACAGCCAACATTGCAATGTAGCCTCTTTTTACAACATTACGATGCATATCTAACTTACATACAATGGCACCAATACATTTCCCTTCATGTGTTGCTAAAAAGCAAAGCTTAGGCCAGTTATGTATAAAATATCTATAAGTATAGATGGAGTAAGGTTCTGATAAATCTTTTTGTATTAGTCTCATAATCTCTGGCATTTGTAACTCAGATTCATATGATATAATATCAATGTCATCTATGTGAGCATCTTCAGAATTGCTGGACATGTGGCATTCACCTTCACCATTGTTATGTGAAGAGCAGGCCGCTTCACTGTTACAGTTACCTGCTACTGATTCTTCTGTATATTGTAATCTATTAACATGTTTTGTAACTTCACAGAGAACCGCGTCTTGTGCTTCGGACTTGATAATTGAACCAATGGTTACTTCTTCAACAGAATGTGCACTTGTACCATTGGTTAAATTACTGTTAACTTTAATATTAAGAGTATTTGCTAATGCTTCGTTTAAATTTTCCTGATTAAAATTATCACTCGTTTCGTTAGTCGATTCTGAAGGATCTTTGGCCTTTTTATTTACGTTCTTCGTGCTCTTATATTTCTGATTACATTTAATATTCTGTAAGTTTTCATCTGACACTTGATTCATATTGATGTACTTCTACCTATTTTATTTACACATTCACACGATGATAAGCTCATAGGAATTCCAGAAAACTTTCCGGATTATACAAACAGTAGCTCGTCAAAATTGTAGTAGACTATCACCGACATCTTGGGATAAAAGTATTAATTCATTGTAAAAGTGATCGGAGTATACCAATTATCGCTTTAAGATACAAGTGATGTTTGTTAATAAAATTTTTAACTAAGAAACAATTCATATGAAAATATGTCTAGAAATATAATAAATTTACGAGAAGTCCAAGTCTAAGCCTTCCACAATCACATTGCAAAAAAGAACAATGTTGCCATATCACAAATTGTGGAGCTTGGCAGGAGTGCTTATCCAACGTTCTCAAATAAATACAAATCTGAAAGTCATGCAAGAACATTGGAAGGTTACGTGAGAAAAAAAATATTTAAATTGATTTGCGATTTGATTAATCTCAAAAAATTTGCCATTGTCATTTTGTTGTTATGTTGAAGGAGTTTGTTTTGGTTTTATTAAAAAATTTAAAGCTGGCTGAATCGATTTACTTTTTTTTTGTTTGTGTTTGAGTAAGTCCCTGGATGTTTCAGTTTTATAGTTTTGTCGTAAGGCAGCGCTGTTTTCGGATTTCATGAGTTTATTAAGTTTACTTTTCAGAATAAAAATATTTATATATGTACGGGATTAATGCCCAGTCGGGTTAGTAAAATCGTCAGTTTTTTAATTCCATTCCTTAATCAGTCAGGGACAAAAACTATAAAATATACTAACTAACTAATACTACTACTTTATTAACTTGATATGATTGATTGACTCCGTCCGCACGGAATTGACAAAGAAAACTTATTTGGTAGTCTAAGTGTTCTTCCAGTCCAGACTATTTTATACATTTATGTCAAATTTCAACACGAACCGTTTAGTGGTTCTGGAGATAATATCTTCTAACAAGCATGCATCTAAACATTCGCATTTCTAATACTAGGAAGATGAGTGTAGTGTGCAATACAAATGTTATATATAAAAGTTTAGCGTTTATTTTTCAACAGGCGCTTTATTATTTTAATGTTCTAGCAATTCTGCGTTTTGACTAATGAGTGTGTGTGCTGGACGCTTAATTCTAGTCCCCTTTTCCTTCACATCCCTTTCTTATAAGGAAAGGATGGGAAGGGGAAGTGGGTTTGATGAAGGAAATATTCTCTTTCTGTGTGTCCCCTCGTACATCGACTAAAAGTAGGTAACGCCTTTGCAATTGCGGATGTTTATGGGCAGCGGTTACTTCGCAACTTGTTTTTCACATTTTGATATATTATAAAAAAAAATCGGACATTATTAAACCAAATAACGCTTCTTGCTATGGTTATGTATAGAAATTTAATGTTTTTTCGATATATGTAAATAACCTGTATGTTATTTACGCAGTTACAAACAACTAACCATATTATAGATGAAAAGAGGACTACTTTCATAGCTACAGTTTTTCAAAAACCACAAATGTTTGTATGTAGTGTATTGAACATGATTTTTCGTAATTATTACTTAATACTTAGTTATAATACGTTTTACTTAGCAGTCATTAGAGAAAGGTCCTCCCCGAAGTGACTGTTATTACCCGTCTGATTCAGGAGAGTACTGTTTTATTAATGCAATACATACTTAATATTAATACAAATGAACGCTGTAAATAACAAAGTTTAGGTACCATTCTAAGCATTATATGCATATACACACATAGAGCTACACTATAGTGCTGTTCGCAATGACGTCACGGAGAGCAGCAACATGGCTGCTCGAAGCGCGCGCGTGTTACGTCGCGTCAGGTAGAATGCTCAATTCTGCAGGACGGCACGAGTACTCGATTCGAGTCGAGCCAGAGTCTCGCTCTCTCGACTCGAGAAGTCGGCAGCGGCACACGAGCGCGAGTTCAGTCAAGTTCAGTTCAGTACCCGGTTAACAGCCGGCGAGGCGGCGGCGTGATATGGCGCTGTAAATATCAAATACGCGCACGCCGCCTCTACGCGATTTTATATCATTTGTAAATACGTTTATACACAATTATTGTGTTAAATTAAATAGTGATTGTGGACTTAAATAAACGTTAATCGGTTTTATCACTGTTGTTTCGTTGGATCGAAATATAATTGGATTTTAATTCATCTGTTTTTAATGAGCAATTTTGTGCATTTGCGTCCTAATAATACGCTAAATCACGTGAAAATTTTTGTAGTCAACTAATCATCAGGTACTGATGACGTTTATGAGAAGCATAGATAAAGCCGGTGTGTTTGACGATAGGTAACTAATGTTAGACTACGTAACTGACATTGTATATAAGTGATACAGTATAGTACTGAAAGGTATTATGATTCAATACAAACCTTCTACTTGGTGATGTGTTAGATATTCCATTTTTAAATTGATGATTTCAAAAACAACAATGGCGGATCGAGAACGTCCTGCGAAAACCCCAATAAGGGTGGGTTTTTATGACATAGAAAGGACTATAGGCAAAGGAAATTTTGCCGTTGTTAAATTAGCGCGACATCGAATTACGAAGACTGAGGTAAGATAAAATCTTTGTTTTTCTTTTTATTAAGTGTCTATTATTTCCATTGCTTTCACTACAATTTATTTAAAGAATTGCAATTAAAAAATGATTTATAATTGCTAATTACGTAAGGATAAATAGTTTATTAAATATTTTAGGCTAAGCACTAAGGGCCTCCCTTAGAATGTACAATGATTTCGGAATACTTAGTAATGTTAATACGAATGTACTATACCAGATAACAACAAAAATAAAATGTCTCGTGTAATCATGATATTGAAGCATACAGTGAATCGCAGAAGGGTAATTTTTTATATTATTATAAGTTGACTAGACGTGGATTTCTACTGCCAGAAACCTATACGCATAATAGTATATTTTATACAATTTTATGAATAGGTTTGTACAGGGGTTTCGCCAGTGTAAACTCACGGACGCGAATGTATAATTTTAAAACATAACAACATGAACATAACTCATACCCGTAACTCAGAAGGGTATACAGAGACCACGAACTTTCGGTCCTGATACACCTCTCTCACTTCTACATTCATTCATCTAAGCATACATGCACGTCGGTTTCTTGCTGCTTGAAATTTCATCAATCTGGACGGTATAAATCTGGGATGGCGCCGACCAATACTGCCACTCACTTTCGAACTTTAAATTTCCTTTGTTAATCTTCTTCTATTCATCCTTTCAACGTTCTAATAACCATCTAAGCAAGTTCTTTTTCAACTCTACTCATGCCTCTGATAAACCAGATTCTTCCCATATAGCACTATTTCTAAAACTATTGGATTAATTTTACTTGCAATTATACATTTCATAACATATGATTCCAAATTGCTAATTTATTAATACGTGTTAAAATCTCAAAATTTTTAAAAAAAAACAGACGAAATTTAATGTCGCTACTTAAGTGTAAGTTAGTACAAGAGCTCCCGTCTACAAGCGCTTCTAAGATCACTTACGTTTTTTACAGGGTTAGCAATTATGATCCTACTTTATGATGTTTTATGTTGTGGATAAGAAAAATACTAACAACGACTTCAAAAGTAATTCGAGTATCCATAGTCAAATGTCATTTATTGATTTGTAATTCAACAGTTAAACATTTTTAGTGGAGTTGTGGAAATCATAATCTACTACTAATTACTGACAAATAAAGAGATTTATGTAGGGACAGCAATTTACACAATTTGCTGAGTGCGCCATTACTGTATAAGCATTAAAAACTGTCGAAGGAACGGTCCATAATATGTAATTCCTTGAACTCTGCCTATACTGATTTACGGATATGAATGTGTTTTTCTTCTTTTTTTTTTCGATTTTTTCTCTGATCAGGTTAACGCCCTTCTCGTAAAGTGAAGTCAAAGGTGCCTTTTGCGTATGTTTTTTTTTGTGATTTCGCCTTATACGAATTGAATTGCAAAATATCAGCGTCTGAGTTGTTTCACGGCGAACCTTGGTAAGGAATTAATGTGGGCGCTTTACATGAGGTACGCTTGGGTTTACGCGTCGGTGGACATATTTATCGCTATTGTTTCCTGTTTGATATGACTCATTCACTAAGGACGGGGAAGTTTGATATTTTGATGTACCAAAAGTTTCTCGCAGTTATTGGAATCTTGTTATTGATAAGGTCTTATTAATTAAAGATGTAAGAGCAAATATTAATACAAAATAAAGAAACAGTAGCATCTCAATGTAGCCAAAATAGTTTTTACTGAATGAACTATTTTCGTCTCACCATGATAAAGGAAACAAAAGACAAAGTAAAATCTTGATTTCGCCTACAAAAAGTCTAACGAATCTAAAATTATAACGGGTCTTAATTCATGTATTGTACATGAATTGGTACAAATTGAGGTAATTTAGTACAATAACGTCTTTGGAATTGTACACAATACGAATTCCATCTAATCCTTGTCATGTATTTTGGTACCTTTGTTTTAAAAGACAGAGAATTATGAAAAGATTCTTTGAAATGCGTATTATCTAATGCGTACGTAAACTATGATAGTGACATCAAAATAATGTGTAAGATATGATAAGATGAGAATGGAATGCCAGTAATGGATTAGAATGTTGGCCTCGAGGACATTGTTAGTAAAACAATTGAATATTAAAAGGATGAAACTTAGATCAATGGCAATAAAGTAACAATTCAGAATAGCATTTATTTGGTGTACGTCCAGTGACCTTTGGCGTTCTGTTTATGTTCTTTTCATTATTCTACAGGCGCCTTGTATTATAAACATTTTATGATGATGTATTGGGCAAAGAAAGTCACAAAAGTTATAAAACTGTAACTGTTATGTATACGAAAACGATAGAACTTAAGATTGCTATAGTTTAATTATAGCTCTATTAGTGTGTTGCCATATTGAAAAACGCGGAAACGTACAACGTTAAAAGACAAAGACATTTAATATAGTATTAATCAATAGACAGAAATGTTTATATATTATACCAGTAACGATCGACGAATACCTGGCAAGATGTAGACATACCTCAGCTGTAAATGACGTGGAGTATGTCTAGACTAGACCGGTTAATACATTACTCATAATTAGAGCGGCATTTCATGTGGTTATTCTATTTTGAAATAAGTCTTGTTACAAAACAATAGATTTAAAGAGTTAACTCTTTGGTTCTCGTATTTTTTTACTGCATCAAAAGTTTAACATTCATTGATACCCTGACATATCTAAATGCATTTTTTGTCTACCACACGTTTTTCTACAAGGACATTGTCAGTTAATATTTAACTTAATCTGAAGAAAAACAAAAACATTAGTAATTAAATTCTAATTGCTGTGACGATTTGGATTTAGACATCTTATTACGTATTTTTGTTAGAAAAAAAATAAACATTTTAAATTACCCTGAACCTACTTTACAATTCTGCCACAATAAACCGTCTCATAGTACCCTACTATAATGTAAAATAAGTATTCTAATAATAGGGTCATTCACGATAACAAAACTTAAAATAAGTTAAATATTGAGTCGAGAGTTACAAATCGCGCCCAAAGGTTAAATTAAAAGTCTGTTGTTTATTTTTAAATGACAACTTTAATGGGTTCGTAATTGATGCCGAATATTTAAGATTAGAGCACAAATAGGAATATAAAAATAGGATGTTTGTTGCGTTTTGGATGAGTTTTGTAACACGTAAAAAACAAGATGATAAAAGGTTCGTTTATTAAGACTATAAGACGAGTGTTTAATGTTTATATTGTTTTAAGAGTTACATCTTTGTTTTGTGTCTGCGATTTTTAGACAGGTTGAGCGTGTGTGAGAAATATTCTTCTTATATTTATTTTACGTGTGGACATTATGCCCGCTACAGACGCTCAGAGCTGACAGTTTTAACTGAACAGTGGGACAGTGAATGCTAACAGTTCGACTGTTCAGTGAGTGAAAACTGAACGTCTGTAGCGGGCTTAAGAGTGTATTGTTTGCAATTCGTATGTTTATCCGATCGCAGTTTGTTGACATACTTGTGACCATGTCAGACATCACGAGATAAAACCGTGAAAGATAAATGTAATTACGGTCAGGATAACTTAGCATTGTGTTTATTATTGCAAATGTACACGTGTGGTGCTGTGCGAGTCATTCTGGATTAAAATAATACAGATACATAATTGTCTCTTGATAAATATCATAGCGGAGTGTCAGAATCACGTCACTTGTCTTCGTTAGTTAAAAAAAAAGTTGAACGAACTGGCCGTTTAGAAAAAAAAGTTGAATTTAAAGATTTTGCAAGTGGCCTGTTCTTTATGGTTGTATTTAGTCTGGTTCTCGTAATGACTGCCAGTGACGAGTAGCTAAGAGGCAGGACTTAACGTGTCTCCCAAAGAACGTTGCTGCTCAAGATAAAAGCCACTAAAGAGGTCAGTCTGGGCGCATCGTCTTGTTAAATTTGATGGTCGTTTTGAGCAACGCAATGTTAATTTTCTTTACAGTTATTTTATTTGTATTTATATCATTGTGGTTTAGCGTAACTGAATCCGACATTATATTAAGACAAAACAAACTTGTGGTAATTTATGTAACACTGTTTGGTAAATTAATGTTACTGTCAACAACTACTTTTCTTTTTGTAATTTAAATTTAAGGAAGATTTTTATATAATTAGAAAATACTTTTTTATTTCAAGAGTTGTCTGAAAAAGATGCGACCAAAACGCACCGGAAAATCTAACCTTTAAATTTGTTCAAAGTTGCCACAATTCAGAGTTTCAAATAAATTCGGTGAAAAAAAAATAAAGTTTCTATGCAAGTCAAATTTTGATATAAGTGCAAGTTTTGATATAAAAAAGATAATATAGTCGATTATTCTATAATTAGCAATTAACAGTGATTAATAATAAATTCGTAGTAGGTACTTCGAAACAAAACAAGTCATAAATTTTATTTAAGCTATTTACATAATTATTTCTGCATTAACAATTATCAATTCGATTTAAAATTTTAATTTATCTTCACATTGCTTATAGTATTTTTTTTCCTTAAGCATTGGTGGTTTTGAAGTATGATACAATGTAAATGTACAATGGTAAATAATTTAAAGTTAACTAGCGTAAAGATTTTAATAAAGAATGTTTGCTGATTAGAATTGTTTTTTTCACATCTAAGCAGCATTTTTACCTTGGACTGATTTTTACATTACCAAAAGAGAACGTTAAGGGAACGGAGGAAGTTTTACGAGAAGTGAAAACTTCCCTACTCCTTGACAATAAGCATTACAAAAGTTTTTTTTCGATCGAAATTATTTAATTGATTTGTATCACGTGATTAAAAATAATCTATATGAGTAACTGCTTATATTTTTTTTACATAAAGCAAGGTGCTTAGACAATAAAACTTCTCTACACCTAAGAAATTAATTCGTTAAAATGGCAACACTGCCGAAGTGGGTCGTTGGCCGAATACCCGCCATCGTGAATGACTCACCGGTTACATTCGTAACGGACGTCTGAAAATTCATTAATCGATTTAATTTATGTTCTATTGTATGTACCTAAATATATGCATATACAAAGATATTTTGACGGCATATAATCTTTGATTTATTTTGGCTTGTAGAGAAATCTACAAATATGTGCCTACATTTACTGCGCAATTAAAATTGTTATTGCTAAGAGTGTCCCTTAGTGTTAGTTTTGAAAGATTAAGCGTTTGTTTCTGAGACCAATATCTCCGTTCAAAACTTATTGTTATCTGTGTTGTGTCAAAGATAATGACAGGGATAACGATATGTTTTATACAGAGATTTTGGTCTCAGAAATGCATGGTTAGATTCATTTTAATGTATACTTTAGCTAATTTTAGTAATTAAAACCAAAGATTACTATGATTCACGTATTTGGGAATTCCGTAATGCATCTACAGAAATCATTTTTATTAAACAAGTTTTCGTGAGTAAGAAGCTAAAAAAAATAATGGAGGTCAATGTCTAATATTGTAAGCGATGTAGTATCAAGTATCATTATGAAACATTTTGTGAATACCGTGTTAATATAAGGCTTTATGTTATTTACAAGTATTTTTAAATTGTACGATTTATTCTACTAATTGTGTTCGTTTATCTTCTCTTATAGAATGTATGTTTAATGTATGAAAATATTCATAAGATTTCTACTTCACTTCTACTGCGAAATAGAGCCTGATTAATATTTCTTACTGGGAAAAAATTGGGCGTTTGTTTATTTAACGGTTAATTTTCAATAGAAAACGATTGCATAAATAATGTTTATAAGTGGTTAATGAAAGAGCATCTGCGAAATAATTCGAGGAACATAACCATCAATCAGCGATTCAGCATAGTTAGTTGGTTGAGGTCGAGCGTTAGCTGCCGCGTCCAGAAATATCGCGGCATCGACCTTGTTTGGATGCACGCATCTTGTTTTTATTATTTAACTTTTTTTCCCGTACTAGCCATTAACGCCAAGGTGACGGTCACCGTTTTGTCTTGACAGTTGCCTCGATATTGATATTGCTGTATAGGAATTTTTAACAATATTTTCCTTCTGTTTGATTTTCCAGCGATGTCTTAAACTAAATTGAATTGCTCTGCGGAAAATTTCGTCATATGTTTTATCATTATATGTTTTTTTTAAAGATCATAAAAGAGATGACTGTTTTATACTAGTGTTTAGAGTATAGACAGTGGAAACCCACTGTCACAAGGCATAACATAAAATACTTTGAATATGTTACCGATGTTTTAAACTAGCAAATCAATTTTGACAGTTGTTCGTAAAAAACTAAATTTAAAGTTTACATCATAAAATATAATAAAAAATATTTATGTAAATTATGTTACATAGTTGTTACAAAAATCTGGTTTTCCAATTTTATAACTAAATGTGTTTAGGGCGATAAAATGAACCGCTTGTTTTTGTTGGTCCAAGAAAGTTCAGCAATGCCGTAAGTTTTGTGCCTCAGTAATACAGTCGTAAAATTTTATTTTCCGCAAGAAAAGGCAATATCGATAGCGCAGAAAATAATGTAACAGCCTGTATGTGTAAAGATAAACTTTTTGCTGAAGAGTGCCTATATGGTAACGATTGATCGCAACAAACAAAAACTTTATAACGAAAATCGTCGAAGTTTTAAATTTCTTGATGTTTTTTCATATTTGTCAAGACAAGTCCGGGTATATACGTTAATATTTACATTATGTATATAGTATTTCGTAGCAAATGTACTAACATTATGGTGATATTTTTAAATCTGTTTTAATTACCATTTTATCGTGGGTCTTCGCTGCAAAAACACGTGTATAAAAGATATTATCATCCAAAACCTTCATGAGAACGTAGATTTAACGATGTAACTAGTTAATTTTGCATTTTCATTAATTGCTGACGTCAAAAACGAATTGATTAATTATCATACTAGGTAACCAATATCTTGCTTAAGATATTGTCATTGATTAGAACTTACGTATGACTGTTGATTTCTAAATTAAACAATGAAAATATTTCTTGTCTATTGTAGTGTAAGGAAAGCAGAGGTTTATCAAATTATAATTGTTACTGTCCTTTCTGAACTCACTTTACCACATTGTAAAAGTTAAGTATGTGTTTAAATGTATTTCATCCGACTATCACAGGAATAAAATCATAAGTTATTAATTAAAAAATAACTAGTGTTCTAATACCACTAAATTATACTATTTGAAATGCAATAGAACAATGCAGTGGTCCGTTACAAATGTGTGTTATGAGCGGGTGTAACATTCACTCGATAAATCCGAGAGAAATTAATTAAGTCGCGCATCTGATAACGATCACGATCTATGAGACATGATCACGACGCTGCAAGTTTCTGATTGTCAAATGATTTGTTGCATCGAGAAATATCACGCGAGCAATGTTCACACTTGGATGTACTTTAGTTAACTTTGTTAGGTGTATCACAAAATACTGAATAGTTTATGGAATTCAAAACTTAGGCTGTGTTTATATACCTACTGAAAAAGCAGCTTCGATGTTAAAGAGAAAGTTCTAAATCCTTTTGTTTGATTCGATCCATCTTGTCGCATGTAATCCTTTGGCCGCAGATTTATACATTTCATAGCAATAGTAATGATAGGTTAAGACCTACCGTATTGATTAGAAGTACGAAATCTCTCAGAAGCTTTCAAATTTAGTTAAGGCAATGTTTGCGTTTATCCCAGCAATCGTTCGCGTTGCAAGAAGTTTTAAAATAAAGCGGGAACATGCCAGGGATGCGTGATGTGCACATATAAGTGTTGCGAATATTCTGCCAGGAAATCGTTCCGTATGGCACGCGCTCCGTTTACACTGGGCCGCTTGAAAAATGTTCGCTTGACGCAAATACGTTATCTATTTTGGATTTCTGCGTCAGTGCCTCGCCGTTATCTGTATTCTGCAGTTTCGCGGTCACCCTCAACACCGTCTTCTGCGTTTCGTTTTTCAGATGCTTTTGCCACAGAAACTTTCCTTTTATCTCGCAAGTTTGTTTAAAATATGATTTTATGATGTCCAATAAACGTCTTTGGAATGTAATCTTTTGTGCCACATTATTTCTTGTGTTGCGTAGGAACATTACACTCCGTGTTTCATACTTAGGTACATGAAAGACAATATTCTTGTACGAAGTTGTCTATTTAATTAGGTTTTGTTTTTAATTTATTGTGTGTGTTATATCTGATGTTAGATAAAGTCAAAACCGAATGAAAATTGCTAATTACTGCCCACTTCTGCCTAAATTATAGGAGTGAATTTAAATGCAAAAGGAACTGATAAAAGTTATAGACATTTTAGAGATAATCCAATTGTATGAGATCAAACGCTTTGCTTAACATTATGTCATATTGTGACGTCAATCAATTATGTGTTTATGTTACACTGTTGATAAATAATGTATTCCCTCGTATATAAAGTCGGAAATGTAAACAAAACACTATCAACATACTTTAAGTTGACGATAATAAATGATCCTATCTTCTGGTAAAAATGACAGTTACATCGTTACTATATACCGAAATTAGGCCACGTAGAGTATTAATTGTATACTGCATCCATTTACAAATAACATCCATTCAACATTTCATGAAAAACTAAATAAAACTGAAGTATTCGCTATAAAGAATGAAATGCACCGACGGGCTCTGGTAAATTAAATTCAATGCGTGTCGGTTGTAGCGTTGGAAAAAACTTGTCTGATGTCTAGGCCGAGGCTGTGGGGGGTTGGTTTTGGGGTGGCACTAGAATGGAGGGTACTATGCACCCCGACGTAGCGTACTACGTACATAAGGGTAGATGGGTGCTACTTAACGCCATCTTTACACACCGAGTGATTTTGAATGGTTTGTAGTTAATGGAAACGCTGAAAATATCTGTTTTCAGTGTTGTTAGATAATGTTAAAAATAATTCGTAAAAGTTGTTTTAATGTATGTTTAACATGATATGAAAATATGATGATACGAAAATATATTTTTATGTTGTCGACGAAATTAATTTTTACTGTCAAATTCTTTTGATTTATTTTTAGTCAAAAAGCTTTTTACAACCTTAAATATTATTTCTTATAATATGTTCACGTTATTAACAGTTACACAATTACAGAATTATTACAGATCATTCGAATAGAATGAACTAAAATATGATATGGGTTTTCTGAAACTAATTATATGGTGTTTAGGTGAATATGAAAAAAGATTCCATGGACTGTCATATCTCAAGCGAAGCCTGAACAAGGAACGGGAAACGAGCACCTGTCTCCCTCGTGCCTATTCTCTCTCGCTCACACGCTGGTATTGATCGCCGTCTAGACTTGTTGATCACACAGAATTCGGTCGAGGGTTGCACGTCCTCCTAACTAGGAAACTAAGTTCATGACACATCATTTATTTAACTACGTTCTGATTTTAAACATAATTCTTCTAACAGTATTCTATAAAAGTTATAAAATAAATAATTTATCTATGATTTAATGTTGTGAATTAATGTTTCTAAATTAATCTGGAATTATGGCTGTCATAATTTTATGTTGCTAATACAAAAATAACATACATACATATAAATTTTAACTGTCAATTTACTTAAGTTTTTAAGTAAGAGCTATTTTATTATGTTGGTAGTAATTACCTTGTTTAATTGTTAATTAAAGTCATTAAGGTGTCTACAAAAGATTTGAATAAAGTGATAATTTGTAGCAGGTACGTCAATAGTTATAATACGCTAGATCGTGTCTTATGATTTTATCACAATTAAAAGATAAGCATTGACGCAATCGTCTGTCGCCTGCTGTTTGGAGACAAGTTCACCTATAGCTGTTTAATAACAAAGGTATATCGTAAGGTGACCAAATTAACTGCCTGTGCTTTCCATTTTTTGATTTTTATTTATCAACAACTAGCTTTTACCCGCGACTCCGTCCGCGCGGAATAAAAAATAGAAAACGGGGTAAAAATTATCCTATGTCCGTTTCCTGGTTCTAAGCTACCTGCCGACCAATTTTCAGTCAAATCGATTCAGCCGTTCTTGAGTTATAAATGGTGTAACTAACACAACTTTCTTTTATATATATAGATAAACCATACGCAATTCATCAATTATCTTCAAGTTATAACTAGCAAAAGGCAGAGTTTCAGGAGAGCCCGCGATGTCTAATTTAAATATTATATATCTTTTAACGGTTTTGATGAGTACAGTTAAATTTAAATGATTTTTAGGGTACCTCGAAAGGAAAAAACGGAACCCTTATAATATACTAGTTTTTACCCGCGACTCCGTCCGCGCGGAATAAAAAATAGAAAACGGGGTAAAAATTATCCTATGTCCGTTTCCTGGTTCTAAGCTACCTGCTCACCAATTTTCAGTCAAATCGATTCAGCCGTTCTTGAGTTATAAATAGTGTAACTAACACGACTTTCTTTTATATATATAGATAAATATCATATTATGATCACTTTGTTGTCTGTCTTTCAAAACTATGTTAGAGTTTTAAGACGTTTCATTATTTACTAAAATTATGGTATACATAGTAATTCAAAGCATATGTAAAAAAAGGGATAGGTTTAATATAAATTAAAAACGGATTAATTCATGTATGATCGTTCGGTGACGGCACAGCAAAACAATTTGAATCACACGATCACGAACAATTCAAAATAGGTACACGATCTTAAACAATTTTCTTGTGTCTGATGAGATGCAATTTAAAATATATTTTTATGTGAAATGTAGCAAATTTTTTTATTCACCTATCGGTCAATATGATAATTTGTTGCCACTAATGCAAAATATACTTCCTTTTATCGCTTTAAATTTACCTGAAGATAAAGTGTTATACGTATTTTTACAAAGTTCATTTTATTCTTTAATAGAAAGGAGCTATCGTGGAATTTATGTTTGTTTTTAAATAACGTTATCATTCAAATGGAATGGAAAATTAATTTATTGGAATTACTAAAGATAATAAGAAATAATGAATTTGTTGAAAACGTAAATTTATATTTTTAAATTGCTTTATCAGTAATTTCAATAAAAGCGATTGTCGCATTAAGGTTTTTAGGTTGTGCTATTGTTTAAAATAAGATAAGCGATACGATTTAACTATGGAATCAATTTATATACATTTAACTATAATAATTGTATTGTATTAGTTTATTAATTGCAATACATTAATTATTCTAGATAGTTTGCAACAATTTTTACGTTTTGAAAATGTCTCGTCTGATGTCCGACGCTGTAATACGTTTCTGGTAGCAGTTAAAACGATATCTCTACTGAAGATGTCTGTGTCTATCTATCTATTATATATATAAAAGAAAGTCGTGTTAGTTGCACTATTTATAACTCAAGAACGGCTGAATCGATTTGACTGAAAATTGGTGGGCAGGTAGCTTAGAACCAGGAAACGGACATAGGATAATTTTTACCCCGTTTTCTATTTTTTATTCCGCGTGGACGGAGTCGCGGGTAAAAGCTAGTTTTTAATGTTTTCATGCTCTCAAACATACCTGTCAAGTTCAGTGTCTATTGCCTAATCCTCTCCAAAAAACGTGTACGTTACGTCTGTAGACGGTTCTTAAAGGAAGATAACCAAGTTTAAATAATTTAATTTATTTTTAATGCGCTATTATTATGAGAGTACATTTTTTTGTAAGTTATAGAAAATATCACTATTATTTAGTCATAAAAATTTTTTTTACAGTTTTAGTATACGTATTCAAGTTAACGAAATACAACTAGATTATGTTGCTTTTTAATTAAAGCAGGTGTATTTATAAAGCCATTTCAAAACCATATCTCTATACTGTATTTATAAAACTTAACAAACTAAAACACGAAAAAGTAGTCTCACCTTAGGTTTCTGATACCAAAATCTCTGTAAAAACATATCGTCATCCCTGTCATTTGTCACCTTTGACAAGACAGATTATTTTTTTTAAAAACAGAGATTTTACAACAACATATTGTTGTTTTGTGATTTTTTCAGGTTATCGTAATCAAGGTATGCACCGATAACTTATATATTAATTTAAGTAGCAACAATATAGACTTATATAGGTATGTTTTTAATCTATGTAAGATTTTGATAAAATTTTAATAAAATTTTTTTCTGAATAAATTTATGTTGAAGCTCTTCTCAATATCGTGTTCGTGTTATAAATTAAATTATTATATAGTTTATGATAATGCTTTAAAACGTTAGCTGTTAAATATTTGATACTAAAACGCTTCGCAGGTGCGTTCCTATACCGATTTATTTATTTAACGCCTTTGCAACATCCTAAGAAGAATGTGTGCGACGTTGGCGATGACAGAAAGAAGCTCTATGATAATGCATTGCGTGTCGCTTAGCGACTAAAATTGACGGGTTTTGAAGATTAACATTGCCTTGTGTACGAAGGGCCTTATCCTCTTCTATTTATATATGTAATCTTTTGTTACTTCCCGATGTTGTAGCTTTTTTAACTACAAGTGAGAATTTCAATTTTTTAAAGACTTTTATAAAAATATATAATCATTATCTTTAAAAAAAAATAGTGTTACCCTTCTATTAATACAAGTGTTTTGGGAACCGGTGAGATAGTATTAACTTTTATCGATGATCGTGGTAGAAAATTATCCTAGAAAACTGAAATATTCATCTAAAAATGTATATGTTCACCTGTAATGTAATTAGAGATACAAATATGAGCATTAAAGTCGAGTGGTGGCATATTCCGTTGGCTCGTTGCTCGTCGCTGAAATACATATAATAATTTACGACTTGCTAATCAAATTAATACGCGATGACGATGTTAACGTGCGTCACACAATGTGACATTTTTATTGATTGTACATTTAATACCCACGATATAAACATTAAGGGGATCAAGTGTCAATGGTATCGAGTAAGGTTTAAGATAAGATGACAAGGTTTAGACATACTATCTATAAGTCTAATTTATACTGAGAATTTATCGAACGAGCCCCAATCTTCTTATCAAATAAAAATGAAACAATGAGATACGATACACGAATGATTGGTTGACAAATGTAGTAAAACTTACATATGAGACGTATTCTTTAGCGTTTTGAACCACCGTAATAGGGACTTAAAATACTATTCTATCAAGTTATCAAATATAACTTGATAGAATAGTATAGAATAGGTTACTTAATTCAGCGATCGTAGAAGCATTTAGTGTAAAATGAAACGTTTTTACGGTCTAGTACCTTTACTTCATCCAACAACGCCTTTTAGGGTTAACTGTAATTAAAATAGTGAGCGTAAACCCGTGACTTATCCTGTATTACGTAACCACAGCTCTACTAAAAGTCTACACAGCTCTAATGCCTAGATCTTTTCTAAACCTAGGCTTAGACTAGTGCTAATTTCGATGCTACTATTTTCGTATCTATCGTAATTTCAAAGTCAATAAATTTAGACTTGCGCGTTTCGTATTAACAGAAGAAAACATTCAACTCTATCTACTCGTTCACTTTTCGCTTTTAGCGTAAGCGGCACCCGTTTCTATTGACATGAAATGGCTTTCGTCTGGACGATTGTAAAGGCCGCCCTTACTTTTCGCACTTCACTCGACTATGAAAAAATGGTATTGTACTTTTAGCTTTTGTAGAACATTAATCTTTAGATTTAAATGAAAGTAGATTGTTTTCGCCTGCGACTTCGTCGGCGCGAAATTAAAAAAGTAGCCTATACTAATCCCGCATGCATCAGATAGTTTCCCGACAAAGTCCCGACAAAATCGGTCAATCCGTTCCAGAGATTACCCGGAACAAACGCGGCCTTGCGGATAGACATACAGACTGACAAATAAGTTTAATAAATTGGTTTTTCGCTATCAGCATCGCAAATACGTAGTAATAAATATCTTATGTGACAAATACTATATTTAATGGTTGACTAACCATATGTTTCTGAGACCAAACATATTGTTTAAAACATATTGTTATCTCTGTTTTGTCAAAGATAATGACAAAATGTTTTATATGTATGTATAAATAGAGATTTTGGTCTCAGAAACCAAAGGTAACAAAGATGGCTGAATACCTCAGTTCTTTGATGGATAGGATATAATAAGATGATCTAGTATTAAATTGAAGATACCTTGTGTACCGCATGAAGCTTTCCTTTCTTGCTTGCTTTATTGGCTAACATTCATATTTGATGACAAGTATCTCCGTGTTACACATGCAACCAAATCTTATCTCTTTGTCAATAGATTTAGAGTCGATAATCAATTTTACTCATATTTACGTACGTTCCGATGCTAGTAAAATTGTTTGATCGCGGTGTGATGCAAGACCTTGATATCGGATTCGCTTCACGTGACGTCACGTCGTTCATATCGCGTTGCTAATTATTCAATGCTGTTTTCCATTTGAAGCAGATATTCTTAATTTCACGCTCTAATTGGAAATTACTAATTTTTGGTATATTAATGATTTTGTATTTGGTAATGCCTTTGTTTTATTTGTTGCCTCATATGGCAATTGCTGTCTACCTTGTACGGAGTGTTCTTTTATAAGTCAAATTTACACATAAATGTAAATTATTTTTAAAACAAAACTAAATGTAAGCATGACGTATAAAATTGTATATTGTTACAGATAGTTAGAGAGACATAAAGCAATACCACTTTATAATCTAAGAAAAAACCTAGTAATTGCTATTTCTCAGTATTGTTTACTTTACAAGAAACATAATATTATTGTTAATAAACAACTTTAAATTTAAACAAGAAAAAAATAAAAACAAAGCAATATTGTAGATCCGTTTAAAATGTTTATCAATGAACTGTGATAACACGACTGATAACTTTATTCACCTCTTTATGTACATTTAAGCCGGAAGTTGAATTATTTATTTCGGTAAAATTTCTCTATATTTCATCACGTGTTACTTCCGAAAAAGTTTGCCTTCCTGTCAGTTCGATAACCTTACAGGGTCATTGAGTTTCGTATAATCATTATTATCATCTGCAAATTAATGCCCACGACAATTATTCAATGGATTCTAAGCTTTGATCAGATCATTGATCTATCTTTTGGGATTCTCACCCTTTATTAATCTTCACGCGTATTTCTCTATGGACTATGTGTGGGTGTAGCTTGCCCATTGTCACGTAAGTTTAACCTCGCCAATGGTAACCTATGGTTACTATTTCCCTATAACGAAATAGGAATATACACAATATAAAAACAATTGTTTCAATCGAAAGTGAGGGACTGAGAAAAAAATATTATGTCTCTTACTTTAAAAATTTACATTTACTTTTATGACAGTAAAAAAAATCAAACAGAGTAAGTCGAAGGTGTGCATAAAGTAATTCCTTTGTAAATCCCACCCGCGCCTTCCTGCGTTACCCTGCCCCTACACTTTGACTTAGACGGTTCAATAACATCTAGGTTATTGACCTACATGACAGGTGAGTGGCGGGCAAAGAAAAATGTGGGACAAAACGTATGTACGTCAATATTTAAATACTTGACGTAAATTTATTTTTTTCGTATGTTTGAAGAATGTCATGAAATAAATTCTTGGTGAAAATCTTTCATCATTACTCACGATGTTTTTATATCAAACTTAACAAGGTTATAAGATCGTGAGATATGATTTTGTTATTGACTCATATCAATGAACATACTGCATCTGTTACAAGGAATGTTATCGTGAAAAAGTCTCATCATTGTATAAAAATGAAATCGTTTTTCGCACGGGTTAGCACAGAACCACTTCTCTCTTAAAAGACATTGATTTATTGTTTCTGAAATACTTAAGCGAGATATCTACTTAAAGATTAATATGTTTTACTGGGGAACATACACGCAGATTAAAACTTAATAAATAGGTAATATACGGATGAAATTATTTACAAAGGAGGTAAAAGTAGTTTAAAAAAAGAGGTGGAATAGAAAAGAATAGAGTGGATTTTAATTTTTTTTTTACTAAAGGCATAAACTGTAAGTTAGGTATGATTAATATGTAACATATAATTCATTTTCATATTTATCACTTTAATACGCAAAAGTAATGCAAGAAATATATAAATTTTTATTGTCATAAAATTTAAATAAAAAAATATAAAAAATTCCCCTTTAATCATTAATTAACGCTACTACTCATTTAAGAATTAAATTTTAAATATGATATCGGTTATATTAATTTCGAAAATAATTAAAATGCGTAACGTTGAGTAATTATAAAAACGGTAGGGTTACAACTACTTATTAGATTGTTCATTTTATTGCTCGAAGCGGGCGGGAGTCGTAACGAGGCATTTTTATGGCAAGTTTTTTAAACGTTCCAAGGGTTGCTCCATAAAAAAGCGTAAAAATATATGTATGTACAAAAAAGAAAATAATTACTCACCACCTCTCTGTTTAATATAAGCTAAATATTTAAATAATAAGTCAAACTAACTAAAACTGATGCACAATCAATAATTCTACAATAGTTTAGAACCGTGTGCCTCTTAATGTGTATACGAGTACCTATGAATGAAAAATCAGTACATTAGGCCTACAAAAATATCTTTGAAATGATTATAAGTATGGCAGTTCCGAAATTAAAAAACAATAGGTTAGGATCACGTGGTCCTACTCTGATATCGGCTTACTAAAGGTCTATTCATGGAGTGTCAGAGAAACAGTGTCATTTTCGTGGAAAAACCTTATTTTCCGCTTACCTTTGTAGGTTAAGGAGGTATTTATTTAAGCAACATTAATTTTGAAATACGACCTAACGGAAATTAAGTACATTTCATAATGGTTTTCATTTCGTTTTCAAGTATGAATCAACATTCGTTATACTTTAGGCCATTTAAAATGTGTACTTCAGCGGATACAGTTTGCACAGGAAAATAAATTCAACCTGTAAATGTTTCTATTTAGATTCCGTTTAATGAAACGAATTCCAAAAGTAAAATAAAAGAATACATTATTTATGAGGAATTATTCTGTAATTTATAAAAATGACAATAAGATGTTCGTCCTCATATTGTATTCAGTATTGAGGTCAGTATAATGAATGTGTTTGCTGGAGTGGCTTTATCATGCGATGTTATTGCTTGCACCATTAGCTGATGACGTTGCAAAGAACACAGGTGCGTCAGCTATACGATAATGCGTTCCTAGCGAATAATAACGTAACTTGGTTTTGGGTACAAGGAGACCTTGACTCTTTTTGGTAAAATAACTACTTTTTTTAAACTTGATTTTATTGCATACAAAGTTGCAACCGACGGAATGACCTCCTGAAACTGCTAAAAAAGAAAAATTTGTACATAAATCTATTATTATTTATTTCTCATTATGGATTACTTTATAATTTTGATTTCATTTGTACAAGAAATAATTTTTTGAAACGATCCTACTACAATCTACATGATAAGCCGACTAAGAACTTATGACGTAACGTATCTAAGATGAATGTAAACATTAAAAGATCTTTAACATGTGGTCTAAATGGTGTTACGTTTGTGATGACCGTAACCTAATCAATTAGCGGGCTGAAGTAATGACAGGTTTAGTGACGTGGGAGACACATGCTCCTATTACATTGGGGTCAATGTCGGCATATCGCCCGCTACAACCAGTTCGATTCGCAATTCCGCAAATAAATCGCCCGTCCTGTTTTCTGCCGTTGCCTTCGTATCTAAAATCAGACGAGTCGGCTAAGTCCATTTGTTCTGTGGTATTTAGTCTTGAACAATATGTTACTAAATCAAAAATTAAAGAAACCTTGTGAGGACATTAAACAAGAATGTTATTATTAATTTTAAAATGTATACATTTGATTATAGAATCACACATCCTGAGTAGTTCTAAAAAAAATATTTGGAAACAGTATTTGTCTAGCTCTTTGCGATACCGAATAGTAAGAGTATGAACAGATAAAAAGACTGACTTAGGTTTTTAATTTCGTATTCCTATTTCAGGAAAAAGAACATCCTCCTGGACAAATTACATTTACAATTTATCATTAATTCAATTTATATCAACGTCTTTTCCATTAAAAGTAGACTTATTTAATTCTACGACCGTACCATTTCCTTTGAAATATTAGCAACTTTCTTTTATTAGATATTTTATTGAGTGGTCTGTGTAGAGGTCGCTCCAATCACGTCAATTGGCTCAATCGTCTGGGGCATGTGACGTCCATTTTGACGTCAACGCCTCTTTGTCTGACAGCGACCCGCTATAACTGTTCTTTTCTAACTGGAGGACAAAAGTTTGAATGAATTTTCTGCTTAGAATTATTAGTGTCCTTATTCCAAGAATCATGATGATATTGGTTCTGTTCCTACAACATACATTTGTTATTATTTATAGTTGATAGATATAATGAGGTTAGAAAAAAAAATTCCAAATATTGAAGAGATTAAAATATTTCAATGAAAAATTGCATTAATTAGTTACCTAAGAGTATTGGAGTCCGTATTTACTTATCTCAATTTCTATGGGTATGCTTCACCAATATAATAGAACCTACTATGATGGGTTTGTTATGTGCAAAGATTATTTTTAATTACATTAAATTGATATTAACTAAATATTTAATAAAGTGACGTTAATAATAAATTGCTTGTATCTCATTACATTAACTCACCAAAGTGGATTAGACTATTATCTTACATATAAAAAGGTCATCTACATACAGGCAAGTTTGATCGTTTGATAGGAACGACGACCTAGTATGAAACATTGCACTTTTACCTTGGATGTGGAGTAATGTCACGCAAGGACACTGGTTCAATTACTTTGCGCAAATACAAATTGTTCGTACAAATATTCCCTGAAATACAGCTTTTTGTAAGACTTTAAGTATTTAGGTATACAAATAAAATAATAAATGGCCAATAAACTAAACTATAATATAAGCTATAAACAGTCATTGTGAGGCTCCTAAGTTAAGAAACTTGGATTTATTTTTTTTAGCTTTAGTTCCTATTCCTTATTTTGGGTATAAATATATTGGGACTATTATAATATTCTTTTATAAACAAGTATTGCAAATTATTATTTGATTACTTATAACTAACATAACGATAGACGTCTGAATTTATAAGAATTTGGAATACCTTAAACAAAAGACAGTCGTTAATTTGATGGCACCATTTATAGATTAAGGTCGAAGTAAGATCTGGAAACTGCTTTATGAACACGGCATGTAAACAACACGCCCACACTTCAAAGCTGAAGAATTTGCCTTGCACAATGTTGCCGTAGGTTGGCAACGGAAGAAGCGGTTGCCTCCTTTTGCGAAATTGTTATTTCTCAGAAGGAGGCAAGGGAGCGGGAGCGCGAGGAAAATCCTCTGGCGCCCCCGCTCCGACGTAGAAGAATGGGAAGGCGAAGGCGGCAATATATTGCCGCCCTCGCCCCCCCCCCACAATAGCCTAGGCCCAGGAGCGCCGCAATAATGATGGTGGCGACAGGCGGTGACCTCTCGCTTCCGGCGTTATAGACGCCATGTTGGGAAGTGAGAGGTCACGGCGAGCGGTTGCTTTCCTCTGCGAAGTTGTTATTTCGTAGAGGGGGGCAAGGGAGCGGGAGCACGGGGAAAATCCCCTGGTACCCCCGCTCCGACGTAGAAGAGTGGGGAGGCAAGGGCGGCAATATGTCGCCGCCCTCGCCTCCCCCCTCAACAGCCTTAGGGTGCCGGATACGGGGGGATCCGTCACCTGTGGCTAGGGATCGACCTCCCCTGTAGTGGGAGCTGCCTCGGCAGCTGGCGCAGGCGGGGTTGCGGACGAAAGCGAAAGCGTGCCCGCAGCCCCTCCATCATGCGTTGGAGGAACAGAGGGGTTTAGTGGGTATGCTTCCCATCTGGAAGAGAATCCCACATAACTACCGCGCCTCCCCCGGGGCGCGGAGTATGCATAAAGCATTCCCCTCTGAAAAAAAAAAAAAAAAAAAAAAAAGGTTGGCAACGGAACGACAAGATCTGTCGTCATATCACGTCATAAATGAACCGTAAACAAGATTAGAAACAGACAAAAAATATTACAGTGCACCAAAGCACCTCTACATATTATATTAAAGATGCTGAATCAAGGGTAAAAAGAAGGAAGGAAGGCAGACTTTTTTATCTCTTTATAATTTATGTATTTCTTGTTACAGGTAGCAATTAAGATAATAGATAAATCACAATTAGACGCCGGCAACCTTCAAAAGGTCTACCGAGAAGTGGACATCATGAAGAGGCTGGACCATCCTCATATTATTAAGCTTTATCAGGTAAATCATTTTTTGTATAAATCTGAATCGAAAATGATTAACTTTCTATAGTCAAACAAGGAAGTCTAGACCGATGTGAGAGTCGCTTCTGTTAATTGGTTCTGTTAGAAAATATATAAAATATACATGTACATAGAAAAAGACATAAAAAATACATTTCTTTATTTATTTTATTTATTTATTTATAATACAGTGGAAATACAACTACGTGATGCAAAATTATTTAAAATAATTGTAGGATTAAAAATACAATGACAACTACGGTACAAAAAGGATCTCATAACTTTGAGCTATCATAATTTACTTTGAATTATGACCACCTGGTCAGATATCCTTGTCGGTCTATAATGTCAATTTAAAGGCACTTATCTGTCAATCTATAGATCTGTAAAGTTCTAAATCCTAATTTGGATATAGTTACTTCCCGTTTTGTTTATTATTTTTCCCTTATAATATTTTATTTATCCTTTTCTGAATGACTATAAATTTGTACTTGAACTCAACATAGTGTTTATGAATATTTTTTACTTGTTACTCGTATATACATTTTCATATTTGTATGTACGTTTTTTTATAATGTATAAGTTTGTTTAAGACTGATGTAGAAGTTTCGTAATTATAAGAGTATATTTATCAAAAGTTAAGAATATTTGTAATAACTCTGTAGTAAGAGTATATTCTGTAAATTTACCATACCATTTGGTCACAGAAGTGAGACATCAGTGGAAGATATATAACTGTCATTGCCGTTGCAAGTTAGCCGTTAGCTGTCAGCGGAACAAATTCGTTTGAATTAACAGTAAACTGGTTAAGTTAATCGTACGCTATAGCAGTATTTGGTTGATACGCTATTTAGACGCGCGTTGCTTGACTGACCACGACAGTTGTATTAACAACCTATGACATGTTTGCACATTCAAATCTAGGACATAACGTAATTTCATGTTATGTCTATAAAAAAATGTAAGCGTGTGTGTAAAGTAGTCTGCCTACTCATAGTAATGTCTTCTTAGCCTCAATAATAAATGAAACATTATGTACCACCGTTAATCGTTCTGCTTATATTAAATGTAGCTTTCTAATGACATATACTTAGGTGAAAGTACCTAATAGATATTGAAAGGCTCTTGCCAAATTGGTATTGTAAACCTTCTTATCTATGGAGTGACATACTGACTAATAGTATCGTTGTTATTCACAATATAGCAGATTGTTTAAGTAACAAAAGAAAATAGAATGAAGATTACAAAAGATTAAATATAGAGTATCTGTAAGTCTATTGTGGTCTAATATATTACAGTACACAAATCACTAGAATATATAAAACCACGTTAATAGATAGGCATTATAATAGCTTCTTGTTACTATGCAGGCATAATAAAATTTAATATTCTCTATTCAATTGCAGTAAGTCTTATCTGCTGTATACACTTTAAGTCATAATTATTATGTTACTAGCTGTCGCCCGCGACTCTGACCACGCGGAATTAAAAAAAACGTAGTCTCACCTGTGCCAAATTTCATCAAGATCCGTTCATCTACTCGTATCTAAACATTCGCATTTATAATATTAGTATGATGTTAGAAAGTATTCTTGTTGAGAAATTGTCGTGAAACAGATAGGTTGTTAAAACGTTGTAAAATTAGTATTCGTTGCGTTTTAAAATTTTTCGTAATCATTGAAGGCGATATTTCTAGCAATTAACACAATTTTTCTAACATGCTAGGTACAAGTACCACGGAATGTGGAACAAAGCAACTTAAAGATAGATTTGAAACAATACTCTGTTCGGGTTAACTGCTTTTTAAACTTCCTAATTGTAAATACAACATGAAGTTTACAAGTCAAAGTAACATATCAAGTAATTTACGTAATGGACATGTCAACAATTTTCGTCAAGTTTCATATGACCAAAGAGTTATGAGTAACGCTCAACTGTTCCTCCTCTTATTATACCTAAAGAAAATTTGTCAATCAGACTACCAACATTATCCCTATTATGTACAACTTTGTAAATAAGGAGAGGCTCTTCATTAAGAAGAATGACTCCAAGCATACCTTACTTAATTCTATTCCCAACTTTCTCTTTTAATTATAAAACTGTTTTAACTTGGAATATAACAAATAATATTATAAATATTATAATTTTTTCGTCGCTAATTTTTCTCTGCGTACACAAATTAGATGATTATCTATGTAACGTTTAATTACATTTACAATTTAAAAAATGATATATTGAGAAGTCCTTTCTTAACATAGGCTTATGTAAACGGAATGTAATAAGTATAACATGCTTTGTATATGTCATGTTTTACATAACACACTGCACTGTAGCTGACTGCGCTTGCCCGCATTACTTCCTCATACAGGAAATTGTTGTTTTTGCTTCTTAACAATAATAAACTAGACACTTAGTGAGTTATGTAATTGTGTTATAAACTTGTTCCTATGACTTCGCTGTATACTTACTTCGATGAGCCTATTTATTTTTAATTTTATTTTGCTACAACAAGAAAAAGGATTTAAATTAGTTATTGTGGTCGTGATCGTTTTGAGACGTGAATTTTCCAAAGCATGTTTTATTTTTTACGTACATTTTTAAAAATAAAATTCGACGTCAGAGTACATGGAATTTTATATATGATTGAGGTGATGTACTAGTGAGTGCCGGCAGCCTTCGGCTCAGCTTTGGCATCGAGTTTAGACGTGAATTTTTAAATTGCTATAACTTTTTTAAATCGCGAATGAAAAAATAAACTATTCTATGAAATTATATACGACCTTTCGATATATGTCGAAAAACATACACTGGAAAAGTCAATTGTATGTATGGTATAACTTAATTGCTTGACTGTTATAATGCAAATGGGATACAATCTAGGTCAATTTGTGCTATTGATTTAGTGTTGTTGGTTAACAAACTTGATGTTAATTAAAGGCACGTCATCACAAGGTTTACATGAGCAAGTATCGGACCTTTGCCGGCACCTGTTTGTTCCACTCTAAACATGGCGAACGTTAATTGATTTGTCGTGCATCGCCCCCGCACACGTTGTACAGTCGCACACGTAAAGGACAAACATAAAAAACATAACTTCCAAATTTTTTTTATTGTTATTGCTTAATTTTTTTTTTAATTTTGTTACTGTATAATAATCAACATACAATGTTTACCTGTTATTCGTATCACATTCGCATTTTGTAATGTGAAATTCAGTTGCGTTAGTTAAAATTTTAGGAAACGTTTAATTAAAATATTTTAGATATTTTGAACAACTTACGGCTTACATTTAAATAGTAAAGCTACAAAAAGTTACAAGATTAAATGAAAATGTAAAAAAGATTTGTTACTGTACGATACTATATTAACATCTAACTTTAACCTTTCAAATGATTCACGTGTTTCGTATGTACGCTTATTTGCTTAATTACTTGGAGTAGTGATCTGGAAATTTGAGACGAATGTTGTCATTTAATTCAATTAATCGATGAAGACAAATTATGTAATAATTGTATCGATTTAATATCAATTTTAAATCGGTTTTGCATAAAACATTTGGTTTACTTTCGTTTTTTGAGAGATAAAAAATTTATAAGTTTTTGCAAAATGAAAAAGGAAACTAGAAACTATGTTTAGACACGTGTGAGAAAAAGAATCTCTTTCATCTGAATTACGCAGAGATTCTCATTTATTACTCTAGTTTAGTTTACTAATACTACAGTATAGAGGAACACTTTGCAAAACCTTCGCATACGTACATACATACAAAGTTTAGTTGGTACCTTAAATATTGAATGGGTAAAAGCAATTTTTAATATAACCAGTGAACGATAACAAAATTGTTTTCAAACAATGGCTTACTCAATGGTTCTGAATAGCGTTGTAGAATTAAACAGTGAATGAACTGGACCAAGTTGTATAAACATTTCTACGGCGTGTGTTCATACGTATGAACCGAGGCGCGTCCTTAAAACGCGGGAAGGGGCAGTATTTCCGTTTGATGTTATCATTACGGTCAAACATCCGCGTTTTGTGTTTCCAATGCAATTACCTACGCATTCGGTTATTTTACAATCTACGTAATATGTATTACAAAGTCTACATGAATAAAAATCAATGTTTTTAAACGATAGAAGATTTGTGTACCTACTAAATATTCTTAAAAGTAAAAAATAAAAAAATTAGATGAATTGTGGCAATTAATAAAATTATCATTATGGTTATTTAGAATCATAAACTTTTTTGGTACTATTTATTTAAAATTTAAATTTATGAGGTCATATTAAAATATGCTGATTTCAAATATATTACGAGTCTAATTGAACTAATTTTACACGCATCAAAAACTTCCGCTGTGACCATGAATGCTGTTGAGAATTCAAAACATCGGAAATGTAGCCATAAAACGCGATTAAATCTAAAAAACTATATGCATATTCATAATTAGTTTAAAAAAATGTGTTTCACATTTTTCATGAAGTGTATATTTTAAATAAACCTGTTTTAACTTAACTTTGTCTTATAATTTCGAAATGTAAATAATAAGGAAGTAAAACTTCGAAATAATATAGAACTAGTTCAATATTTAATAGCGGCAGTGAGTAAAATGTAAAACAATGACCGTGAACGACAAGACATAAACATTGACTCACCGGGATATTTATAATAGCATGAAGTTTTACGACTCTGCGGTCAGTTCATCGGTGAAGTGTGTTTAAACACGACAATAGAACATCTCGAATAATTTGGCCTTCGTAGCAAAATACCAGTCGACCGTAGCACTAATTTTATTTTCATTTCAGCCAAACTATGGGAAATGCCGTCTTGTAATATGAGATCATATTGTAATTTTGTGTCATCAATGAATTTATAATAAATTAATTATACAACAATTTGTTTTTTTTGTATTATCTGTGATACCACCGGCATAGGTTTGTCAATAGAGAGATTTATGTAGAATTGTCGAACAATGACAAAGAAGCATATTGAAGTTGTAGTGACCTTATTCTTGGTTTAAAAAAAACTTATTTAGTAGCCTATGCATTCTTCCAGACTAGGTTCTACATCGTAGCAAATTTCAAGATCTGTTGCCTCGTTACGGAGATACCTTCTACCAAACATCCATCCATCTTAACTTTCGCATTTATAATATTAGTAAGATTGCTTAAGGCCGCTAAGCTGAAGGTCAGTTTTAACTGTACAGCCTGACTGCATAGTTAAATCATATGTGTGTAGGCATTTGAATATTTAAAACTGCAGGTGTGTAGCGGACTTTAGACAAACTACGTGATTATCACGTCGATTTGATTACGGAAGTTTTGTTTGACCTTTGTAAAACAACTCTATGTTAACGTAAGGGATTCTCCTTATTAGTTTTGTAATAACTAGGAAGTGTTGTTTCCGTTACAATAGATATCTGTTGACGTCATTTATTTATTTAGATTTTGTTTTAAATTATACTTCCTTTTATTTAGATATTTTAGTACGAATTTAAACGGCGGGTGTCTTTTTTGTATTTAATTTAGAAAACATTATATTCAAATACATATTTTTAATGTTATTTTAACGTAGATATTATCAACATTTTAATTTATTTATAGAAGTCGCATGCGAATTTTGCATTGGACTGTTGTCATAAATCAATTTCAAACTGACTAGAAGCCATTTACTATTTTATTATTAATAAGAAGTAAAACAGTATATAAAATAGAAGGCAGGTCTAATTTCTTTGTACTTCTATAATTAGACCAGTTTATTAATTGTAACGATTCCGTAACACCTTGTTATGTAATAACTTATGTCGTTTCATTTCGTACATTTAGAATAATTATATCGCCAAAATAACTCCAAAGCTGTGATTTTTGATAAAAATCTTAGCCCCATTGAGATTTACTGAAAATATAAAAATAGATTTAAGGTCACGCAATATTCTGCGTGTTTAACACCAACAAGTGTAATTTATAGTGTTATAAAACATAATTATAAGTGTTAATGCTCTAAAAATAACCACTGTATTTTTATTGTATTATTAAGTACACGCTAAGTTAGTGAAATAATTGATGTACTTGTAATTTCTATCAAAACTATCCATCAATGAGGCAATATTCGAAGGCAAACAAAGTACTCAATTACACTACATGAATGAAAATTCAATGTTTTTTATTTCACACGAGGAAATGAGACAATAATCTAATGTAACACGTTTTGTTTTAATGTTTTCTTTGGGTTTATCAAACGTGTCTAATTTGCGATTATGTTACAAAATTAAATATTACTTTAATTTGTTACAGGTCATGGAAACTAAAAACATGATCTA
Organism: Papilio machaon; assembly: GCF_912999745.1. Lineage (NCBI taxonomy): Eukaryota > Metazoa > Arthropoda > Insecta > Lepidoptera > Papilionidae > Papilio > Papilio machaon. The sequence goes on along the minus strand of NC_059999.1, from coordinate 3,890,496 downwards.
CATTGTTTCGGAGTATGCTAGTAAAGGTGAAATATTTGGTAAGTAAATTACTTTCTATTTAAAAATAATATGTTATAATAATTTAATTTGCTTTCCATTAAGTACCTTTTTCTGGGGAAGGAAAACGTCGTGTTTAATTCTGTTGATATATGAGAAGAAATTCAAAGATGTGGTTGAAGTTATTCCGCACTGGGCCAACGTTATATGGCCTAGACATCATTAATTAAGGGTAAAAAATGCTGAAAAGATTTCTGAAAAATAAATTAATCAGAGTTCCAATTTGTTTTTGAATTTTGAAAGCATGTCATTGAATATCGTGGCATGGGTTATTTATCAAGACACGATGAATTGTTAAAAACGTGTAATTAATGTATGCGTCACAGCGATCCTATTTATACAGGCTCGTATACTCGTATGAGATAGGACGTCATTGAAAAATACACAGAAAAATGAATGCGTATTTTTTAAACTTTTTCATGATTGAAATAATAATTTTAATTCTCACATTTCAAATGACGAAAGATAATGATGTCACACGTCACGTGTTAAGTTAAAAACGCTAACGTTAAAGTTATTCTCAAGTTTTGATATTTAAAATTGGGATTGATTCTCTTTGTAACATTAGAATAACTTAAGTACACATTTGTTCTAAAATAAAGGAAATAAAAAATACTAAGGGCAAATACTTAAATTGAGTTATACTTATATTTGGTCTACTTAAAATGTAAAAAGACAAAGGTCTGTGCTATCCTTGCATATTATAGAAAATTTAGAGTGAAAAGTCAAGTACAGTACCGCTTCGAGATCGATTAAGGACTTTTTTTGGTCGTTTTGTGTATGACGTCAGCAGGCTCGCAATGACGTCACTGGCCAGGTTCAACGGGGTACGGCGGGGGAGCGGGAGAGGCGGGGAAAGGGCAATTTCGCACACAGCTGACTACGTTCCCGAAAACAATCGGTGCCAACACAATCTACTTTGAAGGGAATTTCATTAAAATAAAACGAGACACCTTGCACGAAACAATAATTCAATTTTCTTGCTTTTATATTGAATAGGTCAGGGGTGTATTGTCTTTGCAGCTTGATTAGTTGGGTATTGTATTTTATTTAATAAAAACTAGGTCTTTTAAAGATTAATTTTTGAAAAATGTGCTTGGAGTTTAGAGTTCATTCATTGGACCTGACGTTTCATTTCACGTATATTTACTTGTTTTCTTGTATCCTTCTTAGTTTAAATTATATTGCAATGAGAAATGTAAAAATGACAATTGAAATCCACAATATAAAACTACTAAACTACTCGGTTTAATTTCGTTTTTATGTGAAATGTAAAAACTTGCGTAATAGTTGCATACGCAACACGAAGTCACGCTCTAGTTTCCACTTTTACAAAATGTTTACGTTCTGAATTTCATCAACTAAAGCGATGCTGGCAATTAAGAAAAATAAAATAAAAAGAAAAAATATGGCCCAACGCAACATCCCCTTCTCTCACAAGTCGCTAGGCTTGAAACAGTTTTACATCTTTTTTTAAATGATTCTATGCATGGCTACAGATACTCTTTGTCAGTGTAATATGTAATTACATTAAGAAATGAAGTACAAATTTGACTTTCGGTTACAAATACGACAATTTAAAATCTATTTCTAAACTTTGTTCGTTATCTGATAATTAGTTTGACAATTCAGTAGGGATGAATAAAATCTGTTATGAATCTTTTCGATGGTTGTTTTCATAGAACTTGGAATCGATAACTTCGTGACATTTGTTTTTGATAAAAAATACAGATCAAATTATTTATTCTATTCCTCCTATATTTTTTTTTAAATCAACAAAAGATAATACTTTAGACCTGTGATTCGCAGCTTAAAAATAAATTAATATGTTCGATCAGTTCGTTACATTTTAATTCACATGTTTTGTGACTAATAAAAGGTGAAACTAAGGTCAGAGGACGTCAAAATAACCTCTACAAACTGTCATTGAATATTCTGTTTTTGTTTATAACGTCTACATGCCTGTCTAGGTATTTATTAGAGGTCTCTCTTTCGAGTTTTTAACCCTGACCTCTGACACTTAAATTAAACGATTTAATTAGAAAAACTTTATGTTTACATTTTATTCACTCTATTAATTATAACTTTCCATTTCAAATAAACTGTTACTTGTTTAAAATGTACTAGGTACACTGTTTTATAAATATTATAAATATATAGTAATTTATCTTCATCGTTTACATTGTTTAGTGGTTTATTAATTTAGATAAATTTTCTCTAATCTTGAAGAGGATAATGTTTATACTAGTTACGTATGTATGTCCGTTCCACTAAGACTTGAAGACTGGCTTGGACACTTGAGAAGAGTGAGGTGTATTCGATTAGTATTTTTTTTCATAGAGATACTATCAGTTGGTTTTACTTTTGAAATTGTTACTAGTTTTACACCTTATTGTAAAAGCTAATGTTTGTCAACAGACTATATTGCGAGGTATGGTCGTATGGCGGAGCAGGCCGCACGTCGGAAATTCTGGCAGATTCTCTCCGCCGTCGAGTACTGTCACGAGAGGCGGATCGTGCATCGGGACCTTAAGGTATAAATACTGTCTTGTAGATATAATACTTGTTGTAGATGTAATATTTCCAGACACAATATGTACTACTATTGATGCTTATATTGTATTGATATCTGTCTGTTCCTGTATTGCTAATGTACATTATTAGCAGATACCTACAGGTGTTTCTAATAAGATGTAAGTGCCACCGTGGTAACACGTGACATGATGACACTCTGGTTTTACCATTATTTCATATTGCGCTTGTATAACCCATTGTGACCACAAATGAAATCCGTCACATAACTTGTTTTTAGACACATCATTGGAATTATTATTGGTTTGTTTCTAGCACGTGATAGTTTTTGTATTATAAAACAAACAAAAGATCTATTGAGTGAAGATGTTTACATTATAAGTTTTTTTTATAGGATTTAATTGGAAATGACGTGTGGATATATTATCATTCACAAAGCGATTATGAAATATTTTTAACTTAAGCTAAGATGTTCTGATAATCACTTTCAAAAATTGACTTTTAATTTTTTGTGTTTAAATCGTCGCATTTTATTTTTATAAATGTCGCCCGCGACTCCGTCCGCATGGGATTAAAAAAAACCAAAATAAGTAGCTTATGTTAGCGTAGTTAGCTTATGTGTTCTTCCAAACTACATCAAAGCTTCAAACAAACATCAATCCATCCATCTATTCATCCAAACATTCGCATTTATAATATTAGTATGATAGTGACTTGAAATTCGTCTATATAATGTGTATGTTATACAAATCATTCTGCTAGCTAACCTTACAGCTTAGTGAAGGCCTGAACGTAAGTAATTCAGCCTTGATAGATGTACTATATGTGCACGTGTATCTCGAAACGTAAATAAAAACAATTGCGTTAACAATAAGACGTAAATTCTTTCTTTATGATAAAAATATATATTTGTGAAAAGCATATACTCGTATTTCTCCATCTTTACTAAAACAGGTAGTTCCAAAACCATATTAATTTTATTATCTGAATATAATAGTATAATAATAGTTTCAATAATAAGACTACGAGATAAAATGATTTTTTTTTACAATTTATGTATTTTTTATCGATTTTTTACTGGTCGAGATAATTAATCGCACATTAGAAGCACATAGTACTTTACTTATGAAATGTGTGCAGGCGGAGAACCTGCTATTGGACGCGAACATGAACATAAAGATCGCAGACTTCGGGTTCAGCAACTACTATGCAGCGGGTGAACTGCTCGCCACATGGTGCGGCTCACCGCCCTACGCCGCACCTGAAGTCTTCGAGGGCAAGAGATATACAGGCCCTGAAATTGACATATGGGTACGATAATATTGCTAAGTTTTATTCACCGGAGGTTGCTAAAATACAAACAGTCCAAGTATTCTTTTGCAAAATTTTAGTTTAACACTAATTTCGGTGGTTAAAGTTAAATTAAGGTGGCTGCTTGTTTGCCATCTAATAATATAAAAAAGGACGCCTTTTCACCTTTATGCATAATAATTATGTGCCTTTGTTATGTCAGAGCCTCGGGGTGGTGCTATATGTGCTGGTTTGCGGCGCACTGCCATTCGACGGCTCCACGCTCCAGTCGCTGCGGGATCGCGTGCTCTCAGGAAGATTTAGGATACCTTACTTCATGAGCGAAGGTAAGTTTTTGTTTTAAGCCTTCAATCAAATGGTATTAATCTATCTTGATGTGAATTTATCTGCAAAGGTAACCCTGGTATACTGACAATAAAACTCTGTGGAGCCACCATTAATTTTGAATCTTGTATTATCTTGCTTTTCCACATTTGATTATAGGAAAATAATGAATGTGTTTGAAATAAACTACCATAGTATTCTTCGTCACCGCGATATTTATAAGTTGAATATTTTAGAGTTATATTTCTTTTTAATACAGAATTATTACTAATCATAAGAAAGTTCTCGAAGCAAGAGCACTTAGAAAATGGTAGCGACAGAGTACCACGTAACTTCATTACGTCGTCGTCGTTCCTAGGAAATGCTCAAAAATTTTGCCATTAAGTTATATAAATGTATATTTCTTTAACAACGTTTTACATTTATAACTTTTACCACCAATATGTAAGTGTATTAAAAATAGACAAATCTTTGATTTATAAGACCCAAATCACTGTATAAAACATATCGTCATCCTAGTCATTATCATTAACAAAACAGAGATAACAATATCTTCTAAACGGGGGTTTTGGTTTCAGAAATCCACGGTAAAACATAAAATAATGTTTAGCAAAAATTATACATTTTAGTGGCTTTAAATCGTTATTGGATTGGTTCTATACTAATACTTGAATTGATTTTATAATGAAAAAAATGTCTGTAATGTACGTTCTTGTAAGTACATACATATTTTAAGGTATTCTCAAGCAAATGTAAAATTTTAAAGATAATTTAAAATTTAAACAGACAAAAACACTAACAGAAATAAATTCTATAACTTTTTTTACTAGTCACGTGTGGAATACGTCAACTTTACTTAGTAACGAGTAACAAAGTTATCGCGATGCCCTAGCGACATTGGATTAAGTCCAGAAGCAAAACTAATTTACCTTATCACGGCTTCCTACGAGATTGACTGCGTCGGATTAACCAACTTCGTTTATTACCTTCTAGTATGTTCATCTAGATTGTTCTAGAAAGTTCTGTCACTATCTAGTTGGCATCGCCTCTACATAACGTTAATTGGATTACTTGGTTTACTTGTCCTCTCAAAGTCGAAAATGGTCGTGAAATTTTTGTGTAGACTGGGATATTTTTTGCTTATATGGTTTGAAATACTTTTCGGTTGCTATAAAGTAAGTAAGGTTCAGTGAATAAACACTATTCAAATACAATAGACTTTAGACCGATATGCAAATCGTAAATGTGATGTTATTAAAAATGAGAAATAATATTCAAATTTCCTTAACTAAAAAAAATGTTGGTTCTAAAATTTTAGTAGCATTGTTTCATTTAAATGTCATATGAAACTGAAATTTTAACTTACATATTGAAAACAATTAAAATTTTAATCCCGCGATTCTAACAACATAGCTTTGATCCCCTACTCTTTCGTTTGATAAATTACTTTTGCAGTCGCTTAGTGTTATACTAAATCTATATCTATATGTTATATATAGCAAGGGCCTCTCTTAAAGTACACTTAACGACACTGAGTACCGCCGTCAAACATTATGTAAATGATTTACAATTTGTCAACAAGACTCAATAAAATAGCACAAAATTTTGGTTTACAAATCTTTCCCCAGGACATAAAGATTGACTGATGTATATTTTATGCAAAAGAAAATTCGCACGAAATCGGTTACCAATATTCGTTACCAGTATTCGTTTCAAATCGGCAGATATCGTGTTTTAAATTGCAAACAACCTACCGACGTATTGCTTGTATATTTTTAGAGTTTTTGAAATTCAGACATGTACGATGTTATTGAAGTTTTTTACACGTACACGTATAAAATAAATGTTTAGCGGGGAAAATGTTTTATTTTGTATGCGAGATTTCATATTAAAACAAATTGTATAGGATATATATTAAAATTAATAATTTTCATCAAATAAAAAAAAAAAAACTAATACAGAATTCAGATTCAGAATTTTTGTCACATAATATAGGTAGTATTTTGAGTTAATTGATTTTTCATTGAAATGGGTAAAGCCGTTGCACACCTTCAGTTTTAACTGTGCACATTTGAAACTGAAGGTGTGTAGCTGGCTTAAGTAATAAACGTCCTAGATTGTATGTTCGCAAGGCATAACTCACATTCGGCACGGCTGCGAGCGTGCAATGCTCGTGTCGGAGCGTAATTACAAAAGATCTGTTGTTGTAGTCACATACTCCGACACGCTGATTGAATGCTACGGGCATTCGTGGTCATGGGGTCGACGTCCGTGGAATGCGATTTACAGCGCCAGCTACATCCCATCTCAGTATGGTGCTGCTTTTTTACAAGCTTAAGATAAATTAACAATAACTAAGAAAAGCGTTACATGATAACTAAAGAGATGTGACTCTTTTCGTTAAATGAGTCGACATGTCATGGAATTACGTACATCTACCTAATAAAAAAATAAGAAACTTTTTAACAGCGACTTAAAGATTTTGTGGTTCATAAAGAAGGACCAGGCTCAAGCTTTTCAAATAAATGGAAGTGTACTTACTTCCTCACTCTCATTCGCTGATTGTAGATTAAGTATGAAAGACCTACACTAAGTGCCTCCCTTAGCTTTCCTCCCTGAATGTGACGGTTAAGTTTTGACAATATGAGTAGCAGCTATGAAATAAATTTATAATTTTATTTTTAAGAATTAAAATTTATATTATAATTATACCTTTTCATCCGCAGACGAAAAATCTACAGATATCAAAATAAGTACTGTACATAAATTAAAAAAATGGAGGTGTCAACGTAAAGGGTTTTTTACGATCATGTTTCGAGGTGATGTGAATTGAGGTCAAGACACAGTTCTTAAATAAATTTCCCCTTCCTATCTATTTTCATTCACATAAAAATACGTAGGAATCCATTGTTTTAATCATAAATTTATTACAATGACATTGCATACATTAATTTTACGAAATAATATTGCCAGATTTTTAATGAAGTTAAATGTAATAACTGTGTTTTAAAAATGCATTCAAGGGTTGTAGTGTAGTATGATCGTACCAAATTGAAAATCAAAGCCCTGCCCTTTAAGTTATGAGCGTGATTTTTTATTTTTTTTAAATATTCGTATATTTATACGTATAAGGCAACGCTATGTGAAGTTAATAATTTTGTCAATATTGAATTACAAAGTTCTTTTTTTAGTTTATTCGCTAACAAGGTTACTTTTGGAGTTAACTTTTCTGGTTGTATAAACAGCGTGGGCCGCGGGTAAAAGTATCTTGCAGAGCTTTGAGTAAACTGTGTTAACAAGTACGATTTTGTGGAAAAACACGGACCGAACAGGCATCTGGGAATTGAATTCTTTTAATAAAAACAAACCGGTAACGTACGAAGTGGATTCCTTTTTGAATTATCGCATTCAAACATCATTTTCATTGTGTTTGAAAAGCAAGGAATTTTCATCCTTTGTTGTTCGTTCTATGAGCTTTACACTTAGCTGTGATTGAAATGTATTGGCATTTGATATATAAAGTTACGATCGGAGAACAATTATAGTACTGATTAATAAAATTTTCTCTTTTCACTTACATAATCAAAGTTAGGTCGTTGTGAAACGTCTAGTAGTTCTAATAGATTAGAATCAAAGAGGATAACGAAAAATAGAAGGTTTTTCTTTTATGTATTAAGCACACTAATATTACATATAGGATCAAGTATTCATTTCATACGAATAACATTTATTCATTGAAAGCGTCATTATAAGTAATTAACTGAAGTTAATGATAACAAATAATTCTTAATGAGTATCATCAATACAACAAATTTCGCCTTCACACAGTAAATAAACAAGTGATAAATTTATTTTTGTTGAGCGAGATTCTTGACACTAAACGTGATATACGACACATAGTGTAGTCGCGCCTTAAACGTTGTGCTAACGAGCTGGGTAAATTATGTGTACTCTGTAGAGTAAACGTGATCTAAGTCTTAGTACTCACGTTCCCGATGTATTTTACGCCTAGTCGTGTAGTAAAACGTTTCATATTTGTAAATTACAAAGTGAAATATTTACAAATGATTACACGTGGCATTTCTGACGTCGTATCATGTCTTATTTGAAATATCTGTAACTAGATCTTTCCGTTATTAATGTAGCCGTAAGTTTCCACTGATGACACACTATGAAAAAACTGATGCCTAATTAGGAGGCGGCGAATTGAACTGACAAACGTAGATTTATCTGACAAAGCAACACAAATTTTGACGTCAAAAATATTGTTTTCGTAGCAAGATTTCTTTCGCATCAATAGCCAATTAGCATCTGTATACGATAGGTTTTTAATGATAGCGACCTACTTCACAGCAATAAGTAGAGTGAGTCAGAAACCTAGGGATCGTGAAAGCAATTCAATCGATACGTGTAATCAATTACGTCAGCGATTTGTTCAGTCGTGCATACTCTGCGTGGCATTTGCTTGTGCTGATCGTGTAAACAATTTTCCTACCCACCGTTATATTTTCCACACATATAAAGGCAATGGATTGCAAACAAGGACCTTCTCAATAAAAAAATATATTTGTACTTCTAGAAATCTTTTCAAAATAGCGCAAAATTTTAGGAATTTACTTACCGTATTAATTATTGTATTTTTTTTAGGTTAGATAGAAACTTATTTCTTTTGTATTTATAAAAGTAATCAATCTATCTATATATATAAAAGTCGTGTTAGTTACACTATTTATAACTCAAGAACGGCTGAATCGATTTGACTGAAAATTGGTGGGCAGGTAGCTTAGAACCAGGAAACGGACATAGGATATTTTTTACCCCGTTTTCTATTTTTTATTCCGCGCGGACGGAGTCGCGGTTAAAAGCTAGTTTATATATAAACACTAACTGTTGATTTCTCTAATCGAAATCTCTGTATGAAACATATTATTGTTATCTCTGTTTTGTCAAAGATAATGAGAGGGATGACAATATGTTTTCATACAGGGATTTTAATGTGAGAAACTAACGATAAGAGGTGTATAAATCAAAATATGTTTACGAAATCTGACATAAATTATTAGAAATCTATAGTCTATGCGTGTTTAATTAACTATTATTATTTTATCTTGTAAAATATTAAATGAAAACATAATGACTACACAGATTGTGTAAGATTCCACTAATTAAAGTGCTTGCTCATCACGAGAACATCCTCGTACGTACGTCTTACGTAATTATGATTGTTTGCGGATAATTATACTCATTTAAAATATAAATATCCCCTATTTTAAAAGAATAAAAGATGAACGGATGTTTTTTTAAAAGTATTTTTTTCTAATAGTGAAACACACGTACAAAAACTCTATTGTTTTTATCTATGTTTTCTTAAGAATTGGAAACCCAAGGTAAATGAGATTTATCTTAAAAATACAAAACTAAAATTTCACATCTATCTATATCTAATATATAAAATTCTCGTGTCACAGTTTTCGTTCCCGTACTCCTCCGAAACGGCTTGACCGATTCTCACTGCGCGCAGACGGAGTCGCGGGCGACAGCTAGTCTATCTATATATATAAAAGAAAGTCGTGTTAGTTACACTATTTATAACTCAAGATCGGTCGAACTGATTTAGCTGAAAATTGATGGGGAGGTAGCTTAGAAGTAGGAGACGGACATAGGAACTTTTTCATCTTGTGTGCATTTTTTTTTATTCCGCGCGGACGGAGTCGCGGGTAAAAGCTAATTTAATATATTTGATAGATTTGCCCGCGAGTAGCTTCCCAACAGTAAAATAATTTTTCAAATCGGTTCAGTAGTTTCGGAGCGTATTCAATGCAAACAATCAAATCTTTTCTCTTTATAATATTAGTATAGAATACTCTGGCCTTTTTTAAAAGTCATCTTATATAGAAATTATTTGTGTTATGAATTCTGTTAAAACATACGTACTATAATATTTTTATCATCAAGAATAATTTTATTTTTACGCTCAAAGTTTGATCGTAAAATGAAATACATGATTCTGGTAAAATAGAAACACGCGACGAAATGTACATAGTGCCAAACTATTAAAAGGAAAACACATCAAAGAACAGTTTTTATAACACGAGCCAAAGTTATAAAACTTAGTTCAACTCTGGTTATTTTATTACTAACCTCATCCTCTTGTTCACAAATCTATAAATCTGGATTTATTTGTAGGTTTTTCTTAAATTGATTATCTTTTTTTATATTTTATATAAACTGCTTATAAACTGCTCATTATATTGTATTTTAACGTGAATGTAATTTCTAAGTTTAAAAAAATAAATTCTTTTTAAATATTTTTGTAACAAATTACATGAAAATAGTTACTTTAGCAGCTATGGTATCATTAAGTGTTTACTTTTTTGTTCATTGATCGAGCACGTGCTGCTCTATGACGGCTGCGCCAGAAATAGTATCCATTGACGCTAGCTACGTTAACGTTTCATGGCGTGGAAACAGTACCTTTGACGTAAGAAATGATAGTCAATTTTACAGGAACGCAAATTGAAAATGGAAAAGTTAAGTTAAAAATAGTAATTTAGTAAATAGAAATTGACGTTTCCTTATTTAAACTTTTGTTACATATTATAAATAACGCAACAATTCATCTGGTGTCGGCACCGCCTGGTTTCGAACAATTCGGGCGCTCTTCTTCAGGGTGAGTGGGACAGGTATTTCGCGGTCGCGGTCCGTCTCTCTCGTTTTGTATTTCTTCATGTAATTCAACAGTCTAGAACTGTATTTAAGAAACGTTTAAATTTTAAATATCTCAGGTTCATAGAAGAATCAAAATTGATAAAGATTTCTGTTTTGCCAGCTAATCTTTACTATGGCAAATATTTGCTTTTAGCTAGAAGTAAAAACACATAGTATGTTTAATCAATAAAATTGCACCAGTAACTAAATAATACAATAGAAATAATCAAAATTTAATGAAATCGTATAAATCGTATTTATATTTATAAATTATACTTTTGGGTATAACCTTGTACGTGGTTATTTCAAACGAAGACATATTTTGTCTTAAATATTTATAACATGGCATGTTCCACCGATGTATTGTATTCCCTAATGAAATCTGTATATGTGTTACATTTTAGGTGGTCTTTACGTGTCTAGAAATATACCAGGGCAGACATTATATTTTTAAGATATTCAATTATACGTGTTACCGTAAAATTGTAAACATCGAGTTTATTATGATTGATGATGAAAATTTTGAACTGAAGTCATAAAGAGTTCGCTCAGTTCAATCTACCTTAACAAATAAGATACCAATCCAACGATTTTCACACTTTTACAGTGACATAGATATATCGCTGAGGACTTGACCTTGCTCGACTAACATTGCACAAATGGGTATCAGCGGGGAAAATCTCACTGGTTACGTGACATGCTTGCACAGTGCTTCGTAAACGATAAACGATTGTAATATAAATACAACTACTTACTCCAAGTACATCTGCCCTATGAATCTTACGGACCTTAAAAGTATTAATTTATGCAACCAAAAACTCATCTAAGAAAAGATAACAATATGAATCGTGACCATATAACTAGCTATTTATTAATTTTAAACTTAGCTTTTTTAGAAACAGATTTGGCTTGTAGAAAAAAAGATAAACTTAACCACATATTTTGTAACGTATTTTGCGTAGATGCTAGTCGGTGAAGGGTATTTTAATTATCGTCTCTTATTAAAAAAAAAACATTTATAAATTATGAGACTGATTTAATCAGAATATTAAGCAGTAGCCGTAGCTCTGTTCACCTGCGAATAACTACAACAGGTGCAGTACAAAATTTATTTTATAAAAGATATGCTGGCGCTTTTTCATTGTCAGTTTTTATAAAAAATAAACGTTGCTTTAAATAAAAAAGTTAGTCGACAGGAAACAAGATGGCAGCGCAGGAACAGCTGATGCAGACCCCTGTTACGAAACGAGAACGTTTTATACTCTCCACTCTAGCACGGCTTTTGCTACAAATGGTTTCTGTTCTACTAATTTTTTAGCATTATCTTTTCACATTAGGATCAGAGTTTATCTAATATTGTTTTACCAAACTACATTTTTGTGGCTTGGGATCTATTCACAGTGTATTTTTATTTATGAGCCTTGCCCGCGGTTATAAAACTTCGCACCCTATAAAGATCTGATATTTATGTATTAGCCGGTATGAATAATTCATTCGTATTAATAGAAAGTTCGCGTAGCGGAAAATTTTGTCACATTCGAAGATTCAGTATTTTGTCGTATTTCAACGTACGTGTTATTAATTTTTTTCTCGCTATACAGTTTAATATATTTCATATTTACCACTTTTTGTTTTTGTAAAATAATTAATTCGGGTTTAAAAAAATTTACGATTAATTATATTTTTAAACTTTATTAAGAACTAAGAAAAAAAAACATTACAAAAAAGTTTGTATTCGATTTTTTTTATGTAAATCAAAACACTAGGGGAATTTACCACAAAAGAGGCCTCCGGATGCCTTCTGACACGCCTCACTTTTGTGCTTCGAACGTTCCCTCTATATGTATGTATAAATCTACGATGGTGCCATATTGCACAAATGGGTATCATCGGGGAAAATCTCACTGGTTACGTGACATGCTTGCACAGTGCTTCGTAAACGATAAACGATTGTAATATAAATACAACTAAGGACTTACTTTAAGTTAAGTACATCTGCCCTATGAATCTTACGAACCTTAAAAGTATTACAATTTATGAAAATAAAAACTTATCTAAGAAAAGATAAAACTACAATATGAATCGTGACCATATAACTAGCTATTTATTAATTTTAAAATCAGCTTTTTTAGGAACAGATTTGGCTTGTAGAAAAAAACATAAACTTAACCACATATTTTGTATTGTATTTTGCGTAGATGCTAGACGGTTAAGGGTATTTTAATTATCGTCTTATTAAAAAAAAAACATTTATAAATTATGAGATTGATTTAATCAGAATATTAAGCAGTAGCCGTAGCTCTGTTCACCTGCGAATAACTACAACAGGTGCAGTACAAAATTTATTTTATAAAAGACATGCTGGCGCTTTTTCATTGTCAGTTTTTATAAAAAATAAACGTCGCTTTAAATAAAAAAGTTAGTCGACAGGAAACAAGATGGCGGCGCAGGAACAGCTGATGCAGACCCCTGTTACGAAACGAGAACGTTTTATATTCTCCACTCTAGCACGGCTTTTGCTACAAATGGTTTCTGTTCTACTAATTTTTTAGCATTATCTTTTCACATTAGGATGAGAGTTTATCTAATATTGTTTTACCAAACTACATTTTTGTGGCTTGGGATCTATTTACAGTGTATTTTTATTTATGAGCCTTGCCCGCGGTTATAAAACTTCGCACCCTATAAAGATCTGATATTTATGTATTAGCCGGTATGAATAATTCATTCGTATTAATAGAAAGTTCGCGTAGCGGAAAATTTTGTCACATTCGAAGATTCAGTATTTTGTCGTATTTCAACGTACGTGTTATTAATTTTTTTCTCGCTATACAGTTTAATATATTTCATATTTACCACTTTTTGTTTTTGTAAAATAATTAATTCGGGTTTAAAAAAATTTACGATTAATTATATTTTTAAACTTTATTAAGAACTAAGAAAAAAAAACATTACAAAAAAGTTTGTATTCGATTTTTTTTATGTAAATCAAAACACTAGGGGAATTTACCACAAAAGAGGCCTCCTGACACGCCTCACTTTTGTGCTTCGAACGTTCCCTCTATATGTATGTATAAATCTACGATGGTGCCATATTTCGTAAAAAAAATTATTTTGAAAAAAATATTATATATTTTTCGCAAATCAGACATTGTATCCGAATCTATAGATAAAATTCTGATGTTTTTCAAGGTACTAATTTCACTATTCGAGCAAATGCAAAGATAACAAGACTAATTTGGTGAGGTTTTTCCATTGCGCTAAAATTGAGTATTGGGTTGGCAGTGGCGGATTATTACGCACGGTCTGTCGTCACCTCGTCGCCTCACCCCCTCGCCTCACCCCCTCGCCTCACCCCCTCGACCGCATCGGAGGATATTATGAAAATGTATTTTATTTCAAAGTCAAATCGCTCGAGCGTCGCGGCGCTGACGTCAGCCGTTCTCTGGCTTTCGATATTAACATAGGAGTATCCCTTGTGTTATTGCGAAAATTATCTTTTGGTATTTTAGTAGCTTTGTTTTAGATATTTTTTATTTATTTTAAATATATTATAAATGCTTAAAACTACGTGATAATTTAAAGAGATACTTAATTATATAAATAAAAGGTTATCTAGCTTGTTTAATTAAAAGTTAGAGGTAAAGACCGGAAATTATTTATTCGGTGCGCTTTGCACGCTTTCGCAACGGTAAAACTTAAATGAATAAGAATGAAAAAGGTAGTTTAACTGTAAAGAGAACAACTTTTTGCATACAAAAAAAACTAACAGTACTTTTTATAATCAAAATAAAACTATCACGGATTCATCCTCCAGAATTCACAAAAAAATTGACGCATTTCATATATATCAACCGCGTATTAACCTTTATTTACACTTTGTTGTACCAAAGTACATATTTCAGCTCTTACAACACTGAAGTGTACATAAAAAGTGTTTGCGTTTGCTTTCATGAGGTGCCTCCTTGACGCTGCCGTTCAATAACTTATGAATCATTTGTGCTACATACGACATGACTCGACGTACATGCACAAACTCTGTCGTCATTAAATTAATTTTGACAATAACGACAGTTTATATGCGTCAATTCATATATGGTGTGTTTACATCGAATTTATGGGCCATCATTAATGGCTGGCGGCCAAGGGAATGACGGCCGTTCGCGGCGTCTGAACGTCGACTCGTATCTCGTAAAATCGCACAAGTTCACGGAGCCATCATGGCCGCCCGACTTTCCACCGCTTTATTAAATAACACCCGCACATTTTTCACTCGATTACGTCAATGGTCAGGCGGACCGCGCACGATATTTGCGTTCGAACGCGATATTATTAGTATCGCCTGGCGAAAACTTTACCACTCATCGGTTTTATTTTAGAAGAGATGCGAGGGAAGGTAAATAAAATAGTACGGAATTACTCTGGGTTGATGCGCGCCGTGTTTTGTTTGCGCGCCGAAGTGCAGGATTCGGCCGTTCGACGGGCCGCGATCTATTTCCGAACGCAACGAAACGGTTAAGCGATTATTTATATTCGAATTCGTCACTGCGATTGCAAACTATATATCGTTAAAACTAACTAAAGACCGTATGCTGAGAATGAAGTATTTACATTAGATTTATTTTCGGCCCGTGGAGGATTTATGTTTTTCCCGGCGTCATCCGGTTTGGGCGCACGAAAGCAATTATCAATATTTTATTTAGAATGACGCATGATACGTTGATGCTTTTATAATAGGGACAATTTATAGAATTTAAGTACTTAAACTTTGTACGAATTTAGCGACGCAGCCGGGTTTTGCTTACAAATGTCTGCATTAGCCGGCGGAATTAAATTTTCCCCATGTCGGCACGAATACATATGCTTAATTAAGAATCATTAATTACATTTGAAATGTTTTTCATTAGTTATCATTAATTTAAACACAAGGTGTATTCGAAAATATAGGATATAAATTTGCAAATGAAAATGAAAACCCTTTTAAAGATTTGAATTTCAAGTCTAGTTAGGTATTTTATATTGTCATTTTCCGCGTCTGATTTTATATGTTTATTAAAGTTTTTAATCGTGATATTGATGTTACCTTTATGAATGTACCGAATAAAAATATATATTTTGATTATTAACAAAAATACTTTTAATGCAAATAAAATTTGCTACATAAATAACAAGAACCTTTGTTGTTATTGGGGGAAAATGTAGTACAGTGAATTAATATTAATAAATTTACTTCCGAAGCAACATAATGGAATAGCGAAAAATATTTTTAATCCACATTCCTCATGCCAGTATCCATTACATTTGAAATGGCAAACTGATTTAATAAAGAACTTGTATATATTGATGTTTTACTATTTACGTATCTAATATTTTTAATTGATATGCACAATTTGAATTCGACGGATGTTTCCCGTTGGACCGAATGATCGGTATGCCAATCAGCCCAACGGTCAATTCTCCCTTAATAAAAACAGGATTGACACTTAGTGTAGATTTAAAATGAGAAATGTATATTACGAAACTGTTTAAGTTACCATTAAACCACTTTGAGTGTGGCAGTTAGACCTTTTATTTCCCAATGGCGTTTTAATCAACGATCCAATGTTTAGATTCCCGGCTTATGTTATTAATGGAAAGACGTCATTTCCTGGCCCGGTTCCCCCTGACCTTTAGCGAGGCTGAGCCCGCCGCCCTGACATATGACGTCACAACCAGCTTTACTTACATCTAACGGTTTTCGCCTTGCCTTGCTCTAATACTATACAAAGTTATTTTCGATACTTACGTCAATAAGGCTTTTTTAATACTGTTTATTTATAACTTGTACTTATAATATTCTGTACTAATCTAATCTCCTTTTTTGACAAGCTTTGAGAACAAAATTTGGAAATGAGGATGCTAAATCAGGATTAAATATTCGTGTCTTAGCACAAAATCTTTGACTTATATAAAAATAAAACATTATATTTTTTATAATATTTTAGCGTACGGCTGAAAATTTATCAAAATTGTTATGTAAAAATAAGTTACGTCAGTAAGTAGGTAGTCGTTAACATCGGTCTCGTCATTCCAAACGCCGACGTATCATTAAACCTCGGGTTTTAAGATTACGTGCGCCATATTCGCTTAAATCTCCGATGGCTATCGCACTTCTCTGCCAATTTTCGCTAATGCAGACGAGAGATAATTTCTGAAGCGCCTGTTAAAGGCGTTTAAATTTCATATCGCCCAAGCCGACAGGGCTCAGCCCTGGCCTGATTTAAACCGCATTTAGAGGATTGAGATCCGCAAAATGTTAACTTGCCCATTTATTTTTACCGACTAAATAATGTTTTAACTACTAAAATCTTCAATATGATAAAACATAATAATTGACTTTTTTGACTAAGAGACTAATAAGAAAATACGGAAGAGGAAATTTTTTTAAAGTCTATCAATATTAAGTACTGATATTATTAGTATAGTGATGCTTATAAAGTTTCATAATTTAATGTTTTATTTTCCAGAATGCGAATCCCTGATCCGGAAGATGCTCGTCTTGGAACCCATGAAGCGGTACACTATTGAGCAGATAAAGAAACACCGGTGGATGTCGACGGAACCCTACACCGTGCCGAAGGTAGTTCCCGACCCGGTCAGAAGCCCCGCGCATACGTCGACACATAACGAGCCCAATGAGCAAGTGCTACGTCTGATGCAGAGCTTAGGAATCGACCCTATTAAAACAAAAGAGGTATGTAACCTTACTAATATTACGTTTATTACTGAACGCTTTTGCACAGACTGATAGTATGGTAACTTTTTATATAGAGATTTTTAGAAGCTATACCGACATCTTTGACACGCAAATGTCGCATGTGCAATTGTGCTTTTTACGCATTCAATAATACCACGAATCAGTTGTACAAATGCACAAGTTAAAAGTAAAATTGGTATAAAAATTCACTGCAAGCGCTGTATAACACCTATGCGTCAGCCTAAAAAATATAAATGGATACATTATAATGATTATAAATGAAGCAAATACTCGTATACGGTATTAGAAATTTCAATCTAATCCAATGTAAAGTACAGACCTGTTAAGTGGCAAATATCTCAAAGTATAAAAATCTTGTCACACTATGATTTGCGTACATGATAAATTATCTCTCGTGGCTGCTTTGTCGTAGTTCACCTGTCGACATTTGTGTCACTCACAGTCAATTACGCGAAACAAAATGTCACTTAGTCATCTCCGATTGCATTGTACACAACGATTTCAGTGCATTTATTTTTGCGCTCATAATTAGATTGTTTAAGAGCTAAGTTAAAGGCAGTTGTTGATTTCTGATCGTCAGACAGTACACTAATTAATTATTATTATTGATGGCTTGATTGCACCCCTTCCATTGGAACATTTTCTTGGAAAGTAATATTATGAGTAAACAGTAAACTTTAAAATTTTAATATCAATTATTTGGACACGAGCAAGGCGCACGCTGAACTAACAAAGACGTGTAAACCTGAAAGTCTGCTTGGGCTTTATTTGGGCTGGTGGTTCAGTTGGGGTAATTTTTGATCGGCAGAGTCTTCGCTCAAACAGTTACGATCATCACGCGGCGATATACCTGCTGCTGCTGGAGCGTTTGCGGGCGCGCGCAGCGGGGGGCGCTAGTGCGGCCGCGGGGGGCGCGGGGGGCGCTGGGGTCGCGGAGGGTCGCCGCCCCTCGCGTCGCCCTTCCTCCGTGGCCGACCAAGCACTAGCGCGGGAGCTGCACGACGCTAGGCGAGAACATCATAATAGGTGTGAGGCTTGTCATTTTAGGTTTCATAAATAAATCTATCAGAAAGACTTTCTCAATAGCTCCACTTTAAGTCGAAGACGATTATGAACTTTAAACGACTATCGTTGGTGGCTAATAGATCTAAATTATTTTAAAAAATAAGGTGCAATTTCTATTCAATTTCAGATTATTACATGCGGGGGAGGTTCAAACGAGAGAATATAGAGCGACGCCAAACATCCCGTCGGTGTCGGGTGACGCGTCGTCTGCGGAGACGCAACGGCTGCTCTCGCTAGCCGGCGTCAATATGACCGAGCAGCGTCTCTTGCAGCGCAACTCCGACCCCACCGAGCCCCACAGGAGCTTCCTGGTCAGCAGCCTTGACGTGCCGCCCAGGAGCCACGAAACCGAGTCCACGAGGCTCCTCACCATGAGAAACGTCGACGTCGCCCAATCCAATCAGAGGCTGGGCACAAAACTCGCGGAAAACTTACCCGCGCACAGGTTGCTCGGCGCGACCTACGAACAGCAACAGAATATACTGAAGCAGTCCAGCGAGGACTGTCGGCGACTTCTGCAGCAGTCGACCACCGTCGGACCCGACACCAACAAGGCAAACGACGGCGCCAGACTGCTGACCTCTTCCAGTTTCGATTCAAAATGTGCAATAGACGGCGGACGTGCGGCCACCACCGACCATAGCGTCATCGCCACCTTCCTACAAAATTCCGCCTCGGCGACTAATTTCAATTCGGACAACGTTAAGCTCCCGAACTCGACTACCTTCACTATGTGCTCTGAAGCGGCCAAACTTATGAATACTCTACAACAATCTCCTTTGCCTTTAAAGGGCACCGTCAATCTCAGCACGAGTCCTATACCCACTCAATTTGCGGACAGCAAGTTGAGTAGTGTTCTGGAGCAGCCGAAGCCGCTGGAATCGACGAGGCTCGTGGCTCAGGCTCAGCAGCAGGACCTGAATCGTTTGCAAACGTGCACGCCGCCCTTCAAGGATTACATGAATCATCATTTATCCTCCTACTCGTACTTACAAGGCGGCGTGGCGCCCCCGATGTCCACCGCGGGAGAAGGAAACTCTGCCATTACATCGACGGCGGGGGATTTATTTCAGAACGCCTTATACAGGCCCGATAGCAAGTTTTCTCTGAATAGGTATACGACTAGTCAGGCGTATGCACAGATGCATCCCAGCACTGCCGCCGAGCCGTCCAAATTTCAACAGCAGTACTCGTCGTCGACGGACGAGGGCTGCGAGACGGATATGGAGGACGTGGCCGCGGCGCCGGCCGCGCACCGCCTCGCCTCCTACGCCAGCTCTAGCTCCAGCAGCGGCGTCGTCACTTTTTTTAATAACAAAAGTCTAAGTCAAAACCTGAGCTGCGAGTCTTCCCAAAGCAATTTCTCGGCTTTCGAAAGCCTAGACTATCAACTCTCAGACTGTTCAAGCGAGTTGGCCAGCAGCTTGCCCAGTTGCACGTCCAACGAGGATAAATTGGCTTACGAGAACAACTCCCTAGTTAATACTAGTCCGATGCATCCGTGCGTTTATATATCCTCGTATAACAGCAAAACTCCCGGTACCGGGTTCATAGCCCGGCACAATCCCATCAACTACCAGTCGGCCAACAAGAGCTGCCAGAGAACGATGAACCGAAGCCCAGTCGACTTCAGGGAGGGGCGCCGCGCCAGCGACGGCCTCGTTGCGCAGCAGGCGGCGCAGTCCAGCGACCCGCAAAAAAATAGTTTAGCCTTCAACAGTCAAAGGTTGAACGAAAACTGTAAAGCCAAGGGGGTCCTCGAGTTGCATCTCGTGCAAAAGGAGGCGCAGAAATTGAAAACACAGTACCAGTCGACGATCCCGGCGGAGGAGATGACGCAACGCCAGCTCCAACACAACCAGTTCGCAGCGAGCTTCACCTCACCCTACCAGGACACCAAGAACCCGACGCCGAAACGCATCAGCCTGCCTGAAAGTTTTAACTATTCGAGCACGTCGCCCCCGATGCCCGCCAGCCCTAAGATGATGGCACAGCTGCAGGAGCCGGAGTTACAACACGCGGGCGCCGCACCGCCCAGCAAACCGCCGCTGCAGCAGCAGCTCATGCAGCACCGCCTGTACCAGCAGAAGCGACAGCTGCTGCAGAAGCAGATGACGCCGCCTAGCATGTCAGCACATGACCCAAACGCTATGCATTCTCTGCATTCGCTGCACTCGCTGCAGGTCGGCCTCAGTCGGCGACACATGCTGCGGCAGCAGAGCTACAAGATCGCACAGCAGCAACAAATTCTACCCCCGCTGCCGTTGACCGAGACGGAGAATCGCGACTTGCTAGCGTTCCAGGCTATTGTGGAGGACCCGAATAGAACTATAAAAAAATCGGATGATAATCAGGAAGATACGAAATTTGCGTATCAGGGGTCGATGGAGATAAGCATAGTGAACAAGGATAGGTTGGGCAACGAGAACTGGTCCAACCTGCCGTCCAGCTTGCAGAGCGCCTGTCAGATCTCGGAGTTGTCCGGGCGGCGGGAGGTGCGTGAGGGTCGGGAGGGGGAGCGCGAGGGTCTGGAGCCAGCGCTGTGGGCGGGACAGTGGGGCGCGGGCCTGTTCCAGCCGCAAGCCTGCTACCAGGTATTCCAACAGATCAACTAAGTAGATCTCCGAATGTAGAAATACACCTCATTCAATTTACCATGAGATTTACCTTGTTTTTTTGCACATTCACTAATAAGTCGGGTTAATTAAATTAAATTTTCATTTTGCTTAAAGTAAATTTTTTGCAAATATATTTTTGTCACTAAATTTTAACGACCAAAGACCTTTGTTTTTATGGTCTTTTTAACATAAGTAAGATCTCATGGTATAATGAACATAGTCATTACATTTGCACTCCGCGTGACATGACATGACACAGCAGCTCTGTCGGTTCGTGCGCCAGCTAGATTGAACTTTGGTCTCATTGTAGCGAGTATTTGTTATTTTTTTATATGTACATAATTATGTTACTCTCAATATGGGATCTTCTTTAGAATGCATGACAATAATTAATGCTTTAAAGTTACCGTATGTAATATTTATTTATACTTGAACAAAATGATTCTGATTTCATTTAGATGTTAAAATAAATTAATAAAATAAAATGTTAGTGAAATGAACTATAATAGTTATTTGTAATGTTATTCATTCCTATTATATTTCGTATACAAATTGTAATCGGCAAAGCCTAATAATCCTTCTAATCCTCTCTTGCCAAAGGTATTCAATTTAACCTTAAGAAATACATACCTGTTTTAAAAAGTTAATGTTCCTACGTATTCATTTAAAATGTTCCCCAATGTTATGCTATTTTCAATTACATAGACATAAGTATCTATTTATTAATTAGGTTATCTTCGCGTATTTGTCTACTCTTGAAAGTCTGTATAGAGGTTTTATTATTATTTGCTAATAAAATTATATTGTAAGATGTGATAGCTTTACTTAGAAACAAGTTTTATTTTTAAATCATAAGTAAATGTATAATTTATAATATTACTTTGTTTTATTTTCACACCTTTTATTTGCAAATTAGCTTTTTCGTAGATGACACGTAATGCATGCTAGTTTATTTTTATGTACATTAGTGGACATCATTTTTAAATTATAAATATATACGTGTCCAACAAAAAAGCTAAATCACAATTAGTTGTATTTGGTTGACATTTAAAACTTTTCCTGGGAATGAGGATTTGAAGATGGATAAGAGGGCAGGAAGCGAATTAAAAATGCCTCTTCACCAATACCTAATCTAAAGTTAACCAATTTGTAGAAAAAACGGTAAGGTAACAGCTATGGCAGAAGAGAGAATGCAATGAATTTTGCATCGCTTTACTTATCACACTAAGGATAAAAGAATAAACGTCTACTTCAATATTTTTTTTTACATATTAGACGAAAGAGCAAACTATAAAAAACATCAAATTTATATTCTGTGGGTTATACTGAGAGGATATTTTTGCAACTCTTTTCTATCAAGGTTAAACTTGATTTTGTTACGATATTAATATTGCCTAATAAGTATTTTGAGGCTACTAAACTACTACTAAACAGTAAGAAGGCTAATAAATTCAGTTTATATTTTATTAATTGCTGATATTTCAATTGTAGTCGACGACATCTTAGTATCATTTACAAAGAATAAAATATATGCACATTTTTACAGATCGAGATCATTGTCGCGCACATTCTTATTAGAAATGCAGTATTGTAAATAAAATTACATTTGACTTTGTTTCAGCCATCTTGGCAAGGCCACAGTCTGCCACCAAGCAGCAATATGTTGCCGCTCAGTGAGAGTCCTATTTTGGAGTTGACAGAGCAAATGGAATCCATATAAAAGTATCCTAACGTTATTGCAATCGATATTCGATAAAATTGCAACATTAAATAAATGAAAGAATGTAAAAATATGGAATTTCAAAAATGTTGATAAAACTTAAAATTGCTATTGATTTAAAAATATCGTATAATATAAAACACTGAGACAATACCAGAGTAGATATAGTTGTTACGAATAAAATACCATTTTGGCTAACAATATAATTATAATATGTATTGTAGGTATTATATTTAATACTATTGTTTATCGCGATAGACATTTGGAATAGAAAATAAATAAAATTATAAATTGCTTGCTAATAGTCACTGCCGACGAATTAAGTGTGTTTATATCAATATTTTAAAGCAATAATGAAAACGTTGAAACTATGAAAACCTACGAATAATAAATGTACGCTATAATTCGGGGACCATTGTTAATGAACCCATTTACAAACTTATATTTTTAAAATACCTTAACAGTATTAATGGAAGTATATTTTGTTTGTGTTTGTGAAATTAGTAGTAAGGAAGACGCTCTGATATTAAATTGATTGTGTTCTGAATCGTCTAAGAATGACTCTTAATTGGATTGATTCGAATATTCCAAAACATAATTAAACAAACAATGAATTTGGCCGGAAAATAACAACTTCAGGGATCTTTTACATATAATATCAACTTATTCAATTCCAAGTGACTATCTTTGTAATTAATTTTATGTAAATAAACTACCTCGTAAGATGCGATGTATGAAAATAAGACTGAATTCAGTGTCAATTCAGGTCTATGGTAAGTGAACGAAATAAATGTATGACGGCAAAGTATTCTATTATTTTCTAATTTTGGTAAGGTTTTGTTTTCATTGAATTGTAACTAATATTAATTGTTTTTAAATAAATTTAATGTTACTCAGTAGACATATCAAATATTTATTAAGTTTAGATGTTCGTCTAAAATTACAAAACGGGTTTCAAAGATCTTAGAAATACATATAAAGGTTTAGTACAAAGATCTGTTCATTACATAAATTCAATGATTTCAGCGGAATACGAATAATTTTATACCGGTAAAATTGTATTTTCATTCGACGACCCTCTTCTATAAAGATTTATTGGTCCTTCGAACGATCCCGTCTACATCTTAGCGGGGAAATTCTGTAAGCTTTGTGTGTCTATAGATTTTCTCTTTTCGAAAAACTTTTAGCGAAGGTAGATATTACAATAGTGCGTTAAATGACGTCATTCAATATTAAATTATCGTCAGCTGTATTCTTAAAGCGTTCGCAAATATTCAACCTCTTTTTAATGAATATAATTTTTTGTTAAGATTGTTAAAAGATCAGCTTTCGTAAAGCGCTTGGTAAACGATCAAATTTAATGTGGTTGTTACTTTTTTATGAAAGGAGACATACAATTTGATATTTACCGGACGCTTAAGGTTTTTTATATGACTTTATACGTCTATGAGAAGCCGGTTGTAGTATGTAGCTAAATAATTGGTTATTGTTTAATAACAATGAACGAAGCTTTATCAAATCGTAACAATAACTTATATACGTAAGATATAATTTGTAACTTTCGATGTAGAATTCAACAATTAATGTAGAAAATGTATCGATGTAGAATAGTGGTTTGGAAGCTTTTACACAATTAGAAGTATTGCCAGTGTATAATATTCCGTCATTTTACTTACTTAGGTTCACGTTGATAGATTTTAGTTAAATTAATTTGATAAGTAGACAATTTTTATATAATTAATTCGATACGAATTAGGTGTAGTGCAACGACACGTATTTATTATTATAATATAAAGGTTCTTCAATAGTTCTCAAGATCGGTGCAGACTCAGGTTTTTAAATGTTATTACAGCAAACATTAGCGTTAGTTCTGATAGAAAAGCTCAAATTTGATTAATTATTTGTGACACCAATTCATCGCCAATATTATTAAGGTATATGTCCAATATTTTTAAATTATTAAGATTTTTCAAAATGATTATTATAGCCCGGGAGAAGTTTGTGTCTGTACCGAGCTTAATTGCAAAATAGATTTTAATTTGATTTTTGTACTATTTTTTTTTGGTTGTGATGTTATATACATGATCGATTGTTAAAACAGTATATAGGACTGTCTTATTAAAATATATCACGGAACGTTTGTTTTATTATTTACTAGCTTTTATCCGCGACTCCGTCCGCGCAGAAAAAAAAGTAAGGAAACGGGATAAAAATTATCCTATGTCCGTTTCCTGGTAAAACTGTAAGACTCTTGCACTTTTATTTAAATTATCTTTATGGAGACGTAATGACACAACAATTAATTTATGGCTCGTTGGTATGGTGATTATTTCTTGTACTTTATCTGAATTTTTTATCGAAATCACATTAGTACTATCTAAAATATATATTGCTCTAAATTATTAAATTCAACGCTTTCGCGATAAGTAGATAAGCACTGTTATTACCTTGTTACAATAATACTTAATAAGTTTTTGTTAATACTCTCTTGTCATTTAATAATCTCACTTAATATCAAGACAATTTTATAGTTTATATATTTTATTATATGATAAAGCGATAAATTAACTCCATACTGTAAACTTGTACACCTGTACTCCATACAATAAATTAACTGTTAATGTTAAGTGATATTTACCTACAAAACGCCGTAACAAGAAATTGAAGAGGCTATAAATAAAGCTAAAAATGTTTTAACGCGGTCATTTATTTTTAAAAAATGTCTTCAAGATTTAAATATAAGCAAATAAAATATAATAAAACATATGAAATACTTGTTCATGAACAATTTAGTTTCATATTTAGAAAGAAATGGTTTACGTTTTTTTATAACGATAGTTGAATTTTCTTGACCAAGTCACAAGTTATTCCAAGTTTATTTATTGTGAAAAAATGAAAATGTTTCACATTCAAATTATTATGTAAATCTAGTACTAGATTTTCTATAATGTCCATCACATTTTCCCCTTCTAATTTCATTTTGAATTCGTCAGTTACCTCAACCTTACATAACTTTAAGAACATATCCAATTCTTTTTGTGACTGAAAAGGGAATATTCCAGGTATTATGGGCACATCTATTTTTGCATCTTTGCATTTTTCGAGATAATTTTTGTAAATATTTGCTTCGAAAAATGCTTGAGATATTACAAAATCAGCTCCTAGATCTATTTTTTCTTTCAACGCTGTAATTTTGCAGTCGTCATATGGAAAGCCAGCAACTCCAATACAAAAATAGTCCAATGTTTTCGCTTTTATATAGGATATCATTTCAGACGACGTCTTAAAATCAGATCGATTGGGATTGAAAGAATCTGTAAATTATATAAATATAAAATATTGAAATGAATTAAAAAAAAAATTAAACTTGAGTTGAATGAAAGATGAAAAAATACATACCTCCTAAAACTATAAACAAATTGCAAATTCCCTTTTCCTGAAGCCATGGTAATAAGTCATTTAGATATGCTTTGGTCATAAGATTACACGATAAATTTAATAAAACATGTTTATTTTTTTGCCTCAACAAATTTGCTAATTTTAATGGAGCAATATTCAAATCTTTACACTGATGGCTTAGAGCGTGCCAAGTTATTGAATAGAATTCTGGTTGAAGTGTAATCTTATCAAGTTCAGCCTCACCGACATCTGGGGTCACTTCAAAAGAAAATGTAAAAGAATGTTTGTTTCTAATTAAGTCGCTTATTCTTAATAAATCAGACATTTTTGGATTTGTTTAATATACCAATGTACTCTTTATGCGATCTCACGTATCAATAAAAGTGATAAGAATTCACGATATCAAAAAAACGACAATTATCTAGAAAGATTATAATTTTAATTAAGTTCACGTAAACTATACAATTTATTTATTCACAGAGTGAAAGTTTCAAATATAAATCGCGGATCACTTGTATGTTATAATTCTTATTTTTTTCAAAAACGAAGAATTAAAAATATCATCAAAACATAAATGTTATAATGAACTGTGTCTGGGAGGAAAGAAAACAAAAAAAATGGGCATATTGAAAATGGAACCTGCATTTCTCCTGCATTTTCCTTTATATTATACTTAAACAAAAATTATTAAAACTAATTAAAGGTACCACACGGTAGGTAATTATCTGTGCCGCATTGTTATAATCTGCGCTTGAGTTTAATTTTTACTCTTTGATTGTCTTTTCAATGACATTGAGTGACAACATTGACATAGAATAACCTCCGTGAAGTTGGCCCCCTCACTTTAATTTTTTTAACTTTTTTTTACGCAAATCGTTTGAGAATCGTTTGAGAGGGTTTGAGAGAAAAGAAATATCGTTTGAGAGTTCCTACTTTCTCCGTAAAAACAATTTCAAATTCTAGTGTGAAGTTGGCCCCCTCACTTTACTTTTTTTTATTTTTTTCAATGCGAATCGTTAGAGAGTCGTTTGAGAGACATTAAGAGAAAAGAAATATCGTTTGAGAGTTTTTACTTTTTCTGTAATAAATATTTTAATTCTGGGCATCGAAAGTTACAAATCGATTTTCCTTTTTTTCCGAATTAAATATGGCAATCATGCACTTGGACGTTTCAAATTTATTGTGTAGGTAGAGAATGGTAAGAGCGTGATTGAGAGAAAAGACAATTCGTTTGAGAGTTAATACTTTTTCTGAAAAATATATTTCAATGTCGGAATCAGGGTTACTAATCGATTTTCCTTTTTTTCCGAAATAATTATGGCAATCATGCACTTAGACGTTTCAAATTTATTGTGTAGGTAGAGAATGATTAGAGAGTGATTGAGAGAAAAGAGAAATCGTTTGAGAGTTAATACTTTTCCTGAAATAAATATTTCAATTTCTGAATCGAAAGTAACAAATCAATTTTCCTTTTTTCCGAATTAAATATGGCAATCATGCACTTAGACGATTCAAATTTATGGTGTAGGTAGAGAATGGTAATAGAGTGATTGAGAGAAAACAGAAATCGTTTGAGAGTTAATACTTTTTTTGAAATAAATATTTCAATGTCGGAATCGAAAGTTACAAATCGATTTTCCTTTTATTTCGAATTAAATATGGCAATCATGCACTAAGACGTTTCAAATTTATTGTGTAGGTAGAGAATGCTTAGAGAGTGATTGAGAGAAAAGAGAAATCGTTTGAGAGTTAATACTTTTTCTAAAATAAATATTTAAATTTTTGAGATTTGTAAGTTTTTGAAAAACGATTTGTTACTTACGATTCCGAAATTGAAATATTTATTTCAGGAAAAGTATCTACTCTCAAACGATTTCTCTTTTCTCTCAATCACTGCCTAATCATTCTCTACCTATACAAAAAATTTGAAACGTCTAAGTGCATGATTGCCATAATTATTTCGGAAAAAAAAGGAAAATCGATTAGTAACTTTCGATTCCGACATTAAAATATATATTCCAGAAAAAGTATTAACTCTCAAACGATTTATCTTTTCTCTCAATCACTCTCTAAGCATTCTCTACCTACACAATAAATTTGAAACGTCTTAGTGCATGATTGCCATATTTAATTCGTAATAAAAGGAAAATCGATTTGTAACTTTCGATTCCGACATTGAAATATTTATTTCAAAAAAAGTATTAACTCTCAAACGATTTCTGTTTTCTCTCAATCACTCTATTAACATTCTCTGTCTACACCATAAATTTAAATCGTCTAACTGCATGATTGCCATATTTAATTCGGAAAAAAGGAAAATCGATTTGTTACTTTCGATTCAGAAATTGAAATATTTATTTCAGGAAAAGAATTAACTCTCAAACGATTTCTCTTTTCTCTCAATCACTCTCTAAGAATTCTCTACCTACACAATAAATTTGAAACGTCTTAGTGCATGATTGCCATATTTAAGTCGTAATAAAAGAAAAATCGATTTGTAACTTTCGATTCCGACATTGAAATATATATTTCAGAAAAAGTATTAACTCTCAAACGATTTCTCTTTTCTCTCAATCACTCTATTACCATTCCCTACCTACACCATAAATTTGAATCGTCTAAGTGCATGATTGCTATATTTAATTCGGAAAAAAGGAAAATCGATTTGTTACTTTCGATTCAGAAATTGAAATATTTATTTCAGGAAAAGAATTAACTCTCAAACGATTTCTCTTTTCTCTCAATCACTCTCTAAGAATTCTCTACCTACACAATAAATTTGAAACATCTTAATGCATGATTGCCATATTTAATTCGTAATAAAAGAAAAATCGATTTGTAACTTTCGATTCCGACATTGAAATATTTATTTCAAAAAAAGTATTAACTCTCAATCGATTTCTGTTTTCTCTCAATCACTCTATTACTATTCTCTACCTACACCATAAATTTGAATCGTCTAAGTGCATGATTGCCATATTTAATTCGGAAAAAAGGAAAATCGATTTGTTACTTTCGATTCAGAAATTGAAATATTTATTTCAGGAAAAGTATTAACTCTCAAACGATTTCTCTTTTCTCTCAATCACTCTCTAATCATTCTCTACCTACACCATAAATTTGAATCGTCTAAGTGCATGATTGCTATATTTAATTCGGAAAAAAGGAAAATCGATTTGTTACTTTCGATTCCGACATTGAAATATATATTTCAGAAAAAGTATTAACTCTCAAACGATTTCTCTTTTCTTTCAATCACTCTATTACCATTCCCTACCTACACAATAAATTTGAAACGTCCAAGTTCATGATTGCCATATTTAATTCGGAAAAAAAGGAAAATCGATTTGTAACTTTCGATGCCCAGAATTAAAATATTTATTTCAGAAAAAGTAAAAACTCTCAAACGATATTTCTTTTCTCTTAATGTCTCTCAAACGACTCTCTAACGATTCGCATTGAAAAAAATAAAAAAAAGTAAAGTGAGGGGGCCAACTTCACACTAGAATTTGAAATTGTTTTTACGGAGAAAGTAGGAACTCTCAAACGATATTTCTTTTCTCTCAAACCCTCTCAAACGATTCTCAAACGATTTGCGTAAAAAAAAGTTAAAAAAATTAAAGTGAGGGGGCCAACTTCACGGAGGTCATAGAATAGTCTTTGGATTTATAAAGATTTTGAGGTTAAAAGTTCCGAAGATAATTACTGCCGTGCCGTAATAGATTTAAATTTTTGATGCTTTTTTCAAATTAAAGCCAGTTCCATTCAGTTAGAACTTTTTTTAGTGTCATTACTAAAGTAAGTAAGCAACTTATATATGAACCTTTTTAACTAAGTAATCGATAAAAGTTACATTAAAACATCTCCATTGAAAACATTACTTAGATTTCTAATTTAATTAATATCAAGGATATTTGTCAAAAAGTTACAAGTTTATAAGATATAAAATTAGGATTATCGACGACTTATAAACATTATTTTTGGTGTCTGCGCGAAGTGACATTCTGAATAGTAATAGTAAATTATTAAACCGAGTCCCAGCTATTTTTTGGCGAAAGCATCTTAACGATTATCTAGTTGGAATAATATAAAATGTCTTTTGTCCTTATAGGCTACTTGTAGGAGGAAAAATGTCATTCCCTGATCGAGCTCAGAGAAAGACTTGTTGGGATTCTAGAGATCGTTATTGGGAGTGTTTAGATAGTCACAACATCAGAGACAGCTCTAGAATACCAAAAGAGTGTACAGAATACAGAATGATATTCGAAAAATCATGTCCACCTAAATGGGTTACACATTTTGATAGAAAAAGGGACTATGATTTATTTAAAGACAAAATGCAGAAGGAGGGATTTGAACCGATCAAAGAAAGTTAAATTATTTTGATTGACCTTTGTTGTATATATAGATAATGTAGAGTATTAAATTATTAATAAAGAAATGGCCTTTTATTTCACACATTTCACTTTCAAATTCCTGATTCATTCTGCTTTCTCTCAGACAAAATTTTGTTATTATTAGAATATATATGGTCTATATGATGTAAGAGGACGATTTTCATGAAATTTACATAATTGAAAAGCTTATAAAGAAATGACATGTGATTTATTAGTTATTAGAAAAGTATGAAGGCATATTTTATTGCAAATATAAGAATTTAATTTAACTATTTTATGAAAGAAAGTGTGTTTTGATAAAAGCAACAATCTTTGTATTTTTGCTACTGGCTTTCTAAGATTACTTTTAAAAAATAATTGCAAATATTTCTTTGTTCTATTTTGCCTCACAAATGTACAAAAACATTTTTAATTGTAAGCATTTACTGTGGTTATGAATGTCAATGCTATCATCATAACTTTGTGGCTGAGCGTCTTAATTATATTCTGTGTGCTGCATTTTAATGTTTTTTAAATTAAATCTACAAATACTGTTATCTGTGTCAATTTCAATTTTAAAAAATAAGTTGCAAAAGCATACAGCATAATTAAAATAATAAAGTTTTTGTATCAAACATATCACCCGCTCGGAAATATCAGAAGACTATTTGCTACTATTTAACACAGATTTATGAAGACAATTTCATCTAATAACATTCTAAATAAACAACAGTGATATGTTGATTACTAATAATGTTTTTCTTTTTAATATTTATAACAAAATCGTATGGTCTTTCTCTTATAGGTTATTACTTCACATTGAAAATGGAAGATCAAATTAGTATCCTCTCAAGTATTGAAGTGCCTACTTTGGTGTTGAATACAGATACACTACAGGTAATTTTGTTTGTTTAATATAACAAAGGCTCATGTTACAAGACAATGTTTGACTGTGAAGTCTTAGACTAACGTTGTGACGGTTTGACTAACAGATTAATTTTTCTCATTACAGAAAATATTACTGAAAGTTAAGAAAATAAATGTTCAATCAAATAATAGTACTGATAGCTTGGAAGTCTACAGCAAAATATTGCAAAAACTATGGAATCATCTACTAAATGGACTAAACGAGTTTGATGATCAGTTACTTTGTTCAACATGCTTTTATACCATTCTTAGTTTGCATAAAGACAATGCATTTATAGATTTAATGTTACAAAGTATTGTGGAAGAATTAAATAAAAGTGAAGAAACAAATATAGACAAAGGAAGAAAACTATCACTTACTTATGGATTGTTCCAGTCCAATTTTCTGACACAGAAGGATCGTGAATATGGTTGTATTTTAAATAATATTCTCAGTTCTATGATAAATTTGCTAATTAATATGGCTTATGAATATTCACATTATAGAACAATTGTATTTAAAGTTCTGATTTCACTAAAGAAATTATTGGGAACAAATTTACAAAGTATGGTGTTCACAAAACACAATCAATTAAGATTGTTAAACTTAGTAAATCATAATTGGGAAAATTCAATTAATGGAACGAGAAATTTAAATAAATTAATTTTACAATCTGTTATTGAAGTTATTGATGATGACATGCAAAAGGAAATTATAGAAGAAATTCATGCTTTCTATTGGAACAAAGCTAAATATTTAACATTTTCCGAAATCATAGACCAATTTAAGGGTAATTTAAAAGCATTTGTAAATAGATACAACTTAGTTGAAGGTCTCGTATATAGTCTACATAGACCTGGATTAGTATCTGCAGGGGCTGATATGTATTATTCTATATTGAAAAAAATGCATTCCGATGACCAATGGGTAGATGTTTTTTTAGACAAAATTACAGAAATGCTTTGTTTTTCTATACAAAGAGCGAAGGAAAACTTCAATAACTACTGGTGTTTGAGTACACTTAAGAAATTTCCATCTGTGGGTATGATCATAATAAATTCTTTACAAAAATGCAAGGACACAGAACAAAGAATGTTTAGTATTTTGAGTGTGGTGAAGCAATGTAACAAACTTAATCTATTTGAAAAGAATTGGGCTATATTAACTGAGGTTGAAAGGAATATTTTATGTGGCATAGAACACTGTAATCCTCAAATAAGAATGGCGGCTTTTGATATAGTTTGTGTATCCCATGGAAAATATTGGCCGAATACAACTGAATATGAAATAATCTTAAATTTTCTTACTGATAATGTTAATTCCGATTGCACAGTTTTAAGATTGAGCATGCTAAATAGTTTGGGAAGCTTTTTAAGCCGTCTACAAACTTTACATTTAAATAACGCACATAAACCAGAAAAAGACAAGGAAAATTTACTATCATTTTGTGCAAAAATGCAAGAGTTTATAATCTTTTCATTAAATTTAAACGGGAATTATCAACGTAAAATTACTACTATTAAAATAGTAAATACATTATTAAATTCTTTTAGTGAATTTCCGAAGAAAAAACAAAATCAATTTAAGCAAATTAATTATTTATTAATAGATTTTATATCTGATAGTAATTATTTGCTCCTTTTTAATGAAGATGTGATTAAAAAACTGATAAGTTTATTAAATGATCCTGCAGATGATATAAGAGAAAATATTGTGCAATTAATGTTGAATCATTATATAAAACAACTAAAACAGCCTGTTATAATAAACCAAATTATAGATAATGCACTATTTAAAATTAAAAGTAAATTCTTTTATGACATAAACTGTGGTCAAAGCATGTTCAGAATGTTAGCTAATGTGTTCTTAAAGGAATTGTCTGTAAATGCAACTAAGTTTAGTAATGTAGAAGACATTTTTAATTTTGCTTATAAAGAGCTTTTATCTGAATACAATTTAAAAAGAGATATTGTGGAATCAATTGAAAATGGAAAGCAGTTACATTCGTATATGTGCATACTGTGTGCTATATTTGAAGCATGTCTGAAAAATTCATATAAATTGAAAATTACTGGAGATTCATTTTGTTTTTTGTTAGACATTTTACAAGGTGTATCTAATCAATTTGTTTGGGAAGAAGGAGTTACGACAAGTTCCGACTTTTCAAAAATGAATGATATGGTTCGACAAATTATAGAAAACTCCGGTTATACAAGTAATAATGCAGATGATGCTAAAATTACAGGATTAGAACAAATCGTCTTAAATTGTTTGTGGTTAAATGTGAAGGTAGTATTTAATTATTTTTAATATTGTCTATAATCGGTTTTTAACATTTTTAATATTTATTAATATTTTATAGGCATCCTGTGAATTGGCAGCACTTATTATTAAATATTGTAATTCTGATACTGAATTAGATATATGTGAAAAATCTTTATTTGTAATTACAAAAGTTCTCGAGACATCTCGCCACAAAGGGGCTATAGAAGCAGCAGGAGTTGCTTTAGGTGCGTTACTAGTATGTCTTAATATGTTTCATGCCAACTTTTTCGTATGAAAAAGAGGTAACGTGACTTAATAAGATCTTATTTATCATTGACTCAATATAAAACTTTTTTTTTAAATTACAGGTGAAGGTATACAATGCTTAACATCTTTACCTTCTGAAAATCGTCTTTCAAATCTACCTCAATTATTATTAAAACAAAAACTTGAGGAATTAATTTTGGAAGCCAATAGCATGGCATCTGTTACAAGGAGAGGTGCAGGTTTATCAATTATGGTTCATAGAATTGTCAGTAATGACATGCGGAAAAATAAGGTTTGATTCCATTTGTTTTTTGTATTGTTTACCAACCTAAAAGACCTAGGACATTCTCTATATTAGCGCAAAGAGTAATTATTCGAAACTAGCTTTTACTCGCGACTCCGTCCGCGCGGAATAAAAAATAGAAAACGGGGTAAAAAATTATCCTATGTCCGTTTCCTGGTCCTAAGCAACCTGCCCACCAATATTCAGTCAAATCGATTCAGCCGTTCTTGAGTTATAAATAGTGTAACTAACACGACTTTCTTTTATATATATAGATTTACATCACAACGGAAAAAGGACAGTAAATATATGTTTTTAATACATTTGTTATTTTTCAGCCTCTGTTCCACTATTTTATCAACACTTTGCTAGAGACTTGCAAAACATTTGACGATGATGTGAAACATTCGCCAAATTGTGACAACGAAAAAGATCTACCAAAGGCTGTCTACATACACTTCTTAACAAGAATAGTCACAGATAGTAGTCTGATTACAGAAGTTATGTATTATTCTGCTGAATTAGCTGAACTTGCATTTAATAATCTAAAAAGTCCACACTGGCAGATAAGGTATCTCTATATTTTTTTATGTGTATAAGAGAAGTGATTATAATTTTTATTTACATTTTTATGTTTTCAGAAATGCAGCACTACAATTATATGGCGGTTTAATACCTAAACTAATAGGCCAAAAGAAACCTTCTGGTTCAGAAGACGAGGTCACTGTCACCGTTGCATGTGACGAATTTCGGACACATTTCCCTAACTTGTGGTCTTTTATATTGGAGCAGTTAAAATTAAACAATACCAAAGATATATTACAGTCACATTCCAATTTATTGCCTATATTAAATATTCTGGGTAATATTGCAAAAAGATATAACTTTTCCAATGATTTGAAATCACAAATGGAGACGGATAATATTTTGCTAAACAATCTCAGACTACTATTGGGAAGCCCGATATTCGCTATACGACGACTGACCTCAAAATCTATATTCAACATATATTCATTCAATGATATTTATGAATTACTTATCAAAATAGATGAACCAAATGAAAATTTCCTTCATGGTTGTCTTTTATTATTGGTAATTTGTAATAATTACTATAAAGATACAAAGTATCAAAACAAACTTGAATTATTGAAAGATAAATTCAATGAAATTATGCAGCATAAACAGCATTCATATTTGTGCAAAGAATTGATGGAACATGTTACTAATCATGATTATAAGGTTTCCGATTTGGAACACATTTTACTCCAATCAGGTAAAAATGAACCTGGACATTATCAATGGATAAATACACAAATTGAAAAATATTTAAGAAATTGTTCATCACATGAATTACCTAAGTGTTTACAAATTATTTTAAACAGCAGTGAATATGAAAAAAATTGTGAGATATTATTTGCAAGACTAGACTCGATTGATGGAGACAAACTCAAAGAAATAGCTAATATTTTACTATCATTTCCAAAGAGAATGTACAGTTGCATTATTTGGAAGATTCTTTATAAAATATCTTGCTTAGTAAGTATTGATGTTAAAGAACATATTGAAGACATTGTTAAATATATTAAAAATGAAAGAATTCCTTATAAATTAAGGTACATGGTACCATTTATTGCTAGGATAACCGACAACGAGAATATTATATTGGTTGTATGTAAAATTACATACAGGTTATGTTTAGCGGAAGATTTTGATGTTGATATGAGAATGATTTCTGCGATTGCTAATAATGAAATTGCTTCTAAACTAAGCAAATATTCAGATGAAATAAAAATAATATCTATTAAGACAGCAATTATTTTGTTGCAAGACGAGGATGAAGATTTAAGATATTTAAGTGTACATTATTATAAAAACATAAAAAATATTTCACAAGTTCTACATCCATATGTTTGTTTAAGGAATATTTTGAATTTTAATTTCTTAAGCTCTGTTTTAGTTGACTGTAAAACTGGCATAGATTTAATATGTCAAGGTCTAATAGATCTATTGTCTCCAGTAAATGTGAATTCAGAGGACTTTAATCCCTTTGCAAATGATTCTAAAAATATTTATCAAGAAGTTGAAATGATAAAAAATCTAATTCGTAGTTTAAAGGAATATTAATAATAAATCACATTAATTAATTTAGTTTTTATTACTTACCATAATAAATACATTTTAAAATAAATCTAATGAGACTGAATGTTGTTATTCTTCATAATAGTATTTTTGTGAAGTAGTGTCCATTGTGTCATCAATTTTTATTGATACAATGTGACGCCCTGGCACCATGACTAGACCCAACACTCTTGGTTCTTCAGTTTCACCATCATTACTCTTCAGATATTCCGAACAAGCTCCTAAAACATATCCAGAAAATATTTTAATAAGTTAGCTATAAATGCATCAATGACTTCTTATTACAGAAAATATGCACCTGATTATTTGCATATAGTAAGATTAAATGGGACAGGTTGTTATATTTGTTTTTTAATAGTGTTCAGTAAAGATAAATAATTTTTTTATAAACATTTTAATATAAACATTTTTTATACAAACAACATAAGTTATTAAACACATAAACAATACTTTGTGGTATATTCTTTCTTTCTTTCTAATATTTATAACTTTTAATTAGTATTTTTTTTAATTATACCTCTACATGGTGGTATGGTGAGACACACAACTTTAAGTATTATTTTATAACTTTTGTTATATAGTAATTCCTTGGAAAATTACCTAAAATGACGTTAGCATCTCTGTCTGTACAGAGAAATACACCTATTAGCACTCTTCCATCAGTCATCTCAATTCTAAAGTTCATGTTCAACCATTTTCTTAATTTTGCTTTACCATCAATCTCCCCGTGATCCTGAAAATAATTAAACGAGCCTTCTAAAACAGTTACAATAATTAAGTTTTTACTTATAATTAGTTTATACAATTTTTGTTTGAACTTACCTTAATCATCTCGGTTGTTTCCATTTCCGTAGAACTCATTTTGTTTTCTTTATTTATTAGTCACTTAAATATTTATCATAATCGCTTAAAATTTATAATTAAATAATAAATTTGCAATACAAACAAATATGTTATTTTTGTATCTAGGTATATTTCTCTTAAACTCTGACATTGACAAATGACAAATGAATAACAGATGATAACTCACGGACTCTCTGGTAGCAGAGAGGAACGGATCTGCATATAAAACGACGGGAACCCAGGTTAAAAGTTGCAAATCATTTGCATATTGCTTGTCTTTTTACCCGGTTCAGAGACAGCTCATCGGTCAAGCCTATGTGAGCACTGAACACTGATCTCTATTAAATAAGCAGGCTATAAGTCTATAAGTACAAAATACCCCATTTTGTACTTTTATGATTTTCACCATTTTGGCGCTGATGTTTGCTTGAACAAAGCAAAATCTGTCTTTTCCAAGCAAAGACATATCTAATTGTAGAGATCAGTGAAGTTGAACTTTTTACCATAATGACAACATCGAGTAAGCATGACTTTGACATTTCGTGTGACGTCTATACGTCATTCAATGATCCAAATGAAAACAAAACACGTTTTTGCAAAATTTGTTACAATTTCTATTGGTATCTGTTAAGTACTGTACTGTACTGGTTTTTATCGCATTAGTTGAAGTGAATTTGACTAAAGAATGCAATCAAATACTGCAAGTACAAGTTTTATTTGTATTAAAAATTCATTCATATAAATATTCAACTAATGATCATGAAACGTACAATTGATCAAGTTAACGATAATAATTTTATGCATATTTTTAAATACTACAAGTGTAACAATAACAAACCATCGTTTGAGAATGTAATATCATTTGAAAAAGATAAAGTTACTGAAAAGGTAGGTTATGTTTTTATAAGAACTAACATAAGAATTCCTTATGTATAAATCCTATGCAGATTCGCAAATATGCGGATAAAGTATGTATTTTAATAGATTATTGATTTTTAGGTACTGTACATTTTTTAATTTAATTTCAGGTTGAGGCGTTTAACCCGCAATATGTTATTGATGATGCTAGAATTGAGTTTTTGGGGTTAAAACCAATAAATGAGTGGAAAACCTATAAATTTGTAAATCATCCTGGATTAATGCTTATTAAGAATCCATTTACAAGTTTAGGGCAGCGCTATTGGATAAGAAAATGTTTAGAGCAATATTCTAGGAAACCAAATAAAACTAATTTAGACATAGAAATAATTTTAAATGATTGGTGGAAAGAATGTTACAGGAAAGGAGAATGTGATGCAAAGTTACTAAAGAAGATGCGTTGGACAACTCTTGGTTATCATCACAACTGGGACACTAAAGTACAAAGTTAATATTAAATTGTTGAATTATAAATGTTAAGAATTAAAACAGATAGTGATTTTATAAGTCATCCATTTACATTTTAAAAACTTTAGATATTTTATTATAATTACAGATATACAGTGAGGATAACAAATCAGTATTTCCTGAAGACTTGGCGGAACTTTGTGATTGTATAGCACAATATCTGGGATACCAAGATTTCAAAGCGGAGGCTGCAATTGTCAACTATTATCATTTGAGTTCCACTCTCTCAGCTCATACAGATCATTCTGAGATTAACTTGGAAGCTCCATTGTTCTCATTTAGGTAAGATGTATATCTATGTATGTTATTGCATGTATTGTGAGGGTAGGCAGTTACTTACGAGCTTTAGCTATAAAAACACAAATTTTCTTTAAATAGAGACAATGATATGTAAAATTAGCCAGATTTTTGTTGGATTATAGATATATTCTCAGATAAATACAGTAACAATTAACTAGGGCTTCATGACTCAAATTGATTGCAGTATTAGTAAAACCATGATTAACTGTAAAGTTATAAAAAATGTTGGCAAAATTAAAACAAATGTCTTTATAATTTTTCAGTTTTGGACAGTCTGCAATATTTTTGATTGGCGGAAGAGAGAAAAGTGTAACACCATCTGCAATACTGCTTGAGAGTGGTGATATAGCTATTATGTCAAAAGAAGCACGCCTGTCATACCATGCTGTACCAAAAATTGTAGCAACAGCATTGGAACCATGGAATAATCTAGAAAATCCTTCAATTGATGATAAACCTATAACCTTCATGTATATCACAGATAAGCAACAATTAATAAATGATATGAATAAAAATATTGATAAAAATGAATGGTATCTGTTTGGAAAGTATGTAAAAGAATCCAGAATCAATATGAATGTACGACAAGTATTATATAAAAATCAAAAATGTTTACATGATGTAGAATTTATTAAATGATATTTATTGATTATTTTTTTATTTTCCAAGTCCAGTGTCTTTTTATCTTTTTAGCCGACTTTATCCAAAGCTAGCTTTAGTTTATTCATATTTTATTTTGTCTTCTTGGTTGTTGTATGATTACTGTAAATGTATAAAATTACTTAGTATGTTGTGGTGTTGTGTGAAAGAAGAATTCCTCATTTTATACTTTTTTTACCCCCTTATTTCCAAATCCCTTTCAATTTAAACTTTAACGTTTTTGATTTCATATAAAAGTAATAAGAAAACTAACGGGTGAAATTACCTTGTTCTTTTGGCTTTGTAACGAAACTTTCTATGCTTTTGTGGTAGTCGCATAGATCCCAAAAACATTTGATATAGTTTTCGGAGTAGCAATCGTATTCATCGTTTCCTTTAAAGTCCGCAAGCCTCTGCGTTGTTGGTTTAAGACATTTTGTATATTTCAATGGGTTTGAAATCAAATACATGTTATAACAGGCTACAAAAATTTTGATTTGATAAATCTTAAAATGAAATTTTAATCTGTCTAAAAGTCAATCTGACGTTATTCCATACTTTTTTAATTTACTAGCCAACTTAGATTAACAAAAAACATTTTTTTGTACTATGTACAAGTTGGAAATCTTAAAGGTTGGCTTAATACATGGCTTGTAAGTGTATTGCCCAAGTAAGGCAAAAAAGAAAATAATTTTAATAACGCTTTTGTATTGAGTTACATCATAATTTATACTCAGTTACGAGTACTATTATTACTGGTATATTTGTATGAATCATATCAGCTAAATGTGACAGTCAATTTGTAAAAGTGCAGTACCAAAAGCTTTTAGCTGAAATTGTCGTTCCCATTGATAACTTAAATCGTACGAATTTGTCGTCAGCTAGTAGCTTGCAACTTACAAGGGCCGGCCGATATTGTGCGGCGCAGTCAACTGCTGATTCGAGAATCCAATGAATAGATGCGCCCGATACAAAGCGCCCGCTCGAATATTGAAGCTTCAGCCAGAGTGTTCAAATGAACATTATTGTGAGCATGGCTAAATTAAAAATGGGAGTTGCTTGTCATAGCTTTAGGGTAAAATTTTATTGTAACTTTCTGCTATAGCTAAATATTTACTCATGTTAATTTTATCGAATATATTCGTAGTAAATGTAAAAAAACTATTAATCAAGAAATGGAATTATGTAAGCAATAGTA
Organism: Papilio machaon; assembly: GCF_912999745.1. NCBI lineage: Eukaryota > Metazoa > Arthropoda > Insecta > Lepidoptera > Papilionidae > Papilio > Papilio machaon. The sequence goes on along the minus strand of NC_059999.1, from coordinate 3,849,402 downwards.
TTTATTCTGTATTTCCTACAAAAGAAACACAAATAATGTAGGTACTGTTAGGACAATAGAAATGTCGATTGAAGACTTGCGGTATTGTCCTCGTATATTGATTGTCCAAGCAATTTCAATAAAAATCCAAGCTCAGCAAATTATAACATGTGATTCAAACTATTCAGATGAATAGCTGAACACTTCCATATATATGTCTTAATTGCTTCTCACGGTGGATTTAACATGACATACGGCCATGTTGACCAAACCAACAAAGGTGTGAAGACTGACTTTAGTGAAAATCTAAATTTATTTATTTATAAATGATTTATTTTTTGTGTAGTGGCTCAGGGGTTAAGCACTTGACTTGCAATCTGCAGGTCCAGGGTTCGAATCCCGCCACGTACCAATGTGTTTTTCGATTTTCGATTTACATATGTACATTTATCCGACGTTCTTACGGTGAAGGAAAACATCGTGATGCAACCTGCACATATCTGAGAAGAAATTCAATGATATGTGTGAAGTCAACCAACCCGCACTTGGCCCGCGTGGTTGACTATGGCCTAGTCACCCCTAACTTGGGGTAGGCTCCGAGCCCCTCGGTGGGGACGTATAGTGAGCTGATTTATTTTTTGTGTTAAGCTTTATAATTTCGTAAAACCCCGCTCTCCTCTTAAATGAAAAATTAAACAATATGTAATTAAAAATTTTCAACATCAAAAAATTTTATGAGACAACTCAACTCTCTCTAAGTTAAAACTCTATTATCAGTATTTAGGAGCTTTTTCATTGTATTCAATAATTTCTGTTTGTTTCTATTGCCAGCAAATAAGTTATTTCTTTAATAATACAGGATTACTAAAGCGAGAATAAATACTAGTGCATTGAGTCATTTAACTCGTGCGTAGATTTATTTCGATTTACATTTATTTATGTAGTTCCACATCCATTCGTCTATATTGGTATAGAGCACTTTTGTCCGGGAAAACGTGGCTAAAGGTTTTAATGTGCCGAGTGCTATCCGATGCATTCGATACCAAGCCGACTATTTTAATTCGAGATATAATCATATGATTAAAATTTACATTTTCAGTAATTAGTAATTTATTCTCATTTCTCCTTCCTCCATTTTCGCCTTTATAGCTGTAGGTAAAAAATAATTACCTTTAATTACCTTCGTTTCCCGTCAAAAATAATTAAACTGCCTACGCCCAAGCCATTGCTACTTGTATGAAAATTTTAGTAATTACTTTTTCAAACACATTTCGTGCTTTTGTAGCAAGTTGTGAAAACATCAATCACTTTGACTGACTCGCGCTAGGAAATGGTTATTTAATAATCCTATTTTTAACTCGTTTTTTGGGATTGAATAAAAGAATTAAAAAAAAGCGTCCTATATGGCCACGTTTTTGCTCATATGCAACTTTGTAAAGTAATATTAATTGCTTCATTTCAATTAGGAAATAAAGTTTATACCCTGACCTGACATTTTTATTTGCTTAATTAAAAAAATATATATTGTAGAGATTTATTATGTTGTTTAGTTATTTAGTTTTGTTTAGCTTACTAATTAGTTTTGTTTCGCGAAAACAGACAATAATCATTCTTTAATAAAGACGTGCTAAAATGTTGCCTTCAGTAACAATAACAAGCTTTCTGTATTACCTTCACGCAAACTACAGAGTTAATTAAGAAAGCTCGCCTTTGTAGCTTACTTAGTTCACACTAACATCTCTATTTGATACCCATGTTGTATATTATAGAATATCTGAAGCTTATCATTTATATATTATAAAGAGGAAAGATTTGATTGTTTGTTTATATTGAATAGAATCAGATACTACGAAACCGATTTGAAAAATTCTTTTATTGTTGGGTAACTACATTAACCCTGGGTGAAATAGGCTATATTTATTATGACATTGTTTTTATTCCGTGAGAACACTATCGCGGGTAACTGCTAGTATTACCATGATGCTAAAAGTTTTACTTTTAAGATATTGTGTAATGCCTGAAAAAGGCATACATGTAAAATATTACATAATATTAATAAATTACAAATAATGTTTAATACCTATATAATTGACAACAAATTAACGATAATGTTTTCTTAATATTGATGAGCTGATGACAATTAATTTGTTTAATATCGGATCAGTATCGAGTCGTTTGTCGTCGCATGTATTAACGGCCATTGTGTACAGTCGCATCAATTTCACTTTGAAAGCAATAAGCTTGTTTACAAACACGCTTTGTACTTTGTGGTCGTGGATTAAACGGAGCATTTCCCCAATATTACGCCACTATACTATTCTCTGTTGGTATGTTATTTTGCACATATTACATACGAGGATATATATAACGAACATATTATGTCACACATATGTATACTTAACAGACGCCAACTACAACGTTAGTTGTACGAGTGGGCCGGCTCGGTGCAATACCACGACCACAGAGAAAACAGGCGTCAAGTGGAAGCAATTCCACGTTTCGTCTTATCGCTCGTTTGCCACCTTATGATATAATAAAATAGTGAAAGTAAATATTACATATCTACCTACTAAGAGCGGATTCACTAGCTATAGGATGACATCAGGACATCACCATCAGCTTTTATATCTGCCCTTCTCTGCCTCTCCATCTATTAGGCCTTTCACAATGTAAGTAAATGTAAATCTCATTTGAATATTCATATAATCATGTAAAAGAAATATTAATAAAATTTATAACACCTTATCTAACTCAAAGGGGTAGATTAATTACGACAGTATTTTCTTCAAGTTATTCTGTATAAGATAGTAGCTTAAGGCAAAGGTGAAATAAATTGAGTGGTTGTTGTAAACCGCAGGTTTGCTTCACTATGCAACTTTTCTAATTAGCTCGTTGTTTGCTGCGCTGTAGAAATACTGTTGCCTTTAAATGAGAAATAAATTAAACTAAATATTTGCCACACATAAATTTATACAGACTTTCCAAATGGATTTGAAATGAAACATTTGATTACATTACATTTTCTTACAGTTACAAATTTTCGTGGCTCGCATCTTATTTTTAGCCGACTTCAAAAAGAAGGAGGTTATCAATTCGACTGTATTTTTTTTTTTTTTTATGTGTGTTACCGCGAAACTCCGCCCCTGGTGGTCCGATTTTGATGAAAAATATTTTAATCGAAAGGAAGTGCTTGCAGGTGGGTCCCATTTTTTTGTTTTTTTTTTTAAATAACTAGAAGACTAGTAGATTTTGAATATAGCTTCAAAATTTGTTGCGAAAATTAGGGACATTTTTGCTTTCAGCGCTTACATAGGCTAAACTATAGGACCTACATAAAAATGATGTATGGCGAATTGTAGCTCTTTAAATGTGCTAAATAAAAGTCAGCGATAGCATATATCTATCTTTTATAGTTTTCTCACAATAACCATTTTTTTCTTCAGAAACATCAATTAAATTCATGCCCTATTTCCGACGCTATTATTCGAGTTCAGTATTAACCCTTATGTAAATAAACATGTTCATTATCAAGAGAATTTAATGTAGATTATATTTGCAATTAAAACTATATCATTCTGTCTAATAGTTTAGGAGATATCGTAAGAATAAAATTACGCGAAAACGAAAAATGCTACACGAAAAGCACAATTTTGCTTTCTGGGCTTACGTAGGTCAAACTATATGACTTACATAAAAATGATGTATGGAGTAATTATAGATTCTTAAATTTGCTAAATAACAGTCTTGGGTGGCATATATCTATCATCTATGGATGTCTCACAAAAACCATGTTATTGTGAACAAACTTCGATTAAAATGCACACGAAAAACAGCGTCGTAAGCTTACGGCGCTATTATATTACATTCGATATGAATCCTTATCCAAATAAATATGTTTGATGGCTAGAGTATTAAATGCAGATTACATTAGCCTTTAAACTATGTAATTCTGATCAATAGTTTGGGAGATATTAAATAATTAAAAACTACGCGCATTCGAAAAATGCTAGTGCGGCGCGCGGCTGGACAAAATTAAAGGCACGCTACGATGTATTAGTTCGTTAATTTTCAATTTGTATACCGATTTTGATAATTATTTCATTGTTTAAAGGATAAGTGGTTATCTGCTGCATTCTAAATTAGTTTTTGAATTGAAGTACACACATATCAAATAGGAAAGTCCTTTTCTTTATTTGTCTTATTTATGTCTTTATATGTATTAAGGAAATTTGTAATTGAACTTCAAATTCACTAAAAATTGTGAAATAAAACCAAATTTTAAGAAAAAAAAATAGCCGACTTAAAAAAAAAAAACAATCTCAAACAAAATGCACTCAAAAGTAACTTAAAAAAAACAATTTCAAACAAAATGCACTCAAAAGTAACCTAAAAAACCCAATTTCAAACAAAATGCACTCAAAAGTAACATAAAAAAACAGTTTTAAACAAAATGCATTCAAAAGTACCATAAAAAACAATCTCAAACAAAATGCACTAAAAAGAAACAAAATAATGACATGAAGACTTCTTTCTTTCTTTCTTCTCTCTTTCAAAAACCCTCTAAACTCTAAAGAAAGTTCTCTTCTTTCTTGTAACATGTCTATATTGTATAATTATTGTTATTTTGGAGTCGGTTTCGGCCTAAGTAGGGACATAAACGTAAGTATGTCTCATACATCTCAAATATAAAATGTATAATATTATATTTACTTCGGCCGACACCGACTACGAAATAACAATAATTATACAATATAGACATGTTACAAGAAAGAAGAGAACTTTCTTTAGAGTTTAGAGGGTTTTTGAAAGAGAGAAGAAAGAAAGAAAGAAGTCTTCATGTCATTATTTTGTTTCTTTTTAGTGCATTTTGTTTGAGATTGTTTTTTATGGTACTTTTGAATGCATTTTGTTTAAAACTGTTTTTTTATGTTACTTTTGAGTGCATTTTGTTTGAAATTGGGTTTTTTAGGTTACTTTTGAGTGCATTTTGTTTGAAATTGTTTTTTTTCAATTTAGGCCAACATTGATCAGATTTTGATTGATTGATGTATTTTACAGATGTGAATTGCGTGAAAAACTTATATTTGTTTTCACTGTGTTACATACATTTTTTTATATGCAAATATTATATATTTAAAGTATTTAACTGTTACTAGAATTTCTTAACGTCTACCTATTGTCGTATCTGTACAAATTCAATCATCTAAATATAATAAATAACCCAATTTAGTCAGGCAGTACGAACACTGAAGCCATTAAAACTTTAATTCGTTTTAGCTTCACTATCACAGTCTTGGAAAGTGTCTCCATTAAACCTGTTAAAATTTATATTATCTTTTACATTTCCAAGTAATGTCTAAGAAAAGCGAAAATGAAGTACAAAATATAATAATAACTAGCTTTTGCCCGCGACTCCGTCTACGCGGAATTAAAAAAAACAATTAGTAGTCTATTTGTTCATCCAAACTATGTTCTATACCTATGCTAAATTTCATCGAGATCTGTTCAGCCGTTTTGGAGATACCTTCTAACAAACATCCATCCATCTAAACATTCGCATTTATAATATTAGTAAGATTAGTCCAGTTTACCGAAATAAAAGAAGTTTTAATTTTTAAGGTATGCGTGTTTTTAAATACTACATGTTTTACTTTTAAATTAGAAAACCATCTGGTATTAAGCACTAAAGCAAACAGATTTATAATTTGAAATGTAATGGCTATTGATTCGTGTAATAAGCGCTTTGAGGAATGATGAGTATTGAACCGTATTCTGCACACGCTTGCTATAACTCTCGTACTATGTATTAATGAGTATTAATAGCTTTATTTGAGTATTAATATTCACTAATATTATAAATTCACTTCTCATTTATCCTACTGCAAACTGTCACCATAAGAGTTACGGTTCACCGCGTATCAGTTGCTATGAGAACTTTCCTACCTTATTGCATTATTTGCTTTATTAATATGGGTAGGAAATAAATATCTTTGACTGTACATTAGGTGGAGCCGAGAGCAGCAATGTTCTTCACTTTTATTTCTAAAATAACAGACAAAACAATTTGAAGTAACTTTTAGAATAGTATTTTAGGTAAAAGAATTCAATGGTTTATTAATTTAATACACTTGTAGTTCGCAGCTACTGTTCACAAATTTCATTAAAAATTACTCACTTGATCCAATGTTGGAGCGCTCGTGTTGCCGAGGTCTTGAATAAACTGTAACAATCGTAACCTATAGAGCTCCTACGACTTGAATATAAGATCAACTTCCTACGTTTCATGCTTTGTGTTCAATTATGAGGTAAAATTTTGCACAGTACACATAAGACTTTCTTGAATTGATTAAATAAAATTACAGTTTATATCTTTGTTTTTTAATTTCCTGTTAAACATACTTTAAGAGATAATTATTTACCTTAAAAATTGTATAGATAGATTTATATCGTTATAAAAAATCCACCGAGTAGTTTGCAAAGTAGCAAATTATAATTATTAATTAGCTAAAACATGATAATGTTTGTTGAATAGACTGCCGTTAAATTAATAAAAGATATTAACGTCATTGCTGTTGTTCAAGTTACAAAATCAGGCACGGCTAATAATTTTTAAAAATACACGTAAAAATAATCTTTAGTTTCTTTTAATTAGTTTACTATGGATCGGATTTATTGTCAACAAAAATATGATTCATTTAAATTCCCTCGTTAAAAATCATCGTATTTTATTTGGCAGTTGTCGTCCATTTTATTTTATTTTCACAAAAGCAGTAATCAAATTAAACAAGTCCGGGCGTCGTTACGGAGCATAGTTCGTAAAGCTTCAAATAATATTTTTATGTCGATTTTTCTCATTAGTTGGTGTTGGCGCTATTCAATGCTGTTTATTTTTTTGTAAACAGCATAATTAAAACAAAAATAATAAACGTAATTTTGATGCCTTAAGAGTTCCGTAAATGTACATTGAGAAAGAAATTAAATTAATAATTTCAATATTCTTCACATTCGTACATACTACCATCTTAAAATGGAAACGCATTAAATACTTACTTAATTATAAAAAAAAGCATCCTGTATCATAAATAAAAGTGAACCTCAATTTTGAAAACATTCTTTCACATCTGAAGCTTATGAATATGCATAAATTCACGACATATTAAAATGTATGAAGTTTGCTCGAACACCGAAACTCAGAGATCTAATGTTTGTGTTGGGTTCTGCCGAATTTCCTCTTAACTATGCTGTTAATTCAAGTACTACACTTTCTTTGTCCTCTTATTTTGTCTGCGAATGTTAATTATTCTAACGACTCCGATTTTTTGCATTTGTTGCATGCATGTACAATCATTCACTAGAAAGTCAAATAAATTCAGAATTACTTTTCTATTGATTAAATTGAAGAATACTTTTTCAAGAAAGCTCTCTTTATTTTTTTTTTTGAGAGCGTCGGTGGCTGTTGGGTTAAGCACTTGACTTGCAATCTGCAGGTCCTGGGTTCGAATCCTGCCGTGTACCAATGTGTATTTCGGTTTTCGATTTACATATGTACATTTAACCGAGATATGTACATTTCTTACGAGGAAGGAAAACATAGTAATGCAACCCGCACATATCTGAGAAGAAATTCAATGATATGTGTGAAGTAAATGAACCCGCACTTTGCCAACTTAGGGCCTACCCTAAGCCTACTCCGAGCCTCTCGGTGAGGACGTATAGTGAGCTGATGATGAATTTTTTAAAGAATAATTACGATTAAAACAATCCTCAGAAAATACTTTTTCCATTGCAGTACTGAAATAATAAGATAAGATGGCATGTCGTTGTTACAAAAATGTTAAAAAGAGAAATGGAAATGAGTTTAAGTTCAATTTCTATTCATGTCTGCGACATTTGTTATTTTTATATTAATGAGAAAATGTTTTTAATGATAGTGGATAATATTTCGCGTATTTTTATTACCATTTGTCTTTTAAGTTTGGATCTATGTATGCACGTGTATACGAGTATATGCCTTTACGCAAGTGTGAGTATAAACCGACTTTCCCAATTGTAATCTAAACAATATTATATATAGCACCTCAAACTAAATTATGAATAGTATCGTTAATTTAAGTGTATAAAAAATACTACCCAGTTTAGTCAAGATTGAGATTGTCAATCTTATTGTTTTGACTTGATAAATAAATTAAAATGAAACCCAAACTGGGATGTTTAGTCAAACTCGTGGCGACCGTTGGATCTCCGATCGTTTGAACATTCGAATAACATTCATGCATATTAATAGGTCGTCCTATCTACATAATCAAATGCGACGCTTTCAATTGGAATGCTTCAAATACTTATCAAAATTTCAAACTAAACTCCATGAAGTGGATAAAGAATTATTTAACAATTAAATTAAGATTGATAATTGAGTTATCTATCACTGACGGGAAATCACATAAGCTACAAACTTTTTGAATGCCCTTGATTCTTTTTCGACTGCCTTAAAGCTCTTACAATATCGCTGTGGTAACATTATATGTTTTTAACACATCTATTGTGTTATAAAAATTATTTTATGTAGAAGCTATAAATAGCAGGAACAGCTCGTCTCGTATAAATTCACGACAACTTTATGTCACGTTGTGATGTTGACAGAAATGCAGTTGCCTCGCGTTACTCAAATACTCTTGTTGGATAACATTCCAGAGTCACCGCAAGACATCACATACCACAGTAAGATGCGCCATATTGCTGCGCTTGGAAGTCGTGCAATCTTAGTTATTGAAAGGAATAAAAGTAAAAATATAGAAATAGAACACGTTTGAGTTTGTTTCTTCAATTTTTTTCTTATACAAGATCTGAAGTATAACTGCTTATGTTAAAAATAGCTAAACTAAACGTTATTCTAATTGTTTGAATATTTATTAAATTACCACAAAAAATTAAAGGATTCCATTTTTTTAGATATTAAAATAATTCTAAGCCGAGTCACAGTTTAGAAATAAATAAAAAATATGAACAATACAAAACATGGGATTAATATGACATATTGTGGAACAATTTTAGTGCAAAACTAAATTTGAGTTTCATTATGTTTTTGAATTTTTATTTGCAAAACTCTTAGGTTTACTAAAAAATAAATTTAACGCGTTTATAGACTTTATAGAAAACATTTATAAAGTATGAACAAAGCACCGAGAACCTTGGTGTTAATTGCCACTCGTTTACAAAGATGTTGCTTTAGGGGGGGTAAGATGTTCTAAAAAATATTTTACTAGGTGTTTAGACTTAGCTGTTTGCACTACCCCCATTTAGACTATACGCGTCAAATTGGAAAAAAGCATGAAACACGTTAGTAATTATTTGCCCTGAAAAGTGCTAATGTCAATTTATATAAAATAACTAGCTGTCGCCCGCGACTCCGTCCGAAAAAAAAATGAAAAATAGATGTTGGCCGATTCTCAGACCTACTGAATATGCTCACAAAATTTCATGAGAATCGGTCAAGCCGTTTCGGAGGAGTTTAACACTACAAACACCGCGACACCAGAATTTTATGTATTAGATTGTTTAAATAATTTAGGGGGAAATGTAAGTTTTTTTTTCATTATTTATGAGAGTCTCTATTCGTAGTAAAAGGAATTTCAAGTCGTTTGAGAATGATATCGACGTCCCGTAAATTTTGAATCCTTCCGAAACTTTCGACTATCGCAACTCTTACAATATTGAGTTACTATACATGATAAAAGTAGTAACTCAATATTGTTACTTCAAACAGATCGCACTGATTACACAAAAGTCCAAACTTTCCGGAAATATCTATTCACTGAGTGAATCAACTTCGCTCGACGGTTTATCAAATGTTTTTTTTCTGCTACAATTTTATTCACACATTCCAAATGTTACCTACGCCTGCCTCAGTAATAGATAAAAATGTTAATAAATGTTTTCAAGTGCTTTTCTTTTCAATCTGAACTCGATTTTTTCTTTACCAAATTTTAGTCAAATTAGAAAAATATAATACAGAATTCTTAAACATATCAGAGGTAGTGTTTAAAAAGAAAGAAAAAAATTAATGTAATAACGATGGATGAAGGTTCAAAGAATTATTTCATAATAAAAGTGTTGTTAGGCAAAAATTATGCCCCGGGTGAGGATCGAACTCACGACCTTAAGATTATGAGACTTACGCGCTGCCTACTGCGCCACCGAGGCTATACATTACCAAACATTTTTCCTGAACACGTGTTCATATAATTTACTAGCTATCGCCTACGTCTCCGCCAGCGCGGAATTAAAAAAAACTTAGTAGCCTATGTGTTCTTCCAAACTATGTTTTACATCTATGCCAAACATTTCAGCGTGATCCATGCAGCCGTTCTGGAGATACCTTCTAACAAACATCCATCCATCCATTCATACATCCCAACATTCGCATTATAATATTAGTAAGTTTAACATATGATAAAATTGTTTTACAATTCAATTTCAATCGCTTGTTTCGAATGGAGCGACCCTTTTAGTATTGGCATATGTCAAGTGAAAATCGTTTTACATAACCCGAAAAACTGCTACGTATTCTTCTAGTACAATTTCAAAGGTGATAATTGTATCTATGAATACGTTTAGTGCCTTTAGTATACAATTGAGTGTTCAATATTTGATAAATTAATTTATGAAAATGATTAAATGCTTATTTTGTTCTTAGAAAATAAACACTATAACTGTCTGTGGTCTTTTTTTCCAAAATAGAAACAATCCAGTTCCAAACAGAGGAACAACATTGGACTCTGTATTTTCGTAGCACGTTCCTCTGGGGCCATCTGGACATGTGAGAGATTTATTTGGTGATCCATCTGGTTTCGTACGGAAGTTACCTACAGGTGCATTTTGTATAGAAAATATTACGAAGATATAGTTTCCTTTTAGATTGGTGTACCATCAGGTAACCGTCACCTTTGTTATCAAATAAGCAGTAATCTAACTAAAAAGTATTTCGACGATTTACAAAAAGAATTTATAAATATCGTGAAATGTTTAATGTTATTCCGTCACTGTAATTTTTAAAAAGATGAATTTATCGTTAGTTAATTATTTTTTCAATAATTCCCATTAAAAAATTATGCAGAAATGCATCTAATAACGATTATTTTTGGCACACTTCTTGTCTGTTATCAGAAAATTGAAAAGGAATATTTCGAATCTAAAACGACTGCGACATTTCTATTGGTTTCAACGTTCAGGCCAAGCTCATACATTTTAATATATCGTCATTTTTCCATATTCATGCGCGTCACATGTGAAAGAATGCTTCCCAAAATTTTGTTTTGTGTGCAAATTTTCTATACCCCATTCTAAGCGTTCCGTTTGTACCTACCTATTGGGAAAATTTATTTAATTAATTATCACATATAACTATTTTGCATTAATTTTTCCTGCATACACACATAGCCTCGGTGGCGCAGTAGGCAGCGCGTAAGTCTCATAATCTTAAGGTCGTGAGTTCGATCCTCACCCGGGGCATTATTTTTGAAAAGAGTTAAAGGGTACATTATTTTTACTAAGAAAACATTTCCTTTAAAAAAAGAGAATAACTAGAAAAGTCCAAACTTATGTATACCTAGGTACATTAAAAATTTAACATAGAAAAAAAAAACAATAGGATCCTTTTTTATACCCTGTCAAAGAGACACAAAAGTAAAATGCATGTTAGTACAATACACACACAAAGCAAACTACAATATCTACATAATAGTAACAAAACAGCAGACAGAGGAGGTACCGTAGTAATATCAGAAGCGACGCCTGTCCGTGCCTCGTCCGCAAACTACAAAGGATGTTTGCAAACTGCCTAATTGGTTCCAAAGCGAAATTAATGCGTCTGTGCCCGCTGCATATGACAGAACTTACAACTGGATAAGCTATCAATTTAATGTTTTAAACACAGTATACCGTTTAATAAAAGGTATACAAGAATTGGCTTAATTTTTAACTGAGTGTTGAATCAAGGCAAGCGTAGAGGCGAATATAATCTATGTAATTCTTTATATAACGTGCTACAAAAAGTATATTTTTTTAGTTATGAAATATTAACAGTCGTAGCGCAGCATTGAAAACCATGACCCTATTCATCCCCGGCACAATTAGGACACGGCAAAATGAATTCAGTCACCGCAGTACTATTTGTATAACTTTGTAACTGTTCTATGCCAACTTTGTATTCAAAAATGTAAACTACGCGGTATCCATATTACTCATATTGAATGGCAAATGCAATAAAAACGTTTAGACATATTTAATTAAGATTATAGAAGTAGCGAAGAACTGATATGGCCTTAGTTAAAGGTTGTTGTTGCTCGGCTTAGCAAGTAAAACTGTAGGGTAGGGCACATATAGCTTATATGTTTGGATTTTCCATTTAGTGACCGGCCTTCATTTCTATGTCAATCGCATGTCCTAGTTCTATGGCGCGTTCGCGGCTCGAGATCGCGCGTGGATAATATTTTAGTGGAAATATGGTCTAAGCTGAGTAAGTATAATAATGCAAACTGTAACAAAAGTAAACATGAGCGAGGCGTAAAGCTACATCCATGTTCTCGCGCTGTCGTTCTATGTGAATTAATAAGAAGGTACTCCATGAATATTCTAACTAGATTCATATTCATATATGCATTTCCGTTATCTATTTTATATTGTTAATCAAAGACACAATAATTTAGTATATATACAGAAATTAATGCCTACTGTAAAAAATGCATCATTGACATATGTGAATGTGAATGATGTTCACATAAAATTAGCTGTTGCCCGCGACTTCGTACGCGCGGAGTTAAAAAAAACTTAATAAGTAGCCTATGTGTTCTTCTAGACTATGTTCTACACACTGAAACAGATGTCAAATTTTATCAAGATACCTTGAGCAGCTCCAGATATAACCTTTAAACAAACATCCATCCATCCATCTTAACAATCGCATTTATAATATTATGTAGTAAAAATAAAACATATTGTCTTTCCTTTCGTGAGTTTGTGTTTTGTACAGGGATTTAGGCTCAGAAACCAACGATAAAATGTGGTCCTTGGTAAAAAAAGTAAATGACTATTATATTACCTAAACAATAGAACTGTTTGCATCGCATCGATCGTAATGTGCGAATGCGTAGCTTGTTTGCTAATAAGCTTATTGGTCTCAAAGTGAAATTGATATGCTTGCGCACATATCCATAAAGGCTCCTGCACACAAGACGTAGGCATCGCTAGTCATGATTAATATATGCAATACATTGGATACTTAGGACTAATAGGCGCAAATGTTTAGCGTGATACGTAATCTTAACTTAATTTGATAATGCAATTTTTTTTTAAATGTGGTTACTGTGACTAGTAGTATTTCTATCGTAAATAATTTTCTAAATGAACATATATTTCTACACTTGATTGGTGAAATGCGCAACGTTTTGAATTTCATTTAATTAATTTAATTGATACAATTATCGTTATTCCTTCGACAATTATAATGATTAAATGAACTATATAGGTATTTTAGGAATGTTGTGCGCCAACCCCACGTGAGTGGAATAGGACCAGGAAGACGATGAAGATAAAGAATTATATACATTACACATTGACAATTTTTTTTATTACAACATTAAAAATAACGGCAATTGAAATCGGAAGTTAACTTGGTGAGGGTGTGGTAAATGATTATCAACTAGCGATGTACAGTAACGAAGACAGGGGCACGAGTATAATCTGTCCCTAGGGCGACACTTGTTAAATCACCGTCAAAGAAAACATCTACTAAGCAATTTTTATTTGTGCAAGCTACACAGTCGTTAAATTCAATACTTTAACAAACGATTTCCTAAAGGCGGGACTCGGTTACGTGTTCCCTAATATTTGTACATATAGATTTGATTTGTACAGTACTATATGCCTAGTTTTGATAACTTCAGTTTCAAAAGAAGAAGAAGAATATAAAGAAGAAGAAATGATGATGAAGAAGCAGTAGATGCAGAAGTTTAATTCTAGTTTAATTCTAGAATTAGAACTAGAAAAAGTAGAACTAAAAGTCAAAGCAGAACTAGAAATAGAAGTTGAAGCAGAACTAGAAGTGAAAAGTAGAAAAAAAAAACTAGAGCTAGATATAGAAGTAACAGTAGCAGTAGAACTAGAACTAGATGTAGAAGTGGAACTAAAAGTAGAAGTAGAACTAAAAGAAGAACTAGGAGTAGAAGTATAGTTTTTAGAGTCTAGTTTGTATCAGAATTATTCAAATAAAATAAATTGGTAAACCTGATGACCACAAAACCTAATTCTAATTAAAAACATTAAATTCACAAATATGATACAACTTTACACAGTACAAGACTAACTAGAATCGTAAATCCAAACTTTTAACAAATTGGGTTAGTTCGTAGAATTAACTTCTTGGGCGTTACGAGTATGTAGATATGTGCTAGAGACTTTGTTAATGTGGCGGTGGCTATTTTAAAATATAATGCGTTTAATAATTATACATTAATTCCTAGTACATATGTCTAAGCAGAACAAATAAGGGGTTAAAATCTAGGAATTAAGGTCACGTATAGGAAAAAGAAAACTTAATATTGTTTTATAATTTCGTTTCTATTAGAACATCTGTATGCTAGTTGGTAAGCTTTATCTGTAATTTATGTAAAAGGTGAGACTTGTATGTTTATAGTATACATATTATTAGGTAGGGATGACGGTGTGTCACGCTATATTGAGACCGCTGCGTTTGTTCGCCAACCACAAAGTACAAAGGCTGTTTGCGGCCGCTCTAATTGGTTGAAGAGTAATATTAATCTATTTACAGTCTGTCCTAAACGTGAAATAGTCAGATTTAATAATGGTACAAAGTATTTTTATACTTGTGACTTTAAAATGTGGAAAATGAACTTGAAAATAAAATTTTCAATAAAAGATACTTTCGGTATTTAACTTTAAAACTGTTCAATCACATTCTTTTTTTTTGTACTAGCTTCGTAGTGCAAAAAAAATCTGTGACTATTTTGTTTTGGAATCTTTTGCTTGTAGAAAGTACAGTATGTTACAAAAAAGGAAAAACATCTGCCCCGGGTGAGACACGAAATCATAATCTTACGATTATGAGACTTACGCGGAGCCTGCTTCGTTGCCGAGGCTACATTAATTTGTAATATTGGAACTATCCTCGATAAATCGATTTACTCATTTTTTATCAAATGTTAAAATTGATATAACCGCTTATAATAGTTATTCTTGTCTTCTTCTTCTCAGCCACGTAATACGTATTCTTGTCTATGGAGTTTCATTTACTTAATAAATTATATTATTAACCTTACCAAAGGAAACTAACTGAAACAAATAGAAGGAAAAGTCCTTCTTAAAATCAAACACAAGTTAGGTAAGATGTTTTTATGGAAACCCAATTTGTGAAATCATCGCCATAGCTTTGGTATTTTATTATCTTGTTATCTTTTATAGCTGAGGCGTAACTTACTGCTTATTGAGAACAAACAAAATCCTTTTATGTCGAATATTAACAAGTGACTATCGTAGGTCTTTACTAAGAAATTTTATATGACTGTCCAGATGGTTCACATACTAGAGATAACTAATCTTCAAATAGAAAATTAGTTATTGAAAATAACGTTAAGTCTCACGTGTCTTTTGTGAGAGATTTGAGTTAATTTTAAATAGTTTTATGTAGGAAATTAGCTACAGAATGCTATTAACATTGTGTTTCTACTTAAATTGTTACGAGTTCTTAATTGGAAATTGTTTAACAGGTACACTGCGAGGTAATTTATTTTGTAGATGTAATACGAAGCCAGTTCGCAAAATGAAGGGGAAGCGGGCGCTTGAGTTTTGATGCTTGAAGATTATTTCATTTTTACACTTAATCACTTTATACTTTAGAGTTTTACATATCGTAATAATATTCCAATACTATTTTATATAATAACTGAGTTATATTACTTAGTTTAATGTCGACAATATGTGAAAATTCCATATATAAAACAAATCAAAGACGATTAAAACTATATCAATTTTAAAAATTAGTCAAACTATTTTGGCGCCAATAGGACATCATAATAATTTTAATAATACCAAATTTATTTTACTACTCGGGAGAATCAGACGAGTGGATTTACGCTCAAAAATTAAGTTCTTCTTTATTTATAGTGGACAATATAATTTTTAATACTTTAATCAAAGAACAAACAAGTTGTTTCTTGTTCAGTTTCTCGTTAAGTTTGAGTTTCACAAACTCATGTGTACAGCTGGGAGTTTATGTACTGCGCAAGTTGCGCTCAAACCAAGTTACCTCACAGAGTGTGAACATATGTATACCTAACTTAATACATCTACTGTATACCATCTAATATATTATATGATATATGTTTGTTTTGTCTTTTTAAAATATCTTTCTAGAAACATGAAGGTTTAAGTTGGCATAACTTGTTGGTCTGAACTGTCCAATGGAAATTACTTTTGCCGAGTTTCTTTTCTGAAAGGCCTAACTGAAATCAAAGCGAATTTTATGAAGTCCGATTAGTGAGTTATTACCTCTATTGTTGCAGATGGTAATTGAAAAACGTTGCGAAAATTCGTAGAAATGTTAAAAGTTGAAATGTGGTAAGGTTTAAAACTTACGAGGACAGTAAGGTTTAGAAAACCTATGTAATCTTAGAGCAGCGTCAATAAACTCTATATTTACAACAAAAAAATGAATGCTACGAGTTTTTCTTTAAGTTAAGATGTATCAATAGTTACATAAAGAATGGTTCATCAAACTCGAGACCTGATAAATCGGGGAATCAGTATAAACGTGACAAGAATTTTATCAACAAACGCTTTATGCAATCACTCTGATTTTTTTGGAATATGATTCATACGTGATGTATAAGCCGAATGGACCAGGAAAAATGTATAAAAACATGGAAAATAAAACCCAAAAAATTTATACAATACATATAAAACATTTTTGCCTGTTTTATAAATCTTTTTCTTTTACATCAACTTCTTAATAATCTTATTTTTTCTAAAACATCGATTCACTAATTTTTTCAGAAAACATAATCATAAGTAGAATTACTATTTTGTAACTTAACAATTGTACTTTGTACCTTGCAAACTAAGCCTAGTTAGATTTAAAAAAAAATTGTAGAGTTTATTAAATTGAAGCTTTCCAATTTAGATTTAGTTTTAGTTTATAACGAGGCTTTTAAACTATAAACTATTAGTACTAACTGTTGAAGCAATTCGTGAGGGGCGGGCGGCGCAAACTTTTAATAATCACTCGAGTCCCATCAGCGTTTAGTGCGCGCATAACTTGTTTACTGAACTTAGATGCGCTCGAGGGCTGCAAGATGTTGCATAACATCGTCCTTACAACATCATCTTGACATACATTACATCAGTTATACATTGCATAGTATTAATATAACAATTTTCGTCTTCTAATTTTCAACAAATTTGGTACCTACATAATGTATGTATCAGGACAAATTTGCTGAGAACTATTGTTGTTATTTTTATCTACAATAATTTTTGTTGTAAATAAATTATTTCGAAAAAAATCTCTTTTTACATTTAAATAATATATCATCAATATCATTAATATTTTACTATTTTGCAAAATGATAGACAGTAAACTAAATAAGACCGTAATCACAAATCTATGGTAAATAAAAAAGGTTCATTTCGCCTTTGCCACGAAACACAATCGCTTCGAAATTGCATTCCGCTTTCTGTTATTAAGAATCGTTCAAAGGCGAACGCAATTGCAATGATAACGAAATAAGAGGGGATCGGAAGGAGCTTTGTACAATCAGTGCCATTTATTCTTCAACGTGTACGCCGCCGGGGGGCACGTCTCTTGTCCACGTTAATTCTAATAACTAAGGTTTTTGTGCAATTTGTTCGAATTTCAAAATTAAATCCAAAAATAAATAAAGTAACTAAATACGTTTACGCTGACACATTCACTGGTAGAACAGATAAAGAAATTATAATCGTTCGATTGTTATACGTAACTTGAATTAAGATTGTAATACAATTAAATGTCAATAAAGGCGACTATATACATGCATTGCATGTTTAAGTTTTATCTATTGTATACACTGATATTTATAAATGTAGGGATAGGTCAGTGCTTGGGAATGACAGCTTTTGTTTCATTCCTACTTAGACGTGTTTGAAGTTCTTGAAAGTAAAATCTGTCTATTGGTTACGCTACTAACTTCAACCGTCAGCGTCAAAACTTCGAAAATCAAATAGGCACGAAATACCACAGTTTATAGCCTGTCCATGTATAGAGGTCAGTGACTGTAAATTTATTTGAACTTATAGTCTACAAAGATTTACTAATTGCATGACTTATTTTAAAAGTTATATTAAGGCCTAAATATGACGTAAAGCCATTTCTTCAAGTTAAGTCCCCGTAGTATCAAGAAGTTTGCGAACCCCTGACAACTGTCAGTTCGTATTATTCACCCTACGTCGAACTGTAGTCCCACTTGATGTCGGGTGAATACTGCGTATTATACCTATATAACTACGAGATCTTTTTAAATGAAATAAACAAAATGCATTAAACTCCTATGACACCAGAATAAAACATCTATGAATACAAAATTACACTTAAAATCATAAAAACCAAACTGCGAAAATCCTTAATATTAGAAAATAAAAACTTGAGAGGTGTGAAGGGACACCCGGATGGAACGAAGTTCCTTTCAATTAATTAGTGAAGGAACCAATGTTTATTCTATGAATAAAAAACTTAAGTCTTCACAAGAAGTACATTTTATTTCTATGAATTTTCGTTATATATTGTCACGTCGTTGCCATGGTGAAGTAGCGCTCATTCGTCGTTAACATACTTACTATAGCAAAAAGTGTCGTGACAACTTTTCGTAAGAATTTTTTCCGTCTAGCCCCCTTTCACAACGCGCGATAAGGAACTTCGTTCCAATAATGATAGAAAACACTAAAAAAGTAATCCAACCTAACTTTAATTAAAAAAACAAGGAACAAATACAACTAGTTGAGGCTCTAATAGATAAGATCTGAGTTTTAAAACAAACATTTTAATTTCTTAATTTAAACAAGATATATTGTCGGGTAATAACCTCAATTTACTGTCTAATTTACTAGTACTCCAAGAACCTGTAGTGTAGATAAATCCAATTACAAACTAATTTACTATCCTTCGTTGGTAAAGTATAATATTTTACAATATTGAGTGTTGATATAAGATAGGCTTTTGCTTTAAATGGAATCCTGCATCCGCGGGCTTATTAATTGTTCAACACCGACTATTACTGTCTCATAAATCTCCGTCGACTTAACGTCGGCACTGTGAAATATTAACCGCACGCCGCTTTTGACGCCTCCTAGTGCTAGAACAACTAAATAATATAACACTCTTGTTTTAAGAGCAATAAAATTTATTGCATTGTACTTTGCATTGAATTGAATATTCAATGGTTGAAAATATACGAGAAACGAAAGAAAGACAATCGTTGAAAACCCAGTCGGTTGAAATTTATTAAACCGAAGTTTATGCAAAAAGCATAGTTCCCTTGTATTTAAAAAAAAAAAGATTTAATATAACCTAGCATTTTTTATGTTATAGTAATTATTTAATATAAAATATATTTTTTTTTCATGGGAAAAACATTAACGACGAACGACGACATTTAAGGGTCGCTAGTCGCTAACTTTATATGACGGTAGCTTCCAAAGAGGAAATACAGGGAGAAAACATTAATTATATCAAATAGATGATTATTTTAGCTTTATTTTTAGAGGTTAACTTTATAATCATTGTTTTATTATCTTGAATAGTTAATGTCATAATCTACATTTCCGAATGTAGAGTTATTATGATACTAGCTGTTGCCCGCGAAACTGTCTGCGCAGAATTATAAAAAACTAGTAGTTTATGTGTTGTTACAGAATATGCACTACCTCTATACTAAATATCATCGAGATCCATGCAGCCGTTCTTGAGATACCTTCAAACAAACATCCATCCATCTAAACATTCGCAATTATAATATTAGTAATATAAAATTTACAATGTTCATATTTTTTTACGAAAACACACATATAACAAAACACAATAGAATAGATGTAAGAAGCAAAGAAGTAAGATAAATAATTTTTTAGCTCATAAAAATATTTATAGAACACGCGATAAATAAAAAAAAGAAAATTCATTTTTAGATCAGTTTAAATTTTTTTAACAGAGAACAGTTAATTGTATTAACTCTATTCAGGTGTAGTTGCATTATTAAAAATTCTCTTTTTAGCATATTGCGGTAATAACATACAAAGTGATACGCGAAATAATTAAAGCAGAACAATCCAACAAATGAGAGTACAAAGCTGTGTGCATTACGAGTACACGTGTTCTAAAATTGTAGCTATTAAAATAGATACACTGCATTACATAACACTCAGAGCCAAAGCCCAGCTAGACCCACACATTGACACAAAAAATATATAAATAACAATTTCAAATCTTATGTAAACAAGTCGTTTGTACGTTGTAAAGTTAATATACCCAACCATTTCTAGATAAATTTACGTAACTTTGTTAAATTAGGTGTAAAAGATAGAATATTTATATGCAAATTAGTACACGTGCAAAGTCTGGACGGATCACTAGTTATTTTATAAGTAAAACAAGTTTTAATAGAGATCTAAGTGAGGTCAATGTCTTAAATCTATTTTATCAAAGGAATAAAGTTAACAATGAACTTAGGATAGGGGAGAACTTCTATCTTATAAGTTTGAGGTGAGTTATTCACCCCAATGTCAATAGCGGTCGGTACGATGACGGCGCATTCCCTACGTAGAGAAAGTGAAAATACATACATCAGAGTATGCTTATGTTTCGAATGGAAATATTTTAAGAACCATTCTCTATGGTTTAATGCAATTATGGACAGTTTTCGTTTTTCTTTTCTTTAAACTGCACATTGAAACTGATAAAGTTAAGACGCATTTTAGTTAATTTTATATAGTTTGATATTGTAGGGTAGATATATAACAATATTTTGGCAATCGATGTACTAAATTGAAATCACCGTTTAAATATATAATGATATGAAAAGAGCTAAATTCTCGTAATTATAGGCACCAAATTTTGGCACTTTAATTAAAACAAAAATAGCTTACGCAATAGCTAAGAGTTCGAATCGTTGAACAATTAATTTTCAGTATTAAATAATTCATCGATAAAGAATGGCATTGGAATTTATTAATAAG
Source organism: Papilio machaon (assembly GCF_912999745.1). Lineage (NCBI taxonomy): Eukaryota > Metazoa > Arthropoda > Insecta > Lepidoptera > Papilionidae > Papilio > Papilio machaon. Next base: position 3,828,150 of record NC_059999.1, on the reverse strand, counting down.
ATTCCAGGCATTCACGGTATTACAAGATAAAATTGATCAACTGCTCCACTTACCTCACGCTGGCGTCACTGAAAAAAAATAGGGGAAAATTTAATAAAAAATACCTACATATGTTAACGTGGAATGCATGAGAGATAAATAACATATTATGTACCTATTACTTCGTCGATACGAAAGGTTTTTAGGAAACAAAAGAATTTCGACTTTATATTTCACGGTATTCCAATTGATTGACTTATTGGAAGAGGTAGTGCGTATAATTATGTTTGTTTTTGTTAATTAATATTGGAAATTCAGTGTTATTTAACAAAACTGGCAATTTATTAATTTATCTTATAAGTTTTATCCTTTTCCGTATAGATGTGTGTTACTGAGCAAAAGTAGAATACGAAATGAATGCGACAATAGAAATAAAAGAATAATAAAGAATAAGCCGAGACTTGAATGAAAATAACAATGCAAATGAATTAACAATGGACTAGGTCCTGTTGGCACTTAGGGTAACTGAAAAAACAAAACGCTTCATAGAGGTTTTTCAAAAAGCTTTTCCTCTTTTTGCCCGATTGACAGGAGGGTAGTTTTTCTGGGTATAATTATTACAAACCTTATCCAACGCCGAAGAAATGTTTAATGCTGCTTGTGATTGTTGTTAATTCGGAATTAAATTCACTACACTTCAAATTGGGTTAACTTCGCACACATTTAATATTTTGTCATTTTTACACACGAAATATGAAATCATACATAACATTATTTACATTATTAAATATCACATTTGATTTTTAAGTACATAACGCACTAGGTATATAATGCACGACTCACGATTTGATATATTCACATAAATAAAATAGAAAAAACTAGCTTTTACCCGCGACTCCGTCCGCGCGGAATAAAAAATAGAAAACGGGGTAAAAGTTATCCTATGTCCGTTTCCTGATTCTAAGCTACCTGCCCATCAATTTTCAGTCAAATCGATTCAGCCGTTCTTGAGTTATAAATAGTGTAACTAACACGACTTTCTTTTATATATATAGATTACATTACGCAGGTTGCCAATATTGTCAAAGAGTTACGCTTGCATTAAATTACTATTATGACTAACTCTAGAAGAACCAGAAGAACCTAATTGTGCTGCCATCTATTGACAGCCATAGAGTATGTTCATAATACGTGTTAGGTTATGTTGATTTTTATTTACTCTGTAAACATGTATTGTTGTTACACTTCGTTTTGGATATTATATTTAGTATTTTATACTTTTATTATTTCTAAAGCTTAGCAAAGCTAGGCTAAGCACTTATTATCAATTAAATCGATATTTAAAAGCATAACCTGAGTTTTTTCAACATTAATGTATTTTTATTGTATTGTTAAATAAATTTGAAAAAAGAAGAAAGTAAAAAATTAACATCTTTTTTCTTATAATTTGTTTAAATGTTTTTATACGAAAAAAATGTTTTTAAAAATAAGAACATTTTTTTCCTATACGGATTCCTAAATATTATTAGTCTGTGTAAACAAGGAAACAAAACAAGAGAAAAATGATACTGGTAAGAAAATTTTGGGGAGAGGTGTTGAAATTACCCACACGGGAATTCTTAGTCGGGTAGTCGGTTGTTTTGTTTCGGTTTTATTGCGCAGTCACATTTATGTGAATATCTTTTATATTATGTACGTGTATATACTTAATTGTTTTATTATACAATTTGTGTCGTGGCTTTAGTGGTTTAATAATTAAAATCGATTATTTTACAAGTGAACCGCTTATTGGTGTTTTAGTGTATTAGATTTTGTTATAATTAATGTGTACTGAGCTTTCGGATGCCGATCAAGATTACTTCGTGTCGTTAAGAAGATAATATTAAGTTTTTCTTACTTTTATGTTACTTTTATGTCATGTTGTACTTATAACGTGGTTTGAATTGTTTGTGTTAATATGAAATATAGCAAAAGTGTGGTATACAACCCGAAACTGATTATACAGCTAAATTCGAGAGACACTGAAAAACTGGCGATGCACATTTACGACTCAATAAATTTTGTACAGCATGGTGTACAATTTATATTGGAGCGTTGTACTTTTATTACTATCGCTATGGCAGCTGCAAAGTTTATTGATGCAATTGTTGGTTATACATTGAAGCAATTTTATAACTGGACATTGTTAACACTGATACGACGTTATTTAACACGTATTCATGTTTCTGGTTCGTCAATCACGTTCCCGATATATTTACCCAATTAGAGTAACGTGAGAAAGACTTATTTGCTCTACGTAAGCGTATTTTTTAAATAACGGTTAATATCATATGTTATATATATATATATATAAAAGAAAGTCGTGTTAGTTACACCATTTATAACTCTAGAACGGCTGAATCGATTTGACTGAAAATTGGTGGGCAGGTAGCTTAGAACCAGGAAACGGACATAGGATAATTTTTACCCCGTTTTCTATTTTTTTTTATTCCGCGCGGACGGAGTCGCGGGTAAAAGCTAGTATGTTATAAAACATCAGGGATATTGACTTGGTTGATGTGAATTGATATGAATGTTGATGAGCCTTTTCATAGTAAAAAGTCGATAGTGAAAATCATTAGAGAATAGTATAGGATAAAGGGTGTGACTGTTCGGTTATGATTGACATTTAATAAAAGACAATGATAAACCATTTGTTATTTATTTGTTAATCGCTTGCATTGGGGACGAATTTAAATAGAGCGTGAGATAATAAGAGGTGTTTGAATATAAAATAATAAACTTACGTGTTATTTATACGTTTTTTCCAAATTATATAAGCAACGGGTACCTGAATGTTCTACAGTAAGATAATATTAAGATATATTAAAAATTATGGCCCTATTCCTGTAAAGTAGTAAAATGTAAAGGAGAGTTTCCCCTCGGTTTTATTGTTTTATGTAGTGAATATAAAAGTAGGAGCAAGAAATATTAACTTCGGTACGAAAATACCCTAATTGGAACCTAACTTGGATTAAAACCTTCATAATTATTTAAAGCATTTTGATGATGACGTAACAATGGCGAGTTTTTTCTTCAAACATGAGTTCTTAATAATCCCGTAGACCTATATGGCCTCGGTGGCGCAGTAGGCAGCGCGTAAGTCTCATAATCTTAAGGTCGTGAGTTCGATCCTCACCCGGGGCATAATTTTTGTAACATAGCCTCGGTTACGATGTGCAGTTACCATATATCTAAATTCCTTCTCTGATCAACAAAAGTGTCGCCTGGAAATAGATATGTTACTTCGCATAGACACTTGCATCTATTGAACCGCTTCTTTTTGGCATTGATTTTTTTATTAGTTCAATATGCCGCTAAATATTAAACAACATAGGTATTTAAGTCTATAATTGCACGTGCAAGTGGTAAGGGATTTTATGATTATTTTATTATTTTAATTATGTTTTTCCCCTTGGATGCGTATTGATAAAGTGCCGAAGTTCAACTTCAGGTGTCGATCATTAATCTTCCCGCCGCGCGCGCGCCAACAACTTTAAGAATGTTAATTTGAACTTTAGGCTCCGATATTCATCTAAAGTATGAGCAAAGAATTCTTCATTATTTCATAAAATATCGTATCGGAAATTAACGCTGTTTTACTTTCACTGTAAAGTTACTTTTAATATCTTGAAAAATTATTATAGGTATTTCTCTGTCATAGAAGCAATGAAGATTTCCTGTGACTGTACTGCCGATACTCTCATACAGAAACGCATTGTCATCATCACTTACAAAAATACTAAACAGTTTTCTTTCTTGTGGCGGTGTTTCGGCAGTGGGAACCCACGCTAACATTTAGAAACACGTTACATCGAATGTCATATTGTGTGCATTACTTCTATATTACAAAGCTAAAATATACCACAAACCGTAATACTTGGGACATAAAACATAACAGGCTTATAAAGCCGCGACGTAATCACAAAGTTCACGATTCCAGTCCCTAAGGGGGTCGTTTCGACCCCACACCTCTAAATTTATTTGCACTGAGTAATTGTTTGCATTTTTCTCTTTTATATGTTCCTTTTCCAAATAACGTACATTTCTATTTAATCTAGAACTAAATTATGACAAAGATGTCGCCAATAACATGGAGCTGTTAATATGAATGTTGTTTCAAATAAATTGCAATTTAAAGATATTTTTCAGAAATAAAGCGCACGTAACTTACCTTTCGTGATTTACAAATTTAAATGTAAACATAAAGCAAAAAAAATTGAACATTCCATTTGTGGATAAAGCTATTAATTTCGATGACATTTTTCGAAGTTTTTCGAAGAGTCTCGGTAATAAAATGCATTTGCTTGTAATGGGAGGAGGGAAGTAGGTCAACGCTGCACCGGAGTAATTTGTCTCCTTAGGAATTCATGCCAGCGCTGTACAAACATTCTTAGCGCTCCCGCTATATTCACAAGGTGAGCAAATGTACTAAGCCATTTAATATTTTATTATTCATACTGTACATTTATTTTATACACATTAAATTTAGGTACATCTAATACGACTCGAGTGATGGAATAAATAAAATTCTAGAAGGCAGACGTAAAGCTGAGAAAATTTTTCGACTAAAGAAAAAGTAGACTTCTAGTCGTGTCATATAGTTACAGGATACTTACAGGAATTAGATTTTAGTTGGTAAATTTATTTGATATTGCATCTATAAGATTTAGCTAAAGATAAGGTCATTATAGGTCTGCTTATTAGGAGTCCTACAGTGAAAAATCTTGACTTCAATTTCGTTACATACGTAAAAAGTACCAAAATTATAAATCGTTTGTTCAGAAATTCAGAACCATAATGAATGTGTTAAATATTCATAAACTTGAGACATTATAGATTCAAATGCTGAAAGTAATAACAGGCAGTGCACTGAATCGTAGATTATTGCGACTCGGCTCTCTCGTATAGTATTCACCGCAGTTGTGCACGATGTCCGTTCAAATGACAGTGCTTTATTGTCGCTCCAGCCCGCGTCAGATTTCACACTAAATCTAAACCCCTCTGCTGAATAAACGAAGCACAAATTGCATTCAAATTTACACAAGCGTTTTTGTGTTCGAGTATTTTATGTTCAAATGTAGTGTTTGATTTGATATATACATTGCTGCACTTGTTTTATTTGCGACTTTGCAATTTTTATATGACGTGTTTTTGGAATCTGATGGAATCTACCGAAACAAATGACAGTTTACTAAAACAATGCATCAAATATAGAGTAGTAGGTTCACCAAAAAAGTAAATATTCATTTTTACTATATACTTTAACCCATAAATATTAAATATTTTTGGTAAACAGTTTCTTCTACATAAACATAAAAGAACCATAAAACTTTATAGCATACTTTGTCAAGTTACACACATCGATACAATTTGGAAACCAACGCATCTGTTCCTGTCGGCTTATTATGCGCGAAAACAAGACTATGCTTTCAAGTAATTCGGCTAACAGGAGGGGTCTTTTGCCTCCCACTGTACTGTTCACATGAGAGTTTGAATTTGATTGGACCAAAGTTTTTAACATCGAGATTTTGTCCTTTACAATAGTTAATAGATCACTTTGGTTTCCATTTCCTGCTTTGAATTCTTTTATAAAATTTCTACCTAAATATGTTGGAATTTGTTTAATTTGTGCTAAGCAACTACAGCTATATTTGTCGAGACTAAGTTACCTTTAATATCGATGTCGAACTCATTTATGTTAAATGGCGTGTAAGCATTGACTCAGAGTACCAGTTTATCACTTTCGTTCTTTGGAATAGTTATTTTTATCGTTCATTGAATAGTATACCCTATGTTAATTCACGTGTCTACCTCTTTTGATTTATTTGGTAATAAACGCCATGAATCTCTAGACTTCGTGACTAAAGATAATTGCTTTGCGAAGAATCGAATTATTTTCTTCAGTTACTACTTTATGGTACAGTTTATGTTATTTATTAGATTGCCATTTTAATAAGTATAAATTTAATTTTTGTGTTTAAATGTAATGAGTTTAGAGTTCTCTTAAGAAAGAAATTTGCTACAATTATTGAAAATACAGCTTTTCTTTAATCATATTGTTTCGTAAAAAATTTAAAATTTCCGTTGTCGATAAAAAAATATATCATAACTAGCTGTCGCCTGCGACTCTGTCAGAACGGCTTTAAAAATTATTAAATAAGCAGCCTATATGTTCTTTCAGGCTATATATATATTCTACATCTTTGCCAAATTTCATTAAGATCCGTTAAGCCTTTCTGGAGATATCTTCAAACAAACATACATCCAAATATTCACATTTATTGGTTAGAAGTAAGATATCTTGTGTGGCAGTAGCATAGCAGCCTACTGTGAAAAGCTTTGTCGGTTAAGTACGATTCGTTTTATTTCATTATACATTTATAGTGCGACGGAGCTATGTTTTTCCTGCATAAAAAAGGGGTTTATAAAGACTACTTATTTATAGTTATCTCAAGTACTTACCATTTTATCTAAAAAGGTTAAATAAAGTTGATAAAAATCTACATCTTGTCTCTTGTATCAATACATATAGTTTGAGATGTTTATCTGTTCCTGCCAAAGGTTCTTGTTATCTGTGAAGGTAAATAAAACTCTTTGGTAAAAATGTAAATATTTGGAAAACATCCAATGTCACTTTCACTTTCAGTGCTAAGAAATTTTATCAAACAAAATTTAACCCTTACTTCTTTCTTTTTTAACCCTTATAATGGAAACTCCACCAAATATCAGTCAAGGCAATGTTGAATATAAAAGCTCGCAAGATCGCATTCGAGAGTTTGTTGGTAAAGTGAAAATTATACTGGTCGAATCTCCTAAAGGAATTTACTTGCTTAAAAGATTGACCGCAGCCTTTATTGCATTATCACAAATGTTTATTGGAATAAATAATGTGATGATATTGTTTTACGCCTTGAGTTTTAAATCGAACATATTAACTACCTTGCATATATTTTTATGCATGGTTGGGGTAAGTAATCTATATATCTATATATATAAAAGAAAGTCGTGTTAGTTACACCATTTATAACTCAAGAACGGCTGAATCGATTTGACTGAAAATTGGTTTTTTCACCAATTTTCAGCCAGCTTAGAACCAGGAAACGGACATAGGATAATTTTTACCCCGTTTTCTATTTTATTTTTTATTCCGCGCGGACGGAGTCGCGGGTAAAAGCTAGTTATATAATAAATGAACACAAAATTTAGTGTTCATTTAGATCATTGTAGACTAAAGACCTCAATGTGGGATTATTGTTTTATTCTGGGGTGTGTATACAGAAAATCCCTTTAGTTTTTTTCATTTCTATACTAGTTCGTTGTTTTGTTTATACCGCTTGATAAAAGTAGTATTCGTCTATCGTGCGTAGAGAAGAATGGATAAGTGGGAATTTTTTTCATCGTACATTTTCGTCAGATGGGTACATACTAGGTTTTTTGTTCCAAAACAGCAGCTGATAGTCTGGTCTGTACTATACTTACTTTACAGTTCCAACTATGTTTCCCAATCGCAATGTTAAGTCTGAATAACTACAATGGATCAACAGTTACAATGAACAGAGGTGATAGAAAATTCGAACATGTATTTTTGGGCGCATTCGGTATTTTTTGTATTACATTTGGGACTATAACAGTGCTGGCGGATAGAGGCGCTGAAATGACTACACATGCTACATTTGGTGCGTAAGTTTTTGGTGTGTTTTTTTACTTTAATAGACACTGATCTCGGCAACCGTAACAATCGGGCTCAATTACATTTCCATTAATAATAGTTTAGAAAAACAACCATGACGTTTACTTTAACAATGATAAAGTTACCAGACATTGGAAGTCCTTTGTATCTGTTTGTACATAGTTTGACTAGCTGTCTTAAATCTAAAGAACCATATTACTCTGAATTACGCTATAGATAATGTGTTTTTGGTTCCAGGGCATGCTGCGGGTTGTTTAATTTTGCTGAGCTGTATGACAGGATTGTGTTCTAATGGCCAAGGTGTTTTTGTCATCTTCATAAAGTATGTTCATATCCTTACTGGCATATTTGGTTTTATAGCTTCGTCTCTATGTTTTACGTCTGGTTTGTACAGACGTTGCTTTGAAGATTGGGTTCCTGGATCGAGTGTAAATTCTTTCTTAGTAACTTTCTGCTTTGTTTACACTACTGTTATTAGTTTGGTTTCTTTTAGAAGTTTGTTCAAATATTAGGCTATCATCTATTGATATAAATTACTTTATGATTTCCAATGTGTTTTTTTTAAACTGGAATACTGTAGCAAATGCCAGTGTAGACAGTAACTGTTTGTAAATTTACACAAAAACAAACACATTCACAACTCGGTAATTTATAATCACCAAAATATATTTGTTTTTAAGATGTAGGTATGTGAAGAATATATCTTTATTACTGACATGAAATCGAAAAAAATAATAAAATAAACATTAAGATTGGCCGTTAGAATAAAAAAAATAACTAGGTCAGCCTACTGCAATAAAAGCTAAATCATAATAAATTGTTATAATGATCCTATTCTCCTTATCAAGAATACGTGAGAAACCTTATCTACGTTTGCCGCGGAGATACAAATTTAACGTTGACACCTAGAGATAGCTAAAGAACAAAATTGTATTACGATTTGCCTTGCAATATAAACAGAGAATGGATTCCGATTTAGTTAGATCTTTGAACATCAGTAAATCGTAAGAAAATATATTTCCTAAAACTTTAATAACAAACCGAGTTTTATGTTTCTTTTTTGTGCAACCTAGTAAGGACTAAGTAGTATAGTTTTAAATTACATTGTTATATCGTACATAATACGGGTATCGTTCAAGAATATGTAAGGGTTGAAATTCAAAGTCGCTTAACCATGGTACGGTTAACAGTTCGTGGGTGTTTGAACTCTATAGCCCATATGTTGATCGGAGCTAACGTATTTGTGGCATTATGTTTCGCATTTAAATCGAGTCCAATAAGTGCATTCCATTTACATATTGGATTATGTGTAATTGGGGTAAGTTCGATTTTTTTTTTTTTAAATTTTGGTATCAAAATGTAGATTTTTAAATTCAATGTTTTAATTTGCGCTGATTTTGGTGTGAAATCATAACAAATTATTGTGTAATATATAGTATCTGTACACATTTTAAAATTTATTGCATAAAAAATATTCTTAAGAAGAAGGTCCAAATAATAATGTCAAATGTTTTTTATAGACCTTAAACTTGTTTTTTTAAAATATCTCTATCACAGTTCAAAATATCTGCACGAAGTAAATGTTACGATATAGTAACGCCATCTAGTTCTAACAAAAACAAACATTTCACTAATATCATCTTTGTAATATTAAGTAGAAACGAGATGGCTCCACTTTCGGCAGTTTCTAACTCCCCGAGTTTTTATCTGAACTTATCATTGATACTGTTATCTATTCAATAAATCATTGAGATTGCGAAAAATAAGTGCTGTTTTTCCCGAGTGACATAAGCGTAGCTTTATCATGAGACATTTTTTTGGAGATAATATCCGATAATATTAAAACACTTTTACTCACTTATAAAATTAGTTTCGATTCTTATTTATAAGTTTAATTGTAAACAAATTAGAGTTCCGTCTGATGTTAAGATACATTTACACAAACAACCTTACAAGGACTGTCAAATAATCTTTCTTTACAGTACCAACTGCTAATGTCTCATGCAATTCTTTCACTAAACAAAGACAATGCGTGGTCTTCTCGACTACCAGTTCTATACAGAATGCGCCTGCATGTAGCTCTACAAATAGTTGGATCAGTACTGGCGATAGCCGGGTCTATAATCATGATGATGGACAAATCTGTTAACTTTACATCAGTTCACGGAAAACTTGGTAAGATTGATGTGATACATATTTTTGTTTCTATAATTAGTATAAATAATTATATTACACTGAAAGTAGTCGAATAGTTACTTTAACTTTATAATACGCTGTACTTTTTACGGGCCTTGAATTGTGTGCTGATTAATCATTATATGCCATGATCTGTAGTTTGTGACTGTCCATAACAGTGGTAGACGCCAGCAACAACAATATTAGTTGCACTAATGGGCCACCTCGCCTGGTGTAATACCATGACCACACAGAAGACAGGCGTGAAGTGGAAGTAATTTTGCGTTTCGTCTTATGAGTGTGGTGTCTGAGGCCTAATTTTATTGTTCTTTACCTTCCCACCCTTTTCTTATAAAGACATGTTGGCAGGGTGGACGCATAGGAAGGGAAAATATTGTCTTTCTGTGTGTCCGCTCCACCAGCGATTAAAGGGCAACTCATCTGCCATGGAGGATGTGAGCAGCAATAACTTTGTTATTTCGACGAATTCATGTGTCCACTTGCTCGCTTGCCACCTTTATAAAAAAACTTTTATCTAAATTTTTCAGTCTTCAGATTAGACAAATACCATATCAATTATTGTGTATTTTATCAACTTTCCAATCCAAATATTAAAGGGAATGTGTATTAGATAGTAAATATATTATATGACGGATTATTGTTTCAGCTTTAGCGGCATTAATTATTACCGGTATCAGCCTTATCAATGGAACAATCTCGTACTTTTCAAATGGACGAAGAAATACAATTAAGATTGTCAAAATGAATCATGTACTTTTTGGTACACTTGCTTTTGTGATATCATCAGTATGCTTGTGTTTTGGTTATTATAAGAATTCATTTACAAAATGGGCTTCTCCTGGTGTTGCTATAGTAATGATTTGTATAACTTGTATTTATACAGCAATTGTAGTAATTAGACCTGGGAGAACTTTTATAAGAAAATATTCAAATGTTTTTAAAAATAAGATGTGTTAATATGAAGCGTTTTTAAACATCTTTACTTCACTGATTGATTTTAAAATTATTATTTTTTTTAATTGACAAGGACAGTTATAACCATTCCGATGAATTTTATGTCAATGATTGTATTTTTGTATACACTAGCTGTTAATTAATTAATAGCCTATGTGTTCTTCCAGACTATGTTAAGAATTTCAGCGTGATCCCTAAACCCGTAATGGAGATACCCTCTAATATCCATCCATCCATCTAAACTTTCGTATTTTTTAAATATTAGTAAGATATCAATTTTATTAAGCTGAATTTCTTAGATAAATTAATAATCTCATTATAAAATAACTGTTCTAGGAGTTTGACCTAGAGAAAATGAAAATTAACATTGAACATAAGTATATAATTCAGATTTTATGGTACATTATATCCTTAAATATTTTCTTTTGTGAAGGAGGTTTACAAAATCTTAGAAAAAATGTAGAGTTGCATGCAATCATTATCCAATAATATTTATTTATGGTTGAAAGATGAATTTGAGATTCCTTTCGTTTATTGGTAGCTCAAAACACAATAAAAGTACAACAGCGAAATAACATAAGCAATAATAAGAAGGTTTTTTATCTATGAGTAATTATTAATGCATTTTAAGACTCCAAAATAAACATCTTCATTTTTTAACGACTGTGGCTGCTTTTTTGAAAAATGTTATAAATGGATTTGTCAATATTATAAAACCGAAGATTCCAGTAAAGGCTATTAGGGCGTCCGTAAAATCTTCTGACGCCCAGCTTCTAAAGAATGGCTTATCAAAACCGTAACAAAGACTGATGCATGCTGCACCAAATGCTACGATTCCAAAACAAATGTGTGTTAGTTTGGAAATAGATGCATTGAAAATACTTCGCCATTCGTAAGCGTATAACGATGTAAGACCATTCAGAAAACAGGCAACTGTGAATACCATTGCTACCAAGGCTGAAAAAGAAATAAAAAAATAAAATTAACACGAATAAAGGTGATTCGCAGATTTAAAAAAAATTAATCGAAAACAATTGGTAATTTTAAGAATTATGACACATGAATGCCCTATGAAAGTTAGTGAAGAAATATTGAATAACTTTTTTAAAAGTAATATCTTACCGAATTGTCCATGGTAGGTATTCCAATGTACTGATTTGTCGAGTATCTTTATAAAGGATCCAGCTAAAGCGAGTCCGGAGCCTAGAATTTGTAAGATCCAGTGAGCGCGCCGTTTGTCCACCAGTCTTAGCTTCGAAGACCAGCCGCTGCCAGACAGGCTGAGAATAGACTGCGCCATAAGCAGTTGGTACTAAAAGAAAATATTATAGCACTTTAAAATAATAGAATAATAAGTATACAATTTATAAAGTTTTTTATATTTGTCAGTCAGTATTTCAATGTTGTGTAACAACACACTAGCCAGAATTAACAAATTCTGCCTAGTCCGTGTCGTAATTGAACCTAATATTATCTTCACTAGAAATTTAATTAAAGGAAGGGTATTATTGGCAATTCGTACGCTATTAACCATTTGATTGAAGGATAAATATTAAGCCAAAGATCGGAAAATATATGAAAAAAAAAACTTACCCCAATAACACACAGAACAATATGTAACGAAGTCGCTCCCAAGGGCAGGCCATTCCGTAACGCAAACAACAAGGAAATACCGACCACAGTACCAATTAAAATGTTAGCTAACAGATTCAAAGTTGATTGAAAAATATACAAATTATAATTGACTTCTTGTCCCGGCAAGTTTTGAGTTTTATTTTCCCTCGTCACCATTTCTGGGTCAGGAGTGAAATTTGTTTCCACTGTATTAGGCGCCATTTCATATGTTTGAACTACAAATGTTTCCGTGTAACTGTGTAACTGGAAAATGTATGATGAATATATACTTAGTTGGTAGTATGTGAGCGACTTTATCAGTATCGATTGAAGGAATGCGCCAATCATAAATTTTTGTCAGAATTCTAAATTCAATCATAAAAAAACGCATTTTTTAGGGTTCCGTATCTAGAAAGAAAAAAACGGAAACCCTATAGGAACACTTTGTTATCCGTCCGTCTGTCTGTCAAAACGCTTTTTCTCAGGAAAGCGTAAAGGTATTGTATACTAGATTTATATAAAACGCTCAGGTCTAATGTCCTTTTTAGGTGTAAAAAAATCAAACGTCTAAGTCAACGCAATCAAAAAATACAGATGTTTGTGCCCCAAATTTTCGACACTCGCAAGGGAATAAAATCCTACGGGGTATTTTTCTTGAACTCAGGATCTTGAAATTTGATACATAGCAACGTCTTATAGCACAGATAAAGGAAAAATTGCGAAAAAATTTTACACATATGGTGATACAGGTTTGTACGGAACACTCGGTGCGGGTGTCCGACTCGCACTAGGTTGGTTTTATCATTGTATTGATTAAAATTTATAAACGTAATTATAAGTACACATTATAGTATAAAATGATAAAATGATACTATGTCTGCTATGAAATAAGACTGATTAATGATATGCTGATCTCAAAGGTTAAAATTAATTTTATTGACTTACTTCAGAATTCTATAGGTACCAATCCGTTATTTTAATACTGAGTAATAATCGTAGATATATATAAACAAGGTAAAAGACCTCACGAAGAAACCAATCCTTATTATCACAGAAATTATATATCTCGACAGATAAAAAATAAAACGAGTTACTTTTTAAACATTAATGTGTAATAAATATTTTGATATGCTTACAATCAAAGTAATTAAAGATGAAATTTTAGAATTATATACATATTTTCTAATGTGTTACACAGTTAAGAAATACAAACATATTATTAATACAGAATAGACTTGTTTATGTTCTTACAAACTTAAATAAAATGTAGACTTATGAAACTCAAAGTGAGGCTTAGCACACATAACTTTATTTTAAAGCAATTCGTTCTCAAAGTAATTTGTCGACACTGAGATATTGTATCAAAGTGAGTCAACTATGCCACATTTTCGGGTGACAGCTGATAAAAACGCGTATTAATACTGTCAAATCAAATGTATTGCGATTACGGATTACTTTTTGATGGAGAAAATACATTGGAAATATTTTATTTCAAACGAATGACAAGAGGTTAATGTTTTTCGCATGTATATAGGTAATTATTTATGTGGGTTTGTATGTATATAAATTCCATTGTGACGATCTAGAGACTAAACGACTGAACTAATTTTGATGACGTATTCTTGACGTATTCTTTTCCGGAGTGTCGTCAAAATTAGTGAACGAGTTCAAATCTCACTCAATCATTTTCACGTTGCCAAATCATTTTGTTCGATGTTTTTAAGTATACTAGCATTGTTTTCGGAATTAATAAAGATAATGGTAACTGAGATTCTGTTAATTTTCTTAGTATTATTTATAGAAAAACCCGTATTGTGCTGGTTAAGTCAATAAAGTTTCTAAATTTTTAGGTGGCATTATCATAGCAAAAAAGAACAACGTGGAAATACTACAATTGTAGATACATATTAAGTTATTCTTTCAGGCGAAGTAAATGAATATTCGAAAATTAAACAAAATCAAATTAAGTATGTGAAGTTGTGTATAAGAATCTTCTAGAATTACAACGATAAATGTTACACGTAAAATTGGTTCCGCTTATTTCTTTTTAGCAGTCATCGCTTTTGAGTAAAAAGTAATACACGGGTTAATTATAACTATGAAAGTGAATATACCAGTGAAGGCAATCAGTGTATCAGTGAAGGAAGGGGTTGCCCAAGTTCTGAAGTTGAATTTATCGAACCCATAGCAAAGACTGATACTTGAAGCGGCGAATGCTACGGTTCCGAAACAGATGTGCGTCAGCTTAGAGATAGTGCCGTTGAAGATTCTACGCCATTCGTACGCGTATAATGAAGCCAAACCATTGATTAAACTGGTAACGGTGAAAACAATTGCCACCAACGCTGAAAAAGAAATTCATTACTTTTTTATATTTAACCGTGTTTTATGTAAGTTTATCGTTATCTCTGTTTTTTAAGAAAAGACGAGAGGGATGGTCATTAGATTGTTACATAAGAATATTGCAGTGGAAGTACACTAATTACAAAACCAATATCACTGCATAAAGTGAGATATTGTAATATTTTTTAAGGTGCAAGTAATTTTCCGCATAGGAAATAAGCTTTGGTAGAGTATTTTTATAAACATGTTATCTTAGGCACAATAACATTGAGTAATTTTAATATTTTGTTAATCATTACAAATTATCTGAAATGAAAACGATAAATCAAAACTGAATAGTAGATAACATAAATTGTGACGTCATAAAATAAATAAGTTATGATGAACTTGTTATACATAATTTTCTGAAATATTGTAGATTTTATTTGAAATATATAGTTGACATTCAATTATTCATAATATTTGAAAAATTTTGCTTTCAACTTTCACTTCTGGATTCGCCTTTTTTAATTTAAGTAACTCACCGAATTGTCCATGGTATGTATTCCAGTGGACACTTTTATCTAGAATCTTGATAAAATTTCCAGCCAAGGCTATACCTGAGCCAAGTATTTGTAGGATCCAATGTGCTCGACGTTTGTCGACCAGTCTCAGTTTTGAAGACCAGCCGTTCTCAGAAGATAGACTAAGAATAGATTCTGCCATAAGCAATTGGTGCTAAAAGATAAGAAAATATGGATAAAGCTACTTTGAAAAAAAAATTTATGGAGAATGAGGGAAATCCCAATAATCAGTTTCGCATTATGTATATCGTAATCTTGTTTGTCTGGGTCAAAAAGGTTAATCGTATCATCTCATTAATCGGTATTAAACATATTTAATCAATATTTACTTAGAAATTCTAATCGTTGGTTTCTGAGACCGAAATATCTGTATAAAACATATCGTCATCCCTGTCATTATCTTTAACTTTGGGGATTTTGGACTCAGAAACCCACGACAAGTGATGTAAACTCTAGATTTTTGTTCACTTAACTAATTTAAGCATATTGTGTATATGAAAGATGTAAAAAAGAAAACATAAAATAATGTGAATTTAGTAAATGGTACAGCAATAATAATTATAATACTACAGTAATACAATTACAATAAATTTAATACTTAGCTAGAATTTTTCAAGATCGACTGAGGATTCTAGTTTTTATAAATCTCTGTTAATTAAAAATAATGGCATAAACGTATTCGTTTTAAATTGAAAGTTTAATTTTAATAGTACTTACCCCAATAACACACAGAATGATATGCATGGGTGTTGATCCCAAAGGTAAGCCATTCCTCAATGAAAACAACACAGCAACACCCACGACAACACCAATTAATATATGAGCTAGCAAATTTAACGTCGAACTAAAGATGTATAAATTATAATTGATTCCTTCTTGAGGCTTTGCTGTAACTTGATTTTTACTTTCAACACCAATATCTGTCTCGGGAGAGAAACTCGGCTCCACGACGTTTGGCGGCATTTTGCACGTCTTCTTTTAAGATTACAGAACAAATGATAATACACGTGTCAAAATTGTATTTATAGTGAACTATTAAAAAGATTATTCTCGGTGATTGACTTTATCTATATAGATAGAAATATAAAATCGCAGAAAATATAATTAGACCCTATGGTATGCACATCGTATTACGTTCACATGATAAGATTGTAATTATAAATCGGTAAATCAGATTCAGATAAATGTTATATTAAAAATTCAAGACATTATTGTTCATTAACAGAAATCATAAAATAAAGTGGTACGAAATCTAGATTTAAAACATTAATGTATGTGGATCGATGAATGAATTGTATTTGATAAGTAACAGCTACGAAAAAAGGACTTTACTCCATGCGAACATGGACATATTTTTAAAAGCATCAAACTTTAAATCCGTTGTAATTCGTAGACTAACGACTGAGCAACACATATGTATTGTAGCAAAGCTATATTGCATTTGGTTTGTGCCACAATATTCGTCGTTTAACCATAGGTTTCGACTGCCAAAACACATGTATATAACACTTGTCATCCCTCTCGTTCTGCTTGAAAAATAATGAGGTAACAAATGGTTTTTTAATTTTGTTTCGGTAATGTAAACTCATGGATAGCGTCCGCTATAAAAACGCAATGCAAGCAAAATACCAATTTTGTATAATTAATATCACAATAAAATATTATACTAGTATTTTTTTACTTCATCATGATTATGAAAGCAATGAAAAGATAAAGTCATTAAACCGCGAAGTCCTCAGAATAAACACTCGCCCTGAAGATGGACCCCCGACGGTTCCGAAACTAGTCAGTGCCGTCACCGGACGATCACACGTAATTCAAGCCGTTTCTTAATTAATTAAAGTCATTAAAGACTAAAATATGTCAATGATTTCTTTTGAGTAGGTATAACAAATGTATGAAGTAGGCCGTAACGAAACACAATTTGCTTACCGTCGGCAAATTTCACCATGTAACCCTTAAATTTAATTGGATCAAATTCCATTAGTACAGGTCGAATGAGGTCCCTCAATTGTGCTGACCAAAACACCAGTTTATTACGCGGCCCGTACGTTAGTATACTTTCCCCACCTTTATATTTTGTAATTTAATAATAGGTTTATATCGAAATTAATATACATTTCTCAATTTTAGGAACATACCTCGTGGTCGGATTTCTTTTCGATTTGAATCATTCTTTGATGTCAATCTTTCAGTGTCACATGTGTATACTAAATAGGCTAACTATTGTTCGGAAAGTCATTTCGTTTTTATTTCTATTTTCTATGTTTAATAATGCCTTTATCAGCTCTAACCGAGCTTCCAGGGCGTGCCGCATCTTCGTAGAAAATACACGAATCCTAAGTCGGGAAAAAACGAAGTGACTTTCCGAACGACCTATTATAAACTAATAGTTAAGTACCATTGTTTATCGCAATTTAATATCATAAGGGTTTTCACAGAATCAATCAATCACAGAAAATGTTATGTGCTTTTTTCTACGAGTATTTAATGTTGCAATGTTAATTCATATTCATTATTATAATGGCGATTTGTTAGGGATCGTAGAATTTAGTCTAAAATTACTTAGATGTTGGTACGAAGAATTCAATAACAGAGAGACGTTTGTAAACGCACCGGGCCCAGCTTTCATTTGGCGTCTCCCCTAGGCACTTAACTTTACATTAAAATTGTCCAAGCGCGAAATTGATCTCTTAGTGAGGGGATCGCTCGGTGAAAATATAAATTGCCACGTGACACTATTGACATTTTATTCAACCAAGTATTTATTTTGCTTAGCAATGAACAATTTTTTTTAGATTAAAAAAGAACTGTGAAAATAGGTAAGCAACCTACTAATTTTATCAGCGGCGGTATACCATAATTTTATTTAGCGACTAGTTTTGTTATTAAATAATCAACTCAACAGAATCAATTTGAATAATGTGTACATCAGTTATATGCTTGGTTTACCCTATATCGTACGTGAAGCTTTTATTAAAATTCTCCACTTACTGTGGATTTCTGACACCAAATTACTCGTTTATAGCATGTTGTTATCTCTGTTTTGTCAAAGGTCACAGGGATAACGTTATGTTTTATGCAAAGATTTTGGTCTAAGAAACCTACGGTTACTTGTTATAGAAATTCTTTAATTCCTTTGTTTCCTTTTGCATTATTGTAAATTTTTATCAATATCTATGCATAGGTAATAACCATATTGAAATTTCACAAGAATATGTTTGTTTTATTCTGGAAGTAAATGCAAAAAGCAGGTGAAAATTCTTAATCACTGATCAGTCAAATAAATCATCAGTAATAGATTTATTTGAAAGATAAATTATTATATTGCTTGTGTCAGCGTCTTCAATAAACCGAAATCCAACGGAAATTGTAGCATACAAATATTACATCAAACGTATACACTGATCATATAAAATTAGAAGTGACGTTATTTTATGTTGTACAGATACACTTATCTATTTATCGGACCGATTCGGATATTTCTACATATTCTTTATAAGATTCTTTATTGCATACTTAAATGATTACAACATCAGTATCGCCTTGGCTCCTTAACTAGGTTCACCTGTATTTAAGGAGCCAATGACTTCCCTTTCTATTGCATCATACAAAATAGACAATGAGTTTAACAAATGTAATAATTAAAGTAGAAATTAAATTATTTTAAAAACATTAATTAGAAAAAAAAATATTGAAACTAAATTAACTAGAAATACACGTGTTAAAATAATTTTAATATGTTTTTGTGTTTATGCTAGCTACTATTAGATTTTAAATAGAACAGATATAGGTATTGCCATACTGTGACCGCAGTTAAAATTTATAATTTTCCATTACAAACCAACTTGACTAAAAACCCGCTGGTTAATAACTTAATAATTTACACTGACCTTTTTTCCTTTTTATTTTATTTGGGACTTGACATATAATCATGGAATTCGAAATAATGCATCGTTTCAAGACACTTCCGTTCGTAATAAGTAATTTGATCGCTACTCAAATCTTGATAGAAATGGGACGTAATCAAGGATTAATTTTCTACTTGGATTATTTTCAATCCACTGCCGTATGTGAGCTTTACCTATGCCTTCAATTTAAAGGGGCTTCACATTTCGGTTGATAAATAATTTACGTTTGAGGTATTTTAATAGCAAAGAAGCATACAGTATTCGCTTATCAATGCAAGTAATTTGGGAGTACCTTTTTTTTAATATTATAATTGTATTATAGTTGCAAAAGATGATACTTTTCTTTTATTTTTGTTGAAGTATGCATTTAAAAGGTTAAAAATGAGTCAAGAGTTTTCATGGGAAAGTTGACCGATAAAATGTGCTATAAATTTTAAACTATAAAGTGTTGTATTAACAAAATAGATAAGACGTATTGTTGGAAAATATTAAATTTATGTTGGCGCTCAGTACACACTCGAATGAAGGCTTCTTTTCATTTTATAGCTTGTGTGTGAAGATTTACGGCGGCCTTAAAATAAAATACAATTTCATACCTCACTCTGCGGCCCACATGCAGGGAATTATAAAAATCTACATAAGAAATGTGCTTCAAGATTTCATTTTCAGCACTCGTATTTTATTAAAATGACAGTTATTTTGATAATAAAAAAGATGTACACGTTGTTATGTTTTACATTAATGCGTGAAAGTATAGGTATTAAATTAGTTTAAGCATATTTGGAATCGTTGTATAACGCGTGATTTATCCAAGGATAAAATATGTAATCTGTTAACATTGATAAATATTTATCACCGTGTTAGATAACTTTTGGTGTAATGAAAAATTTATCTTTAATTAGTATAATTTTATATTCAATTCATATAATATATCCTGGTAGGAATATCATTCATAATCTATTTGAAAATTTGTCTTTAGCAATTGACAATGAGTAATCAACGTGATTTTGTAGGGACAATTCATAATTTGTAAGCTGGTTTAGCAATAAATGGAAAATTTAAAATGAGTTACATTTTCCTTTAGATTACAATTTACAACTATAAAAATATACACTATCCATACCGGAATAAAATCTGGCTTATTTTACTTCAATTTTTATTACAGGGGTCGAAAAAGGGACGTAAACAAATTAATGAAAAAATAAAAAGGTACATTCATGTTACATAATAAATAGGCAGCTCTCAGAGTGGGAATGTAATAATTAATGCGCTTAGGGTAAGGCCGTAGTATACTAAGCATCAATAGTAAAGGCGCGATGCTCTGTCGGCGGAAATCCGGAAAGTATTTCCGCGCCGCGCCGTGTATTACAGAGCGGCCCGTATTAACTTACGTATATGTGCCCTCTTCACTTTGATACAGGGTGAAGCAATTTTCGCGATATTAAATTGTAATTTTTAGATTCTTACTCTGAGCTTACATAACGAAAACACTGGTACAAATACATATATTGTATATTTTATCTATGACCATAGATGACCATTTAAAATTCAGGTTTACACTTTGAAGCTTTCCTGTAACAAAATTGTTTATGTATTAATCACTCGTTTTATTTATTTTTTGCTCTGTATCATAATTTTATTGTAGTTTTTCTTCCAACAGCATATATCATACCGGTTTGAACTAGAATTGTATCCCGCAGGGCTCTGGATGGTGGCTCACTTGCCGATTACTCTACATTATTAAAACGATAATAGGGTAACGCATTAAGGCGCGTTATGGGCTAATATTAGTAGCTGTATGCAGCATTGTGTTGGATTGTACGATATATTGTTAGAGTATGGAAAAAGCTGTGTCTATAATAATTAGTAAATCTACCATACGGATGATCTAAATACTATGAACTTTTCCATATATCTTCATCATAGTCATAGTTATAGCATAGCATTTCCTTCTTACGCATATCCTCATTTAAACGATCCATCTACACTGTCTTCGGTCTATAATAGCATTTTTTCTAAATGTATATAAAATGTATAGTTGTAATTAAGGCAAGGTTTTCTTATTCGTGGCTAATTTAGTAGAACGAAGAGCAAAATGGCAATTAGGCATTGCAATTGCAGACAATTTAAACTTTAATGTTTTATTGGAAAACTGCAAGTTACAAAATACATAGCTCCAATAAACATTGTGGCAAAGTTGGACTATAAAATTATAAGTTTGAGACTAGACTGGTCAACAGTTGGGGGCTACTTCGTATCTACAATGCGGCGTTGGCGCGCTGGTCAGATGGAAACTTCAAAATTAATTTCGAAGTTTGATCGAAAAATGTTTTCTCCGTCGCGTCGTCCGTAAATCCTTGACTTAGAGCATCGCCAATCCAATAAAGTGTGTGTATGTAACATTATATTACATTACTTAAATTATTTTTCAACCAGAAATTACATTTTTAATACAATTTTTTTGTATTAAAAAAAATGTGTAATAGTTACAATTTCGGAAATAAGAAGGACAAGATGAGGCGAAAAATTATTAAGCGTCAATGTGTCAACGTTACGCAAAATTTTGCTGTTTTGTTGTTTGGTATTAAGCTAATAAAAACAAGTGATAATGGAAATTATTTTTCAAAAAATAGTGCCAGTTAATGTTACTTTCTTACTGTCTATTAGACATAATTATTGACATAACGCATTATTAAAATATTTACACCTCGACGTAACTTAAAGAATGTTGTTATTAAAATGTAATCTTCAAAATGACGTATTTGTGTCAATCGTTATCAATGTTGGAATTAAATACCAGAAATGATTAACAGTAATTAAAATGATTAGGTAAGGTAGCGGCACTTATCTAAAAATGCACAAGTACTAAAAACGTTATAAGAATTATAAAAATTAAAAATTGACACGTTCAACGTCTTTAGTTCCAAAGAGGTTACATACTACCTAGAATATCGTATCGTTATTAAGTCTATGAAATTCATAACTCCATGTATCTTATATTAATCACACTAGTTGTCTCCCGCGACTCCGTCATAATTACCGTTACGTCTCCGTCTTAACTTCACATTAATTAATAGTAGTAGTAAAATAGTATTCGTTAGTCTATGTGTTCTTGCAGACTACGATCTACATCCATGTCAAATTTCATCGAGATCCATGCAGCCGTTCTGGAGATCGAGTTATAACAAACATTCATCCATCCATACATCTGAATATTCGCATTTATAATACTATATAAAGTAATATTAGGCTTATTTTTTTTAAAATACGTAGTATGAAATTAATTCTATCTAAACTTCTTGATTAACTAACGAGCTATACTGGTTTTGAACTTTGTTGTTGAGCGCCCACATATTAACTTTACAAGTTTCTTTTAGTTGCACTTTAAACAATTTAGATTCCTATTTTATAGCAGCTTAATTTAATGAAATATTTAAAGAACGTTATTTAATAAAGTAGATAATAAGAACTTAATAAAATTGGTTAAATTAATACTGAATAGACACTTTTGAATTTTTCAAATTTCAAGGTTTGTGTGGGGTGGGTACTTTATTTCTTTGGAGTATTGAGTGGTTATAATTCAAATGTTGTTTGTCGAAACAAATTCAGTGTCAAACATATAGTTGTATTTTTATATCACTTCATTAATTTAAATGTATTATTTTAAAATTACCATTTATAAAGAAATATACGTTAAATAAAATAATGAGCTTTCGAATGTACGAATTGTTCATAGCGCCAAGGGACTCTGGTTGTGTTCATATCGTGCATGTAAAATAACAATAAATTTTCACGTTTGACACAATTACAATGACAAAACCAGTCTTATTACATAATCAGATAATGATATGGCGACAGGTCACAGGTGTGACTTGTGATCCGAGAATGCCACTCAAGCATAAGGGACAGATCTACAAGTGGATCGTAAAACCTATTGTATTGTAGGGATCTGAATTTTGGGCCACCAAGGTTTCGGATGAAAGAAGATTGCATGTAGCTGAGATGCGTATGCTAAGATGGATGTGTGGTGTGACAAGAAAAGATAAAGTTAAGAATATGTATATCAGAGAAAGTTTGAAAGTAGCGCCAGTTATCGAGACATTGAGGAGCAGAAGGTTAGCGTGGTTTGGACATGTTATGCGGAGGCATGATCATATAACAAAAAGTAATGAGATTGAATGTGGATGGCTATAAAGGTAGAGGAAGATCAAAGAAAGTATGGATGGATTGTGTGAAAGAGGATATGCGTAAGAAGGGGGTAAATTCAGATATGACGGCTGATAGAGATGTATAGTGGTGTAGTACATACTGTGTCGAACCTCCATAGGGATAAGGGTAGGTTGATGATTACATAATCAGATAAATAACGAATTTTCCATATATTAAATTTGAAAAAAAATAAAGTTTTGATTGAATTGATTTTCAAAACTATAACAATTTAAACAATAAAACGGAACTTTCTTTTTCTTTCTGTTTCTTTAAAAACATAATTAATTATATATGTTTAACGTCTAAATTAATATTCGATGAACACGTAATTCACAGAGTACATTATAATTTTCGTCGAGATAATTTCAATGTTTTGTTGGAAGCTTTGTTTCGTATCTAAAACGCCAGGTGGCGACAAATTCAAACTTTTCAATAGAGGCTTGTTCCTAATTAATTCTTGCTTGTAATTCTCGTGGATTCTATTCACTTAGAATGTTTTACTCGCAACGTATTGCGGTTACTCATAAAAATTTTTAATAAGAGGTATATTTTGTCAAGTTTAATTAAAATTTTGAACACCGAAAAAAAAAACGACTACCATGTTCATATGTTAATCTTTTCTGCTTACCATAAAATTCAGCTTATATAATTTTGTTTATGTTGAAACTTTATAGAAATGTTTTCAACTTAATTTTTCCATATTACTTACTTAAATCTTTTGTAGATTTGCCTTGAATTACTAATTAAAAAAGTTAATTTTTATTAATTAATGAAAACAATTTGTAAATCTGTGTGAGGACTTGCAAATGATTAAAATAATAAAAGACGTCAGAGCAAAATGTTTGAAGCCACTGATATTGATGGTTTTAAATTGAACTATTTCTGTAGAGATGATTGTGACTTTATTAGGACAATTTGATGTTCAATTTAGTGCAATGAAAAACTCAATTATTGAATTTATTCCTTAGAACAGTATTTTGTGTTCTTAGGTTACTGCACAAGCAACAACAGTTATAATTTATTACTAAATCTAAGTAAAATTAGTAGTTTGGTTTCTCTTTCGGAATCAATTTCTCGGCCACTTGTTGCCACTTCCCACGCGAACGATCTGCATACATTTGCAGGCTCTTTCATTCCAGTACTTAGCATAAAACAAGGCCCGACACCGAGTCATTATGCAGTCTCGGATTTCGAACTACGGCGGCATAAATTTACGCCATTATCAAAATATCGTGGATGAAGTAAACTGAGCTTGAAACGGATTTAACCAGTTTAGGGGTCATTAACGCGTGCAACGCTTATTGTTCGGCCCCATCATAGTCCACTTCAGCGTTGCAAGGGTTAACCAAATTATGCAATGTGACGTCGGTGTTCGTATATAGTAGAACTTTCGTTTTACCAAGTTTGAGATTTGCATACCATTGAAATACGTTTAATATGTGAGTTTAGTGAATACCGTCCTAAAACAAGTGTGAAAATAAATTACTTTTCACTGAACTGACTTTAGAAAATTGAAGGTTACTAATCTCATGCAAATTCCTGTCGCTTATGTCTATCAAAAATTGTATAATTCTAAGTAGACCGTTAATCATGAGTATAATACGTGTGAAGGTATCGTTTATCTTTTGTCTGTAACTATTATCAGATATCATTTGTTGCTAGATTAAGTATTTAATATTTGCAATAATTCTGCTTTACTATAATCTCTGGCTCCAGCGATTTTTCGAATGAATGTACTTCATAACATAACTAGCTGTCGGCCGCAACTTCGTCCGCGCGGAATTAAAAAAACTTAACGAGTAGCCTATGTGTTGTTTTAGACTATGCTCTACATCTATTGCAATTTTCATCGAGATTACAGACGTTCTGGAGATACCTTCAAACTTACATCCATCCATCCAATCAACATTCACAGTTATAATGTTAGTAAGATGGTAAAACCTTTTTAATTTTAGTGCATCGCGAAATGTTATAATGTAAACCAAAGGGAAGTGTGTTAGGTTATCGTTGGGAATAGAACATGATTGAGTATTTGTGTAATGTTTAAGCAATAATCTATGAAATATTAAAATGAAGTTATTAAAAATCACTGACAAATTTATTTCTTCATTTGTATGTTTGGCTGAATAATTTAATAAATGTCTGATAACATTAATTTTGTCTGATAACCCAATACCCATATCATTTCATCGTGTATTAACCTATCTAGTGTTAATGTCGGTATAATTTTCATAGTAGTTATTTAAAAACATTTTGCATATTATGCAATAAAAAATTACGGATGAATTATTATCATTGTAAGTCACTTTACGTGTTGTCATGAATTATTCTGTTGAATTGTTTGTTAAATTTCGCGGCAATAGAAGCTTATAGAAGTTTTTAACAATGTGAAATATAAATTACCTTAAACATGCAACTTAATTGATCTATGACCTTTTAAATGGAAGGATTAGCATACTTTTTGTGGAATCGAAGTCAATTATTGCAAAAATGAGTAAAGATAGTTATCTATAAATTGTTAATGACGGAAGAGATATCATTTTAGCAGTTTCGCGGCGATACTATCGTTCGATTTATGTTTCCATTGTCTCAAAACGAACAGCTATTCTCATTAACGTCTCTGTATTGAAGTTTACGAATGCGATTTAAATACTTAGGATTCGTATGCGTTCATCCTATACTCGGTTCTTTCTTTATTGTTGGCGTAAAATGAAAAAAAAAATGGAATTCACAATAATGAGAGAAATATTTTTTACTGAAAATCTTTTATCTGGTAAATAAATACTAAATTTAAGATCTTATTCTCTTAGCAGGAACTCGTAAAGTAAAATCGAGTCATCATTTACTGCGACAAAATTATTGTATGTGTATGCCTAGCCTATTTGTTCTTCAAGACTATGTTCTGGGTCTGTGCCAAATTTCATCAAGATCCGTTAAGTCGTTCCGGAAATACCTTCTAACAAACATCCATCCATTCATGTATCCATCTTAAACTTTTGCATTAAGTTATTAGTAAGGATTATATGACGAAATTGGTAAAACTTAAGGATGTTCAAAAAATTGTAATTTTCTTACGTTTTTGTATTTACTTAGCAACAGATTAGTCTGGATACTTAGAACAATAAAAATCTTATCAATAACGTAATCGACAAACGTGAATAAAAATTATCGATCATAAAGTAGTGTATTATCTCTTTCACTTTGTGACTGCTCTCTAACCACGTAGGCGTTTATCTGTCGTACATAATGTTTTGTTGATAAACATGTTGTCTGTTTTTATCCTAATTGACAGGAGCATCCTCTGTCTAGAACTCCTTTAATCGTACGATATTTGTATTGTTTTTACATTTCTGATGCAACCTGGATATATCTGAGAAGAAATTCAAAGATATGTGTGAAGTCAACCAACCCGCACTGGGCCAGCGTGATTGACTATGGCCTAGTCACCCCTAACTTGGGGTAGACTCCGAGCCCCTCAGCGGGGACGAATAGTGAGCTAATGATGAATCCAATACTACCTTTTAATTATTTTTTATTATATTTTTATTATTCCATTATAGCTTATGGTTTATATTACTCAGTACCTAATCTTCGGAAACTGTATTATAAAATAATTTTGAAAGTACATTAGAGCTTGCAGGCTTATCCATCGTAATTGATGATGTGCGGAAGATATCTTCTAAGTTATGACGTCATATAACGTTCTAATGACGTCATAACTGCATTGCCCTCCGGCGCTCCACTACTAACGCTGTGACAGCAATGAATGCAACGTAATTTACCAGCTGAGCTAGCTACAGCGACACATTCTACATTAACCCAGCACTTCACGAAAACGAATATAATAATTCTTAAAACAACTAATCATAAACAAAATCTTATAATTAAATCTTAATACATAAATTGTACTTCTGGCGTATTTCCATTCAAATCGCTAAAAAGGTTTTATGAACTTTTATATCGTAAGTAAAACAAAATATCAGTAAAATATCCAAGAATTTTGAACACAAAATCTCTTTACACATTCTACTTATTGTGACGACACAACATCACATATCCATAACTAAATGATTATAGAGTACTTTTATAAATGGTTAATATTTATTTTTATACCAGAAACCTTTTGATGTAATGAATGTTGGTCGTCATGCACAACTATAAATCTACCGGTGCACTCGCCTTCATGAATTGTTCATGTAAAATGTATTTTATACAATTACGTAGCGCGTTGGATATGAAATGAATATACGTTACTATGAAAAATGACTACTTACTGTGCTATATTAATAATTCAATATGCATCTAATTGAAACATGGAAGGTAGTGCATTTATTTTAAGTGACTGTCTGTCTTATTAAGTGTAGAATAGCGGTCGCCCGCGACTGCGTCTGCGCACAATTAATTTAATTGAAGACAAAAATATAATAAATCATCAACGCAAATACATACATGTGTACGAAATATGATTTTTACACTCTAATTTTATTATGTTTAGTGTAGATTTTACTATTTTTAACTTCGATTGAGAAAGTTAATGAATGTTCAGAAAGTTAATTTCAGAGGAGAATAAGAAAATTCACTTTTAGTTATTTCTTAAAAAAACAATATCTCTAGGTTTCCATTTGTAACATTTTTCATTCTATCATATCCTCTTTTTACATTAGGGAACGTTTTTAAAAAGAAAAACAGTGTAAATAAGAACATATAAACCAAAATTCACATTTACACATGAGTGATTTTTTTACGAATTATTGAGATGTTTTTAAACACCTTTTTGCCGGATGAGCAATTCGTTATTACCAAAAGAATTTTATTCCCCAAAGATCTGTGGTGGATGGATGTTTAAAATAATATTTGTATAGCCACGAGACCGCGTTCAATTGCTGTCGAAATGTTAAAGATAATTGCGCTGAATTTTTTGTCCCTTAAGAATATATTTTTTCAATTTTATAGTACGCATACCATTTCGTACAAGAATCATCGAGAACCTTTGGTATGCAATCTGTAGAAAACAAAAAAGAGTCATCGATTCTTTATTTTGAGATTTTAATTTTTACGTAAAATTATTATTGGTTAAGTTATTTTTTGTTCACACTACAAAGATATGCCATTGTCTATCGCTGTAATAGCAGCTAGGCCGAGATATCTGCGGAGTTATGTCGTCACATAACGTGCTAATGACGTCATAACTGCATTGCCCTCTAGCGTCGCGACTCCGGTGACTCTAATGAATGCAACGCAGATTAATATTCTCAACCTGTTGAAGTGATACGTTTTAACATTTATTACACCTGTGTTAAAGTCTAAAATGTAGATTATAACAGTATCTTAGTTCTTAAAATAATTTTTATCATTCCTCAAACAAGTTTAATAATCACAAGAAGAGGAAGTGGCTAAGTAAGTGAAGTTATTTGAACGATGAAAGAGATAGTATGAGGTCACGTGGTAGATGTTGCCATTAAAATATAAAAAGAACATGGTTGGTGTTGTTACTTTAACATATATTTTATTGAGCAACTTCTCCATATAATCATCATCATCAATATCTATATATAATATATAAAAGAAAGTTGTGTTAGTTACACTATTTATATCTCAAGAACGGCTGAATCGATTTGACTGAAGGCAGGCAGGTAGCTTAGAACCAGGAAACGGACATAGGATAATTTTTACCCCGTTTTCTATTTTTTTTAATCCGCGCGGACGGAGTCGCGGGTAAAAGCTATTTATTTTATTGGTATTATTCATATTGGTATGTTTCGACCTTTCTTAGCAAATACTTTAAGTATAATGGAACACACAATTCTCGGATGAGTTACTCGATATAATGAAAGCTTAAAGGATTTTGTCTGAAGTGTTGGAACGTTTATTTTCGTCTCTTTACTGTGAATTTCTTGTTGAACAATTTTTAAAACGTATTTAAAACAATGAATTACTTTGCAGAGTTATTTCTTATTATGGGTACTTTATTACTATTACCTCGTATTTTAAATGCACAAATTATATTGCACTTTTCTATGTCCAGTTAATTTTGAGAGATCCTTATTTTATTTTATTTTTGAGTATGTTTTAATTTTATTTAATAGCGTAATTGTTACTTCAATTAAATGTAAATGCTTCGTAAGCGTAGTGGTGTGTTGTCGCTGTTTGGTGCAATAAACGTCAGCCGTCAGGTGCGACCGCTATAAATCCAGTGCGGTTGACCCGCCTTCATGAATCACTCTCGTGAATTGTACGATCTACAACTACGTGCTACGTGCTACGTGCTACGTGTCCCGCACAAAGAGAGCGGTTAAGACGTTGCCAGATTTCAATAAAGATGACTTAAGGGTAGGTTTCTTTAAAGATTTTAGTTTCTAATTTTTTTTGATATTAATAATAAAATTATAAA
Source organism: Papilio machaon (assembly GCF_912999745.1). Lineage (NCBI taxonomy): Eukaryota > Metazoa > Arthropoda > Insecta > Lepidoptera > Papilionidae > Papilio > Papilio machaon. Next base: position 3,798,258 of record NC_059999.1, on the reverse strand, counting down.
TAAATAACTTAACTTTTATGGAAGAGCACAAGCAGGTAAGGGCAAGTAAGGCATTTATCTGATTTAAAAGATACTTGGACCTAGGGTCATTCCAATCAGCAAATATTATTTCGTCTTTGCTTGTTGTCCAATTGATTTAAAAAAAAATATTTCAAAGGTCGTGTTAACTAATAAAGAAACCAATTTTTTATTAAAATCGCTTCGCACATCAATAACTTTGTGTGCATATTTAATTGATGCTTTCACCAGTGCATGACGTAGTCGACCTTACTTCATAATTGGGCCTCAATAAGTGGCACGTTAACGAGGTCCGCGCACATGCCAAAATACGAGAACTTTATAAAGTATTACGTGTGTGGATGGCATCGTTAGTTATTGATTAAAATTATTTTTTATTTTATTCCGATAATTTATATTCTATTTTAAAGTCTGTAATTTGGTCTGGGTCTAGTATGTTAAGGAAATCTTTAATTAAATATCTCCTTGACTCACGTGAATTTCGGTCTAAGTACCGACTATTTTCGGACCCGTCGTGGTCTTCTTCAAGGTGAATGGATTAATGGGCTACACGAGTATACAAGCGTATCACGTTAAGCCATGATCTTTGATTAGTATATTAAGGGACATGAATTATCGATCTCGCTGAAATTTGCCATAGATGTAGACGTAGTCTGGAATAACATATAGGCAACTAATTATATATTTTTTTTATTCTGGCTGAACGAAATCGCGGGCAAAAGCTAATAATAAATAACCTTATTATTCATATTACTTGTTATTAAAGTCGATGCATTTGTGACAGCAAGCATCGATAGTAGACAAGTTGTTATTTTTTCCTGAACGGTAACAGTAATGTGGGAATTTTAGCACGTTGTCCACTTACATTCTATTTCATTGTAGATAATAAATCAGTAATCTGTAATGAAATAGTATACTGTAGTCTTGGTTGTAAATTTAAGTTAATCGGGTCGGCTCTGAATATCTCACTACTAGTAGTTAGTTTTTATAAGACTTGTAACGTGAAAATATCTCTTAGTACTTTTTCTTTCTTAATAAATGAATATTGTTTATTTTGACAAGATTTTCTTTCATTTCACTTTGTATATTACGTCCACGTCGTTAAATTTCTAAAACAACAGAAGCTTACAAAACGTTTTTTGTTTATTTTTCGTTACATTTATGATTTCTCTCCTTATCTAACAAGGACAAACCCTAAAGCGTTTGGAAGATTAATAGGAACATTTATCAAACTTTTGTTTTATATCTTAAGACGAGAACATAATAGGAACAAGACAAAAAATGTTTCTTTAAATAATTCTGCCATGTAAAAATATATTTTTATTAAAGCTACAAAAATATATAAAGGAACGTTTATAAAAATAATCTGACATGATTCTAAGTGGTCGACGATTAACAGTTGACTTTTAGGATAGAAGTTTTTTTTATTAAAAAGCAAGAAAAAGAAGAGTCTTGAAATTGACCTTTGAAATTTTTAATCTATTTGCTTACTTAAAATTCTTGCCAATAGTACTATCAATCGATATATCGGTATGTTGTTCCCGATTTGGAACGCTCAAATAGCAAGCGGTTATTGCGTGAAAGCTATTACATTGCTTCCTGTACAAATTGTCGAGCACACACCAAATAAACCCAACCGTTTTCCTAATTTTACCGCAGCGCTTAAATTATGTTATACAGTTGGTATAATTATAAACCTTTATTATCTATAACAATAAATTTTGTAAATAATTATTGGTTCAAGTAAATCATTTGTTTATTTAATTTATAAGCGCTCATAGTCGTCAAAGTATTAGACAGAGAGTATGGAAGTCCGTAGAGCATTACTTTTTGGATTGGATTTGGCGGAAGCGGGGACGCGAAGTAAATATTCTCTTTCTGCGCATCTCCTCCTACACCGTTAAAGAGCTATGATGTCCATGGGCGCTGCCCGTTTCGCTTCGCTACTGCGGTGAATCCATGTTGCAATTTGCTTGTTTGCTACCAATTTCCGATACTGTCACTTGTAACTTAAGTTAATTATGAGATAATAAATGAAGAATGGAATTTTTTCACGTACAAAATACTTCTCTTTGCATCCATGGAACGTTTAATAAAATTTTATATAAAGCTTTTAATTAACGCGGATAATATACGATACGTCAAGAACGGCGAGTCGTAAATATATCAGCGGTAAACCGTGACATACACTTGTGCTTGTTTAAACTTCTGACCCATTTAAATTATATTAACTACATATTACGCTGGGAATTGTGACCGCATAGAAACCTTGCTAGCATATGAGCCAATTCTAATAGATTATAATAAGTATGACATATGATAAATACGGCTTATAGTATATTATACGAGTATAATATTAATTTCTTTTAGAATTTATATAATTTTATATATTCATCTGTTATTGAAAGAAGTGATAATATAGTCTTACCGATTTAAAATTGGAACTCTGTGGGTTTTTTAAATTTCTTTTAATCACGTAAAACAACTGATGAAATCAGTTATGAAATACATAAAACTACATTATTTTACATATTACAACATATCGAAAAATGACCTACATGAAACTTAAAACTTAACTGGGAATAACTTCAACGTTTATCAAAATAATATTTTTATTAAAACTTTAAAGTTGTTCCCAGTTAAAAAGTTTCATGACGCGTTTACTCGTTACGAGTAGACGGGGCGGGCCGGGGAGTGGGTGAGGGTGACATCAAAGCGAATTAACGAATGTTGTCTAGGGGCGTCCGTTTGTAAGCCTCTTTGAAGTAAGACTACCTGAGCTGAACTTTGCAGAAATATGCCAAAGTTTGGGACGTTTTATATCACTGTTACTTACACTTGATGCCTTTGCGGTGTAGATGCGGTTTAGCGTTTTAACAATAATGCCAAAATAATGCGTAACAACGCTTTGTTTTAGTGTCTGCTCATGTTGAACGTGTTTTGAAATCGCGTATGGAGAAAAAGTCAAATTTTTTGCACAAATATTGCATTAAAATAGTTGACCCTGCAATTAGTAAATACAAAAATGCAATAGTAAAAATATGGCAATACGAAAGAATACTGTTTTAAAAGTAAAATAATATCTTTGAACATTATTATAGTTTAATATTGAATACATCTGTAGGTAAATACAGGCTTTTAATTACCACTCAAAAGATTCTTGCAACATATACGATGTTTATGAAAATTTCACAGCACATGTTTCGTTGTAAAATGATTCCTTTGCATTTTATTTGAAGCGTACTGTTACTGCTTAAGCGCTAATTAAATCTGGATGTAATTAAAGCGAAACAAGTTAATTTTACGTGTGAACTTTTTTACACTTTTTGCTTTTGAAAAAAGTTCACACTTACACATGAAAATCTACTTCTTTTCTATCTAATTTACAACAAGTTATATATAAGCTTTAAAATAAATACTTAAAGCAAGCTTTATAATTTTTGTCATATATTCGCTTATTCAAGCATTTTTTCACTACCTTTTTTTTGATTACTTAAAGCAAATTGGCTATTATGAAACATATTTCGGAGGAACATTACAAGTTGTTAAATCAGAATACAGTAATACAATAGAGGTGACAGACATTACAAAGGAGTTAGTCCCTACACTCTAGGACACGCTGTTGGCACACGTTATCGCCTATTAGATCGGAGCAAACAAGGCCGTTTACAGCGTACCTACATATTAAATTGCTTCCAAAACAAATAGATATGTTTTAATAGTCAATTCACAGAATGCGTTGTTCCCCCTTACTCAAAATCCTACATATTTGTGTACCCAGTTTTGCAATAATATATGTATAATAGAATAACTTTTATGAAAATTATTGTTTTCAGATTAAAGATTTTTCGGTCTGTATTAAGTAACAATGCATAAAACTATCGAAAGAAGGCTTTAGAGTCCACTTCTAGAGAAAAAGGCAAAAAAAATAGTTAATCCCTTTTATATTAGTAACAAGGTATATAAACAACGAAATTCTTAAGGAATGAAAAATACCACATTACTCGCAGAATGTTTATATAATTATATACGAATATTTTATAAAAAACTTTATAAAATCAGAATCAATCAGAATTTGAATTTACGGGCTTATATATAAAACGCTAAACACTTACGTATTTCTCCCTGTATGCCTCTGCATGGCGATTTGTAAAAATAAATTCGTATTTTACACTTATCTGAATTATGCATGGGACTGTTTTCTTTGTATGCTGTGATCCCATTCTGTAGTCTATTCAGGGGACGTTTGTGCTTTTATGTTGCCATTTATTTACTTCCCATTAAAATATTCTGTCCATTGAAATGTAAGATAAAATGGATAAATGTTTAACGTCTGGACCCCGGCGGTAGTATGTCAATTTATATGCGAATCGATTGATATTGTTGCGCGAGTTCAATGCCGTATTGATGTTACAAAATACCTTAGAATTTATCTATTTATCTTCACGGACCATAATCATCGAAGTTACTTTTGAATGAAAATGATCCAAAAACCATGACAAATTTTTAAATACGTATAACGTAACGATCAGCAAATCGCTAGCTTCATTTCGAGAGGTTAAACGCCGAATTGTTTTTTCTTTACTTCAAGAGTTTAGATAAAAGAAGATCGCCGTTATGAGTCATAGAATAATCACGAGACATCTCATTTATTCAGAACCTTTTTTTTTGTCAGGTGAAATTGTTAAAAAGGGAAATGACGAAGGATAGCTCAGTGTAGAATACGATAACAAGAAGCGCCACCTCATATGAGTGAGAAAAAATAAGCATTATGACGATCCTTCAGTAAGAGTAAATATTGATTACTCTACAAAAAATATTACGACTACTTCCACGAATATGGAGAATGTCTGTGACGATACTTCAATTGACTTCACTTATTAGACACGGTGTCGTTGAGCAATGTCGGAGCTGGCAGCGCGGAAAGTTTGCAAGATAACGAGCTGTTTTAAAAACTATTTCCAGATTTTCCATTTTACTCTAGTACTAAGATATTTTATAGTTTCCCATTTGAATTATTGGTTTTTGTACTTATAAATCGTTATAAAACCAATCCTGGTTGTGGTTATTAACAAAGTGCGCAATGCCATTTATTCTTTTTTTTTAAACAATTTAGCTAACGACAGCTAAAACAAAAATAAGTAAAAATGCATACTCTAGCCGACTTTATCCGAATTCATAAAAATGATTACAGAAAAGAGTCATTGAAGTTCATTTGTGCAAAATGCAGTTCTTTGAATTTGTCGAAATGAAATAAAAAAATCCAAATGCAATCACCTATTTTCTACAATCTGACTGTTCTTTTTGTAACTGAGTAAAATATTTACGAAGACAGTAATTTAAAAAAAAGGTTTAAATGAAAACAAATTTAATTTACAATGTACGATAATTAAGCATTGAAGTTAAATGATAAATGAATTTGTGATTGCAAAGACCACAGGCAGATTGAACCGATTGACTGAAGTGCTTACAAAACGAATTTTCGTAATTAATGTGAACAACAGCATTTTGTTATTTCCCATTGATCATTCAATAATACTTCAGTAAA